>NW_026542601.1:33141085-33780441 GCF_028750875.1 Macrosteles quadrilineatus | reverse complement strand
GATTTAGAAATGGTTTTATTAATTGTTTGGAACCAAAAAAGCAAATTGAACAGGACGAACACATACAACATTTTATTCATCTTAAATAAATGCTAAGTTCATAAATAAATTAGGTTATCCAGAGGGACCAGACTAATGATTCTTCCAATGAATCTTTTTTCTGAAATACCACCTGATGATACAGAAATATTTTCTATTTTACTGCTCTGTTACAAGCAGGTTGGATGAATAGTATGTATTTATTAACAGGTTCAGTACCGGCCGTCACACTTCTCTGTATGTAGAGTCTCCAGACACATGGGAGTGAATGCGTTAATTAGTTTTTTGTTAGGCATAACACACCTCTATTTTAAAACCATAAGTAGGAAATGAAAGATGAAAATAGGATTCATCAAATTCAAATAGGAATCTGTACTTTAAATTAACAATCAATGACTTTTGTAATATCATATGTAAAATTGTCTACAACAATGCAATTAAAATTGGAATATTCTAAAGATAAACTAAAAGAATAGGTTGTAGACAATTGGTGGGGTTTATTTGTTGTCCAAACAAATTTATCACGATTCTAAAGATTTGGATACTAGCCATAAATTGAATACATTATCTGCTGTTGGAGTATAAATTTACCCACCCAAATGTAGAATCCCGAACAGGAGTTCAACACAACCGGATATAAAGCAAAGGAAAACAGCCATGTCAGCGTTGAGATCGTGAGTGTACGTGAACGTAAGTAGAGACACCAACGCTGTAGGACCTAGAGAGATTTGCTTGGTGGATCCAAACACGATGTAAACCAAACATCCAACCCAGCCAGAGTACAACCCATACTGAAACAGAGAAAAGTAGTGAGTATTTTTATCATTCCAAGTAGCATTCCAAATACTGAATGGAAAAGTACATGGTAGTAAAGGAACTGTGTGATTAAATGAAAGTTTTTGAAAAGATTTGCCAACAATCAACAACCAACTTTGATTGCTCATTCGGTACAACATTGAGATAGTTATAGTAGTTGCACAAGACAAATTTATTTCACTTCTTGGTACTAACATTGGTTCATCGGTTTGCGATATCAAAATTGACTGGGAACTGAAGTAGACACCCCAGCTATATGAGTTATATTTAATCTAAGGATAAAAAGTTGAATGAGCCATTCACACAGGGCCCTACAGCCCAAAATAATATTTTCTCTCCTAGTTTTTTTGTTTCTGTGATAGTTTATCTGACATTAAAGGTGTTAAAGCATAAGTTGTCCGTTCTGTTTGGATTGGTTACAAGTTGGCATGTTGGACGGAAATAATTAAATTTAAATCAACATACGCTGTTGGTGGCTCAATTGAACTACTACACTAATCGATTTTCCAACCACTGGATGGAAATGATCACATTGCCACACCTGTAAACAGTACGCAAAATAGCACAATTCTGCTTTAACCATTCTCATTCCCGCTCCCTCCCTAAATCTGCTGATTTCATTGTTGGCTATTCTATAAAAGACGTAACATACATTCAATCCAATAATAAGCAAATAGACAACGTAAAAAAAACAAACATAACCAAAATTATTTTATATACAACTAGAAAGTTAATATGTGAGTTAAGATAGATTAATTATGTTGGTAGGAAAAATCTTGTGTGTATAAAGACCACAAACAGTATAGCTCCTTTTGAAATGTATGGTAATTTCTAGTTCTCGAGAGGCACTAACGTACTTTGTATTTAGGTCAATATAAAGGCAAATCCGCTAATAACTTAATAACTTTAGCATAGGAATTGGAATGGATGAGAATATCCAATATCTAGCTCTATCCAAAGTCAAAGATATCACTACTACAAAATACCAATACTGGGTGTTGGTGCTTGTCTAGTAATCCTCAGTAAATCCTGAAAGAGGTTATATTAGTTTGTAAATTGAAACTTGATTCAGCTGTTCCTGATAATTTTGCAAAGCTACACTAAGTATTTCACTTTGTATGTATTCTACATCCATCTTCACCTTAAAATACAAACCATGGTGTATCAACGTAAATATTCTAATCATATTCAGAGGTTGATTGAAATACACATAATGACTTTTGAATACAAACTAATAAGTTGGAACTATAAGTTAGTTATAACATTTTGAATATTGTGTCCCTAACTATGATACCTGAGGGCCGAGGCCGGCTAGGCCTGCGTAGGCAATGGCCTGAGGCATAAGCGTGAGACCAACAGTGATCCCAGCGATGACATCGCACGCTGCGTCTCCGAGGGCGTAGGTCGGCAGCCATTGGACAATCGGTACCCTCTGTCGCAGTAACTCCCCAAACCTGGGTGGTATGGGTAACATGGCTGTAACAGATGTCATTAATGTGATGCTCAACCATTTTACGATATAGTCAAACTCCACGCAAACCACCAATAAAAAAAATAATAAAAAAATGAAATTAACAATAAAAAAGGGGAAAAAATAAATTTAATTTAGTTAAACAGTTAAGTACATTAAGCTCCAGCCAAATAATTAGGTACATTTAGTGGTTGCAATTTTTTTTCAGTCTGCTGTCGCCTGATTAGTTTGTTTAGTGAGTGCCAATTTTGTTAATCACGTGTGGTACGGTAGACCAATTATTGGTCTACCGTACCACACGTGATTAACAAAATTGGCACTGATCGTTACAACACTACAATAATTGTAACGGTAGACCAATTATTGGTCTACCGTTACAATTATTGTAGTGTTGTAACGATCAGTAATCTAAGTCATCTGCCAAGTGCAGCTGTCCGCTTCCGCTTTTGTTTATTTTAAAAAACTATTTATATGAAAAATCCAACTTCCAAGTTTGTTACCAACTGGATAGGGTCAAGTCCCAATTTTAAATGGTTTAACTGTATTTTATTTGTATGCTGGGTATGCATGTGTTTTTAAGCAACCGTATGTTGATATTGTTGGAACTTGTTAATTTCCATTGAAATTTTTAGGTCAATAAGTTTCATGCAGGTGCTAATATAGTTGGGTACCATCAGTGCTTGCCTGGTAATTAGAAGGTTGCAGATTCGATTCTGAGAATAGTCAGTAGGTTTTTGATGATTTCAAAATGGACCCAACTCTCTTTGATCGTTGGCATTTTAATTATTGGTCTTTGCTACAGAACCAGTTGATCCCATCCAGAAACAAAGCGATAGCGGTGAATCAAAACTAGTGCTGAATGGATTAAATGATAATTTAATCCATTCAACATTCCAACATTCCATCCAAATGGATTAAATGATAATTTAATCCATTCAACACTTGTTTTGATTCATCGTTGCCTTAAATATGCAACCTCATGTGCTCTCTAATCCAATTTGAAATATTTCACTACCGTACATAAAATGAGTATAAATTATGATTTCAAATAGAAAGATGAACAATAGATTCCCCCAAATTTCAAACCAAACTTTTGAAATGTGTCTAGACATATCATAAAAGGAATTATAAAATCCAAGTTAGCCAATTATGATAATAAAAAAATAATGTGGTAATTTTAGTTCTGATAAATTTAAATTACTATATGACATTTTGTGTACAGAGATGTCCAATAATTACAGTTTTGCTGCCCTAAAGAGATCCATCTCCATTTGATAAAGAATCTACAGCCATGAGTGTCCATCAATATGGAGGGCGTGGCCTCGAGCCCACCCTATGAGACCCTGTGTTGATCACATTTTTTTATATTGTGTAGTGAAAACATAAAATATCAGACATATGGATCAGAAAATTTGACACTCAATAAAAACAGGATAGAAAATATTGTGTTAGAAAAAAAATATTGAGAAAAGTGTATGTACCAACTTATGAGAATGGACAATGGAGGGAGTTATTGAAGGAGGGAACTGGAGAAGTTATAGAAAGAGAGAAGTGAGGAAGTCATACTGTATCTGAGGCACGGAGTAGATGAATGAGATTGGCAGGACATGTCATATGAAAAGAAGGCTCCTTATCAAAGTTAGATCTGGAGAATAAATCAGAAGGCAGAAGACTCCTTGGAAGACCAAAGCAGAGATGGTTGGACCAAGTGGGAAAGGATCTAAGGAGACTGGGAAGAAAACAGGAAGAGGCGAGAGACAGAGATTAGTGGAGACACTGTGTTTGGAAGGCCAATTACCACTAGGGGTAATAGTGACCAAAGCAGTAAGCATAAAGAACAAATTGAAACTGGAAATTTATGTACAAAAATAAGTATAATCAACCATTCTGTACCTAAACAAACATTTCCCAGCCCCATCTCTTTACTGAGGGTAATGATCCATACCCCACAGATCCCAGCCCCCCTTAATGGAAAATTTGGATGGACACCCTTGCCTACAGCTTAATCTAGTTTCCAAAACTCTGGGACACAGCGTTATCATAAAACTATAAGTTATTGGTAATTAGCGGGATTCAAACCAGGGAATCCAGGACAGAAAGTCTTGTGCTTCATCTGTACACACATAATTACTTTATTTATTTAAAATTTGTGAAACATTTTCGGGATTTAGACAGAAACTAATTTAATTTCCTACACAGTGTGATTAAATTTACAACAGTTAAAATTTAAGCAATTCAGTTAAGCAGGTTTGTTAAATTTAGCCTACAATTTGCAAATTTGCATGCACCTGGTTAATATGCCATCTGTGGATTAGAATAGTCAATTAATTATATCCTATTGTGTTAGTTACAGTGTGAATTAGTCTACATGATTATACTTACTAGTTTTTAATCAGTCTGTACCAAACGTAAAAATCCAGCTTTGTAAAAAAAGGTTCAACTGGACCTGTTAAATGACACCCTAACCTGATGAAGGGGAATACCGTTAATTTTCACTTCAATTGGCAATCATTTAGAAAGTTGCCACAGCTATTTCCATTAGCATTGCCTTCAAGCTTGTTATTAGTTGGATAATGACTTAGTAATCCAGCTTCATCTTAACCTGCACCTATTCATACTAACTCATAATTTAAAATTACCGAAAAGCAAATTAATTTTTACAACAATCAGATGATATTTTTTATATTCAAAGAAACACATTCTTGTTTTTTAGTCTTACATTTATTTATTATATTAACAGAAAAAAATATTAGTTTGAATTGGCAAAAAATAAAATAGCACTAAGGTGAATAAATAAAATTTTAACAATGTACAGTGGTAACACATTTTACATTAATTTCACATCGCTTTACAATATTTTGACAAAGTCGTTGTTGCCAAAGTTTTGCTTATTTAAGTAAAAAAAAAACTTTGCAGAAACTTGTTTTAGCTTTCTTCTTAACTATAATTAGGAACAAAGAATTTGACCTATCCTAAGACAAAGAGTAGATTAAATAGATTGACTCTGATTTCTAGATTTAGACACCGAAAGATTATTCCAAGTTACAAGATTTTAATTGATATGTAAACAGCTAGTAATTACCAAGATGAAGTAATCAGAAATTGCAATGGGTTGGCATAAGATCCTGGTAAAATAAATTATAACAAAGCTAAAATACTAAAGAGGAGTCTTAGACAAAAAATAAATAAAAACTTCTGAACACCGATTGATAATAAAGCTTAATGAAGTTACGTTAGTTAGCCAGTAACTAAATGTCTGAACAACAGATAAGAGTAAGGATAGTGATTGTTGTATTGTTTTACTATCACTAAACAATACAGTAATTGGACACAGTATTTTCTTGTATTACTTTCCTGCTAAAAAATCTTGAAGTTCACAGTTTAAAAAAAATAATTAAAATCATTACCTATTCAATCATATATGTTTTTTGTAAGATTGTCCTCTGCTTTGGAAACAGATGTATGAGCTACAAAAACTTTATATAATATTAAAAAAAAGAAATAAAATGGAATGTAAGTATGAACAAGTATAGAAGAATAGTGAAAGAGTGCTACATGAAAATCCTGGATTATCAAGTAAAGCAATTCATGATTTTGAAACATTCCTTCTTGAGAGCCAATTTTTTTAAATTATCGGGAATACATGTGATTGAATAAGTGAGTATGGATATTGTGTTGAAAATGTTGGCCAAACTTAGAATTAGAATAAGAATATTTATTTTCTCCCAGTAATACAATACAGTAATTACATTACAAGATACTACATTACCTATATCAATATACAATACATGAAAAAGAACTTGATATAATTTTTTTTTTAACTAAATGTCTCACCTGTCAGACTGATTAACAGGAAATAAAAGCCTCTGACTTAATCACAATAATTAAAAAAAAAACTAAAAATGATAATTAGATGATTTAAAACAAATAAATGAAATTCAGAAATCAGAAAAAATAAACAGGATTTAAAATTGTGATCTCTAACTCTATACATCATAAAAAGTCATAATACAAACGTCAATACTAGAAAGGATAAAACATAGAAATGTAACTTGAAACTAAGGTTTAAAACTATCAAACCGCGCACCGTAACTACCAAACTCTTTTATTTAATACGGAAGCGATACTTTCAAATTCCCAATGCTCCATACTTTTTTGCCTAAATGTTTCTAAGATTGTTTTCTTAAAAACAATTTGTTAAAAAATAAATCCACATCAAACAGTTTAACTTATAAAGCAAAATCTCATTTAAAGACAAATACTAAATTGATAAAGCGGTTTCTGAAGTACGCAAAATGTATTTAGAAAGTAATACAATCAATATTCAGCACTGACCTTCATTAAAATAAAACTCATGCTGTTCTGTTGAACTAGCAAAGAGAAACTACAAGGACAAGGTAAGACAGTTGAGGAGTCATTTAGTCATTTAGCAGCTGACAGCTAACTACTGCTTCCTATGTAGCTCAACAAATGATTGATGTAGACCCTACCTAGTCTGCGATTAAATGTTTGAACACAAGTCTAAATGTTTAGAACGTTTTCACAATGTTCTTAAAAGGTTTTACAGAAAAAGTTTGTTTGGAAAAAAAATTATTCTGGTGTCTTGTGACTATACTACAAAAAAACACAACATTTTTCTACTACTTCACAACAAAAATAAGTAGTTGGAAGCTTAAAAATTCTTAATAATCCATTAGGTTTTGTAAAACGTATTTAATTGCGAGATCTATTTTCCCCCACATATCGAGTCATGGTTAATTGAAATTAAAGTATTGTATTTATTCATATTGAATACAAAAATTGTACACATTGAATAGTGTCATACTGCTTATCTAAATTAATCAAGAAAATTACAAAAAATCTACTACTTAGCTTTTCATAAAAAAAAAACAAAAAAAAACAATTGTAACATAAATAAGTACAGTAGGCCTACTAGTGTTTTCATGTAAACAGAATTCACCCTATCAAAAATACAACATAACTGTAGTCCGATTAGCAATATTGTATCCAATTAAAACTAATAAATACTGCTTGATCAAATCAAATCAAATCAAATAATCCTTTATTCAAACAGTACATTTCTATACATGAATTGTGTCAAGTCAAGAATAAACATAACTATACATTTGGCAAATTTACTACACTAATTAATTAAGAGCTATAATCTATATGTATACACTTTCTCCCCTACAACTACTTACTGTTCAACCATTACAACTAACTATTGATTTGACATACTAATATCTAATTGAAAAAGTCCCCAATCTTGTAGCAGCATTTATCTGACAACAATTTGAACAAACTGGTTTTAAATCTTTTAAAATCTGTCAAACCCTTTATGGTGCTAGGCAGGCTATTATACAATTTTATGCCAACTGTATCAAAAGTATCTGAACCATTTTACAAGGGTTATTATACTTATATAGGACATGTATATGGACAGAAAATGTTGAATTTGGGATATCATCATTTCATTGGGACAGTAGTGCAAGGCAGTTAGTTGTGTTAAATCTGATAATGAGTGAAGGTTGGGTGCAAAAGTGAAATCCCTTGCGTAGCGTTATTACTGACTAGGATCAGCTGCCTCTTAAGAGGGTTCCATCCGCCGGCTGGTTACTACAAAAATGGTCCTACAAAAAAGAACCTTGTAACATTAATAATAAAGTGTTTATCCAGTTGAAATAAACTGTAAAATATTCACAAAGATCCAAACTATGCACTGGCTGAACTGAAACTTCGTAACTGTTTCTTTAAGTATTAACAAAATAATTTTGAACTAGTGTACATGGTATTAAAGGAGTTATTTCAAAATGAATAACAGTCATATTTACAATGAGTTTAAAAGAGTCAACTCAAAGATTACCGGTGTGTAACTCAGCCCATGTTTATCTTTGTTATTGATAAACCTAAAGCAATCCGGCCGGTTTTGTCCTTCTCAAAATACCTCGCTGTACAGGCAACACAGGTCATTGATAGAGGGCCAATAATTGAGAACGAAAAGTCGTTTTGGGGTAGTGTTAGGGCGCATTTGTAACCTAATAGTTGAGATTGTCCAAGGTCAGGTGCTGAACTGTTATGATGAGAAGCCTTATATTACCCGCCACTGTTCTGCAGCTGCAGTCGTTATCACAATTACGCCTCCTGTCTATGTTTCGTCGTCGTCACGTCGGAGGCATTTAAAAGAAAAAAACAACAAATAAACAAATCACAGCTACACAAAACAACGATAAATGCACAAATTTAAGTTACAATCATGCTAACATGATCCGTCATAGCGACACAAAACAACTGTAAATACGGAAATTTAAGATACAACCATACTAACACGATCCGTCTTGGAGGTTATGTTTACACAAACTCAAATAGTAAATAAATGTACTCAATGTGTTTCATTGGATTGAAAAATAAATAACAGCAATTAAATTATACAGCTGATCAAATTGTAAACAATATTGTTCTTCATCACTGAGCTAAAATTATAACTGGAGGTAGCACTGCCATGGCAGAAGTCTGTCGAAAGCGTGTCGCTGATTTTGTTAGGTTGGTATAGCAGCGAGTTTTCTTATCATAGCAATAACATGGCTTCTATAACTAGGTTGGTATAGCAGTGAGTTTTTTTATCCAATAACATGGCTTCTTTATAACTCACACCTCACGCAAACATGGCGGCTGGCGACACGCATCTTTGACATTCAGTGCTACCTCCAGTTAGAATTATAGCTCAGTGTTCTTCATTAGGATAACATGGGAAATTTCAAAGCCACTGGGGCAGAGCCCAAGGGACTTAAAAAAAAAAATTAAGGCCAGTTTGCAAATCAACGCGACACGCTATTTCCAATTGAGACGTCAATGGATAAAATCAGTTAAGAAATGGTGGAGGAGTTCAACCGACAAAGTTTCATGTAGCGTATTAATTATACAGGGTGGTAAAAAAGTCCCAGGACAGTAAAATATTTTAAAAAATAATGCAGACAGAGCTACAATACTTTGGTACAAAGTTACAGGGCATAAAACTCTATTTTAACACATATTCAGTGATCCAATAACTCTTCAGGGGGACGGCCCACAAGGAGTCGGAAGAAAATCTTAAATAGAAGCATAGGTCAATATGCACATTAAATTAAAGGTCTTTTTTAGTAGAATACAATGCCACAAACCGCACTTCAAAAGGTTGATCCTGCGCAAAATGACAGTTGTTCAAAGATTCATTTAATTTACATTGCTATTATAAGCTTACTCCATAGGGATCCCCCCCTAAAAAAACCCAGAACTTGGTTATTGGGGGGGGGGAGCCCTAGGAATCGGAAGAAAATTGTTAACTTAAGCATAGGTCGATATGCACATCAAATTAAAGGTCT
The DNA here is from genome assembly GCF_028750875.1 of Macrosteles quadrilineatus. Classification (NCBI taxonomy): domain Eukaryota; kingdom Metazoa; phylum Arthropoda; class Insecta; order Hemiptera; family Cicadellidae; genus Macrosteles; species Macrosteles quadrilineatus. Next base: position 33,770,757 of record NW_026542601.1, on the reverse strand, counting down.
TCACTAGTAGATTACGATGCCGTAAATTCAAGCTCAAAAGAATGCCTGAGTAAAAAATGGCAGTCGTTCAAAGATTCAAAATGGCGGATTCAAGAAATCTTTGAACATCTGCCAGTTTGCGCAGGATCAACCTTTTGAAGTTCGGTTTGCGGCATTGTATTTTACTAAAACGGCCTTTAATTTGATGTGCATATTGACCTATGCTTTCATTTAAGATTTTCTTCAGACTCCTTGTGGGCCGTCCCCCAGAAGAGTTATTGGATCCCTGAATATGTGTTAAAATAGAGTTTTATGCCCTGTAACTTTGTACCAAGTATTGTAGCTCTATCTACATTATTTTTAAAAATATTAAACTGTGCTGGGACTTTTTTACCACCCTGTATAGATATCTGTAAATAAGTCTTTTTCACATGTGATTTTAGCTTCTAAACAATAGTTACAAATTATTTTTGCTCCACCCACTGAAAGCTCTGAACAAGCCCACAATCATTGGAAACAAATTAGTTTTAGACTGTTGAGAACTTGTACCATAGAGGCATGTTCAGGAACATTAGCATGTTTAGTGGTCATCTTCAATTGACTGGGTAGAACCATGTAGAACCCTCAGGTTAATTAATTTAAAGACAAACGATTAAGAACAGCTGGGTCCAATTTTGAACTGTCAAAAGACTCTTCTCAGGATTAAACTGCTTACACTACCTCTTCTGATGGTAGAAAAATACTGCATTAAAAACGTTTAAAATATCTATTTAACTGACAATAAGAAAGACTAGTTGTGTGATATAAAATAATACTTATACATTTTTACTTTGTTTTGTAAAAATGAATTTATATAAAAAAAACTCATTACACAAAGAGTAAAATTGAACTTACTTAAAACTAGTTACTTAACTCCACTCTTGCTAACTGAAATACTTATTTTTCACTTAGTACTTAGTAGTATTATTTATTTTAGCCAATTATTCGAATCAATGGAGAAATAGTATACAAATAGAAATAGTTTCAGTCATGTGTAAATTCACGGTCTATGCACAAGGCCATTGATGTTACAGATCATTTAGCATTTACGATTGCATAATCATCATTGCAGATGCATTGTTATTGAATTTTCAAATATTCGGCTATCAGCCTGCGGTTTTGCTTCCATAATTTTGTAATACCACATGTTACCTCTTTAAATTAAAACACATAGCCTAATATGAAAGTACTATCAGTATTTTTTTTTTTCAACAACTAAACTATGGCATGTTATACTATTTTAGAAAAGTACCGGTAATGGTCCAAAGTTTTTTTAAGCAGATAGAGAATGTCATATAAGTTTTTAACGTCGTAAACTTCTTATACTCAATTTATTAAAATAAAGATTACAAGTAGGCCTAAGCGATTTATAGTGTAAGTTTCTAACAGAGTATTTACGATCATAAACGATTTACTTTTGAGGAAGTATTTATTGGGGAAGAGTGTTATTAACTGAAAAACATACTATTTTATATAAACGATCAGCTGACAATTAGAACAAACTATTTCGCACCAAGATCAGCTGACAATATAGATTATACTATTTTGTACCTAGATCAGTTGACAACTAAGAGACTATTTTTTCAACCAGATGACAATTCGATAAGAATATTATGCACCAAGACCAGCTGATCATTATGTCCTGACCACCACACTATTAAGCCCAGAGTGTCACATTGACCGGAAGCTGCTATTGTTAGGAGGCGTCAATTTCCTGTATTTTCCCGCGTACTGTCCACATCTCACACTCCACGTGCGTTGATTGTCGCCTTCCTTAATTAAACATCGCAAGGTCAGAGTTAAAAACAAGGGACAATAGTTTTTTTTTTCATTTTGAACACAGTTGAAAGTTGATTTAACAAAAGATTAGGTGTGATGTTTTTAATTTTAGAGTATGTTTAAAAAAATTATAATACGTGTCAGTCAATAATAAAACTTAACTTACTATGAGATAGTTTTGTGAGGGAGTTTAAAATTATGAGTAAAATGTGCTAATTTCATGTTACCATCTTGAGTAGGCTACTATAAATTATTACTCAGTACGACAAAAATGTATATCAGTAAATGATGGTACAGTAGTCTTCTGAAGTATTTAAGTCGATGGTCCATCTCTTTAACATCATTTATGTGCAGAGTTTAAAAAATCTAAAAAACTTTCACTTTAATTTTATCCAAGGAAATTGTGTGTGAATGCAATAATAAATTATTTTAACCTGTCAAAATATTTTTAAGGTTATAATTGTACAAACTTACAATGTTACTTGTCTACTAAACATTGCGCTTCTAAAGTATAAGAATCAAGAATTGTGTTGGATTACGACAAAGAAAATAGAACCTAAAGGCTCTATTTTCTTTGATTACGATCATGACCTACCCACAGACATAACAGCAAAACCTAAACCATATCAGACAAAGACCACCAACAATGGTGCAGGTCAAACCTTTATGAAGTTCCCCAGGGCTCCATTCTGGGGTTTGTTTTGTTTTGTTGCTATTTCTATTCAAGGCCATGGATCTTCTTCTTTTGAAGAGATGCAAGGTCAATCATACACTTCAATGTCCTGAACTAATTTATGAATTAATGGATACTGATACTGTAACATTTATGGAAGAGTTACAGGTCTACACGTTCAATCTTCTTACATCACTACCATTATCTACAATATTTATTTACGATAAAGTCACAGGAGTCACAACTCCAGTGATTTTATCACGTTTAAATGTTTTTTTTTAAATATTACAGACATTAGTGATAGTGATATAAGAAGATAATATAGGAGACTCCCTGAAGATGCCACAGATTGGTGACAAGATGTAGATATAATATTAACTACTATATCACAAAGACTGGAGAAAAAAGAGTGTTTGGTAAAAAATCTAACAACTAATAACTAACATAATTTAAGTTGTAGTATAATGTTATGTATAAGTATAAAAGAGGAAGTTGGTATGTATATATATTTGGCAGTGATAAATTCAGATACCGCTGGACCGATAGCTCAGAAACTTGGTACATACGCATGAATAATTTCATGGAGTAGGTTTATACACCATCAATTTCGTGATTACTTTCAGGACTTAGCTCTAGGACCGTCTTCAAGTACCCATGTCAAGGATTTTTGTTTACTTACAAATAATATGAAAGTAAAATTAAAACAGGTAAATTAATGGTGGTATTTTTTGTTCTGATACTTAATTAATTGTATATTTGTTAATATCAAGATTTTTTTCTTGGTGCCATTTGAATTTTGCATATATTTTAAATGCAATACACTTGTATAGTAAAATTTTGGTTTGTAGTACAGTTTTACATTCTACATTATGTTTTAATATTTTAGCAGATAAAATAGATCAACTAAGATATGAATAGTCAACATACAAAGTTTTTAAAATTAATCCAAACCAAAATGGCGGTTTTCACTACTTAACTGATTAAAAGCCACAAACGCTCATCAAATGATGCTGGTTTGCAAAAGTGTTAGAATAACCAAAGGTTTACTTGTTTGTCCTAATTTAACCAAAATCTGATTCTTTTTACTTGAATTGTTGTGCTAACGGACACACACACACATATGTAAATTGAAACAGATGGCGTTTTGGCCTCTGGTGACATCAAAACCAAAAAGTAAATTTTTTCCCAGGTCTACCACGAGAGCCACCAACTAGCTTATTCCCAATATGGAAAATGCACCAAGATGTAATTTGAAAAACAATTACCAATACGACTTGCATTACTTCTAAATAGCTGATATTACATAGAGGAAGAAGTCCTGTACAATATCTGAGTTATCCAAGGTCATGTGAAAATTACAGCAAATTACAGCATTAGTCTTTGCCAGGTTGTGGTATGACATCCAAACTGTGCTGGGAATACAGAGTGGAACTGAACCTCCATTGTGTAACAATATTGCTAATTATATGAAAAAAGAGTTACTAATGAACTACTTTATAGTTTAAAAAAAAAAACAAACTTGATTCTAAGGATGTATTTTCGAAGAAAAACAGACAAATAAATGCTGCTTATGTGTTAAGGGTCACCCCCATCAAGGAATTCAATTTTTGCTAAAATACCTTTAAGAAACTACTAAATAAAAACCTATTTCAATATAAAAATCATTATATTCAATTAAATTTTTTTTTATTAAACATTATAAAAACATTGTTATAATTTATGTTTGTAACATTTTATTTGGGATACTTGGGATTTGGAATACACCTATTTTTTTCTTTTCTTTTCTGTGACACAATTGATATATTTCCTGTAAAATACTTTCATAAATAAAGATGATTTCTATTGTAACAATATTTGTTCCAGCATTTATGTAATTCCAAATGTTTTATTGGTCTAATTTGGAAGTAGAGAATATTGCTATTTTATTTTGGTTCTGTTTCTATTTAATAAATAAATAACGATATTACCACAAATTTGATAAATTGATCAAGTACAGTGCACTTGCCTACTCCTGCATTTTAGTACATAACTAATTTAAGACAAACATACACTACTTCATTACCTACTTGATAAAAACCTCTCTTAAAAATGTTTAATTAAGAATACTGAAAACCTTTTTCTTTCCCACCATTGCATTCTTGATTTATTTTTGTAATTTCTAACTCCAAAATAAAGACATTCAATATTCGTTTTAGGTATTTAAGAAATTTGTTATATACCTGTATTAGTAGGAGTTTAAAACATTATGAATCATGCTTCAAAGAACATACAATCCCATTTATAAAGATATAAAATCATATCATATCATGATCAATTAGGTTCATTTTAAATTTTTGAAACAAAATTCTTAGAATATAAATATTTGTCAACAAAGACAACAAATAAATCACTACACCTTTTTCACAGGTATTTCAGAAAAAATACTTACAAACAATACTACAATTCCAATCAAAAGCATATTGAATTTACTTGGAATGTCAACAATTAAACAGCTGATACAAACTCACCTAACAGATGTTAATGTGCGAACTGCAAGCAACCAACTGCTAGACTGAATCTACATGTTCAATAGCAAGCTGCCAAATACAAATCCCCACCAACATAATTGCAGATGTGAGTTCAAAAATTGTCTGGTCATTTGCTCAAATTAGAGGAGCAGGTTTGCAAATTTGCTTCAGGTAAAATTATTAGCAGTCAGCACTCAGCACTCTAGTCTGGAATTTCCAGATGCTGCAGTGTTATTAAGAAAATCTAATTTGGTAAAAGTATTTATTTTACATATGAGATGGAAAAAGAAAATACAGTTTAAAATTCCTTAAAATTTTACAATAAATATTTTATTGAGCAATGTTAGAAATTGGGTACCGTATTTGTAAGGATTAAATTCATTGTCATTTATTTTTCACCACACAACACAGAAAGTACGGTAGACACCCACTTATCTGGACACTTTTGAACCGGACTACGATCTGCAGAATTGTCATCTCTTACCTTATCATTCTATCAATTTTTATCAGTACATTGGTTTAACCAGACTGGATCGGCAGGAAGTGGACGGTACTAAACGACTTTTTCTTGTGGGAAATATTTTAGACTAATGATCGAGTTTGAAAATACAATGTTCGTTCTAAATTTAAGTAAAAAATTGCATTTCGATTGACGTTTCCAATCGAAAGAGTATTAGGGGACATCAGTTCTACCGGAAAACCCGCTAAATGGACTGGTCTCGGTCCCAAGGAGTCCGGATGAGAGAGTGTCTACTTTAGCTTGTATCTGCATTCGAAAAAGTAGTCGAGTAGCTGAGTAGTAGTTGAGTAGTTGTAGTCGAGAAAGTCGTTGTTTGGAGAAGGGACCAGTAAAGTATGCTGGAGTACATTGAAGTCAAATGGAATGTGGTATGTGGCTAGACCTCACATCCACCCGGTACACGTTGCTCACCATCTCAGTAAGTTTTAGTGTTGCTTAATGTTAAACGTTAGTGTCCATTCAATGTTCGTGTTAAAGGTTTTTTTCATTTTAAAAAACAATGAAGACCTTCAAATGAAGTGACATGGTTTATCCATGTATGCCTGAAGATGACTACACAGAGTTGAAATTAGTTGCAACATTAAGCATCAAATTGGATTACTTAAATGTAGGTGTTTACACATAATGAAGGAAAATCAGCTAAAAAATAAGCACCAAAAATGAATTTAAATTTTTGTTAATAACATGGGCTTTATGGGTTGCTATGCTGGTGACGAAATATAAACACAAAATCAAAACAAAACAGAAGAAATTCCAATCACATGTTTTTCATTTTACAGCGTGGGGTGAAAATGGAGAAGTCTGTGGATTACATATTTTCGGTAGAGTTTTCAACTACTGGAATACCTCTAGTATTTATTTAATTCAACATTCAGAGAGTATGATGGTTAAATATTTACAACCACAAAACTAATCTAAACTGAAAAGTTGTCATCCAAAAGTGTTTCAAATTCCTCAATTCTATGATTTGACTACCTAACTAAATAATCACACTAAATTGAACCAACCAAACAAATATGTTTGGTTACTATTTTTAAGATACTATTTTCCAACATTAAGTCAATTTTTTACTTATTTACTGACTAGTGTCCTGTCTAGTAAAGATAAAGCATGTGTTCACTAGTTATGCTTGATACAATTTGCTAAATTAAAAACATAAAACCTCAATCGGAAATTTTCTTACAGGCTGCTGAAATGTACTAGAATACCAAACAGGCGAGATGGAACGAGAATGGAAGGATAAAATTAGACAACAATGGCAAAGCTAAGAATGAGCCTAACCTACCATAGGGTTCTGCTCTGATTTAAGTGTAACTGCGACATTTGTGACTTAGGAAAGTTTGGACAGCTTACTATTTTAAGTGCAGACGACTGATGGTGATTTGTGTAATTTATAGTGTTCTAAGACTTCACATTTACCAAATCAAGTTTTTTAGTGACTTTAAAAGGACCTTACTTTTTATTTTTTTCAATAAGTTTTTTGTAATTTTTTTATTTGGTAATACAGTAAGATAATAACCTGAACACACACCTAAAATTTAGCTAGATAGGACAGGTCGAGCAGATGTAGTGAAAGGCCAACCCAGAACCGTTCTACACTTTACTTTAGTCACATTAGTCAATCCTAGAGGGTTGAGACATTATGGCTTTGATAAAATTGGTGGGGATTTGAACCCCGGAGTTCGGGAACTGATGTCCTGTCAAGCTCACTCCCCAACTTTTAAGTGCCAACAGTTAACTTCAGTTTTAATATATATTAAAACAAGAATAGTTGAGGACATGGCACGCTTCCTCCACGTCCAATCCACGTAGGCACAGAAAAGTAAGATACAGACACAAAGTCAAAGTTCAATAGTACACACAAGTGGTGCCTAGAGCAAAATCGAAAACCGTCCTCACCCTCGTGTACTACAATGCTCACAGAGGACGAAGACCTTCTTGCCTTATACAATATTAATTTTTGTACAGTGCTCGCCGCTCGGGCTCTTGCTTTGTTTGTCACAAGTATATTTCCGGCACCACATTCTAGAGCTGAAAGCGCACAGCCCCAAGCGAGGTTTCTGTACCTTACTTAGCTGTGACGCAGGCTTGTTTTGGGTAAACCACAACAGGACATCCTTGTTGAAAAGTGGTAGAGCGCAATTATGCTGGAATATGATTTCTGCCCTTTTTCAGGGAACCAACAACTTGGGCCAAAGAAAATCTAGGAATATTTCATCATTCAATCTAAGAGTCTCAAATCATACCTGCCCATGTATTCCCATGCTTTCTTTGAACACCTTACCATGATACTTGCATCACTCTATTGAGCTCATAAACGGTCTCATTAGCTTGTAATAGTAAGTCAATGAGTAAGTTAACATTTGGGGATTAAAATTGCTGCTAGGCACTATTAACAATAATTTAAAAGGAAACACTTCACACAAATCAAGGGTCACTTAAGTCTCACACCAATGATTAATACAGTATGCATTTTGTTAATATCAAGGTATCTGTAAATCCCTTTCTGTCTTCTTGTACAGGGTGTCTAGTTTATTTCCATTATAAAATTCAAGACTAATTCCAGACTTTTCAAGACTAATTCCAGATTTTTCAAGACTAGTTTTTTCAACAATTAGTGCGTGTTGATACCAAAATGTATCGATTCTCGTTTCTTGATACCGATACCAATTTTTATAGCTTAACAAAATTTTCTGAATAATACAGGGTGTTTTTAAAAGAATGCCGGGATTTCAAACGGTCGTTGCTAAGGGACTATTCAAGATAATTAAACGATTAAAACGTCAAATTGAAGGGGAAAGAATAAAGTTTTTTTCTCATTCATTCATACAATTCGGAATGATTTAGTAACATTCAGATTTTCATCAATATTATATGAGCGTAAAACTGGCAAAGTGTGTACGCTTAGGGCGATCGGCAACTTTATCTGATGTCTTAACTAAATCTTTTTCGGCACAAAGACTCTATCTTTTATAGATAACAACATAAAGTGACCAATTTAGGTCTTTTAAACTGAATACTTCGTCGGGCAATCGATTTTTCGGGCTTATGATGCAGAAATGTCGGATTTCTTCGACTATGTCATCGTTTGTTTTTAGCCGGCCTAGTGAATGTCTTTTCAAAACACTTCGGTGCCACAAAACTCATTAAACTAGCTTCAAGTTTCTTTATCATCAAGTAGATTTAAATTTACTTTAATTTTGCAATGGATATAACCTCTGCGAACTACAGATTATAATCTGTGCCTTCTGTTGCGCCGTAAACGTCGCACTGGCAACTCGCGTCAGGCATATGAGTCACAATAGCGGCCTATCACGCCGAAACTGTTTTACACATACCAAGGTCAAAGTTTCCTCCCTTGCTGCGCGGGAAACAAAACTTAGTTATTTTAGCTTCAATTTGACGTATAAAACGTTTAGTTACCTTGAATAGTATCCAAGCAATTACCATTTGAAATCCCGGCATTCTTTTAAAAACACCCTGTACTACACCAACCCCTGTCTTTGTCATAAAGTAGTATTATGATAATGTTATGTTTTCAAGTAAAGAAATAATGCAGCAATAAAAAATTCTAACTAGCAAATTTGTTTTTTTTTTATCATGAAATCTTCCACGTACCGTACGTTTAGACATCATCAATTCCTGCAGCGGTTACAGAAACGTGATCGTCGTCGTCCGCGATCACGGCAAAATCATGAACATTTCCCGCGGCCTTGTAGACATCAATGACATCATCGTCGTCTCCCGCTGTCTCAGAAACGTCATCATCATCGTCCGCGATCGCGGCAAAACCATGAACATTTCCCGCGGCCGTGTAGACATCATCGTCGTCTCCCGCGGTAACGGAAACGTCACTGTCGTCTCCCGCGGTCACGGAAACGTCATCGTCATCTCCCGTGGTCACGGAAACGTCATCGTCATCTCCCGCGGTCACGGAAAAGTCATCGTCGTCGTCCGCGATCGCGACAAACTCATGAACATTTCACGGAATCGTCATCGTCGTCTCCCGCGGTCACGGAAACGTCATCGTCATCTCCCGCGATCGCGGCAAAATCATGAACATTTCCCGCGGCCGTGTAGACATCATCGTCATCTCCCGCGGTCACGGAAACGTCATCGTCATCTCCCGCTGTCACGGAAACGTCATCGTCGTCGTCCGCGATCGCGACAAACTCATGAACATTTCCCGCGGTCACGGAATCGTCATCGTCGTCTCCCGCGGTCACGGAAACGTCATCGTCATCTCCCGCGGCCGAGCAGATATCATCGTCGTCTCCCGCGGTCACGGAAACATCATCGTCATCTCCCTCGTTCACGGAAACGTGATCGTCGTCGTCCGCGATCGCGGCAAAATCATGAACATTTCCCGCGGCCGTGTAGACATCATCGTCGTCTCCCGCGGTCACGGAAACGTCACCGTCATCTCCTGCGGTCACGGAAACGTTATCGTCATCGTCCGCGATCACGGCAAAATCATGAACATTTCCCGCGGCCGTGTAGACATCAATGACATCATCGTCGTCTCCCGCTGTCTGAGAAACGTCAGATGTTCCGCGGCATCGTCGTCTCCCGCGGTCACGGAAACGTCATCGTCATCTCCCGCGGTCACGAAAACGTCATCGTTGTCGTCTGCGATCACGGCAAAATCGTGAACATTTCCCGCGGCTGTTTAGACATCACCGTCATCTCCCGCGGGCACGGAAATGTTATCGTCATCGTCCGCGATCACGGCAAAATCATGAACATTTCCCGTGGCCGTGTAGACATCATCGTCATCTCCCGCGGTCACGGAAACGTCATCGTCGTCTACCGCGGTCACGGAAACGTCATCGTCGTCTACCGCGGTCACGGAAACGTCATCGTCGTCTACCGCGATCACGGATACGTCATCGTCGTCGTCCAATATCGCGGCAAAATCGTGAACATTTCCCGAGGCCGTGTAGACATCATCCTTGGCTTTTGCGGTTACGTAAACGCAAGACGACGATCGCGGCAAAATCATGAAAATTCCCGACTTTGAAATCAAATTTAAGACTAAATCCCGACTTTCAAGACCATTTTGAAATTCAATACTAATTCCCGACTTTCCCGATTTTCCCGACTACTAGACACCCTGTTGTAATACAGAAAACAAGAGTTAATGCAACATGATTAATAATATGCAAACTTTTGTTTAAAGGTTATCTGTAAATATCTATAAACAAAATTTCTTCCGCAAAATATTACTGTATGTTTGTTTAAACAAATTCATGTGATTTTTTAGTATCTCCAGAAAAAGGCAAGGAACCTAAATAATACAGCATAAAGAGTATGGGTAAGGGATAACATTAAAGACTCAAGTTGATAATTAACATATACAATTTAATTAGAAGGAAAAAACATTATAAGCAATGAAAACATAACGACTAAACTGTAAATAACAACCAAAGAAGAAAATACAATTTCAAGTCTATGATGGTTCTATATTCTTATTACAGTAAAGAAACTATAGTAGATACAATATATTAAATATTATGTACATTATTGAGCGCCGTCAAAATAAAACTAGAATTATGTATTCAAATAATAAATTAAAATAAAGTTTTAAGTCTAGCTCATTCAAAAACGTGCGAAAGACTCGTTCCTGGAACGAACCGGTTTAGCCTACATGAAACAAGAAAATATGCTCAATAATTGTGAACATTATCTTGATGATTCATGGTAATGTATATTAATATTTTTCCTAAATAAATTAATGTAATAACAATAGAAGAAAAAATCTTTGACTTAAAAATCCAATAGCTCCATTCCTTGCTAAAATAAATAAAACCTTTGTTTGGTAACTTTACAAACGCATTAAAAATATTTAATGATCATAAGTATAAACAAACACAATATTTTTGTAATCAAAGATGAGTTGCGCGTTTATTGATATTGAAACTTTTAACAATTTAACTTGTAAAAATAGAGAGCCACATGTAAAATTTATTCATCAGTTTCAGCAAGTAAAAGATGAGAGATATTTTTTTTTATCACTTTACGGTATATCAGGATATCAGGATCAAACCACAATTCTTTTCTCAATTGTCCTAAACATTTCCTCAATGTACCAAACTACTTTTAAGTTTGGGAATAACTGAACCAAAATTAAATTATAAATGCATAATAGCATTAGTATAAAACAGTTTCAAACTTTGGTAAGATAACATGAAAAAGAATTAAAAACTGAGAATAGAGCTTTTTCAGTTCCATTAAAATGTATATTCCAACGAAACACAACTGGTTAAAGCATCATTTAACTACCCTAATTGTCAAGTGTTTAGAGCCTTGTAATGTAAAATATATTTTGTAGATAAGTTTGTTGGTGCTAAATTAAGGAAAAAACATCAATTGTGGATTTTAAATATAACTGTTGGGTAAAATTAGTGTGTTGCTAATAATCTATAATATTCACGGGCTAATACCACGTACTGTTAGATAGGCTACTGCATTTGACATCCCATAAATTAGTACCAGACGCAGCCGATCATTTATAAGAAAAAAAAACATTATATAAGCCACTCAGTCAATTGGTAATAAACGGGAAACAGCTTGTAACTCTAACGAAACCAAATCCTAAATCTGAAACTTGAGAATATAGCCATATCTCATACTTTGGTAAGATCTTAGAAAAAGGAAAATACCTTTATTGTTGATTATAAATCACACGGCATAAACTCATCACGAGGAGAAAACTTAAAAAAAGAGACCAAGTCATGTTTAACATGAACAAAACGTTCTAAACGCTAAATAAACAAATTCAATTTGAATTGGCAAAACAGATGGCAAACATTTTAGGTATAATGAGTATTGGGGAAAACTCCTAAGATAAATTATTGTGCGGATTCGTAGTGTGCAGGGAATAAATAGAATCGATGATAAAAATAAATCAATATCAGTATATAAATAAGTCAATAATCGATAAATAAATGTTAAATAAAATCGATAATCACAACAGTCTACGTGCAAACTATCCAGTCAAACCGAACTTACAATCTTTTCCTACAGAAATTAAGTTACACTCGTTTATGTTTAAGAAACACGCGGCCTATTTACAATATGAACATTAACAATCGGAAGTACGTACGTCTGTACAGCTAGCGTGATGCCTTACTATATAGCGAGACGGAGAATGTACAGCTAGCGAAACGCCTTACTATGTAGACGCCTTTGTAGCGAGAGGTCGGTATATACAGGCATGGGAAGGTGGACTCAGAACGGTTGACTGAAACAAACGGTTATCATGTTAGAAATGGTCGTTTTGTCACAACACTAAAAGAGTAAGATGGCGTAGTTATTACTGTGTTGGTTTCATAGTCCTCTGTGCTATCAACTGAACCACCAACTCACCAAAATATTGTGGTGTTTCATATTGTTTAAGGCTCATAAAATACCAATGCTTCTTGTACTAACTGTGCTTCGGCCAACACAGCACTTGACAACTGTGCAAGACAAATATTCACTTAGTTGTAGATTGTTACGAAACAGCTCAAAATTAAACCTCGAAGATTGTGACAATAGTTTGTAACACATTATGCCAATTTATTATGAAGAGGTTACTATAGTAGTGAACTGTAGTATATATGTTAGGATTGTTTGGGCTGGTGTGTCAGTATTAGTTCCCTTCCTATCCGTAGCTGTGTATCAACAAGTTAATAAAAATAAATCGTCTAACTTAATAAAAATAAATACTGTAGTCTGACTAAATAATTGTACTCAAATAATATGAGCGAAATTCATTTCCTTTCGCCCAGTTCTTCAATCAGCTATCTCCTTCACCAACTGTGAAAATATAAACTTCTCAAGAAAGAAACATCGGAAATGATTGGGAACGCTTGGAATGAACCTTGGACCAGAAATTCTTTTGGCATCTTATCCTCCAACTCAGTCTTCTCTTATGATATTTTCTGTTCAGTATAAACTATAAAGTGTTTTATTTTTTCAACTTGGGATATACATTTCTTATACATATTGATTAATAAAATGCTATAATACTACAAAAATCCTATTCATTGTTGGGAAATAAATTAGTTGGATTAGCAAAATTAAGAAAACAAAAATTAGAATCTACAATAAAACAATAATTAGACCTGCACTCTTATATGGAGGGGAAAATTGGATCCTGAGCAAAAAACACGGAAAAGAAGATTATAACATTTGAGATTAAAGTTCTATGAGCTATATATGGTCCAGTGTGTAAAGATGGAGTATGGAGAGCCCACCACAACAAAGAGGTAAGAGAATCATTCCGAGACCCCGATAGTGTAGGAGAGGCCAAAAGCAGAAGGTTGAGATGGGTTGGCCATATCTTGAGAAGAAATGAGGAGAGCTTGTTAAAAAAAGGTACACAGGGGAGATCTGAAGGAAGGAGACCAGTAGGAAGACCAAAAGTCAGTGGTGGGAATCAAGTCAAGGTCAAGTGGTGGGAAATCTTACTATAGCATTGAGGAATCTTCTCCGGATAATTTTGAAGGGTCGGTTGTGCCACTGTTTAAGAAAGAATCCTTACTTAATTTTTTGCTGTAGTCAAATTATATACAGGACAATAGCCTAAATCTTGTCCTGATACAGACCAGACTGGTATTTCATCATGTGGTTTAAGCTTACCGAGAGAACTGGCGACACCCTGTTGGCGAGGCCGGAACCCAACAAAAATATCACAACCTGTCCCGGGAGTTTGGCGATATCCAGCAGCTGTAAAAAGATTACTTACGGCTACATAAACCGGGGCCTCTTGGGATGTGTGGGACTGTCCATGTTGACGTCGTGAGGTGGAGGCGAAGGCATTGGCCGCTTGACAGCTTGACAGTGTCGGGCAAACTCTCCAGCGACAAAGGCGCTCAGCTCAGCGGCTCGTTGTCTGCGTGAACCACCACCTATAAACAGACTCATTGTAGATCAAGACTCATTGTACATCACAGACATGTTTACGCAATGACACAACAAATACCGTTACTTTGTAATAATAGTCAGGAGGGTTCCAAAACAGGTGAAATAATACAAAAAGGCAAAATATGTCACTAATCATCATTAATTTAAGTTGTTTCTGACATTATTTTTAGCACAACTGAATTTGAAAAAAATTGTGTTTCCTTATATTTCAAGAATTTGTTTAACGCCCTTTAGCCTAACTGTGTGTACTGGAAGCCATGAAAACCCTACTTTATGGTTGCATTGAAAATTGGGCACTCATTTTTTTTGTTGAAAAAATTTAAAACAATCTTTTTCTTACATCAAAACTGTTCGGTACCTGAGATGGCCAAGGCCTCGCGGAACATGTGTAGGTTCTCGTCCATGCTAGCTGCAGCACTGTCCTGCACCATGCCTTGATGAGAGTTGCCAGAGTGACTGCTGACTACCAGTCTAGGCAGAGGAGACATCCTACGACACAAACATACGGTTACAACATGTGTAGGATATTGTCCATGCTAGCCGCAGCACTGTCCTGCACCATGCCTTGATGAGAGTTGCCAGAGTGACTGCTGACTACCAGTCTAGGCAGAGGAGACATCCTACGACACAAACATACGGTTACAACATGTGTAGGATATTGTCCATGCTAGCCGCAGCACTGTCCAAGACAACAAAAACAACAATATTTTTTTTAAACATTTTAAAGATAAAAAGGTTTAGATGACTAAACCATACCAAACAAATACAACTAAGAATATAAACTAGAAAAAATACCATTTAATTGGAGACTGGTGCCAAAAAATTTAACCCCAGATATTAGTAAAAGTCAGGGATTTAAAATATGAAATTCTAGTAAAAAAATGTAGTGACAAACCAAAAGCACAAGTTTAAATACAATGCAGAACTTTCTGTAAAAACCTGTTCTTGCTGTTAATAATTAACCTGACTAAAAGTACGGTGGTCCTGTTCATTCTGGGGATTTATACGCGTGTTTGGTCACAAGCCTATTGTTTGTAATTTTGTCTTTAAGCCTAGGCTAAAGACGCTTTAACTGTTTTTTTGGCCTTAACTTGAGATGGGCATTAGTTCAGTTATGTTAAATTTGGTAAAGTAGCCTACAAAGTCAGTAAAATAGTTTAGATATAGGGCCTATGGATTATTCTGTGTTATTTTTGAAAGTGTTTACAGCCTATGTGTAAAATGTTTGTTTCTTGGCTGGGTCTATGTTGTAAGTATGATCATATTGTCAAATGTTTTTATGATTTACTTTAAAGAATCTTCTTCTAAATATATAAAAGGCAAAGCCCTCACTGACACACTCACTCACTCACTCATCACTAATTCTCCCACTTCCCATTTACCTAGGAGGCTGAAATTTGGTACACCGATTCTTTAGGCATTAAATAGGAAAACTAAGTTGTTTTTATTCTGATCGGACTCTCGGGCTCCGCCCCAGTGGCTCTGGAGTTTCCCATGTTAACCTTATGATTTTTCATATTTAAAAGGAATTAATGAATCTTATCAGCTGTTTCAATTAAACAAGTTGGTTCTGTTCTATGATGTTCAATAGCTTTAAAGTTACAAGAATTGCCAACAGGGTGCAGCACTATTATTATTTTTTAATTTATGACAACAGCTAATTTGCAACCAAAAGGTGAGTGAGTGTAGCGAACGAGCTCCAACCTAAAGGTGAGTGAGCGTAGCGAAAGCACTTCAACCAGGACGTGATTGAGCCATGCGAACGAGCTCATCTTGAAAATTAAGAAGTTAAACGGGGCAAAGCCCGCAGGTACAGCTAGTTGTATATAATGCAGTAGGTGCTATTCATATGTATATTCCTAGTGCACAAAGAACTTACTGTGAACACATTTTGGTAGGTTAGGTTAGGCCAGTTTGGACGGGCATTCGTACCGTTCAAAACTCTAGTGCCTTATAACTCTTGTGATATCGAAAGACTGAACTTTTGCTGCACTACAAAACCTGTTGTTGAATTAAAATTGTTATTTGGACAGTCAACGACTGACATGAAATCTTAAGACTTGTCCTTCTAGTTAGCTTACACAAAACATAGACTAAAACTTGTCATCAAGTGAACTGTTTAAAGTTAGGTTGGTACCTAGTAATAAGGTACCAAGTATGCTTATGCACATTTGGTGCTAGATACTTAGTGAAGATGAACTTTTGTAACCTTGCTACCGTTGTGATTTATTGACTATCAACAAAACTGAGTTTATAGCTGTTATGTTTCATTAAGTATAAGAATGTTACTATTCATGTGGCCCTTTTCTAGGGATATGTACGGGGTAATGATGGCTGGAGAAATGTCCTTGCCTACTGGACCAGACATGGTGACTCATCCAAGACTAGGCCTGCCTGCTAGCCTCCGGTAGTCAACCACACTGGAACCCCGGCTAGTCCAGCCAAGTAGTGTTGTGAAAGGACCTGATTCGACGTACTCGCTAAGCAGAACCCAACCTCTCAATTAGGCCTGGATTTAAATTCTATTATCGGACAATCTAATCTCCACAATCTGATCCCTAATATTTGTTCTAACTACCAACTGCTTTTATGTTTCTCAGATCCTCTGTAGAAATTTAATTCAAAAATATGATATTCAACAAGTCATTTTACCCTCATTACAGAAATTATATTCTTGTTTTACTGCACTCCATTACCAAAGAAGAGGCCGAGACTTTGATTAGACCAAACCATACTTGACTCTGACTAAAAATCCTTGACCCTTAGACCCCCTCACCCTCCTAATGTCTTCCTAATGTCTTTTTTTGATTGAACTGGCTTTGGTTGTCGTCGCCGACATTCTCAACCGCATTTCAGTTTTCTTTTAAATAATTAAGAAAAAAAAATCTCCCATATTCAGTTTTTGCCCTTAAAATTTCGCAGACTGATAACAACCAGGCCTACGCACAGGCACCTGCCCATGTAGGCCTATCCCATAAGTATGGCAGATTCATTTAACAATTATAGTTGTACTACTGTAGTTATTCTTGCTCTCTGTTTTTATTTATCTGTATCTTTCTGTAATAATATTTGGATAAATAAACGTATTTCATTTCATTTAGCTTTTTCTTATCGGTTTATTATGCTATTTGTAATGTTCTTATAAGTAGCGTTGAGTTGTGTTGTCGTCTATGCTATATAGTTCTGAGATGTAATATGTTAAGATTCTCCTGTGTCTAATGACAAAGTGATTTAAAATTAACTTAAACACTAGCCTATGTTGTTTTAAGGACCTTTTCTTTTGGAGGCTCTTGTTAAATATTGTATTCTGAGTTTAATTGTTGTGCTTTCGCTATATTTACATTTCCTACCTTGTTTAAACCAAACATTAGCCATTTCTTTAAAATCTAACCTAACTTCACACGCTCACGCCAAACACTTACTATTTGACACGTCAAATTGTCTAGTCTTAAGTAATCAGTAAGTGAGTCTGAATGAGTGAAGCTCCCTAGTGGTCCTTGAGAATAATTCAATTAACCCCAAACATTTCCTGTTATTGGAATTCCTTGTTGGCCAGTGGACGATCTACAGAAAATCGAGGACCAACCCACCCCCTTTTCTCTGAACAAAACTGGGCCTAGGCCTAGAGATTTTTTAAGATTATTAAATACCTTCACATAAGGACGGCTAGGTTCAAGCCCGGAACTGTTTTGCACATTACTTCAGGCTAGTCCTATAGGGTCGCAGCATTATCACATCAATAAAAAAAATACATTGGGGATTGATGGGATTTAGACTCGGGACATCGGGCTCCAAATCCCCGCGCTCTACCACTAGACCAGCTCACCCCCCGCATCAAAAGGTTCGGGCTCCAAATCCCCGCGCTCTACTACTAGACCAGCTCACCCCCCGCATCAAAAGGTTATCAACTGTTAATGTTAGAATAACAACATGATGCTCACTCAAGCGATTGTAGTGAATTCCTTTATGATTTCCTGCGATCGCATTTACATTGGTGATCATAACTTTTGACTTGCTGCTAACTTTGCGATTATCTCCAGCAATTATTTCAACACCCATCAACTATTTTTCGTGATCAAGGCCACATCTGTAATCATCTTGCAATCACGGCAAAAATGATGATGATTTCTTGCTTCTGCGACGGCGGCCATGATTATTTCTTACGATCGCCGTGATGGCCCTGATTAATTCTAGTGATTGCGGCAACAGCCCTGAAAATCTCTTGCGATCGTGGACACGGCCAGGATCATTTCTTACAATCGCGATCACTTCTGTGTTCACATCTTATGATTGCGGCGACATCTGTGGCTTTTTCGGCAAATTAAAAAATTTTATTTCTCAGTTCCTTACAAAATTCAAGTAAATTCAGATTTTTTACTGGTCATCACAATTTACATACAATTCCCGGTTTTCCTGGTTGGCTGGACACCCAGAATATATAACCACAACCCCAACACTTGAACAAACTCTAGGTAAGCAATATCACAAAACAAACAGATGTTTTTCTAACTTCATATTTTGAGTTGTTTTGTCTCTGGATCACAGAACAAACTATAAAAGGTATAAAATTACCTGAGTACTGCCAGAGTGATCCTGTTTGTTCCTTACGGATAACGCGTTTCTAAGACTAAGTCTTCATCATCAGATCTTGTACAAGAACATTAAAACACTGTCACTTCGAAAAGGTCGTCAAGAGTTTACATACAAAACACGGAAACATATTATGTACAAACGTGGATGTTTTACGAATAAAAACGAGTAGGCCTACCGACAAAAACTTACAATGTCCGACCGCACAGTTACAGGTGAAGGTCATGACATGAAGGTCCATGGAGAAGGTCAGAGTCATGACCTTCACCTGTAACTGTGCGGTCGGACATTGTAAGTTTTTGTCGGTAGGCCTACTCGTTTTTATTCGTAAAACATCCACGTTTGTACATAATATGTTTCCCCGTGTTTTGTATGTAAACTCTTGACGACCTTTTCGAAGTGACAGTGTTTTAATGTTCTTGTACAAGATCTGATGATGAAGACTTAGTCTTCGAAACGCGTTATCCGTAAGGAACAAACAGGATCACTCTGGCAGTACTCAGGTAATATTATACCTTTTATAGTTTGTTTTTCTAAATATGAAGTAATATGAAGAAATGAACATATAAGCCAACACACCTGAATATTTGGATGTTTAACATTTCTAACAGTCCATTGTTTGAATTATACATTTAGAGCAAATAAAATACTACTTTTTCAACTTTGTAAGAAAAAATTGAGGCACTTATCATTGTAGCAGAAGTGTTTTGAAATTCCTTTGTCTAAGAATTTTGCTTTCTGTGACCTCAGTCGCTCAGTAACACGTGAAGTGCTGTGCTGCTAACCAACTCTTCATTTTGGGGACGAAGGGAGTGACACTTGAAGCAAGATATGGACGTTTGGTTGGTTAGTGAACATCTCAAATTTGAGTGATGGTAGGAGAACTTGAATGATGGATGGAGCTTGTGTGAGGTTGGCTATTGCCTTGCAAAAACAAAATGTTGGACGTTTAGTTTGGCGATTGTTCAATCAAAGATAGACCATTTGATGTGAT
The DNA here is from genome assembly GCF_028750875.1 of Macrosteles quadrilineatus. Classification (NCBI taxonomy): domain Eukaryota; kingdom Metazoa; phylum Arthropoda; class Insecta; order Hemiptera; family Cicadellidae; genus Macrosteles; species Macrosteles quadrilineatus. The sequence goes on along the minus strand of NW_026542601.1, from coordinate 33,750,766 downwards.
AGAAAGAGAGAAAGAAAGAGTCTATTCTACAAACCCCAAATGGCCAAAAATAGAGTAAAAATGTAAACATTGATTATCATGATGAGCATTGCTTCCTCACCCTAACTAGTCATATTTGTAGCATCAATTGTTTGTTAATTGATTTTTTCTTTTCATATAATTTTTTTTGTTTTCTTTCTTATTGTTATAATACAGTACATCCAAATGTTCAAACTCAATATCATTGTCTAAAATGTGGGTGTGAAAATTGGACTCTGAAATTTGTTCTATTGGAAATATCTTCTTGGTGGGACCACAGAGAAGTAAGATACAGAAGAAACAAGTTTATGGGACAACTATGCGCCTATAGCTCTGGTATGTTGGGGCAGGGATTTACTAGTATCGAACAAGGAAGAGCTCTAGAACGGCAATGACCACATAGCATATTTGTACAGCAGTTGTAGCACAGTCTTCTTACTGCGTGAGTGCAAGTACGTGATGTCAAGGGGGAAAAGGAGAGCGGAAGGGGACGACAAATAGAATTTGACACCATTGACTGGTACTAGACACCACTTAAATGTACAATTGAATTTGAGCGTCTATAGCTCTGGTATGTTGGGGCGGGGATTTACTAGTATCGAACAAGGAAGAGCTCTAGAACGGCAATGGCCACATAGCATATTTATACAGCAGTTGTAGCACACAGGGTCTTCCTACTGCGTGAGAGCATGTACGTGGTCTCAAGGGGGAAAAGGAGAGCGGAAGGAGACGACAAATAGAATTTGACACCAGTGACTGGAGTACTAGACACAGACACTACTTAAATATACCATTGAATGTATCCTTTGTTTCTTATTTCTGTGTGGTGGGACAAGGTGAAACGAGTATAGCCATACAACATTCTACAAGATCTTCCTTCAAGACTTCTAGACCCACATTAAATGAAGGTGACATTTGCAACAAATAGTCCTTTTATTTTTTTAATCCTTCATGGGCATATGCAACAGCCATTTAAAACTGAATGTACAATCTTTATATAGGCTATAGATTTTATTTATTACGACAATAATAGGTTTTTACATACCTCCGTCAAATAGTCCAACAACTAATATTGCAACTTGCCAAAGACACAATCAAAACACGGACGACACGAAAACAAAAAAACATTAAAACATTACAAATACACAATAAACATTTAGATAGCGCTATCATAATACTGATTATATTTATACGGATATCTAAATGTTTATTGTGTATTTGTACCATTTTAATGTTTTTTGTGTTCGTGTCGTCAGTGTTTTAATTGTGTTTTTGACGAGTTGCAAGATTTGAAAATGTTGTCTTCGCAACGAAACATGTAAGCTGATGAGCAATATTAATCGTTGGACTATTTGACGGAGGTAGGCCTATGTAAAAAACTATTATTGTCTTAACAGTAAAGTCGAGGGGCCAGAAACATGAATTTTAATTTATTACGTTGTTATGTATACTTCACTCACTTGACAATAAATGTTTAGGCCTTTAGGTTTTAATTCTGGCTACCAAAACCTTGTCTTACAGCTAGCGGGACTATCAGCAGCAATTTTTCTTGACTTTAATACCCTCACAACAGGAAGCCTGACGACACTTCCACTGTGACTGCCGGATAGTAATTGAGTTGACAAAGACGTTTGTACAAAAAGTGTGCGGTCAACATGTGAATATTGGCACAAGACAAAAACGTTCCTTACTTCCTACATTACTTTGTAGGTAAAACGTGATTAAACATGAAATGTGAAACCACAGAACCGATGTAGAAATTCCCCAGGGACCTACCTGTGGTGAGCATGATGAGAGCATGTTGTACGTGGAGGGAGTGGTTTTCCTGCCAGATAAGATATCAACTCCTCCCGTCGGATGTGTCTCCGCTTCTTGCGCGCCCAGTTGAGTAGCTCTTTGTTCCTACGTTGGTATCCACACTGTGTACCAAGTTCACCTTGTCGTTTAATGGCTTCTGTGGCATCTGTAAAATATTTTGAAACGTAAATTTTCAATTGGTAGGTCAAGAACTAATTTGAAAATCCTGGAAATAATCATATACAGTACTAAATTACATACTTTTAGACTACAAAATAGTTCAGAAGGGTAGGATATTGCAAAATTTTATGTTTTTAGGGTAAAAAATGGGAAAAACCAATTTTTATCACATATAACTCAGTTGTTCCCATAGTTATTTGCTAACCAGGATGAGGATTTTAAAGCAAAAAATAAGAATAAACAGTAAAATAAAAAAAATAAAATTAATATTTTATTTTTAAATACATTGCAGTGAAAAATGGTTATCCAAGTACTATCATAGATAAACTAATCAGTAAACAGAAATCCAGAACCGTTAAACAAGAAACTGACAAGTCCGGTCAAAAGTTCGTATCAATTGAATACGGCAATGTCCTCCACTTCAATATTAAAAATGAACTTAGGAAACAAAATATCACCCTGGCATTCAAAACCTCAAGCGATAGAACGTCATTTGAACACGAATCGGCGTATTAATATTGGTAACAACTTGGATGACACGGATGTTTATAAAATAAACTGCAATGATTGCCCAAGTATGTACATAGGGCAAACAGGCCGTTAATTTAGAAAAAGGTTTAACGAAAATCTCCCTAAACCTAAATTGCATTCACAGCGTTCTAAGATTGCCGAACACCTGCAAAAAGAAAACCATTCCATATAAAGTTACGAATGGAGGATTAGAAATTTTACATAAATGCGATAAAGGCCCTGTGATGAACGTTCTAGAACGCTACAAAATTTATAAAGCTTTCAAAAAATAGCCAAACGACGTGTTAAAAAAACTTTCAACTCCAACATTCTGTTCATTCACATTGAATCATTGAACAAATAGTGACAGTGTTATCTTTATCGTGATTTTCAAACATGTATTTTACGTGATTTTACAACTGTTCATCAATAAGTAAGCTACTATTATTTTATACTTTTTTTTGCATCATCTAACGTTTTTATCAACAATATTCTGTCCTAAAACAGCGTAGCAGTAGACAATAGACAATTAATCTTTATTTACACATTCATTAAGAATAGTAGTAGCGTCAATAATACTGTCGGTGAGAGTAAAGAAGTCCCTTGAGCCAGAGCGATACCCAGCTATGTTTGGAGGGTATCACACACTATTTGCAGGCGCTAAGCATCTGGGCGCCTCGCCTCGATGTCTGGCTGTAAACAACTGTTGTAAACATAATTACTCATATCTTTGTTTTGGTAAGTGGTTATCATCATGTGGTCACGTCATTTGATTCAGTGCAGTCTCTTATGTTTGCGTATTGAGTTCTGTTTTGTTTTGGACGGTCCTTGCAGCTATGGATTTAAGAAAACGAGGTGCTACTATACATATAGTGGAGAGGAGGGATTTAATTAGACGGGTGATCGACTGTTGTGACAACGAATGTAAGGACAAGAAGTTATTAGTGCTAATAGAAAAGACAACAGAACGTGCCGAAAAAACTATTAAACGAATTAGAAAACCCGGCAAACAAACTCCGGATTAAAAACTCTGTACACCCGGGAAAAAACGCAATAAGGCTGACCACCATAAAGGACAAATAGATAGTTTTGATAGGCGTGTAATCGTAGATGTAATACGCGATTTTTACACGAACAAAAAAAAGTACCTACATGTAATAGTATATTAATAGTATATAACAAGAGTAGAAAGTGTGTCATTACATATTTGAAACCATGTTTAAAGTGCAAGATTTATCGAGCACTTTAAATGGTCGAGAATATGTATAAACCCACTTTCACTCGTGTTTTGAACGTTACTTTTCTTAAAATTGAAACAGTTGTTAAAGCAATACGAAATATTTGTTTGTTTACGTCGGCAAAATCTAAAAAAGATAAACACTATTTTTGCCTCAGTAAATAATGTAATTATGGATTTTCGCAGGTGATTAAACATGGAACGAAAACAGGTCATTTCACAGTAGTGTAGCGAAAAATAACTATTACCTGCTTTGAGAGAAAGGATTAATTTTAAATGGATCAAACGGGCACTTCGGCGTCTTTTAAAAGATATGGGGTGAAAGTGGAAGAAATGCGATTCCAAAAGAAAATGTTTGATTGAAAGGCCTGACATTATGAAATGGAGGTTTAAGTATTTGCGAGGGATGAAATAGCTAAGGGAACAAAATAGGAACATTTTCTATCTGGACGAAACTTAGATGGACAATAGAAACAAAACGTTAATTTAACGTTCCAGAAATGTTGACAAAGTGTAGACGTCGATGGTGTGTTACCTAATATGAACGCGGCAAACCGCGTGAAGACGGCTCTAATTGTCCCGCGAAACGTTCATGCGTAACGCCTTCAAACTACGAATAGGCCGGAGCTCAGGGGTCTTCTTTACTCTCCCGGACAGTAGCAGTAGCTTACTAGACTTTTGATTGTTCTGTTCTTTATTTTGCAGTACAATGTTTGGGAATATGTTTGTTTGGGTAAAAGTTTAAGAAAGCTGTGATTTTAAATCTTACAGTTTTTATTACTGAACCAATGTTAATGACTTCACAGAATTACTGTAGCATGATTGTGCAATAGCCTACTAATTGTATTTTGATGATGTATGCAAATTATCACATTGAAGTCCATTATAGAATACTAGCAGTTACCTGGCGCGCGTTGATGCGCTTAACAACTATTATTTTAAATGGTAATTTGTTCTTTACAATGAATAATAAAAGTGTATACCAAAAATAAAAATATAATATTTTACTTAATAGCCAGTGGATAAACAATGGTTTTTCTTTTTTCATCAGGTGTATATAAATATATAAGTTTTTATGCGTACCTACCACACGCAACATACAGTAGACTCTCTCTAGTTCGGCCACCTCAGGACCGTACTACTGGCCGGACTGGGACTAAAAAATGGCCGGACTAACCGAAAGTAGTAGAACCTCAATTATTCGAGGTAATAGGGGGGAGGGAGACCAACTGAAAACCAGGGTTAATCCAACATGACATAAACATTTTATATTACATACCCATAAAACGCCTACCGTAATACTGTATTAAAATGAATGTTATAATGCGATGATTAAATTGCATTTTACATCATCATACTCAAATATTACTGTATTGTGCAATCGTGATATGTTAAGTAATAACCTTGGTTTAGTAATAAAAACTGTAAGTTTAAAATCAAGCTTACTCAAGCAAAACAAAAATTACAAAACACTGTACAGCAATAAATCAGGTAAAGAACAAAACAGTAGAAAGTCTAGTAAGCTACTGCTACCCTAGTCAGCATAGGCTACTACTACATGTTGTTTCAGAACAGAAAAATGTCGATAAAACATTAAATATCTCATAAAACAGCATAAAAACATAGTACTTAGTCTTAAAGTTAATAACAAAAGTCGTTAAATAAGATAAAGATAACAATGGACGACGTAAAACACCGCTTATTCTTTCTGTTTGTTCTTCATATTCTTTCTTTGGTTTCTCTTTATACACACATTCAACAAGTTGCTATGGTTACTATTCACCAATTAAATTGTAAAAAAGATGTAATTTCCGCCGAGTATTGTACCGTTAAACGATATCCGGTTAAAAGGTGTCCGGATAAGAGGGAGTCTACTGTAATGGTGATTGCGAAAGCAAGACACAAAGGGAATTGTACTTGCTTAAATTCAGAGGGTAATTCGGATCAAATCAATAGTAGCTTATTCTTGGGATTAAGACTTCTCCTTTAAACTTACCACCGATAATTTTTGCTTCTATCAATTTTGGTGTTATTTTTTTAATCGTCAGTCTGGTAACGTTGCACACCTTTGGTGGATTTAAGTTTCACATTAGTATTATTGGAGTTCCTTCTTTTAATGACAGAAATGTGGTGGGTTAATGACAAATTGAGAGGCTTGAATACCTGAGATAGCACGCACGATTATTATTCACTTAATGATTTATGTTAGATTGTGTGGGTATAGAACAAAAGATAAAAATATTAAGGCATTGCCATCCCTTTTATTTTTTATAATACTTTGATCAAGGTTTTTATGTATTTAACATTGGAGAATTTAAATGTTGTTGAGTGCACAGGTGTGCTGGAATTGGGGTTTAATATATTTGGACTTATTCAAAAGTAAAAAAAGTTTTCTGTGCTGGACTCTGTGGAAACATTGTGGCACTATTTCAAATCATGACTAATAACTAGCGTCTAGACTGCCAGTGCAAGTCCGAGGAACGGAGGATCGTGGATCAGATCATACCGGCGCATCAGCATAGCTTATCTAACTGTTCGCGGAAAATTGTTATCTGTATCACTGTTGCTGTCAAAACGTATAATTTGTAGATTAAATTTGAATTAAATATAATGAAACTATCATAACCTAACCAAACTAACCAAACTTGCTGATAATGATAAACTCGAATGAAGGTTTACTAATCGAAAAATAGCTCTGTTCTAAAAATAAAATTAAAAATGTCTCAAATTCAATTTTACAATCTTTTAATTATAAAATTAAACTGTCATAACCTAACCAAACCAACCAAACTTGCTGATATGAAAAAAAAATGTTGACAAAAAGTTAGTGCTCCCAGTGGGATTCGAACCCAGCACCATCAGATTATCAGCCCGACACGCTATCCACTACACCACAAAGGCTCATGACTCAGTTCGGTTCAGTATCGTTGCAGTAATGGTTGACGTCACGCCATCGGCACTGAGCGGTGGTGGGGGGTTTTTCGATCTGATCCACGATCCTACCGATCGGCCGTTCCTAGGAGTTGCACTGGCAGTCTAGATGCTTATTGACTAATACACAATGTTGTGATAATTCAAACCTACAAAACGGTTGCCACACAACAGCTAGGCCTAGTTATATCATTGTAGTTCAAAAAGTCTGACATTGGCCCACTTAAAACCCTCTGGGGCGGAGCCCTTTTGACGGATCTGCACCAAACTTCACACAAACCATCCTTGAATAATGCTTAATAATTTATGAACACAGGCCGAATGAAAAATCTGTAGGCCTACAGCTAAGAAGAAGTAAAGGGTAGAGTTCCCTATCTGTTGGCACAAACAACCGAATGAAAATATAGATTATTCCATTTGATATATCGTTTGGTTAGGTTATCAATTATTATTCAATTATCAATCATTGAGAGGGGGACGCCACCTAGGTGTGTATTTTACCCAAATATGAGTGAAGGATGAATGTAGAATGGTGTGTGATGACCTTTGTTACTGACTAAGATCATCGGTTTCATTAGTCAGGATAATTTATTTAAAGCCCAATGATCAGGAACAGCTCGGCCCAGTTTTGAACCATCAAAAAGCTACACTTACTGACTTTTCTCAGGATCGAAGCCCAATCTGTTAACCTTACCTAACTAACCAAACGATATTATCGAATATTCGATATATCGATCGATATTTTCATTCGGTTGTTTGTGCCAACAGATACGGAAGTCTAAACAAAGTAAAAAACAAAATAACATTATGTCCGATGAAATTTCGCAGGCTATAGGCTAGGCCTACTTAGCCCTAGGAGTGGCAGATCGAAAGAAAATGTCGATTTAAAAATGTGCCGCTGGAGTGGCGGGCGACAGAATATGTCGATTTATGTAACGTTTGTTTCAGTTGCATGTTAAGCACATTTAAAGTCGGTGAAATGACATAACTCTTATACCAATGGAAAGATAAGATTTCGAAGTTTCATTTTATTATAAGAATGAACCTTATAACATAAATATATCGATCTTATAATGAGTTACATTTAAACGAAAAATACGCGCAAACTCGCGAACGCCATGTTTTGTTGCGCAATCGTAAAAGATGAGTCATTTCAAAAATAAATAGCAGACGTAATTTTTGTCTCTGACAAAAGCAAGTGGTACCACTGCAACAAGCATGAAGTAATCTTTTATTCTGTATAAAGTATTATGTCATAATTCATCCCAACAGCTGATGATCAATTTTTGTAAAATAGCCTATTTTTATGTATTGTTCATGTGGTGGATCGACATAAAATGTTGATTTCTAAATCGCATATATATACAATGTGAAAAGTACAAAAACGTTTTATATATACACTCTTGTAGACGAAGGACAGTAGAATTAAATGTTGTTAGGCTGGTCACACAAATAGAAGCTTTTGATTTTTTAAAGCTAAAGGAACAGAACACTTGTCATCGTCTAAACTAAAATGGCGGCGTCGTTGTGAGTTTTTGTCCGATAACAAAGACGAAGTGTGGGTTTTATCCCTAATTTTACAGTGTAATGTTCGTTTTAGTTTTTATTATTTTGTATTAGGCGAAATATTTATGCATTATTTTGCATAAATATTTATACATGTGTAGGTAATCCAAAATAGGATAAAAGTTAGTGAAGTTTTGTGGGCTATAACAGCTGATCAGTTGTTTTGTTTACATTTTTGCTTTTGTGAAAACCAAATATTCTATTACTTATCTTATTTAGTTATTCTTATATAGAATATTATTGGCTTCAAAAAATGTATGGTTTTATCATATTGATTTATTAGTAGAGGGCATTTGTGGATCTATCAACATGTAGTTGAAGAAATTTACGTTTTCCAATTTTTCCGTACGGTATTATTGCTAGTAAATCTATAAAAATAATTATTTTGTGTATATTATGATTTGTCTATGTAGAGGAATAAATTCTGAACAAAATGCTTATTTTGAATTGTGCAATAAAAAATTACGTTACATGTGACACGTGTTTGCTTTTGAAATAAAAATTAAAAAATTTAGAAATTTTCTTTTTTTTTACTTTTTTCTAAAAATCTACCTTTCTAAAATTGGTTTTTATTACCATTTTTGAATTACTGACTATTATGATCAAAATGAATATACGGTTCAATAGTTTATCTCTACATACTAATTTTATACAGATTTTTGAAGAACTCCCTTACAAATTCACCAAAATGAGCGTGCCACTCCACAAAGCACATACCTACTGAAAATCGGTCTCGCCACTCCTAGGGTTAACTTAATACTTCTAATGAAATGGTGACCATACAGAGTAGGCATTTTAAGCCAAGTATGAATGAATGGAGATGAGTGTACGATGGGTTGCGCGATCTTGTAGTCTTGTTACTTAGTGACTAAGGCTACTACACAGTAAGCCTAAGTTCTAATATAGGCTACGAATGTGTAGGCTAAATGATACTAAGTTAGGCCTAAAAGAGTAACTATAGCTAGGTACAAACTTTAAAAAAGGAGTAAGCCTAGGCCTACAAAAAACATATTATCCTTGCTTCTGTTTTACCTCAGCTGGAATTGACAATGGTATGCCTATGCCTATGTATGGTACATAGCCTAAGAGGTTATGTATAAAATCTTTTAAAACTACCCAAATTTAATTATTAAGAAATATAAGATAAAGCATTGACCCTATTACCTTTATAAAGAGTAGCAACTGAGCCAGCTGCAGTTTGAAAAGGCACCCATAATGTTGGAACATCTTGCAGTCGATCTAAAACGAAAAAATAAAATGGTGATCAATAGATGGAATCCAAAATGGAGACTGTACCCTCCTACGTTTAAGCTTTTAATAATATAATAAAATCATAAAACGCGTTAACTCACCTTTATAAAGCTGTGCTATAGCAGTTGCTGAATTTTGAAAACAACACCATGCCTTTTGAGTTGCTAAATCCCTGTCATTTATTACTTGCCCTTCATAGTCAGGTTCATTTTCAAGGTGTTGAATACACTGTTGTTCCCAATTAGTTAACCAGAAATCACCCACAGACTCGTCGTCTCTATCCCTATCTTCATTCATCATATTTGATATTAACTTAATAAAGTAAGAGAAGTACGATAAATGAGAATGAAAATTCAGTACAATGGAAAATTCCTTGCAAGTCAACGAATTCCTTAGTCCACCCTCCCCACTCTTCCCACTACCACCACTACACAAGGAGAACGAATAACGACAACGACAACCTGCTGTTGGCTTGCCGTCTACGTCTACAACTAAAATATTCAGATTTTTTTCTCTCCTCAGTACCAAAGACTGTCAGTTGGTTTTTCTTAATGGAGCTGAGAAGTTCCCTGAGTATTTCTTTATCACAAAATTTGTATTAGACATTGACTAACGACTAACCAGAGCTAAAGCCGTTAAAGCACTAGATAAAAGTATGTTTTATCTATGATAAAAACCCCTTAATTGTTTTGGTCAGTCTATGGTTAATATATTTATATGCAGTCTGCATTATATAGAGATATCTTCATGGACAATCACTAGAATAACAAAGTGATTCCTGGGGCCCATTTCATAATAAAGTACAAACTAATATTATTAGTAAATCAGCTGATCGCCCAATGCAAATCTAAAGGCTAGTACTCACTAGGACACCCGGTCGCTTATCAACCGGCGATCTGGTTGACGAGCGACCAAATTGCACAAATATCGCCGTGTGTGTACGTGTCTGTCAATTTGGTTGAGGGCGATTTGTAGGTTGCCAGGCAACTTTTTGGTTTTCGGACATGTATCGAAAACCTGGGGGTTTCCGATCAACCATTTTATCGCCGGGCAATCAGATTTCTCAAAAACCTAGAGTGTGTACGCTTCAGCGACCAAGTTGATCAACTAAAGACGGCTAGCGCATGCGCAGTACAACGAAAAATGAACTGACGAAACAAAACCATGCTAAAATCTCAATCTGACGTCCTTTTTTTTTCTATGTGAGGTGTCACGGGTGTCACTGGTTGCTTAGTATGACGGAAACTGTCATCTGAAATATGTAAATAGTTCTTAAAATCCTGAGGATTTTTAAGTCGAAAAGCTCGTAGGAGGGCCGTTGTGGCTGTAACTATTTCTACGTTAAAGCCACCCTTTAACCCAAAATCTTCTAAACAATTTCTTTCTTCTTCTCTACTTCATAAGTTTTAAATATAATCAAAACTTCGGCAGCTATTTCCTCTTCGTCGGGGGCATGGTGTTGTCATTTAGGTTCACACTTTGATAGGCTTAAGCGTGAACCAGAACAAAACAAATTGTCTATCCCACCAAATTTTGATCGATTTCCAGCTTGGTTGAAAGTGCTAGGTATCCTAGTGTGTACCACCCAGCAATAAAACGTTCAATCATCAACTTAGTCGCTCGTCAACCAGGTCGCCGGTTGATAAGCGACCGGGTGTCCTAGTGAGTACTAGCCTTTATGGAAATTACAAGTTACAAGTTGTAACTTGTAACTTGTAGTTTATTATGAAATGGGCCCCTGATAAAATGGTTTTATTTTGTGCGTTTTCAACGGCAATGGTAGGTCTACTTTTACCTTAGGGAATGGTACAAAACCTGATCTTGATACTACCATAGATAAAACTTACTGGTTAGTCTATGTTACTTTTAACGTCAACCTTTTTTAGCAAATTTCCCATATAGGGATTAGATATTACCGTAGGTCTCATCAGTGACGTAGCCAGGATTTCAAATTGTTGTTTGGGGGGCCATGTGGGTTTCCATACCCCCCAGGTGAAAGAGGGGGATCCGGGAAAATTTTTAAAATATAGGCCCTTAAAGTTAAACGGTCTTTGTTTCCTCTCTTGGCATTGAAAATAATCAACCCCAACGTCAATACAGTATCATTATATAATTTTACATTTAATTTAATAAAAAAATATTATATTTAAGACCGGAAGGGGGGATCTGGACCCCCATGACCTCCCCCTGGCTACGTCACTGGTCTCATGGTAAGACCTAGACCCGAGACCGATTTACTTTTTCGTTTTTTGAGGTCCCCGGAGGCCAAAAACACCCTCCGTTTAAATTCATATATATGTAATTAATATATTTTAGTAGATTATTAGCTTCATTTTCATTTCCTTTGAATAAACAAATTATATCGTCTACATATCTGTACCAGTAATAAAAAATTAAAATGTAATCTTTCTTTAGATCATAAGAACAGAAGCATAGAAAATGATCTAATTGATATGGAGGTAGCCATAAGAAAAACAGATACGCAAATCAGAGATCCAATCAGATTTAGTTTTACACACGAACTAAACAAAACTAAAAAGAATATATCTAACCCAAATACACTAAAAGAAACCAATAAAGACTTACATCTTATCAAATCTATTTCTAATAAATTAAAAGATGATAATTCAATGATAACAAAAGCGGATAAAAGTAATGCTGTTGTAATAATCAACAGAAATGATTATGAAACAAAAGTAGACACTTTTTTGAAAGATAACAAATTTAAAGTCCTAACCAAAGATCCAACCATTGAATATTCAAAAACAATTAATAGTAAAATAATGAAATGTAAAAGTCTAACGAAACTAGAACAAAACATGCTAAAATCAAATAACTCAAAAGCCCCAATACTAAGAGGACAACCAAAAACGCACAAAACTAATATACCTATCCGACCTGTAGTAAATTTTCAAAATGCTCCTTCCTATAAACTATCAAAATTTTTGGACAACAAAATAAAAAATAGTATCAATATGGATAATGGGTATAATGTTAAAAATACTTATGATTTCATTGAAAGAATAAAAGATATAGACATTCCAGAGAACTCTTTACTGATCTCATTTGATGTTTGTAACATGTACACAAATATCCCAACAAAGGAAACATTAAATATTCTAAGAAAAGAACTAATTGGGAAAAATATATTAAACAAAAAAGAAATTGAAGATATTATTCAGCTTACACAATTGACACTGAAACAAAACTATTTCAGCTACAATTCCTCTTTCTATTTGCAAGAAGATGGTGTACCAATGGGTTCCCCTCTATCTGGAATAATGGCAGATATATTCATGAAAGAAATGGAAACTACCAAAATAATGAATGATTGTAACCCATTTAAAGATAAAATCCAATACTGGTACAGATATGTAGACGATATAATTTGTTTATTCAAAGGAAATGAAAATGAAGCTAATAATCTACTAAAATATATTAATAGCCTATCTCCAAAAATACAATTTACAGGAGAGGTTCAAAAAGAACAAATAAATTTTCTAGATATTACAATCTCAAAAAATAACAACAGGCATACATTTAACATATTTAGAAAACCTACGACCACAGACATCATTATTCCATACTATTCTAATCATCCTTGGAGTCATAAAATCGCTACTTTCCATTCACTTATCCACAGACTTATTAATATTCCCTTGAATAAAGAAAATTTCAAAAAAGAGAAAAATACCATTAAATACTTAGCAGAGAAAAATGGCTACAGGGCAAAAATGATAGACAATATGATAAAGAAGAAATTGAAAAACAAATTACAAAAGCAAAATAAAACAACGGAAAATGAAGAGAAAAAGAAATATATATGTATACCTTATAACAAATATATGACTAAAGCAGTAAGAAATACGTTTAAAAATTCGGATATAAGGGTAAGTTACAGAACTAAGAACAATATTTTCCAATTAATCAATAAAAAAATCAAACACACAGAAGATAATGAAGACGAAAAGTACAACAAATCAGGAATCTATAAGATAAACTGTAGTGACTGTAGCAATTATTATATAGGTCAAACATCTCGAACTTTTAAAACAAGATTCAAGGAACATCTACAAGCATTGAAATCAAAAAATCAGACATCAATGAAGTCGAACTTCGCCGACCATATAATGAACACAGACCACAGTTATAAAAACATGAAAGACAATCTAACTATTTTAGAATTTGAAAAAGAACGTGAGAAACTTAATGTGAAAGAAGAGCTAAATATTTATATACACAACAAAAAGGACCCCAACAACATACTCAACACAATGATTCCAAAACTAAACCAACCTATCTACGATAAAATTGAAAAACTAAGGAAAGAAAGAAAAACATTCATATAGTATAATGAAAAAAATTAATACCAACATGTATTAAGATTTAGTTAACATATTTTATTATTTTTACATATGATTATATTTTTAATTTTGTTAGTTTAAAGAATGAGGTTATGGTAAAAATGACTTGACAATGGACTTAGTTCCGAAACATGTCGTCATGAAAAATAAAATAATTACTAAAAGGGTACTTTGTTATATATGTTTTAATTTTATTATATTAGTAGCCCTAAAAATGCAAGAAAATAATATATATATATATATATATATATATATATATATATATATATAATGAATCAGCATATTTCATTATTAATGAAAGTAGCATTCAATCAAATCCTCCCCCAGTACTGAAAATTGATTTTCCAGACCACCACATGTTATTTTTAAAAGGCCACAAAATTTAAAAAAATATGTTGGTGAGAACATAGATAAAACATGTGTTGCTTATTGTGAGACCCAAAATTCAAAATTCTCGGCCTTCAAACAATTCTAAACCCGGCTGTGAACCATGTCACAAGCCCTGATGTAGTAGGTATTTGCAAATTTATGAGTAGTATGTTTTATCTATGGTAGTACAACTGAATTTGATAGCAAAGTTACAATGTTTATCCGATTGTTGGTAGATCAACTTGTGAAACTCACAATGTGATTTATCAACTGTCGTCTCTATATTTTAGTAGAAATCCAGCCAGGTACATGGAAATTTTGCTTAGTCTGTAGGTTTGCTGTGGCGGGGGTGTTGTTCGATAGCATCATCAATAGGATTCTTAGCCTTAGAAAATGACATCAATGTAGAACACTTGCTTGAAAACAATGCTTTCCATAATTATGTTAAATGTACAAAATTTAAGAAAACATACCTCAAAAGGTATATGGTGACAATACATATATATTTATGTGAAAAGGGCCCCCTCCGAGGGGGGCCCCTTGTCTAAGCCGCCCCAGACCCCCAACTATGACAGAGTACTGTCAAAACCTTTATGAAATTGAATACAACCACCATCGTCAAGATCAAAGTCATCATCGATACTGTCTTTGATTGGAGGTGCATGTACCAAGGGCACCGGAGCAGTAATAAGGTAAATCAGTCCTAGGACTAGGTCTTACCGACTACCTACAGCATTATTATAGCTTCTTCCTATAGGGAATTTATCCAAAAAATTATTTTATCTATCTAAAAACTAGGTGGAACTAATTTTTTTTGCTAAAACCATTGGTGGATGTGTGCAACTATTTCATAAAGCAGATGAAGAACCATATTGTACTCTTTCATGTCCTCTTCCTGTTGAAAAGCAAAGGTGTAGTTTAGTCAAATTCAAGCATGTATGTCTAAGGTTATACTTATCCAAACTGCTTGTGCAACCAATTTCAAATTGTGGTCTCCACATCAGCTCATAGATTCAAAACTAAAAACGATATGTGAATGAGTTTTGGTAGGGTCCTCAATGGTAAACAAACTCAATATTGTACAAAAGTCTTTATTAAAGAGATAATGGAACATTCCTTGAGGGAAAATAAAACAGTGGGATGATCAATCGAAGTGTCCGTCCCCTCTGGTGTATTCATGGTTGTGGTTGATCATCTGAATGATGTCGGCTGTGATCACGGAGTTTGTTTTGACGCAGACTGGGACCGGGGGGATGTCACAGCGACACTCAACGTCTGACACTTCAGACCATTGGGAGAGACAATCTCCCACATGCATCAATAACTCTCCAAACTTGCAGGACAGGTCTGAAACAAAAGAAGAATACAAACATTGACTTTGGATACTGCAAGTACAGTAGACCCGCTCAACCGTCCTTAACTGTTCTGATTGACCCTCTGCCAGGGTAAAAGTAGAGATTGTTATCCCCCCAGAAATTTTAAACTGGTTGGTTTGGTTTAGTAGATTTCAACACTAAGTTCTAAAAAGGTTGGCCGAAAACAAAGGCTCAAAATTAAATAATAAACTAGTCAAATTAAAATAAGGCAAACTCATTAGGTAATAGCTTTGAATATTGATAAAACTAGACGTTCCAACAACATGATAAAGTTGTTGCTAGTTTTTGGATTTAAATTGACCTTGTTGAATTGAGTCAACAGACGATTGTTGTGAAGTAAATTACTAATTTCTATCGAATATGCCAGCTTTTTAACAATATAAAACTAATAGGATGATTTATGATGGGATATAGCATCTATCATTTACCATAAATGATCTGAGAGACCGAAAATTATGCAGAAAATTGAATTTCAGACATCATCACACTCTATGATTGACTGTTCTTTTTTAATAAAAAAAAAATAATAAAATAAAAATAGCTGGTCCATATGGATGGAATGTCTACTTCCGTATCCAAAAGTCAAATGGTATTAGCTTTTTTAATTAAATAAAGTATATTAAATGATGTAAATTTAAAATATGTAAACTAAGTGGATACGTTAAGTAAATTTTACTAGATTAAAATATTGTCATAAATGTACAGACCAATTACCTTTCTTGTCAGATGGTTTGTCTGCTTTTATAACAGAATCAGTAGAATTAGCTGTAACAAACAAAATAAAATGTTAGTAACTGCAATAAACAGAGTAGGTTAGTTGTAACTTGTAAGGGGTGCACTGAGATGCCAACTGACAACTGCAATGGGTTCTAGAATAGCTTGTGATATCAGGCTAATATTGAATGTCTGTAAACGTAAACTCTACATCACATAGCCTAATCCTCTAATGCCAGAAACCTTCCCAGTTACATCCATTAGTTATTTAGTTATCAACTAAGAGGTAGGCTACCCCCTATTACATTTGCTATTTCTTCAAGTTTGTTTTTAACACTAGTTACTGAGCAAGGGTTACAGGCACTAGTACCACATCCTTATAAATTATTAGCAACATGGTTTACAAGTTATGTAGTACAATAAAAAAATATGATCTGAAATTACTTTTTGTGACAGCTATACGACGTCAATGGGTATTGTTAAATACCACTTGTGTTGGATATACATAAGCACAAAATAAAATAAATAACCTTACATGATAGATAGTAATCAGAAAAAATCCCACTTAACGAGTGTAAAACTACTTACGACATCTAAACATGACAGGACAGCAGCCCTGAGCACTGAGATAGACAGGGATGCAACCTTTAGTGAGGGAGTAGGGTGTGTCTCCCCACAGCTCTAGGGGACAGTCCATGGGGGCGCAGAACGGAGAGGCAATACTTCCTGAGACAAAGCCAACATGTCAGGTGGCGACTGTATCTTAAACAACACTTTAATTCAAGTGGCCTTGACTTGACACCTTTTTAATTTCCATTTGATGGCTAAATGGAAGAGTTTTTGTTGTCATTCTCCCTGCACTTCATTCGGTCAAACCACAATTATGATATCTTTACACAACAATCTACAATCCACCCAGCTGATGATGAACATGTACAACTTAAATAATCAACAGTTTGTTTCCATAAGGCCTTTGAAGTAGTCAATGTTTGACAAACTTACTAATAATTGTCTGTGTAAAAACATTTAAAAAATAGTAAAACTGTTAAAAGGATTTTACTTCAATTGTTTTTGGAATGATCAAATATACCTACCATTAAAACCCTCTGCGCAGATGCATTGCGTACAAGTCACGTCACTTGTCGGGAAAAACCTCTCGCCCTCTTTGTAAGTTTTGTTGTTGTACGAACACCTTACTTCTTTGCGGTGGGTTGGGTCAGAAACTATGAACAGACATTACAATGAAGATCATTATTTTTAAATATGACTTGTTGATTTGTTTTTTTTTTAACTTCTTGTGTAATATTCTAAGGTGAAAATAATCAGTGGAGATTGGAGAAGCACTATTATATACTCAATTCCATGTTCACTTTGCAATATCGAGCTTACATAAGCCACGTGTTTTAATTTACTGTCTCAGCGGTATTATCTGTCCAAAATAGCTGGCAAGTTGGTTGATTAGAGTGCTTGCCTATCAATCATAAGGTCACCAGTCCGATCCTGAGTAAAGTGAACAGCTTTTGACGATTTGTAACTAGACCCAGTTGTCATTGATGATTGAGCTTTCAATAAATAGTCCTGCCTAAGAAAAAAGCTAGTTTTAGTCAGGAAAAACACAGATCATCTCACTCCATTTTACACTTGCCCTTTATTCATATTTAAGCTTGAATTACACACCAAAGTGTGTGTTTATGTCTCAAAGAATTGAATTTAAAACATCAAATCCTTTACTTTTTATATATTTAAACCCTTTTTACTCCTACCACCTACAAAATCCAAAATTCAAACAAATTAAAAATCCAAATATACAGACACCCAATCATAAAAGGCATCAAGTTGCTAAAATAAGTAAAATGTGCTTTATTACATTATGAGAGCCGCAAAGACATTTGGTATGATGGACCTTTCTCTACGACAATAATAGATTGTACATACCTTAGTCCAACGATTAAGATTGCTCAGTAGCTTGCTTGACCAATTAGGTAGCTTGCTTGTCTTGTAGTTGAGTAGGACTATTTGACGGAGGTACATAAAACCTATTATCCTCTTGACAAAATAGCCCAAGGGCCATAGAAACATGAATTTTGATTACCTCTTTAGTTATTAGTTAGGAAAAATAACAATAGTCATAAGAAAAATAAGCAACTGAATTTTTCTACCGATGCAATCAACGAATACCTTTGTCACAAGTGACAAAACTCTTCTTGCAGCAGGAGAGGCTTTCTTCAAACATGTGTCTTCGACATTCTTGAGGCAAGGGCTCACAGTTGTTGGCACCCTTACCCAGTCTGCAGACAAACTTTGCCCTGCAAACAATGGAATTGTGGTTAGAAGCCATCAAGCTGTAATTTAAAATCTGAAGCAAGCGTTAGTGTAGAGTTTGAATTAAAGTCAATGGTAATACTCACTGCTTGTGAGGAAGGTTAATTCCACCCCTAGTGATGGGTATGGCCACTGTAAATTAGTCAAGTGTAGACAAATAATGGTAGAGTAGAGTATTAAGTGATTTATTTTCCAAATATTATAGCAATCGCCATAAACCCAAACCTTGGACTAAGGTTTAGATTAACACAAAGCTCAATTCTTTCATTGACAACTGATATTAGTTTTGTGTTAGTAATCCACTGTTAGAGAACATCTTCCTGGCTAGGGGAGCACATCTTAGATTGAGGGTTTCGAATCTTGTCTCGGTCAGATCTGATGAACAACTCATGAGGAGTTGATTAACCTGTGTTGCAGGGTTTGGTGGTAGAGACCCAACTTCACTATAGTTGGCTTAGGTTTCCACCGTGTTGACAGAACGGGTGGAATCGATAGGCCTAATTGCACCTCAAATAAAGTGTTTTGCTTTTCAGTCCTTGTGTGTCCAATGATAAATTGCTTGAAAATAACTTCAATTTTGTGATTTTAAGTTGAGGGGAAACATTACCAAAATATTTATAACTAAATCACTGAATTATCCACAGAGCTAACAGGTTATTTAAAAATACAACAAAAACTCACCCTTCTTCAGTTTTCTTGCAAGTGCAGGCTTCTATACAGGGTGTCTCAAAATCAACTTTACCTCTGGTTACAGTCGTGTTGATTGGATACTGGTTGCCAAAAAGGTAACATGAGTTTGGATCTCTTTTTAAAAGATTATCTGCAAGAAATCAAATGAATTCAGACTATTGTTAAGAAAAAAAAAAACATAGAAGAAGTCTCTAAAAATAATATAGGGTGAATTTTTTATTGGTGCGGTTTTTAAAACTAAATAAAAAAATGAAAAACAACCTGCATTGACATAAAAATGCATTTATTTGAACTACAGTGTCATGACATTAACGTTTAAAAATGATTTCTGGCATATGGGCTCCATTCCGTTTGCGTAGAAAGCCCAATCGAGAAGTCCAATTTTCAAATACTCTTTCCAGCAGCTGTGGTTGAATTCCGCCAATAACTCGAGGAATGTTAGCTTCCAAGTCATTTAAAGTTTGTGGCTTGTCAGCGTATACTTGAGACTTATCCCCACAGAAAGAAGTCTGTTGGTGTGATATCACACGACCGTGGGGGCCAGTTGACACTACCTCTAAATGAGATGATACGTTCACCAAATGTTTCTGCCAAGAGGCCAATTGTGTCGTTTGCCGTGTGGCACGTCGCGCCGTCTTGTTGGAACCAGACATTTTCTACATCCACTTCAAGTTCCGTTTAGCTGAGGAACGATAAAGTCCCGTAACATTGCCCGATAGCGTTGAAACTTTAAATGACTTGGAAGCTAACATTCGTCGAGTTATTGGCGGAATTCAACCACAGCTGCTGGAAAGAGTATTCGAAAATTGGACTTCTCGATTGGCCTTTCTACGCGAACGGAATGGGCGAACCCACATGCTAGAAATCATTTTTAATTGTTAATGTCATGACACTGTAGTTCAAATAAATGAATTTTTATGTCAATGCAGGTTGTTTTTCATTTTTTTATTTAGTTTTAAAAACCGCACCAATAAAAAATTACCCTATACAACCCTGAAAGATAACTTCAACAACAAGTTTGTTCTCGTACTTTCTTGGAGTTATGTTTTTACTATATTTTATAAGTTCTCTACTTTTCAACTTTCTATTGTATGGTTTATTGCTAATTGATGATAAGTCCCAAAATGGTTGTTTGCAGTCACTAAAATTCTGAGCTTCTGATATTAATTCTTGTATAACAAAGTTAGATAAAAAAACTAGCATTAGGTATGTTGATGATAGATATGATTAGTAAAATTGACACCTTCAGCGATGAACAACACTTGGGACGTTGTTACCATAACTAGACAAGACAGAGAACTTTTCATTCTGTTGAGCTAGTTTTGTTATGTCTGTAGTAAAAAAGTATTCAAATCCCACCAAGCATTAGTCTTGCACCTCTTGAATAGACAGAATTTATTCAGCAATCAACTGTACTAAATGCTTGACTTAATATTAAATTAATCTTAAGTTAATAAAGTTCAGCTTTAAGTTGATGCTAAGAAATTAAGAAAGTTAATATTCCCAAACCTTACCACATTTGTAGCTTCCTGGGCAGGAAGAGGAAGCCTCCATCTCTGGTTGACATTTAAGTTTCCTATAGAAGGCGTGAGCAACATTGTTGCAGGGGTTTGATCCTGGGAAAAAAGTTCTAATCAACAAAAGGCTACCAATTGTCTAGAGCTTTTATAAAAGTAAGTGGATTAAACATTTTAAAGTTTTAATTATTTTCTTCCTTGTACAATCAATTGATGTCAATGAATAGTTATTCATCCCATTTTTGAACAATCCAATATTGAACATAGTAATTGGTTTTGTTAACAATAATAATCACTCTAATATTGTCCTTAAGCATTAGATTCATTCAATATAAAGTATCATTTTTAAGATGCAAAATTTAGCTGTTGAATAAGAGACTACATGAAAAAATGCATTCCTTTAATTAATTAATACAGGGTGCGGCAAAAACCCGATCTATTTTCTGCAGCACACTGTTCAGCGAGAGGTCGTCTGAGGGTAATGGGAGTAGGCTCGTTGGAAAGCCTACATAATGCCAATATCTGTAGTCATAGAGCAATGTTCACCTGAGCTACAAGCATTTGTTATTGAGCCGTATTTAAAAAGTAATTAATTCATTCATTGCAACTTAGCGGAGTGGGGGAAATTGTGCAACACCTAGCCTACTTACCATCCTAGACAACATATAAAAAATTTAGAGCTACCGGACCGTTGGTAGGTTAACAGACATCTATTCATTGGATTAATTGTAAAAAAGTCAAACCTTTGGATTAATTTTGACTTGTCTGAAATTTATTTACTCTTGGATATTTTGGTATTTGGTTTCTTTTATGTTAAAGGAATTTGTTGGGTATTTTTTTTGAACCTTTGTTGTAATCAGCTGTACAAAACTTCTTTTTCATGTTTAATTCATATTACCTAGATTCAAGATTGTGTTCAGATAAAACCACCTTGGTCAGATGGTTAATTCAGTTTAAGGAATCACTAAATCAATACAATACATTTTCGGGGCTTTCGCTCCTTAATAAATTCCCATATCAAAGTAAGATATACTATATTCTGACTAACCTTGAGTTGAAAGAGTATAGAAAGACAGCAGCAGGAGTGGCAGATGCATGGTGTTAGACTGAGCTCAGACTATTATCCAATCAGACCAGAGGGGAGGTGATAATGTGCCAAATCAAAATGGGTGCTGTGTCCGCTTCCTGTTTAAGCCAGTGGATCAAAGTGGTTGAATGTATTTCAGTGTAAATCTGTTCTCACCTATCTCTGTTCCTCAGGGAAGGGTTTTAGGACCTTTATATTTTGACAAAATTACTCATAATTCACCATTGGATTAAACCAATAGAATATATTTCAGTGTTTAAACCCACACAGTCAGTTGTCATCTGTCTGGCTGGGATTGAAATGAAAATACTTGTTTAGGTGTTCCTCAGGGAATGGTTTTAGGACCTTTTCTATTTTTTGACAAAATTACTCATAATACACAAAACATGTAGATCAAATTAATAGAATGTATTTCAGTGTTTAAACCTGAACAGTCAGTTTTCACCTGGCTGGCTGGGATTGAAATGAAAATACTTGTTTAGGCGTTCCTCAGGGAATGGTTTTAGGACCTTTTCTATTTTTTTTGACAAAACATGTAGATCAAATTAATAGAATGTATTTCAGTGTTTAAACCCCAACAGTCAGTTTTCATCTGGCTGGCTGGTTTTGAAATGAAAATACTTTTATAGGTGTTCCTCAGGGAATGGTTTCAGGGCATTTTCTATATTTTAACAAAATTACTCATAATACACCAAACACAAGAATCAAATTAGTAGAATGTATTTCGGTGTTCAAACCCGAACAGTTTTCATATCTGTCTGGCTGTGATTGAAATGAAAACACTTGTTAGGTGTTCCTCAGAGAATGGTTTCGGTGCCTTTTCTATTTTTTGACAAAATTACTCATAATACCCAAAACACAAGGATCAAATTGAAATTAGTAGAATGTATTTCGGTGTTCAAACTTGCACAACCAGTTCTCATCTGGCTGGCTGGGAATGAAATGGAAACACTAATTGTATAGGTATTCCTCAGGGAAGGGTTTTAAGGCCCATTCTGTTTTTGGACCAAATTACTCATAATACACAAACAATTGGATCAAATTATTAGAATGCATTTCAGTGTTTAACCCCACACAATCAGTTATCATCTGGCTTACTGGAATTTAAATGATGTCACTAACTGTTTAGATGTTGCTCAGGGATGTATTTGTGTAACAAATCTCGCCATCTTGTACAAATGAGTTGTATTTTTGTAAATTGGCTGCTTGCAGTTCGAATAAATAGTCATGTTATAATTCTATGTAATCTACTTTTAACTTGTATTTAATTATATAGTTTTTTTTTTCATGAACCAACTATACAATCAGTTTTCAAGTTACAAGGACAAAACTTTCATGTTGTATGTTTATCTGTACGAATTGTGGATATTTATAGGGATGCACTGTGGATGCGATGCTCCCTGGTGTGGATTAACGTCCGCACTAGTGAGTACTACGACTATCCGCAGTACTATCCTGATAATTAGACCAATTCGTAAATTACAAGGAAAAATGTGGTTCGGATTCCACTATAAACTGTAGGTCCCTTAGTTGCCATTAGCTGTATGGGCTATTAATTAACAGCTGTGTCTAAGGAACATATCGGCCTTAGTCACTAACAAGACTACAAGATCGCGCCACTCATCCTACACTCATCCTTCACTCATATTTGGGTTAAAATACGCACATAGTGGCGTCCCCATCTTAACTAATTGATAATTGATAATTGATTGTACAACAACCATTGCACTTAACAGCGGCAAAGCCAGCAAGAATTCTGTTAAGCAAATACCACTCATAAATAATTTTATATTGTATCGCCTAGGAACTTTAAAGTAAAATTTTTAACATTTTAACACTGTGACAAAATATATGCGACTTGTACACTACTTGCCATGTTATTTTTTTCAAATTTTGCTATGACAAAGAAGGCTATTGTATTATAAGAGTTTTTGATTATCTGAGGTAGGGGAGAGCAGGGCTAAACCGTACAGCGAGGCTAAACCCATTTTTTGGACTAGAATTCAAGCTAGTTGATACCGACAAGTGCTGCTATCTAGCAGCAGAATGCGCAAGTTTACAGTATCTGCATCGTTTTGCTATGTAAAAAAACATGTTTCTACTCACTTGCTTCTAATTTTCGTCCAGTACTAAATATAAAGTTAGTGAAGTAGCTTTTATCGTAGTCTATTAACTGTGAGATCATAATAAACTACATGCCTTAAGCTATCTTTTGGTTATTAGCGATTATTGGTTAAGTGATAGAATTTGAGTATGTTTATAAATTCCCACGAGGTACAGATTGGGGCTAAACCGTACAGCTCTGGTACAGGGTGCTGCTCATGTTCAGGGTGGGTCCATTCAGCTTGCAGTGCTGCGGAGTCCGCAGAGAACTACATTTGTGGACTTTTTCTTCTTTCTTTTAATTTTGGGAGGAAATATTATAACTTTTTCATAAACTTCATGTTTTTCATGAAGGTTGATTTTTGAAATTTTATTTCTTCTAAAATGTTAAATTGTAATACACTGTTTCTTAACTACAACCTTTATATAGTAATAAAAAGTATTTGTACAGTTATTTGTTACAGTAGTATTATACTAGGTGTGCAATGCAGTTGTATGCTTGCAATATTGAGTGGAGCTAGCATATTAATCCAATACTTTTCTAAAGTCAATTTTACATCTATTCCTCGCAAATGAGATTAAATACTTGCAGATCCAATGTCAATGGTATATTTGGTTCACTTAAATGGGATGTCTATTTGCAGTATTCTAAGTCAATTATAAGTCTGGTTCACGCAAATGAATTGTCTACTTGCAGAAACCAAAGTTTATGTTTCATCTGGTTCTCATATTTTAAATGTCTAATTACAGTATCCAATGCCAATGATACATTTGGTTCGGGTAATAAAATGCCTATTTGCATTATCCATAGTCAATGGTACGCCATTGCAAAGTCAATGATACGTCGGGTTCACGTAAACGAATTGTTTACTTGAAGTATCCAAACTCATTGGAGCATTTGGTTCATGTAAATGAATTGTCTACTTGCAGGATCCAAAGCAGTGGTTCATTTGATTCACATAAATGGAGTGTCTATTTGCAGTATCCAAAGTCAATGGTACGCATGGTTCACGTCAATGGAATGTCTACTTGCAGTATTCAAACTCAATTGTATGTAGGCCTAGATGGTTCACATAAACGGAATGGCTATTTGGATTATTTAAAGTCAATGGTGCATCAGCCTTATTCCGCCGACCATAATTATTGGTATTTAATTTTGTAGTAAATTATACTCAATGATATTAATCCGATTGTTCTTCCCTTTTTCTCTGTACGGTATTTGTAATATGCTATTGGTATGATTCGTTAAATAACATATATTGCGACACTTGTTTACCTTTTATTGTTATCTCACAAATAATGTCATGGCAACCAATTAACCCATAAGGCCCATGTTAAATTTCCAAAAGTTTGAATTCACTTAGAGAAAAGCCCTGTAGTCCGATTTGTACCATTTCAGATTTATACCTTCCCATGGTCGGTCACTATGATTGTGCTAAATTTGGTGCAGATCGCTTCAGCCGTTCAGGAGGAGTATTTGTAAAACAAAAGCAGGAGTGTAGTATAAGAGCTTCGCTCGCTTCGCTCCGCTCAATTACTAACCTAAACAAATGATTTTTGAACTGTACGGTATAGCCCCTTCCCTGTACGGAATAGCCCCACCCCGCGGGGCTATTTCGTACAAGGTAACTTTTTTTTTAGTTACCAATTTTATTTTTTCATGTAAAAAATGCAATAGTTCCAAAATGTTTATATACAATCAGTAGCCAAATAATTAAATTATATATTGCTTGTGTTTACATTACTTTTACTTCGTAATTTGCGATGTAACTACGAATCTTCCTTATGTGTACGGTATAGCCCTGCTCTCCCTTACACTTAGTCCTAAATACCCCCTAATCAAGGCTCTACTTTATAAAAAAATACAACTAACAACCTCTAGAAGCTGTTTGGGAGAGTAGTTTGATTGGATAAGTATAACAAACAAGCACAGTATAAAATAGTTTATTAAAATATATGCTAAAATAAGTCTCATTGGTTAAATTCATAGACTATAGATTCCAAGTATAAATCACATTAACTTTTGGTCCAGGTGAGTCTGATAAACTGGGGTATGGACCGTTTCTTTAAAAAAAAATATAAAAAATGGTGCTGGCATTGAACTCAAAATAGTTCTTAAAAAAAGCAGTGTACCTAGTGATTTAGCATATTCCCAATTTTCAAAATAATTTCGAAAGTCACATAAATTACTTTTTCCAATCATGACGGCTATTTTCAAACACTTCAGTCTGCTTAGCTCAGCTCATAGAGTGTGTTAGTTTCAAAACTAGTCAAGATTATTCATGTTTTCATTTCATACACCAATCATTATATTTAAATTCAGAATGTTTTTTGATTGGGAATATTGTATTTGTCTTATATAAAAAGTATAGCCTAAGTAAACCACTTTTATAGCTCTTCCTTTATGCTACTATGAACATTTTTGTTTCCTATTTTTGTTTTCAAATTATGATGGATTTAAGAAGTTTTACTTGATCAAAAAACTATAAAACTACTTTAAACAGTTTTGCTTTACCTTTGTTGAATAAGTGAGCAAGAAGTGTTATATCTGTTATATGTAGCATTAACTTCCCTATGTGTTTATTGAGTTCTACCAGAATGAAAAAAATAAAACAACAATAAAAATGTCAAATGTTGACCCATCTTTACAGCAAACTCATTCAGTCTCAAATTAGTCAAAATATCAAGTCGCTGTGTCCTAAAAATAAAAAATCAACTGTTTCTAGCAGGATAACACTTCAGCATCTATAGTCGATAGTTAAAATGCTCAAATAGAGACAAATATCTGGTATCTTTCCAGTACCCAGGCTACAAGAAGCCAAGCGAAAACTCCAACAACGTTCATCGAGAGTAGTTCTCCATGGTTTGTAACGTCACTAGG
The DNA here is from genome assembly GCF_028750875.1 of Macrosteles quadrilineatus. NCBI lineage: Eukaryota > Metazoa > Arthropoda > Insecta > Hemiptera > Cicadellidae > Macrosteles > Macrosteles quadrilineatus. Next base: position 33,723,853 of record NW_026542601.1, on the reverse strand, counting down.
CTTCCAACTCCAAGGGAACGTGTGCTTCAGAAGAATATGTCCGGTGTAGAGAAGAATAGCATTCATCCCTGCCAACATAAACAGTAGTCAATGGTCAGTTTGTTTAGCATAATAATTTACATGAAGGCTGGATAAAAATTCAAAAATTGCCAAGGTTTGCAGTACAAGGAAATTAAAAACTAATACAATACAAGTTTATTCACAGAACCTAGCCAAACACACCATTTGTCTAAAACTACATATTAAGACGAATCTGTTGACACCTTAAAAGTTTAAATCGGTCCATAAATAAGGGAGGAGTTGCGTTAACAAAAACCGGCTTCACGTATTATATATATAGATGTGTTTCTGTAATGGATCCTTTACCTTAAAAAAAGTTAAAGTAAAAAATGTACTAAATAAAATTATGAACAAGAGGATAGTTGCTGACCTAACCTCATTAATGGACACTGCTAATTTTATGGTTGGCCTAAGGAAATTCACCCTTCACTAACAATTAGAATAAGCCTATATATCAATAAAGCAATCGTTAAGTTTATTATTATTGACCTGTATTAAATAAAATAGAGTTTATTTTATGACGTACGGTAGTATTGTTACTTAGTTTTCACATTTATATTTGTTGGCTTTCAATACTTCTGGTTCATTCTTAAATCAGCACGAACCAAAAAAGTTGATTATCAGTGTTTACTGTCTATTTTAGTGATGGTCGGATCCGGATATCGGACTACCGGATCCGCCGGATCTGAGCTAGAACCGACGCCCGATCGTATCCACAAAAAATCGGATCTTGGGCTGGATTCGGTTTTAATGGATCCAATTTTATTTATACTATTAACACAAAATGGACGAGTATTCGAGATTTTGAGTTTGAGTAAAGTACAATATAGAAATAAGCAAGAGGTAGTTGTCCTAACCTATTTTTATAGCTGTCACGACAGAATAGGTCAACTCAAAGCAGTCGCCGGCGCGGCGACTGACTGGCAATGGCAATGTTATACTGACTTGACACAGATTAGAATGACATGACCGGTAGTGATTTTGTTTTAAAGTAGGCCTACTGTTTCACAATAGAAAATTTCACTACTGAACTACGTAAGCAATAAATTTATGTTTATAAAAGTCAGAATAGAAACACTATAAAGGCAAAACAATAGACGGGAGGCAGGCGTTGTGCAATGACCTTGAAATGAGCGGAATAGTAACATCGAGTAGGGGAAGGGAAGGGTGAGACCTTTGAGCTATATTTAGACTAGACTTTCACCACTTCCCAAATGGCTGGGTACGGGGATTACAATAGCAGGTTTTTTCCTTGCCTGGTTTGACTTTTGTCTTTTTGTGTAGGAGATTTGAATAATCAAAAATATAATTTGAATTGACCACAATTATTTAGCATTGATAATACAATTTGCAAGGGACCAGGAGGAAATAGAACAAAACACTAAAATTAATAGGATAACAAACAAAGTAAACAACAAATTAAATACAGAACACGGTGATTTAACACTGTCACTGTCACTCGATTTTGTTGTCTAGAAGGGTCGGTGAACTAATCAATAAATAGCCAAAACCAGTTTCCTCCCCCTCTAACCACCACCCCTCCCCCCTAAGCCGGGAGGCCCAACAATTTGTCCTTGAAACACCCTAGCCTCTGAAACAATAACCCTTACACCTGCGTTGCTGTTTTGACAACAGGTTTATGAATGCGTTCACTATTTTCCAGAATTAACTATCAATTATTATTATTTGCAAGTTACAAATAGGAAACTACATGACATTATGGTACATATTCAATGGCCCATGTATTATCAAAAATTTATAATTGATTACCTACTTATTTTGATAATAAAAAGCATTCATTACAGCACGCAGCACTTATTGATATATATATATATATATATATACTGTCAAAGTATCTGTTACTTTATACAAAATAAAATAGGTACAAAATTGTGTGGCCAGTCAAAATTTATAAACAAACATTTTATTCTATAAAATACAGATGGTAAATAGGGGTTGGTTTAGAGGAAATAAAATACAAAACAGATTAATTAATTATTTTGATAAACGATAGAAAGGTTATGGGGTTGATTGAACTAAAATAACCACAGGGAATCTTAAGTAGAAAAGTCGTCAACCACAATCTGTTAAATCAGTACCTACATCGTTAGAGAGAGAGGGGGGGGGAGAGAGAGAGATAGCAGATAGGGGCGTTTGATAGGGAATCTGAAAAAGTAAACAAACAAGGAACAACGACGCGACAATACTCGTTTATAACCTTATTGTCAAATCTAGGTCTTTGTAAGACAAAAGAAAATCACACCGTTTTAAACTTTAACCTAATTTTATACTCTTTACAAACAAACACGTCCTACATAATGGTTCTTGATATTTATCAATGTATCTTAGCAATCGTCACTTGCTCCATTGAAACACGAACGTCGATTGGCTGACATGACAGTGCAGCGTGGCCTCTCGACCAATGAGAACTCTTGTTACATACTTTGATTTATCTTAGATGGTCAACATTTACCATTCATTATAATATTACAAAATCGACATGGACTATGCATATGGTGTTTTTCAATCAAAACTTATGTTATAGTAGCACTTAAAACTTCACTTAAACTCTTAAACTAGGTAGATAGTACAGATATAATATGGATCTACTTTTTGGTGCAATAGGCAAGTGCAAGCCTAACCCTCTGACTTCGATGTTGTAATTGAATCGAATTTTTCTAATGATGCGTAATGCAGGGATGAAACTGAACATTTAGACAAGTTTAGGTTATTTATTTTGTTCTAAAAATAAAAATAATACATTTAAAGATCTGACTTATTGATACAGACATTTTTTTAGTATAATTTCGTGTTGAGGACACTCGCGCGCCGGTTGTCTGAGACTGAATTCTGACTGTCTGACATCTTGAAATGTAGATTGTATTGTGTTGTGCAATATCATCTGCCTGCAGAGAGAACAGCTGAAAATAAACTTTAGCTGTTTTGAACTAAATAGTGTGCTAAGTTGGTTACTAAAGTTGTTAGCGTGATTACAAAACTAATAGATATCAAATAAATAAATGTTAAAATAAAATATCTATCCATCCCTGTCGGCTGTCGGTATCGGCGGAATCGGGCGAAATCGATGTTTGGCAATCGATTCTTGATACCGATATTCCTAGTATCGGCAATGTCCGAGTATCGGTGGTAGCGATAATTGACACTTCCCTATCTAAAACTCATTTTGGAGTCCTGAATTATTAGTTTTAAATATGCATCGGGACGGAATCGTTGCATCGGGAGCTAACCGATGCATCGGTCTTTTTCGATGCATCGATGCCAAATCGATGCATCGTGATTTCGATGCATGCTGAATCGAATCGCGATTCGATGCATCGAATCGAATCGAATCGAAATTTCGATGCATTTTCGATGCATTGCACACCCCTACTAGTAATTGACTGTCTTAATTTTTATTTAATTTTTAGTCGACTATGCAAACTGCGGCTAAATACAGAGACATTTTTTAATATCTAATAAGCAGTACCAGGGTTAATCTCAATCGCTAACCTTATTTATTACAGAAAGAAAATCACCTGTGTCAGTGCTGTTATCAGTGGTCAAATAAAAAATAAACACTCACCTGCAGACTTAAACATCCCTCCCGTACACCAGCGACAGTGGTCGATGAGGAGGAAGGCGAGGGTGAATACAAGAAAGGCGAAGGATGACGTGAGAAGAGCGTAGGAGACTGACCACAGCTGTTTGTTGACGGGAATAAAACCTCCTTCTACAGACCAACCGCAGAGGAAACCAGCAAACAGACCCTGAGTGAGGAAAAAAATCAAATCAAATGATTTTTTATAAAAAAATTAAAATCAAATTATTTGACTTTTTAATGTGAAAGTGTGAAATTTTCCCAAATTTCCCAGACAGGAAATAAACTATTACCGTAGGTGGTAAGAACTTGACTTGGACTGATTCTTTTCTTGTAAATATTGAACCTAGTTTTTTTTTTACTTTTATATATTTTTATTCAAACCCCAATGTTTTTATAATCAAAGCTTTGAAGCATTCTACTCTTCCAATAATTGTGAAGACCCGCTACCAGTCAACATCACAAAACATACATAGCTTGAATGAGAATCTTAAACAATTGAACATTTTAAAGATCTTACGGTGATGAGAGCCCAAAACAGCCAACGTAGAGAGCGAGACACGGTGGAGTTATAACTGAGGATAATATAACCAGCTTGAACACCCAAGTAGACCGTCAGGCATGTTGTCAGGGTTCCAAGAATACCTGAAACAGATCAATATACAATAGCTAATATCAAACATACTAAGATCCATAGCTTCTTTTAATACAAGGCTGCTGTGTTGGTGTGCGACATCAGACATCACATCAGCCAGACTTTTACCATGGTGTAATGGGCAAATTTTGTAAGGGGTAAATTTTTTTTAATTATATACACGAACGATTAATCGCGGCGGTTCGTCACGACGGCAACAATGTCAAACATGTCCACTGCAGCTAGTCATGTCTCCTAGTTCGAGACTCGGCCGCTGTCACCTTGAAGCGCTGCCGTAGACGTGGTGGGGAGAAGCCGAGACCAGCGGACAGTGGACAAGTCTTGAGAGAGACAGTCGGCGTCGAGCGTTAGGTTCGCGCACACCAACCAACCCTCCTTAGGCCGTGCGAGCGAACCAAATAATAAGGTATCCGGACAAAGGCGAGAGTAACCTGGATGCAAATCTGGAAGTGTCGTGTTACGTAAGTACACTGTATATAGCTAGCGTATACGTTGTATTCATCCCCGTATCCACTTTGGCGAGGGAAATTGCGTTATTTATTAGGCTATTCTAGGACGTTTATCGTAGTTTATTATAGAATAACGTAGTTTATCGACCGACGCTGCGAGTGTAGTGTCGCAGTCACATACGCCGACTTTTAGTCATCCAAAGTGGTTTTGTTTTATTGTAATCAAGAGTTTTTATTTATTTTCCTTAAAGCCAAGAAGAATTGGCGTATGCGCCTTCTACGTTTTAATTTTATTTCATTATTTACTTATCGCGAGTTAGCGTAGTTTTTCTTTTAATTCCGAGAAGATTATTTTTAGTTTTATTTCGAGAAGTGAGACCTTTCGTTAAGCCTAGGAGCTGGCTCTTTATTTTATATCCTAATCATCGCCTAGTTATCTATCGGCCCCGAGTAATTAACTTCGACTTGGCCTTGTCAGCGCGTCGCTGTGCTGACACCAAGTTATAGGAGTAACTATAGTTAGTGTATTCCTTAATAGCAACTCGTGTACGGTGCGTCGACGTGCCGAGTTGTGTACTAGCAGATCGGCGCGACATTAACATCTACGAAGATCTAGAAGTGGTAAGCGAGCGACGAGGACTGTCAGCGAGACCCTGGACTACTCGAGCTGTCCGAGCAAATCGGAGGTAAGTTTACGATAGGTGCCCTACCCGACATAAACACCTCACAATGGTAATAACAATAATAAGTAATAACAACGTGTAAACATAAATAACTTTTTTATCAGCATCATACATGTTATTAAATTACCTGAAGGCTCAGAAAATACGTCAAATAAAACTTGTAATAATATATTTACACTTATACTGTTTACTCACAAGACGAATCCAATTCGCCTATTGTGTCTGATGATGATTGGATTGGAGTGTTCAATCGAAATCGATCACCACTTCCACTCTTTTATATGTTTTTAACTTGTGAGTAAACAGAATGAGTGTAAGTAGATTATTACAAGTGTTAATAGACATATCTTCTGTGCTTTCAAAATAAACATTGCACATAAGTTCTATTATGAATTAGTGCAACAGCTGTTTTGGTAGACGTGATAGGCATTGCCACATTAGTCTCGCCGGGACCTTGTGTTAGAGGAGGTTAGGATAGATCAAATCAATGATTTTACAGATATCAATATCAGTCAATTAAGTAAAACTTATGATACCGAGATTCCAATCCAAGACTTCCTGCATACAAAAATGGATTGAGATAAAACCAGGCCATGAATTTTTTTTTATACATTATTTTATCTGACAGCCAATTTATTAAATAAATAGCTACCTACGCCTTTTTCCACGAATGAGAAAGTTCTGTGATTTATGTATTAATTCTAGGACGTGTTTTTTAATCCGTTATTAATTTGTTATTTTCGTTATATTTTGTTATTTATTTATTAATTCACCTCGCTCCAAGTTTGGTCCTATGAAAAGTTAGCTTGTATGTTTTAATACTTAAAAGTTCTTTAAGCACAACTATTTGATCTAACTACAATTGGCTACTTGTATTAATGACTTTTATTAATTTATAGTTCATAGTTGATGATTGACAACATCATACGCAACACTAATGCTATTTAACAATAGAAATATTGAATATCGAATATAGGAAAAAACATACCTTCAGGGTCAAACGGAACATTAGTATGATAGACCCTTTTGACAGGACCGCGCGGATAAAGATGAGAATCTCCAAACACCTGGCTGTCAATGTATCTGTCGGAACACACAAAAGTTAAAAAACTTGTAACCTACTGATTTTTTTTTACCTGAGTTAACTAAATGTGGTTTTGGCACTTAATGGTATTTTCATGTTACAACGGTGCAGTAGTTCATCTAAGGGCTACATTTCAACTTAAGTTGTAACTTGTCTCAAGATGGGTTGCAGCAAAGCGTTTTGAAACTTTGGTTAGTATTTTTTATTTCATTGGCACCGACATTCCTGAGAGAAAAGATTTTACATCATACTTTAACCCACTCATATACTTGCACGGGACATATCCGTCCCACCGCTTTTGCGCTCTTGCATTCCTAGACGGATCTATTCCGTACTGGGACATTGCTACTAGTTCCGACATTATTCTTAGGGATCACAGCACTTGTCGGGTCAAAAATTATTTTCTGTTCATCTGCAACTAGTGTACCTGTTGCTCGAATTCGAGCAATTGCGAAGCATTACAGGCGTTATTTTAAAACTAATAACAGTCATAGGCCTAATTTCCGATGACTTTATAAGAGTCGACTCAAAGATTATGGAAATACTCAAGATGTACACAGCAGTTAGATATAATCAAATTTGTTTGTAAATATCTTATCTTTTTTCAAAAGCTGACCTTGTTTTTTAGTGTTTTCTACAAATTTTCCCCACTCATAGCCGCATTAGGTTGTCTATAATAACGATTATATATGAAAAAAAAAACATTATTTCTATATCTTCTACTGTACTTGGTTGTGTTCTATGACTTTCCTGTTTCCATTGTTTGAAAATCGGCTCTTTCAATTATTGCTCAAGAAATGTAGCACAGTGTTAATTCAGTTTTATTTTTAGTACATCAAACTGTCCAGTTTTTCTCACTTTTTTCCATTGTAATTTTAAAAATTACACCAACCAAGTATCGTCTACTACAGATGCAATACGCCAAAGAATATCGTCTATGTGCAATCTTCAAGAAGTGGTAAAAAATGCAGAAACCAACCCATACAATAGATATAAGTTAACTCCATAAGAAATAATTTTAAGAGTTACTGTGAAATTAGGATTTTCCACTGATTTGGTAATAGAACATAATATTGCAAAACATGGCATGATTCAGAAGAAAATCGATTTTAAAATCAGAAAAAAACCATTGCAACTTTAAAGGCCTCCGGGGTAGAGCCCCAAGGGAATTTACCTCGTTTCTCTTTTGAGGGCTCACCTACAGACCAATACCTTTCTTTAGACACCCCTACCAAGTTTCTACACCCAGCCGTTCTCTCAAATTAGCTGTGACAAAAACCCCGTTTTCCTCCATAAGAATAACATGGGATGGGGCTTTAAAGGCCACTTGGGCAGAGCCCCGAGGGAATTTACCACTTTTCTCTTTTGATGGCTCATCTACAGACCAAGACCTTTCTTTAGACACCCCTACCGAGTTTCTACGCCCAGCCGTTCTCTCAAAATAGCTATGACAAAGAAAAACAGTTTCAAATTAATATATAGATAGTTATGGTGTATATTTAGTTTTTAAAGATGATTTAAATTTAGAAACTGAGGCAATGTTTTTTATCTCAGCAGGTAGTTTATTGTAAACTTTTGGCCCTATATAATGAGGAGATAAATGAAATATTTTAAGCCTATGTTGAATTGGTTTTATAATATTTTTGAATCTTGTGTTATGTGTATGAGATGGTTGACAGTCCATGAATGTATCAAAATCGCTTTTAACCATTAATGCCAATTTGTATATATAAGAGCTAAAAAAGGTCAAAATTTTAAACTGAATAAATAAATCTTTACAATGTGTTCTATTGGGAACTCTGGCCATTATTCTTACTGCTCTTTTTTGAAGGACAAATATTTTTTTGGCCTGACTTGATGAGCCCCATACAGTAATTCCATAATTCATAATCGATGAAAAATATGCATGATATACTGCTATTTAAGTTTTTAAATTAGTAGTATCCCTGATTATCGTAAGAACAAATGTTGCTGAACGTAGTCTTTTTGATAGGTTTTTAATGTGATTTTGCCAATTTAATTGTGAATCAATATCAATTACCAGATAATTTATTGATTTTTGTGAGTGAATTGAATTAAAGTTTGTATTTAAACAGATTTCTTGGTTAATATTGGATGCAGAAAACTGAATTAGTTGGGTTTTTTCTACTTTCATGGACAGACCATTTACTGCAAACCAGTCCCCGAGAAGTTGAAATTCCTGAGTTATTGAGGCTTGTATGATGTCATTGTTCTGTCCTGTACAAATTAGAGCTGTATCATCTGCATATTGAAAGGTAGACATCTTAGTAGCTTTACATAGATCATTAACATATATAATTAATAAACAAGGGCCAAGAATGGAGCCCTGAGGAACTCCACAGGGGTTTATGTTCCACTCTGATTTATGATTTCTCTGCATTTTTTGTACAATAAGTCTTTGTTTTCGGTTTTTTTAATAGGATCCAAACCACTTTAATTCAGTGTTTTTTATTCCATGCTTACTTAGTTTTTCTAAAAGTATATCATGATCCACACAGTCAAAAGCCTTGGATAAGTCACACAGCACACCCTAAGTCTTCTGCGAACCATCCAAGGCCTTCGCAATGCAGTAAATTATTTTTGTTATGGATTTTTCAGTACTAAGCCCTGGGCGGAAACCAAACTGTGACGGATTTATTAGATTATTGCTTTCCAAAAATTCTGTTAGCTGAATCTTAACAATTTTTTCAAAAATCTTTGAAAAACATGGCAAAATTGCTATAGGACGGTAGTTAAAAGGATCGTTGACATCACCCTTTTTGAATAGCGGTTTAATCTCAGCAAACTTAAGCTTATCAGGAAAAACACCCTCGTCAAGGGACTGATTTACTATTTGGCATAATGGATGTTCGATAAATTTAAAGACTCTTTTAACGACAAAAAGAGGAATATCGTCCCAACCTGAGGACTTAGTGTTACTGAGAGATGCAAAAACTTTTCTTAATTCGTTAATTGAAACCTTTCTAAATTTAAATGTGAATTTGGAAGGTGGATGATTTTTAGTTAGTAGCTGAATGGCTTTAGATTTATCTGTTGACTGGTTAGCATACTGAGAAATATTAATAAAAAAATTATTGAAGTTATTTGCTACCGCTACTGCAGAATTTTGTGTATTCCATTCATGTTGGAATTTAATTTCTACTGGGGTATCAGATATTTGCTTATTAAGTCCTGTTTCATTTTTCACTACTACCCAAGATGCTTTACTTTTATTTTTAGACTTATTAATAAAGTCATCATTAGCTTTAAGTTTTGCTAGTGCAACTACTTTTTTGAAAACCTTTCTGTAGTTTTTGTAATAAGTTAAAAACTGAGGGTTTCGATTCCATTTTGATTCTTGGTGCAACTTACTTTTATTATCTGCAGAAATCTTTATTCCTGTTGTTACCCAGTTGTTTTTCTTCCGTTTATTCTTTGGGCAGTCAATTTTTTTAGGATCTTTTCAGTCAAATTACTTTAAGGATATAAGTTGTATATTTATACACTAGATTTATACACAACTAGAATGCCATTTAGAGCTGACAGTGATTCAAATTTATCACTATCCTACTCAATTCATAAATAGTAAACAGGAACCTATGCAAATATTTGCCTGTAGTTAAATCACAGACGATGGCTTAACCTAACAAAACTTGGAAAACTAATTCTTTGTTTGAAGTTCATTGTTGGTGATGGTGAGTTAATGTTGTTCAAAGGTTTATTGCGGACATTTTTCATCACGAATGTAAAAAACAATACACAACGTTTTGGGATCTGGAATCTGATCCCGTCCTCAGGTGAAAAAAACTTAACTAACACATTACAACTAACAATACACAAACGCCCAACCTAAGTTTTTTTCACCTGAGGACGGGATCAGATTCCAGATCCCGAAACGTTGTGTATTGTTTTTTACATTCGTGATGGAAAATGTCCGCAATAAACCTTTGAACAACATTGGAAAACTATTTGATCACATTTGAAATACTCATTGATTTTGCAAACGAATTGAGATGCAATTAAATCTAAGGGTAGCCTAATTTAAAAAAAAAACCATTTAACAGCAAAAATCTTGCTTGAGTATTAATCTTATTTGACATACTTCTGAGTTAACAAAAGGACTAATTATATTTTTTCATGTAAGATTACCTGGCTGCTCCTCCTGTACAGTTCGGGTAGGCTCCATGATCACCCAGGCCACCCGGACCAATGTAACCCGTGGGACACCCGGGAACCGGGTGGAACATGGTGAAATAGAGATGAACACCCATAAGAGTGAGGATGACAATCCACTGTCGCCAAGTGTCGACCAGCTCTGAGAAAGACAGCCAGCGACCGTACTGAAGACAAAATAGAGAAATGGAAACAACTTGCTGGTTAGTTTGTTTATACTTTATAACTTTAAATGATGTAAAACTAGTATCTTTACTAACTCTTGTGCACAGTAAGCCTTCAGCAGATTTCTCTTAGCAGTGTCTGAGATTACTCCCCTCTAGCCTGTCAAAAAAGGTGGTCAGTTAATCTGTTCTAAAATTAAAACTTTTTGGTTTAGCCGTCATTTTCTGGAAACCAAGATACTTCCATTCATATCCGTATTGTTGTAATAGATTTGAATAGTGTCTGTGAAGACCTAGCTTCGTAATAAGTTTTGTCATGTTGGCCTGATTGCACATTCATGACTCATTCTTCACAGTTTCAGATAGCCAATTTGTTGGAATATCAAGTGTCAAATTAACAGGTGTCAACTGTATTTGTAGGTCAGATCAAAATAATTAAGTGAAAGTGTATAAAAAATAACAGTTCAGCCAACTGACAAAGTACCTTCTCCAATTAGCTTAACATTAAAATTGAACTTTTCACTACTTTTACAAGTAAAACAATAAAAACAATTGAATGGCTCCGCCGTACAACGTTGTAACTGACAATATTTTCAAAACTGGCTTAACTGCAGAACAACGTTGTATTCGTTAGTCTGTGCCGTGTGGTAAATCTATTTCTCGCTAAAACTGATGTTGGCAGCCCTGCACAGCTGATCAAAGTGGCGGGAATCGGGCCTCAAGCGCCAGCACAACGTTGTAACCTGCAAACATGTCTGCCGGCGGAAGCCTTGTTCTGTCACCGGGGGACCAAAAACGGCTTAATAATGGGAAAAAAGGAAGATTCGACCACAGGAGTGGAAGGATAAGCACCGCAAGGCATGTAGGGATAGTGGAAATCCCTATATTTCGAAGAGGAAGAAGCCAGTGCCTGGAAAATTGCCACCACAAACGGTAAGCAGAACAACGTTGTATCTAAAACCACGGAACAACGCTGTATCTACGCCCATTAAACATTGCAACCGACATAGTTTATACTATACCTAAGTTGGGGGTTTCTGGTAATACGCATATCAGTACAGTAACTCTAAATCCATTTATAAGCTTTCCCACCGTTAGGTTGTGATGTAAGACTATTTTTTTTTTTTACAAATTAAAAGGGTAATGTAGCCTATGTAACCAAACACCCGTAAAGCCCAAAACCGAAATTAAATCAGGGATATATAACCAAAAAGATCCCTTGGTTTAGTTTTATCTTTTTTGATTTATATAATTTTTCATGTCGAATAAAAAATGTCATTCACTCAAATCGTTTGTGTAGTTCTAAAAGTTAAACAAAATGAACATGTTTAAACGTAAAAAGTGAAAGTAAAAATTTAAAGTAAAATTAAAATTAAAGTAATTACAGTAACTTAAAGTAAAATTAAAATGTGCACTAAAACCTTTTAAGACTGAAAAATTATCACAATTTCAATTTTTACAGATCGTCCAGTGTCATTGCAAGTTCCATTGTAAGCAACTTTCTCATGAAGAAATACTACGCCACTTCAAAGATTTTTATGGATTGGACTACAATAAGCAAACTGCCTTCCTCGCCAATGCTTGCATCAAGGTAGTAGACATCCATCGCCCTACGGTGAGTGTGGATATTTCTAGGAGACACTGTACAGTGGAATACTATATTCCAAGAAGAGACACTAACGTTCGTGTTTGTCAGAAAGGAATTTGTCATATTTTTCAAATTACTCCTCGTAGAATCCAGATGCTTGTTGAAAAAATCAAATTTAATAAGCCCTTGAATGACTGTCGTGGGGCCCATGGTAAACATGAGAAGGTCCCTGAAGAAATCAGAGATTTAATTAGACATCATATCCGTTCATTTCCTAGTCAGGAAAATCATTATTCACGCAGGGACAGCCAGTCCAAGTGTTTAGATCCCAATTTGAGCATTTCAAAAATGTATGAACTTTTTCGAACTGCACACCCGGAAGCCAATGTAAAACTCCACCTGTACCGAGATATTTTTAATGCTGATTTTAACTTAAGATTTGGTTTGCCCAGGTCCGATACATGTGCCACATGTGACCGCTTCTTTATTAAGTTAATTGATTGTAAAACCGAAGATGAAAGAAAAATAATAGAGACCGAAAGTAAGCTACATCATTTTAAAGCAGATGCGGCCTATAAAGCCCTGGAGCGTGACAAATTAGATGCAGAGGTAAACTCAAATGATTTAGTACTCTGTGTAGATCTCGAACAGGTATTATTTTGCCCCAATCTCACACATAACAATGTGTTTTACCAACGCCAGCTTTCATGCTATAATCTAGCTATACATAACATGGGAAACAATGAAGCATATATGTTTTTCTGGAACGAGACGGTAGGCAAACGTGGATCAGCGGAAATTGCATCATGTCTCTTAAAGTATGTTGAGCTTCATGTTCCGAAAATGACACCAGGTCAAACTCGCACACTAAAGCTTTGGTCAGATCGTTGCATTGGCCAAAATAATAACTGGAGAATGATAAGTGTGCTGCAGCATCTCGTAGTAAATGGATACTTCACAGTAGTAGAACAAAAGTTTATGACTACGGGGCACAGCTTTTTGCCATGCGATAGGGATTTTGCCCTCATTGAAAAGGCAAAAAAAGGCAAAAGAGTGTATGTACCTTTTCACTGGGTCGAGGTAATAGCAAACGCAAACTCAAAGCATCCTTTCAAAGTTTGTGTTATGAAAACTGAGGATTTTAGAAACACTGATATTGCGACAAAAAGTTTGTCAACTAAAAATTTTAACATCACAAACAATGTTTGGTATCAAATAACTGCAGACGATCCAACTACTCTGAGAGGCAGAACATCCCACAATGTCCTTCAGCCGTGGAACAGCCACATTTTGGCTAAGGTTATCAAGGAACCAAAAGACACTGCATCTACATCTGCAACGAAGAATTGTGATGCATCTACATCTACAAAGAAGATTTCAAAGAAGAGATCCAAGAAGGAAACGAGAATATATCCCCCTGTAAGAATAGAGAACTTCCCGCGGTTGTATGAAGGACCATTGCCGATAAAGGCTGACAAGAAAAAGGACCTATTGGATATGTGTCAATACATACCTCAAGAGTATGTACCGTTTTATGAAAATATTAAAGTTGAAAACGAACAAAATACCTAAGTATTTCAAAAGTGTTTTTAGCCAGGGCTTATATCTGCACTTTTAGAATACTTTACCTAAACTTTGGCTTTCTATTACCAGGATTTTTATATAGATTACATTGTAATATTATTACAATATTTTATAACTTTATGTATCTTTTATATTGTTGATAATATCTTTTATATCTTAGAACCAACAATTCACCTTTTTTACAATATGTATCCTGTAAAAATATATTTTTAAGAAACTACGATGTTGTGTTTTTCTTCAGCCTGTTTATGTTTAATATAAATTGTCCGTAGAACAACGTTGTAACTGACGTCTGTTACTACGGAGTCCGTAGAACAACGTTGTAACTAACGTCAGTTACTACGTTGTTCCGTGTGATTTTGAGGTTAAAAAGGTCATTACTCTTTTGTGAAGTGCCCAAACAAGGTTATGTACATAAATATATATTAATCAGGTACAAAACCTAGATTAGTCTAAATAGAAATATTAAAAAGTCCATAAATATATCATACAAAAAGTTTTTTTTGTTCCTGTAAAATTTCGATTTTGTAAGTTACAACGTTGTACGGCGGAGCCATTCAATTATACTTCATGAAAATGAAATCAGAGTTGTAATCTATATCTATACATATATAAAACATTTGATTGGTTTTCATGGGGAAAAAAAATTGCATTAACTTTTGAACTGTAATTTTTTTAACAGCAATGAGGTTTGTAGGTTGTACTAGTATGTTTGAGGTTTAAAGGTTTTAACTTCAATTAAACTAGTTCTAGCCGTTTCCACACACTCATGCATACACCCACACATAACCACTTAAACACTACTTTTTTGGGTGCCCAAAAAAGATATTTCCACCCATAACTCAACAATTTTAACAAAAACAATGCTTTCTCCATATACTATACAGGGGGAGAAAGTAACAGTAAAATCTGTAGAAAATTACCTGCAAGCTGGGTTGTTTCTTCATGAATATCGTCTCAAGTGTCGATACAACCAGATGAGCAACTCCTAGCCGCTGCAGCACCCCGCAGAACCTCATGGTGTGGAGGTCATTGTCGTTGTGTGTGTTGAGGATCAGCCCCAGCGCGATGAGGACGGCCGCACGGCGCAGAGACACGTAGAACACATGAGTGCGCGACACACACGAGCGCAACTTGGAGCGATAACTGATCACTAGGCTGACACCCATCACCCATGCAAACCTATAGCATAGGAAGAAGTAGGGTAATACCATCAACTACGGATAGTACTAGACATTCTAGTGGTTTTGAGTTTAAAATAATAAAATGCAACTGTTCGACAGCAGTTTCCATATTTTGTCTGGTTATATTTAAAACTCACCAGGGATATACGACATCAGCAATAGTCAATCCGTTCCACGCAGAGTGTTCAAAAAACCAAAACTTGCCGCCTCCGTAGTTAACGAAAATCATCAAGGCAATGGTAAATCTGTAAAAAACACAAATCAATTTCAGAAATAAAACCAAAGCCGGATTTACATGATACCAGTTGGTGGGACAGTTGTCTTACCCAATTGTCATTGTGGGATATTGAATTGTCTCATTTGGTCTACTTCCGTAGACAACTGAATTTCAGGGCAGTTGGCAAGACGATTGGCCTGAAGTGTTTACACAAAGCCAATAATTTCATACCAGCAAGTTGTCTTCTGGCAATTATTGTCTCACCTACTGGCATTGTGTAAACCCGACTTAAATTTCCTTATCTCCAGATAAAATTTCCTTGTACAGGTATTAACCACCGATATCGGCATTCCTACTTATGTTATATAGTTTGTCATTTTAGAATATTTTAATATATTTGTTTGAGTGAATTGATTTATTTATTTATCAGCAGTTAGGTGGTATAGAGGACTTGGTATTCCTAACTTTGCCTTAATAAAGTCATTTTCATTTAATGTAATTCTTGTGGATTAATCACAGCCGTTTCGAAAGAAAATATATCATTGTGCTATTAATTACTCTCATATAACAGGTTGATGTTAGATAACTACAAGACAAGAGACTAATCCTTTACAAAGCTACGATAATTTAGGTAATACACCTAGTCCTCATCATTCTATTATCATTATTACAGATTACTGGGTGGTACTTTTTGGGGCTTCATTTTCAAATGTGACCATCAAATTTTCAAAACGTATCACATGAGGAACAAAAACAAAAATAAAAAATACTACACTTTGGTCATAAAAGGCATTAACATTAAAACACATGTATGTTATCATACGTTTGTGTGTGGCATAAGTTTACCCTCTAAAAGTATCCAAAGCTTGAATACGTGGGGAGCTGAGTCTTCTAAGAGGCACCAGCTCTGACTGGATGAGAAGAGAGTCATCAGACGAACTGGGATTCCCCAGATCCTGCAAATATAAAAAAAAATATTCAGCAAACTGACACATAATTTCTTCCATTAGCTTTTGTGAGATATAATGAGTATTATGGGGAGGATATAAAATTGCAATAACAAACTGATATTTTTAGAATAGGCCTAAGGTGAATAGTACCTTAGGTAAGGTTTATAGTTAAAACGACTAAATATGCTAATTCTTTAGTCAAAATTGTTTGAGCTATTTGCGTAGAAATAGCATTTTTATGTTATTTTACAGGTTTTTTTTATGAAAATCACAATTAAGTCAAAATTTAAAAATAAATAAAAAAATTCCTGAAGTTACCATGAATTATTATAGTTCGGCCGCTTACAAAACGACCTGCGCGCTAATGCTAAACCAATGCTGGAGGAGGACGCTTTCTAAGCGGCCGAACTATAGTACCCATATACCAAATTTCATGAAAATCAGACCAGATATGTGGTCTTCAGCTTTGTTCACATACAAACCATTTCAAAAACCACTTGATTGGGTTTGGGGGACTCAAACGGATTTTTCCACCCAAAACCCAAACTCGAAAATGTTGACCAAAACAATACCGTACTTTCTCCATATACATGTATAGCCCTCTACTCCCCAGAAAGTAAAAAGGAGGAACAAAAAATTAAAAGGCTGAGAATTTATTTGCAACCACATGATGGCAAAACATAAAGAAAAAAACTTAAAACAATTGTAATTTACTTATCTAAGTGATGATACCGTAACCTGAAGTCCAGCCTGAAGCAATGTGAAAAACAATCTCGTGTTATAGCCTAGCATCTTATCAAAAACATCATATCAAGACAATGATGACATACTTCTGCTTTAATATATCTTAGTAGCAATCCAAAAAAAACTTGCCATAATGACTTTTTTACACTTACATTTCGCATGTCAATAATAGTTGCATCCCTGGAAAAAATATTTTGTATCCATTGTGTTCTGCAGGCTGACCGAATCAATACATAGAGCAACATCAACGCTGTGAGGCCGTATATGGCCACTTCAAGTGCTGTAACAAATACAAGGCGAATTAGAATACATTTATTATAATACTACAAGTTAGCATCTCATTGTTTTTGTAATTAACAGTAAACTAAAATTATAACTATTATCGTTAAATAGAAAAGTAAGGTTTTACAAATCACAATCAAAATGATTCTCTTTTTATGAATCTTTTATCTAGTGTCTAGACAAATTATAATACCCTCTACACAGCAAAACTTGCAGACTAAGCGAATTTCCTCTTGCCTGATGGGATTTCCACTGAAATACTCTCTTATACATGTTAGATGTATTCCCCATTATAAATAACATTTAGTATTAGCGAGGGTTAAGGTTTGCTGCTACAAAGAATGTCGTAAAGTGTTTAATGTTAATAACTTAGTATGATACAAAGAAATTTATCAAATTTGATCAAAATAGGCCCATAAACGAGCAAACTACAACAGTTTACCTATCCTCAATAAGATTAAAATGCAAATTTTAAATTTATGGGGTTCATCAGTTTCTCCATAACCATTAGACATTCGATGATGCTTCAACATAATAAATTATTTGTCTTTTTAAAGCTCTACAAAATGTTTTGGAAAGAAACTCCAAAATTTTGTTTTGAGGAAATGAAAAAAAACCTATTTTTATTTTTTACCCAATTAAACTCTGTTCCCATAGTCTGACCATACTTACCAAAATTATAATTCATATTTACCTAAGTAAGCGTTTTCTCCCTCATCTTCAACCGTAAAAGTGCAGTTAGTTCCGATTTTCCAGGACAAGAGCTCATGCTGATTTAGTAGAACTGTTTGGCTGAAAACACAATAAATCTTCACGATGTGATACCTCGGCTAAGCTAAATACAAAGATTTAGAAGCCTTGCCAAGATCAGTCTTGCTTGGGTTGTGTTATGCAAACCAGCCAATCCTTCAGGGAAATTTGTAAGACAAAAGAAGGAAATCATCGACTATGTGCTCCATGCTCCATAATTTGGGACTTATCTAAACAAGACGAATCATCTGTCGTTCCCTATTTGAACTTGCAATAACCAAGTGGAGGTCATAACCATACATTACAAATCTTGGATCCAAAACTTCAAAATTTATTTTTGTTTAGTAAATATCAATATCCTTATACATAATATGTTAAGGGGATCCACCACCTTTAAATGGTAATTTTTTTATTTTTTCACATTTTAAAAAAATGTTTTTTTTTTTTTCTGCATACTTTTTTGAGTATGTGGGTGAAATTTGAAGACAAACTGACTATTTTTTCTTTAAATAATAAACAAATAGAAGTTGTTACAAATTGCAATAGAAACGCTACAGCCTACTTTAAAGCCCGTTTTCCGCAAGTTCTGTTTTTCCGTGTTTCTTAATACATATGTTTGAATAAATTTTAAAGTATTATAGATAAGCCATTAAACTTTTTACCACTTGTTCCTTGTTATATTACTGAGATAATTGGTCATAAGAAATTGTATAGCTAATAAAATAAAATAATTATGATTTTTTTTTATTTGTAAAATAAAAATGTTTATTTTAAAATATAATTGCTTTTAACTTTTTTTTCTGACATGGTATTTTAATTATAATGACCAACAAGTTTCTAGGTATTTTAAGGATAAAAATAAATCAATAATCATTACAATTGATCAAAAAATAAAAAAGTTATTCAAAGTTTAGCAATGTACCTAAAAACGCTAAAATAAAACGCTAAAAATTTTTTATAAAAAAAACAAAAAGATGAAAATTAAATTTAAAAACTCAAAAGCTCATTAAATAAAGGTCCTAAATATAATACCTGCATACAAAATGTCTAACTTACTAAATAAAAAAAAATTCATTTAAAGGTGGTAGATCCCCTTAAGGAGATTTCTACGAAACACTACTCCTCCATTAGTGATGGACGGATTTTTACAAACGATGTGTCAAAACTAAGTATTTTTTGTGTGGACGCCCCTTTTCACCAATTACTGTAATAAAAGTCCTCGGGCTTTGCCCCACAGACCATCAAAATCCCAATGTATTTCTTATAAAGACAATTTACTAGCCCAGCTGTTAAATAAATCTTACTTCACTACTGGAATTTGTCAAGTGTACCTGTCAAAGTAAAACCCCGACTAACCGCCATTCTTCTAACCGCCCATCTCGGATATACGTAATCTCAAACTTGAGTATTTTTTTCAGAATTCTTACTATAAAAAGGGGTAGCTACGCTGCAGTTTTTCAGATGGTACTTTATGAACAATTTTTGGTGGATAAGCTAAACAGTAGGTGACAATAAGATAAAAATCACAAAAAACACACTAAACATGGAATTTTTGGAGATACCTGTTCCTTCTTTAGTACCGGTAGCAGACTCTCTGTTTTAGTTTTAGGCCCTGTACACATGAGGGCGGCAGCCGCCGCGGTGGCCGCCTAGGACCGTACACATAGCAGCGGTTGGAGCCACGATTATGCTGCGGTTGCAGTGTGAATTGACCGTCGCTTAAAAGCCAGTACTGTATTTACCCAATTATTTTTCTTTTTAACGCTTGACAATTCTTTTCAGCAATAAACTCAACTAACTCTTGGCACGCAATCTCCAAACGTATCTTCTTTTGTACTTCTTTAATGAACAGTTCAGTGTCAAAGTTTTCTGGTTCCACAGCAGCACGCATGGCCATTGTAAACATACACTACGAGCACTACATCAACTCCAGCCACAGTTACACACTTCACCATCACAGAGAGAAAAAGCGATGTCCACAGGGCAAGCGCGCAGATGTCTGTGATCCTATAGTAGCAACTGCAGTGGCTACCGCTCTCATGCCAACTCTAGTAACTTCAACCGCAAGGGAGCCGCGGCGGTCGAAGGGAAATCTACGACCGCCGCTGTTTGTTGCGGTTGATTGGAACTGGGCGGTTGCATTTGCTCCTTTGTACTTTCAACCGCCGCTGCCGCCCTCATGTGTACAGGGCCTTATTCCTAGAACCTTTAGAATCTACAATTAGGACTTGAAGAATCTACTACCAGTAGTGAAAGAAAGAGCTAGCAGCTCTTAAAATTGCATTTTAGGGTGTTTTTCCTGATTTTCATCTGTTATCGTAAGTGTGGTAAGTCTACTGTTAAACCTATCCACCACAAAATCCATAAAGTTTGGCCCAAAGCCATCTTTGCCAAAAAATATTTTTCGTCAGACTGCAGCAAAAACAGCCAGTTTAATGCTTGCGTTGCGGGTGTAAGGTAGCATTTTTTACTCTCTAGGAAGTAAAAGTGTTTTTAGCCCCTAGGGAGTAAAAATCTGCTGATCTAAACTCAGTTGTTAATTTAAATTGTAGGCCTAAACAATCCATGTATGGAAAGTATGTACCGATTGTTTGATTGATTGTAGGACTTATTGTTCTTGTTGCCTTATGTAAACAGTTTGACATATCGATATCAAATCAAATATATTTATTTCCATTCGGTACAATAAAGTACAATAGGATAGGTCAGATTGCATTTTACAAATTGTCATGAAGCAAATTAAAGTAGATGTGAATATAAAATTAAACTTAAATTACATAATATAGAACAAAAAAACTAAACAAACAATTTCTCCTTCAAGCTGGCCTGGAACATCAATAACAGATAAAATATAAAATACTTTCTGATAACATCATATCTTAATAAAAAAAGAGAGGATTAGTTTTCAATAATAGTTTTAATGTGAAGAATAATTTATAGAGACTATTAATTAATAGAGTGTGGGGATTTGTATTTAAATGTTTAGAACGATCTAGAAAGCAATTTGGCAAGAAAAAACTCATTAAGTGAATAAAGTGGGTTTATTAATAACCAGTTATAAAACTTTCTCTTGAATTGTTTGACATCATATTTTGAGATAAGGCCAATGAGTTTATTGTAAACCTTTGGAGCTACAACAACATGGCTGTTTATAGATTTTGAGAGCCTGTGGTAGTCAATGGAAGTATGATTTTTATTTCTAGTATTATATCTGTGTTCATGGAATTTTAGTATTTGTGTGTTATCTATTACATATACAGTTAAATCAAAGATATACAGATTAATAATAGTAGGAATTTTCATTGAAACAAAAAGAGGTTTACAATGTTCATCAAGTTCAGATTCAGCGATAACCCTAACGGCTCCTTTTTGGAGAATTAAGATTTCATCCACTCTACTGCAGTTACACCACAGAATTAATCCATATCTAATTATTGATTGAAAGTAGGCAAAATAGGCAGTTCTAACAGAATTTGTTTCCAAGCAATGAACCAGGCGTCTTAGGAGAAATATTGTTCTTGATAGTTTTGGTGTTATATAATCAATGTGAGATCCCAGGTAAGAGTACTGTCTATTTTTATGCCCAAAAATTTCACCGAATTAACTGCGATATTGATATCAGTCCCGCTATTAGGGAGGGGTCTTAGGCTTTAAACAACATTCTGTGTTTTACTTTCATTTAAGAGAAACCCATTTGCTTTGAACCAGTCCGATGATGTGGTGAGGGTATTTTTTGATAATAAATTTAGCTGTTCAAAATCATTATTACTGTGGAAAAAGGTTGTATCATCTGCATAAAGAATAGTTGAGGAATTAACTGAATTTGGGAGATCATTAATGCATATTAAAAACAAAAGTGGACCCAGGACTGAACCCTGGGGCACACCCACATTTATTGATATTTCTTGAGACCAGAGACCATCAGTGTAAACCCTCTGTCTTCGATTGGATAAGTAAGATTTTATGAGCTTTAGAGCAGAGCCTGTAATTCCATAGTAATTTAATTTTTTTATTAGGTCATTTGGATCAACACAATTAAATGCCTTGCTAAGATCACAGAACGTGGCCTGGGCATATGACTTGGTCTCAAAGGAAGAAATAATTTCACGAACTAGTTTGTTTAAATTAAATTAAATTATCTGTGTTAAATTAAATAGCTTGGACTGTAGATTTGTCCCTTCAAAACCCGAATTAACAATGATTAAAAATTGTATTGTCTTCAAAAAAGGAATAGATTTGATCATGAACTATATTTTCATATATTTTTGAAATTACTGGAATTATTGAAATTGGGCGGTAGCTTAAAGGTTCGTTCCTTGGGCCCTTCTTATGAACTGGGCATATCCTGGATATTTTTAACTGATCTGGAGACTCCCTCAATCAATGAAAAATGTATGCAATATGCCAAGGGTACTGAAATACTAGGAATAATACTTTTTAGGCAATTGTTACTCATATTATATACATCACAGCTGTCTGAATCACTAAGTCTTTTAGCAACCCGTATAATATCTTCAGGATTTACAGGTTTCCATTGGAAAATATGTGGGGTTATATTTGTATTTCTTAGAAAATCACTGGAAGTAAATTTAGTTTTACCGATTTGTTTTTTAATATTTGCTACACTTTCTACAAAAAAGGTATTAAAGACATCTGGTGCAAAGTGATAGTTGTTTGCGTTATGTAAACCACAACTATGATTTTTAATTATGTTCCAGGCCGCTTTACATTTATTTTTACTTTTTTAATATATTTGGCATTGTACACCTTTTTAGCCTTATACAAAGATTGCCTGTACTTTTTTTTATAATCATTTAAATAATTCATAAGATTTAAAACTGGCTGACTGGAAGTTTTCAGCAGGCTCTTCAGAAACACAATTCTTTCCTTCATAACTTTTAAGTCCTTGGTGAACCAACCAGATTTTTTGTTTACTTTACTTTTATGAAGTTTATTTTTTTTAACAGAAAATTGCAATAGGTTGTTAATTATTGTGTTAAAAAGCATATCAAAGGCTTGTTGTGAATCTGTGAAGCAGTATATAGTATAATAGTATAATGTACACTAACACAATCACCATAAACGAAACAATTCAAACCCTTAGTAGTAAACAGCTCCTTGTTTCCATTAGCGAATTAAATTGAAAACAAGTTAGAAGTAGTTTTGTGAGGTTATCTTTTAATGAACACTTTTTTAGTTTGGTAACACAGTTTGTTCAAATAACGGGTGCAATATGACAAAAAATAAATTTCATCACATGGACAAAAAGTGTCTTTTCATTCATCACTCATTTTCCAACCTCGGCTTCGCCTCGATCATTAAACTTGAGCTTGGATCGAAAAGAGTCACTTTAGGCCTTAGTGATGAAATATACTATTAAACCCTTTTATAGGTTATAAATGACAAAGGTGTATTTTTGGTTTACTCACTTGCAGATTGATTCGTTGCTGACTTTTCCGACTGCATAAAGAGTCAAGGGCTTCACAGCAGGTGTGACGAAACTTAGTGTGCTGGTCAATGGTACCGAGCTCCACAACTGAGGGTCACACTGGAAAAGAAAAAGGGCCAACAGTTGAAATTATACACTCTAAAATTGTTTATCAGACTTTGGTGATCAAATGATTAAAATGATTAGGGTAAGTAAATATTAAATGAGTTAGCCTAAGCCTAAAATTGCATTTGACTGTGTTTTATCTATGATTGATTGACTAATGCGATACTCCTTGATGTGGATTAACGCCAGCAATAGAGACTATTACGGCCTTTCGCAGTACTATCCTGATAATTAGACCAATTTGTTAATTACAAGGGAAAAATGTGGTTTGGATTCTACAAGAAACTGTAGGTCCCTTAGTTGCTGAGCTGTATGGGCTATTAATTAACAGTTGTGTCTAAGGAACATGTTGGCATTAGTCACTAACAAGACTACAAGATCGGGCCACTCATCCCACACTTATCTCCATTCATACTTGGCTTAAAATACCTATATTCGTATGATCGCCTTTTAAGAATAAAGTATGAAAGTATTAATCCAACAAACCATCTACTATACCTGATAACAATCAGATGAGAGCGTATATATGTCAACATTTTCTTCCAATTGATTTGTGATCAGTAGGCAAGCAGTGTCGTAGTTGAGTGAAGACAAATTGGACGGGCAGCTGCGGCTGGTGTCCATCTGGAATACAAGCTTCTTATCAACCTTTTCTTGCTAATTAGGCCTGTTTAATTAATTTTTCTCAAAAGAAGGCCTACTTTGCACAGTTGTGGAATTGTGAAACAAAACATTATTGAATGATTATCTTCAATAATTAATGCAATGCATAGTTAGCAATTTGTTTTCAAAAGAGACATTTCTTTATGTAATGTATCATTCTGTAATTCACAAAATATTTAGAGTGTCGTGGTTATACCTATCTTAAAACAAAGCTTTAAAACAAGAATATTCTACATGTGTTTTTTGTTGAGCCTTGCTAACACAAATTTACACAAAATAGCTTTAGATTATGCCATGCCTATGAAAATAGGTACAGTAAACTTACCGAATCTTACATAAACTTATATAGCTTACACAATTGTTAGCTTAATGATCTTAAAATGACAGTTAGGCCAATTTAGGTTGGGATACAGTTCCGCTGAAAATCTGCGATATATTATCGATTTAAATATCAATATATAAATTTTCATTCAGTTCAATATAGCCTATCGTTTCTAGAATATAATTTTTTATGTACATTGAATTGATTTATAATCTGCTTATTTTATTGATGTTTAAAAAATGAAACCATCGATTGGCCTAGGGACTCAACTAAAATCGAAACAATACTTAACTAAAACTTATTCAATTACTGCATACGGTTAGAAAATTTTCAGTTATTGAAAATAAAAATAGGCCTAAGTAAAAAATAAAGAAACTACTTTAATAATGTTTGTTATTGTTTTTATTTATATAGGCTATCATATGGTAAAATTAAATTCGATGTGATATTTATATCAAACTGAATCATATTCTAGGCCTATATATATTTATATTAATACGATAATAAATTGCAGGTTCTCTGCGGAACTGTAACCTAGGTTGTGATAACAGCTTTTACGCCACACTACATTATTTTGACGAACTTCCCACGCAAGGATTTAGTCCAGAAAACAGCTGTTTGCCGCCAGATTATTCAAATGGGGTTTCATTGCGTAATACTGTTCTGCAATGAGTTTTACCGGACACCAATCAGCTGATTATACTGTATTTGCCTGGCAATGATTTGGTTATAAACAAAAACATAACGACTAGTGATGTTTAGTCCTTTAGTTGGTGGAAATATATAAGGATTTGTACGAATTAAGTAGTATGGCGTAAACTATCGTACGTAACTCGTCCAAAATGTGTGTACCGGACTCGTATGGTAAACACTTATTTTCAGGACTAGTAACGTAATATACTATTACATTTTTATTTCCATTTTTTCTAACTTAAGTTAAAGCAAATCTAAGCAGATGGCTGATTTTTGGGCACCGGTGCTTTGGTATTATACGGAGGCCACCCTCATACAAAGCGCTGCGGAGGTTATGCTAAGTTGGGTTACCTATCATAAATATGTTTGTAGGACTTTTCTCGTTTCGTTATGAATCGAACAATACCAGATAAGTCATACTTTCGCCCACCAAATTCCCTCCGAGTAGTCCAAGGTCAGGTCGTTGACCGGGGTATCACCTGTTTCTGGGTCTGTATCCTAAGTGATTCATTGCCGTGCACTAGGTTAGTTTTGTCTCCATAGTCCATAATAAGTGACGTTCTTTTGAACAAAACTAGGAAAGTCCTACAAACATATTTATAATAAACCCAGCCCAACAAAACTGCCGCAGCGCATTGTATAAGGGTGGCCTCCATTTAAACTCAATCCGCACCAACATCGCTGCCTTCTGGGAGGCGGAACTTAAAGGGCGCTAATCGTAAGAATGTCAAATTTGGACAGTAACTTAAGGCAATTAAGGTGTATGTTCTTTCCAATTAACTTATGTAGCCTACTTATTTTTGGTCTACAGTAAAAAAATCCCTCTAAAATAAGTGTCCTTCGTATAATACCAAAGTACCGATTTTTGTCCATGTGTCCATTGACTTATTTACTTGGGATTTTTAATTGTTTGGAATTCATAAGTTGAGATAGGCCTAGCTACTAACTAACATGTGGAGGCGAGTTAGCGTAGCGAACGAGCTAACCTGAAGGCGAGTGAGCGCAGCGAACGAGCTCCAACCTAATGTGAGTAAGCGTAGCTAACAAACTTCAACCAGGATGTAATTGAGCAATACGAACGAGCTCATCTTGAAAATGAATGAGCATTGACATAAAACCACATTAGGACAGGACGACGGCTGTCGGGCCAGTTAGTGATGTTATTTGTTTTAGTTGCAAATTAGCTGTTGTCATAAATAAAAAAAAAATAATAGTGCTGCACCCTGTTGGTAAACCTATTAACTTTTTAATGCTATTTAACATCACAGAATCAAATTGTTTAGTTGAACCAGCTGTTAAGATTCTTTAATTCCATTTAAATATGAGTACTCATAAGGTTATTAACATTGGAAACTCCAGAGCCTCTGGGGCGGAGCCCTTTTGACGGATCTGCACCAAACTTCACACAAACAATCCTTGAATAATGCTTAATAATGCCTGAAAGTTTCATTACAATCTGTCGAGCGGTTTCAGAGTCCATAAAGGACAAACAAACATACATTGGATTTTAAATATAGAAGATGGTAAGGCCATGAAACTTATAGCCTATATAAACTGGGATGTCGTGCTAGACTTGACTTTCGTGACGTCCGGGTTGACGAGCTCTCTAAGAGGTATGACATTCCGAGTCTTGAAAACAGAAGGCGAGTGGCTGATGTGACCTTTCTCTACAAACTGATAAATAACCAAGTCAACTGCCCCTTCTTGCTGGAAAGGATAAACTTCCATGTTCCTTCGAGAATCACAAGACATCAGCGTGTATTTGAACTTGACCATACTGGGACTAACTACGCCAGATCCAGTCCCATTCCCCGGATTATGCGCCTCGGGAATGTGATAAGCAGCTCTGTCGACCTTCAAACTGCCTCCTTGGGAGTGGTTCGGCGTTCTGCGGCTGACAGCATCCTTGAGGGTACCCCGTAAAAAAAGCATTGTTGTTGATTTTTCTCATGTTAATTTTGTGATCTAGGCCTATTTTGTTTGTATTCTTGTTATTGATATATTCATTGTTATATTTTGTTATTGTTATATTTTGTATAAGTACATTGTTATTTTTTTCTGTAACATCAATATCCATTGTTTTGCCATGTAATAATTAGTTTTAAATATTGTTTTCTACTCCTCTGTTAATTATTAAAAATTTTTATAATATTTTCCTATCTGTAGCTTCTTTTAATGTAAAATGGAGTTTGCCGTTGATTTAAAAAAAAAACAAAAAAAAACTGAAGTCCCTAGGCCTAATGGTATAGCATCTTCCTACAGGATTTAGGTCTATAAACTTGGGTGTACAATTTATCTAGAAAAGCTTAAGTTAGATCTAACCAGGCCTGACTAACTTATGCTTATTTAACTTAGAAGGATAATTTTAGGACGATAAATATCTCTAGGGAATTATTCTAAAAAAGATGACTAGGTTAGGCCTATGTCTAATTATACAGGTAAGTTAACATAGATCATTGTATTCAGTCAAGTTAGGCTAACTAACTAGGCTCCTAGTCAACATAGGCCTAATAACTACGTCAACTTAACAAATCTGGCTCCAAGTTGGGTACAGTTTCTTAACTGGGCTATGCTAATATAGATTGAAACTATCGAATTGGAAATATTGATTAAAAATCAATATTTGAAATATGTCTATTATAAAATTAAACTATCATAACCTAACCTAACCAACCAAACTTGCAGATGGTGAAAAAATCGCATGAAGGTTTACTAATCGAATCGATAGTTTCAATCGATATTGCCATAGCCCAGTTAAGAAACTGTACCTTTTAAGGATAAGTACCACAAAGAAGATGGTTGACAGCTTAACCCTCCGAGTGTTATGTGTCGTAAAAGCGACTCATAACACATCCGCTGTAGTGTTATGTGTCGCTTTTGCGACTCACAAACACTGTTTACGGCGACGGCTCTGGGACTGACTGAATCGGATTGAACTGGATTGAGTTAGGTATCGTTTTTTTCAGCAGATTCAGAGCTTTCTCCTGATGTCTGTTTCTATACGCTTTTCATTTTAGTTCCGAAAATATTGTAGCAGACAGCTGACGTGCGTATTTGTAAACAGCTTGGTTAACCTCGCACCAATGACTGATGTGTTTTATTACGTTTAGGCCTATCATTGTTTTAGTGTTAAAAATCAAAAGTAGTGATATACGTGGTGCATTATAAGAAGATTTAAGTGATTTTGAAGGGCTGGTTGATGATCCTGAAGAAGTAGGTAGTGATATTGATGTAAATTATCAGCCAGATTCCTAGCTATGGTTAGGCTATGCATTCTTTGCTAAACGCTAAGCTTATGTACCGAAATCTGTTTTTTGCCCATAAGTTGTTCATCCATACATTGAATTGGCACCTACTTATCAATTCAAGTTATTGATGGTTTTAAAGAAGTTAAAACCTTTTACGTAGACTACTGTAACTAATTGTTAGCAGTAGGCCTAAGAAATGTGTACTTAATTACACTCTCCGGCTTAAAAGATAAAAAGTAGGCCTATTTGAAAAATCATCTATAATTTTAATTTACCGTAGCCATTAAGATGGTTAAGCTGTGCAATGAAATCATGGAATAATGAAAGAACAAACGGGGAACTTAGGATACATAACACGATTTCAGATTATTATAGATAAGATGCCAAAAACATAGGAAAACTGTCAACTGCACATAATATCCTTACCTTAACTTTGGAGTTGTCAACAAAAGTCAAATTTAAAAAACAATGCTAGGACTAGTATGTAACATTTTGCTAAAATTTCATAACTACTGAGATTTTAGTGATGGAAAATCATAAACCACTTCACTCTTAGGCGAATGAATGCCATTCAAGAAAAAGAGAATATCAACTGGAACTGAATAAAATAAAATGAAAATTCCATGAAAACAATACAAATAGAAAATTATGACAGAGACTGGTATTTGAAAACAGCTGTTCTATCATCACCAGCTGTTACCTACCAAGTTACCATTACCAACCAATCGCAACACCAACTTTTCTGACATATAAAAAAAAATTCATTAAGATGTAGTGAAGCATTGATTATGTATATAAAACAAAATATAAGTTCCATGTCTACATTATAGGCGTTATAGCATTATTGTTATAGTTGATGATCTTTCCGCTGAAATAAAATAGATTTAAAAATATAACTACTTGCAACCAGTTTGTTATTACGGCATTTGATTACTCGTTTAACACGGTACCATTAAACATACTCCCTTTGTGTTAGTTGGTCCATCACGGTAGGCTGGCTACAGAACATTATTTGCACATACGACGCACAAGAATTTATTACTGTACAAATTACTGTACATGAAAGTTTTGCCACTGATATTAAATCTCCTAAAGTAGATGTCTTATTGTCTAGATGTCTAACACAGATCATCTCTCACTATTCTAAACTCACCCTTTACTCATATTTGGGTTACGCGCCTTTAGGTGGCTCCCATCTAAAAAAATTAATAGTTGATAAACAAAGTTATTTTACAGTTTGTGGAATTGAAATAAATAAGCAACTTTTCTCAAAACATAAACAAGTGTTGCCAGACATAAACTATTTTAAACCAATGTTAAACGAGTTAAACTAATTTATAATAATCGTAAATCGATAGAGGAGTTAGTAAATTGTTTAGTTAAACCATCTATTTAATCATCTAGTCAAATTATTGTAGTTATGTGTAAGTATTTGCAGATTTATATTTATTTACTGTTATACAACTAGACGATAGGATGAGGCAGAAAGAACGGATCGTTTTTAACACATATTATTCTTACTAAGCTAGTAGGATTGGGGAGGGAATGTTTGATATATGAGAGGAACTGATAGACTTAAGAATACCTATGATAAAAGTTAAGTTATTTTCTCAATCTTATCTAGTCTTTTTAGACATAAAAGAGATTGACACGAGTCAGGCAAATTTGTTTATTTAAGCGGAATAAATGAGTTAGGTATTGAGTCAGTGTCGCGACAAGGTCTGTGAAACTTATTGTGACAACTTGAAAGAGTTTAGAAATCCGTAGCCTGTTAATCGATGGGAGACATTTTGGTAAAATGCACCTGGTCGATCAACAAAACATAGTAATAAGAAACAATCGAGAATCATATAGAGATTATATCCATAAGCTAAATACCCAAGGGGGGTCGTGGTTCTGTGATTACCCAATTTGGCGATTAATTTGAAATTTACCATACCTAAATTTTTCCTTTTTTTAATATTATCTTTCACTTTTTAAGTACCTATAGAGATAACACGATATTTGTTTATAGCTTATGTGTAACAAATATTTTTTTCTAAATTAATTACAAGTTGTATTTATTAGAATAGCTTTTAAACTCTTGCTAAATCTACAATTATAAAAGGGGATGTCATGGTTTGTATATATATTTGGCAGTGATAAACTCAGTCACCGCTGGACCAAGGCCACGCTGGACCGATGGCCACGAAAGTTGGTACATATGTCAAATTTATGGAATAGGTTTGTACACCAAAGAATTTCATGATAACTTTCAGGGCTTAGACCTGGGACCGTCTTAAAGTAATTATAGACATTCCATCCCCAAGTTAAATTTGCTTTTTTATCAAAATTGTCGTAGTTGATGTGAGCCACCTACAGATTGCGCTGATCTAAATTACTAAATTCTGCCAAATAAAAATTTTTTTTTACCCAAGTCAAACTTAGGGAATGACTTATGATGAGTTATAGCAACTGTGATGACCCATCAATCTGGTCAGCAACAAAAAATAAGGTATACAATAGAACTTTAGACACTAGCGCATTCTGTGACTGGCTCACACAACTACATTCTTTTTTAATAACAAATAATACAAAAACAGAACCAACACACTTTAATATAATAAGTTATAGTACAATTTTGACATGGAAAAATAATAAAACATTTGCTATTTAAATTAATAAAAAGCTGGTACTCCAGCCCCATCTTCAAACTCTCTAAGGGTCCTCCACTTCTTTCTTGTCCTCCTTAGACACATGCTGCTGGCCCTTAACGTCGCACAGATGGTTTTTACCCTATCCAGTTCATCACTAAACTGTATGGTTTTTTTAAAAAGGTTTAAATACCTGCTATCAAGCAATCCATTTAATTGCAGTTGCAACTAGTTTCAACTCCTATGTGGAGTCATCATCAGGCGGTACAAGGACTTCTTCTTTCTTCATATGAAGAGCGTCATATTTAACACGTAAAAATAAATAAACATTTACACACGACACAAAACACGTTACGGACACGAAACATTTACTGATCAGTTACGACAACGGACGACGCTAACCCGACGGAGTTTAAGTCCAGACTGCGGGTGGTCATTGCAGTGGTGTACGTCTGTTATCTTATCACTTCAGGTTAGGTCCTAGTCCTGTCTAACACACTTCCACTCTCCAGTATCCCTATGGCAGTGTCATATATAAAATTGGACGAAAACGTTAGTTGGTCGTTTAACACATTTTCGTGGTCGGATGTTACTGCCTTATAAATCTCAAATTCTTCTAAGGTGTTTAATTTAAATCTGTCTCTTGAGAAATGTAAAATATTCATGTTGTTACTAATGCTGGTATAATTGTGGCCTTGAGAAATTAAATGTTCTGCAAAAGATGAAGTCTGGTGTACTGTTGACGCTTTTGGGAGATGTTCCTTGAAACGTTTTGTAAAGGAGCGTGCCGTCTGGCCGATGTAAAATTTAGTACAATCGGTACAATTGATCTTGTATACGCCGGATCTGTCTAAGGGTTGCGTCAATGAAGGACTGCGCTCTTTTAACAATGCGCCAAGTTTGTTTTCTGTTCTGAAGGAAACTGTAATATTGTTTTTTGTCATAAGATTTTTAAATTTGTTACTCATGAAGGTGCCATATTTTGCAGAGATGTAGTTTTTTCTGTTTTTTAGTTCCTGTTTTATTTTTATGTTTGAAGATGAGTTTATCAATAATAATGCTTGGATAACCATTTGCTACAGCTATGTATTTTATTGTATTTAATTCTTCATTATAATCCTGTTCATTCATTGGAATTGTGAGCAAACGGTGGACAAAACTGTTGTACGCAGCTAGTTTTTGTGAGTAAGGATGATGGGATTCATAATTAATGGTCTGGTCAGTGCATGTTGGTTTCCTGAATATTTTGAACT
The DNA here is from genome assembly GCF_028750875.1 of Macrosteles quadrilineatus. Taxonomy (NCBI): domain Eukaryota; kingdom Metazoa; phylum Arthropoda; class Insecta; order Hemiptera; family Cicadellidae; genus Macrosteles; species Macrosteles quadrilineatus. The sequence goes on along the minus strand of NW_026542601.1, from coordinate 33,691,322 downwards.
CCAACTTATTTTGATGTTTTATTATGGAGAACATTTAATTTCTCAAGGCCACAATTATACCAGCATTAGTAACAACATGAATATTTTACATTTCTCAAGAGACAGATTTAAATTAAACACCTTAGAAGAATTTGAGATTTATAAGGCAGTAACATCCGACCACGAAAATGTGTTAAACGACCAACTAACGTTTTCGTCCAATTTTATATATGACACTGCCATAGGGATACTGGAGAGTGGAAGTGTGTTAGACAGGACTAGGACCTAACCTGAAGTGATAAGATAACAGACGTACACCACTGCAATGACCACCCGCAGTCTGGACTTAAACTCCGTCGGGTTAGCGTCGTCCGTTGTCGTAACTGATCAGTAAATGTTTCGTGTCCGTAACGTGTTTTGTGTCGTGTGTAAATGTTTATTTATTTTTACGTGTTAAATATGACGCTCTTCATATGAAGAAAGAAGAAGTCCTTGTACCGCCTGATGATGACTCCACATAGGAGTTGAAACTAGTTGCAACTGCAATTAAATGGATTGCTTGATAGCAGGTATTTAAACCTTTTTAATATTATTTGGCAATCCGGAGGCTACATCCACAATGAAGTATGGTTTTTTCCATTTCTCTGTTAGGCGTTCTGCAATTGCTCTGAGCAAGGTTTGAAACTCTTTGCCTTGCATTCCGTCCACAGACGTGACTAGTGGGGTGAAAAGAAGCATTTCTCGTTTCTGTTGTTGTTAAATATTTTCTCTTCTTCTCTCTTTCTGCATTTTCCAAAACTTTTTCGTATGGGAGGTTCAAGTACGATGGAGCATCATTGTCAACGACACGTACAGTACATCGAATAATGCTTCCGTCTGCTGAACCTCCCATACACCCCTACAAGCCAAGTCTGATTTTAGTGCTGCAGTATCCAATGACCCTTACTCAGAGATCATTGGTTCTCGAACACAGTTTCCCCATGCAAGCTCCATCAAGCTTCCAAGGGTATCCCTTACCTCATTATGTCTTCTTATTATCAAACCACCTGTGCGACAGTTAAGGGCATGTTCCATACTGAAGTTTTTGCCACAGCCATCACATGAAGAGGGGAGATGTATAGGAGTCTTCCCATATCTTAATACAAGAGCATCTCTGAACTCCAGTGGAGAAAGATATAACATATAATATATATAAGTTTTTTTAGAGGAATGCATGACAGCCATCCACTGTGTTTCGCTTTAGTATTTGCTCCTCGCAAGATAATTTTTTGATATTTTAGAGGAAGATTTTGAATATTCGATTTTGAGGAGAGAAGATTAGAAGAAGAAAATTCTAATCTTCTATCCTCTTTCAAGTCCTTTATTGTGATAATCAAATGTTCTCCATGTTCTTGCATACTTATTTTCCTCTTAGTTTTTATTTAAAAAACCGAATTATTCTTTTCCACATTCTCACTTCGTAGTGAAGCACGGGCAGAGAAACTATAGACATCCCAGAGACAAAAGAACCCTGGGCCATATCGAGCCCCGCAGGTTTGAAGGGTACGCCACACCTACCGGCGCGAACCACGTGATCTTTTAGTTATTGTGCAGGTTGTTTGTTCTTGGGATGTCTATAGTACCATATAATTTAATTCATTACAAAATATCCTCCAATGTCAAATATGGCTAAGAATAAATAAGCTAGACGTATATTCTAATGTTTGTTTAGGTAAAAGGTAAAATAAAACTATGTAGATGCAAATCGTCAAAACATGTACCTACGTATTGAAACGAATACATTTTATTAATATTTAAGTGAAGGAAGGAGTAAAAAATTAATAGTCTATTAATTCATAAACACCACACACACTATCAATTGTAAGCCATAAATACAGTATAAACAAATGTTGTTAATTAGATTACATGTAATAGCTTTTGCAAAGGCGTAGGGCAAATGGTGCCCCTTGTATACATATAAATATGTTAAAGAGGTTTCATGATTTAATTTCTTTCTTCTTCTCCTTTAAGGGGATTCGCCACTGAAAAGGGTGCATTTTTTTATTTAATGAGGAAAGTCGTTAAACTATTTTTTTCCTAGTAGGGTATAGTTTAACAAAAAATGGAAAAATTTTGGTTTACTTCTAAATATAAATTTTAGGCGGTAAAAAAATAAAATAGAGGTTTTTCGATCAATTTGTAAGGGGTTTTAAAAATTGATATTCTGAAGAGAGTTCTTTATGGATTTTGATAAATTTGGTGTTTTTTTAAAGACAGATATCTAAACTTAAAATTTAGGTAGATTCATAATAATATCTCAGATACTTTTTTTGCTGTGACATATTAAATATAATTTTTCTTCAGAAAAAAGAACTAGTTTGAAAAAAAACGTTATTGTTCAGTACCTAATTAACTTAGATACCTAATTCTACCAAAATATTTTCCTAATACTGTCTAGAATAAGTAGTAAAAATTTCAACAATGTACCTTTAGTGGCTCTCAAGATATATCAAATTTTGTTTTGAAAAACGTGAAATTTCAATGTTGCGGATAACCGCGTTTGAATAAGAAGGTGTCCTATGATCTTGTAGCTATCGTAAAGAGCGAAATCCCTTGGTTATAACATATAATAACATTCATACATGGATTATATCATACTGTTTGGATGTAATAGGGTCCAATGTACAATGAAATGTAAAAAAATATTTTTACAATTTTTCATGATTTTTACCTATTTTCAGTGGCGAATCCCCTTAATGTCTGAAAACCAAGCTATATACGGAGTTTGTATCCTAATATTGCATTGAAATAAACTGTTTTACTACACACTTATCTTACAACAATGCACTTAGATTTTTTTACTAAGAGTTGGTAAAACACTCGACTACAAAAATTTAACTTATGTATAAAATATACAGAAACGCCTACCTTCAAACGAGCATTCGGAAAAGGGAAACGATTCTGATGTTTGAAGGAAATTGTTTGATTTAGCAGAAAGTTTCACTTCGGCGAACTCCCTACATTGAGAAGTGTCTTTCAGTAAAATAATCTTTCATATCTATGTTTCTCTTCCTATATCTATTGATGTGCAATGGACCAAGTTTAGGAAAGACAATGTTAAAAATGTATACACCTATCAATGCGTCTGAAACAAAATGATAAACTCGACTCTACATTGCTTGTCATTCGATTACTTGGCAAGATACACTTGAAACAATCCACTTTAGAATACACTGTGATATTTTATCCATACATAATTCGATCCCTTATTTTCCATGAATATTAGATCTTGAAACTTAACAACTTATGGTAATATCTTTTAACAATGGGAAATGTTGAAATTTATCTTTGATATCTTCAAAAAAGAAACTTTCAATAAATTTATTGGTGAGAGTTCGAGGTTAAGTTTACACCATGCACTGCTGACCTTAAGTTAAAATAAGTTTACTTTTGATTTGAAAGTTTAAATCCGCTAACAAACTTCAACTTGACTCGTTTTGGTTAGCCAACAGAAAAGTCACATTAACTAGCACTTTTATTAAATGAACTGTAACGTGAAGTAATTAAATTGATTACTTCTCACTAAACCGATTAATTTTAACCTTACCAAGCGCACTGTTGAACGTGGATTTGAATAATTTTACTTACAAAAGTTAAGTAGATAAGCATAAGCATACCTACTATTATCATAATATGTCTAATATTTAGAATTAATGTGCTATAGCAGATTTTAAGAAGCAGTGACATATCGAAATACATTTTAATGAAGACAGCCTTGAGTAAATTATTACAAATCAAAAGGCAGTAATTGTGATCTGTAGATAGAGTTAACTTGTTGTAACATAATTAAATTGACTTATAGCTTACCTTACAAAAATAGAATAATAATTGAGTAACAACCAACAAAAATGTCTAATGTGCCGTATTAGTAGGTATCAAATATATTTCACAATCGTAGGTATCTTTCGATAAGGGGTTTACACCAAAACGGGAGAGGTCAGTACAAAAAGTACCTCCCTTGCGTATATTTCTGGAACAGTTTCGAGAAAACTGTCGACGTTTGCTGACATACGAGACCTGCCCGAGTCCCCGAGCTCAGAAATCAATTTAGAAATACTGTATTTCTTCTCCTTCTCGTAAAACTGATGAGTAAGCGAAGGCGACTGATACAAATATCTCTGACATGTTCCAACACGTTGTGCATAATAGTAGTGTGCTTGGAGAAATCTGCATGGATAAATATGTTATTGTAGTTTGGGTAGCCAAGTGGTTATAGTGCTCACCTTCAAACGTCAGGACTGCTGGTTCGATTCCAAGCAGGGTCTGTTATATGTTCTGATACCATTTGTCACTTGGCTATTTAATTAATGGTGTTACATATGTCTAACGAATGGTTGGAATGGTCGACGTTAAACAACAACAATCCCATAATTATAACCATTTAGTGCAAAAGACGTTAAAACTTCAATGGCGTTGATGACAACTCCAATACTAGCCATATTTTTTTTATATACAAAACTTAAAACAGGCTAATTAGGTACTTTAATATAACAATTATTAGAGAAAAATGATTTTTATCTACGTCTATCCGTCTATGGCATTATTGAGGACATTTTCCATTACGTTTTTGAAAAAAGTCTCCACAACTGTATATCTTAAATGACTTAAACTCAGGAAAATAACTAAAAAGAGTTTATATGTAGGCCTAATTGACTACATTGATATAGCGTGTACAAAAATACCAATAGACATAACAAATATGAAACATATAATTGAAACTGAGCAAATGTTTATCCTGTCCTGACATTTCTGTCGTAATTCTTGAGTTATAATGTTTTCGTTACCTTATTATTTTCATAATTTGGGGTTGCCTGACCAGGATTTGCTTTAATATATTATAATTATTATTTTCGTTATTTTGGTAGTTGTTTGACAAATTAATGGTGTCAGTAAAATGTCCTTTGTTAAATGAGACATGTGAAAAAATAAGTCTTAAATTCTATACAATATCTATCCAATATAAATAATAACAGGTTTAGCTAAAAGACTAGATGAACTTATTTAAAAAATTAAGGCAAAGCATTATTGAAGGCCGAAACATTCAAATGTAAAATAATGTTCGCTAAAATCTCCTTGAACATTCAAAGTCAGAATTGTAAATTAAAACATTACATGGTCAATTTTAATTTATCTATACATGCAAGACGGAAAGTTCATATAAAATCGAACTCAGCAGTGACAATTTATAGTTGGTTATCGATTTTTAATTTAAACTTCAATCATCACGTCCAATGGGCGTATGATCCGATAAATTAACCAATTGTTCATTCCCTTGGTCTTGGGTGGATATAAAGATGAGTATCCAATCTAAAAATTGATTGCTTAAGATAAGTTATTAAATTATAATTATGTGATATGTGTGCTTACTTGTTTTGAGTGGGTTAAAAAACTATTGAACCACTTGTGTTAAAATTTTACACCAAGACGGATAATGAACTTGGCTAAAATGTAGGCGTACCTCAGTCCATAAAATTCCATTGAAAGTCCAACGCTTTAATTGATAACTTTAAAAAGTAAATATGTATAGATAAACCTGGCAGCAAAATAAACCAAATATTTGCATTTACTTTGTTTAAATTTCTGTAAAATTACCGGCAATAATTTATTTTTGCAAGACAACTGATTGAATGGAACAAAAGAGACATTTCAGAAATCAAGCTGTAAGGTTTATCTTAATTTTATAATCCATTGGGGTTTTTGACAATGAGCAGAATATAATACTGCAATATGGTTCCATACAGTTGCTCATTTTACAATTTCATACAGCAGAATTTGGTTTAGTAAAATTAAAAATATTATTGATGCGTTAAAAAACAAACAGTTATACATAACCATCGATGTGTTGTTAGATTTTTCAGATCCAATCAATTGTAAAATAACCTACCCTGCCGATATAAAAAATATTTATTAAAATACAAGGGTCAAAAAACCTCAAATACATCGCATTGTGTTGATTTCAATCCATTCTTGCTACAAAAAATGTATAAAAACGATCTCTTTAGTAACAAACATCGTCATACCAACAACCAATATCTGAAAAGAATTTGACAGGAATGTTGTAATAGAACCAATTAAAATGCTCCTAACTTTAAACATCCCAAGTTAAATATTTATAAGCTCTAATGAGAAAACTGTAGAACCGCTGAGCGTTTCATCTGCAGCCAAAACAAACTTTGGGTTGAGTCTTTCTCTGGCGAAACGTTCATTTTAACTCTTTCAGAAAACTTTGGTGCCTATATAAATTTTGGCTATTTCGATTTTCCACTTGTAAATCTCTTAAGTGGCAATAAATCCAATCGCCAGATACTAGCAACTTTTAGCAAATAAAACCGATATTTTAATTTTCATTGATCATTACTAATGCACAGAGTTCCTTAATAAACACATATTACTTAAATTAAATTGAAATGTCAGTTACTAGACTAGTAGTTTTATGAAACAGGGCCAAGCTGTTGTCAGAAATGGTTGGCGTAAATATTACAATGGAAATAAACGAGAGAGCCTGGATAAATTGATATACTAAAAAAAAGTGAATTGTCACTTTGCTGCATTTCTTAGCAATCATTGAAAGAGCCTATTTGCAAACTATGGAAACATAAGAAAGTCATAGGACACCACAAAGGAGCAGAAATAGAAATGTTTTTTTTATCGTTATGGACAACCTAATGCGGCTCTGACTATGCAGCTATGAGTAAGGCTATCTGTAGAAAACACTAAAAAACAAGAGCAGTTTTTGAAAAATTATAAAATATTTACAAGAAATGTTGATCGTAGGCTATTGATCTTTTACGTACATCTTGAGTGTTTCCATAATCTTTGAGTTGAATCTTTTAAAGTCATCAGAAATTATGACTGTTATTACTTAAAAAAAAAAACACCTGTAATACTTAGCAATTGCTCGAATTCGAGCAACAGGGACACTAGTATTATTAAATGATTCAAGTAGTATAATTAGTATAATAAGGTATTAGCCCAGAGTATCATCTTTAGCTCCCGCATCATCACAAAGGGTCAGAGAAATGTTTAGGAGGGTAAAATAACAATTTTTGGTGGTCATTATTAGGGGGGTGGGAGAGGATCATCAATTGAGGGTAAGAGTATATTTTTTAGGGGGAGGGTGTAATTTTTTAGAGGAAGCATCAATTTTAGAGGAAAGTTTAGTTATTAGGGGGCATAATGATTGATGCGTCATAACTAAACTTCTTCTGAAAATTGATTGAATTCCGAAAACGTATTTACCTTTTCCCACGTAGAGTTTATGCATTAATACTGTAATTATTGGTAAGCACATTTTTATTCAGAAAATTCTCTGATAAACTTGAGATCATAGCTGTTTTACTTTTTGGTTTGTATGCCTGAATGTTTTTTAAATAGTTTTAAAACTTGTAAAAGCTGTATAAATAACGTACTTTAAATTATGTACATCAGCAATCATTCAGCATGTTTTTCGGAGATGTCAGTATTTTAGTTTTGAAAAAAAAAATTCTTTGGTTGTAAACGAGTTTCTTAAAATATTTTTACTTATATTTAGTAAGGACACACAAACATTGTTTTGTTTAATGTAAAATTGTCTATTTATAATGGTTTGTACAATACTTTATCATGGTTTTTTTTATCATGGCTGGTTTTTTAGAGTATGATTTTTGCAACTTTCGTTTTATCACTTTCTTTCACAAAAATGTTTAATAATTTTGCCCAGACACTATTTTTTCACTATATTATTAATAATATTATTTTTGGACGTTCTTGATGTTTCTAAAAGATCATAAAAAATATCATCAACATAAAATATAACATTCTCAAAAGAGTTTTCTACCAAATAAATTACAAAAAACAAAAGATTCATCATGATGGAACTTTTAAATCGTTATGATAGAAATGAAAAGGAAAAGTTTTGAAAAGTGTGAAAGTCTTTTGAAAAAACTGGCGAGAAATGATTTATCTTTTGATTAAAACCGCTTGAATTAGCATAAGTTTCACTTCAGTAGTTACATTGAATAGCGATCATTCGAAGTAAAATTTTCTTCTCTTTGTTCCATTTCTTACGATTTCAATAAAATTAAAAATTAAAAATTTAAATAATATCGTATACTTTATGAATTTAAGCGGGATACAAAACTATTGATTAATTGTTAAATATATAAATTTATTTAATCTTTGTCATATTAATGTTACTGTGTGAAACAACTTTTTTACCATTTTAATTTTTTATTTACAAATTTACTCATATTTTTTAAGTTCTATAAAACTAACACACCATTACGGTATATCTCATTTCTTCGTTCTTCAATGCCCCCAGTACACTCTCGCCGAGGCAAGGCGAGCGTTGGCGAGTGCGAGAGTGTACTCGGCGCGCTCGTCTTGTCTCGCATTGACTCGGGTCGCCTCGCCTCGCCTCGCCTCGTGCTCGCCGACGCTCCATCTGGAGTCGGTTTTTTGACACGAGTCAAAGGACCCGAGACTGAGCGAGTGGCGAGCGCGAGGCACCCCAGTTCACTCTCGCCTTGTCTCGTGGTTAGTTTAGCTGTGCGTTGTTAGTTTGTGGGTGCATTTTGTGTTAAAGTAAACATGGATTGGTCAAATAACACAGTTCTTGACTTTTTAGAAGCCTACCATGGTGAGTCGTTATTGTGGGACCCAACACACGTACACCACAAGGACAAACGTAAACTAACAGATGCTTGGTGCCGTTAGAGCGTAAAACTCAACCGTCCAGTAACCGAATTGAAGAAAAAGTACGCGTAAACATAATTAAAATAAGCATATACAAAAAACAAGGTTAATGTTGCTACTTCCACATCGAAGTTTGCCTCCATTTCGACTGCGAGACAAAGCGAGAGTGTGCACGGTTACCTCGCATAAGCTCTCGCCCGAATTACTCGGCGAGCACCTCGGCGAGGCGCCTCGGCGAACGTCTCGGCGAGAGTGTACTGGGTATCTATGAGTAGTATCTATGAGTAGGGTATCTACTATCTATAGTAGATTATAGGACTTTGACGAGTTAGGGCGGGGAACCTAACGATTTATTCATCCAGTGTATTTAGTTAGTTTGATCACATATGATTTAACAATTTGTTGGTATGGAATATTTTTGGGTGTTGTATGTTGAATTTAGTAATTCTGAGATTAAATATCTTTGCAAATGTTAGATAATATTGGTTGTAATAAATTTAAAGTAAACTATACAAAAATAAATAGCAAACTCCAACACACACCCTACCGGGCAAAATTATATCTAAAATTTATCTTAATCAGGTCTATGATTGTGGTCAAATGCACGCCATCCCATTGAAAATATACACTAACAGGTTTTCTTTGGGACAACTTTATGAATAAATCTACAAAATCTATTTCATTTACACAGAAGCATGGTTCTGCTTTGACTTCGAGTTAAGAGCATCGAATCAGTGAATAAATAGTACACTACGAGTAGGTAGGAAGCGAATAATATTTGATGCCGTCAGATTACAAAATCAAACACAGTTTTGTGTATAAGCTTTTCTACTTTTATTCATAATTGGAAGTTTTGGATGAAACTTACTTTTCTATTTTTGTGGAGAAATGGTTTTTAGGTCGGTAAAACAGTTTAACGTTCTGAATATTATATTTTAAAGAAAAACGTCTGCTACGCTTTTATACTTTGTATATTAGACTACGATGTTGAAATATTCGTATTGATATAATAAATATATACATGTAGGTATGTTTTTCTATCAGTTATGTTGTGTTAACTATATTTAGATTGTATGTTCTTATTATGTTCTCTTAGGTCTAACCTAGAATATGAGATGATCTGTAGAGTCGGCACAATGCGATTTGTCTGTCTCATGTATCAGTATGATGTCAATGTTCCTCTTATTAATGACCATGTGATCAAAATCTTTTTTGATTAAACTTAAAAGCAATAAACTATTAGTTTTTACACTAAAGTAAATCGTAATTTCAGTAGTACAATTCGCCAAAAATACATATCACGTATGTTATCAGATATACAACCTATTATTGGTTAGAATAAGAATAAGATTGGGAATCAAAATCAGAAACGAACGTGAAACAAAATCAAAATAACGCGGTACCTCTGTTATTGATACCCTAGTGTGCGATCCAATATTTTCTTTTCATGACGACTTTTGACTTGAACACTTTCTTAAAAGAAATGTTGTACGTAATTGGATTAGAAGTAGCGCTAGGGTAGTCTGTAAACCAGAAGTCGCCGGTCTGATCCCAAGAAAAGACAGCTGTTTAGTTCTATAACGGAGTTTAAACCAGACCCAATCGCCTCTGTCATTGGGATAGTTAATGACCATGACAAATGAACCAGCTGGTCTTTGTCAGCGACAAATCTACACAATGCATTTACCCATTATCATCTTCAATATTCAGCCTGAAAACATAACCGTATGTGTATAGTTGTACCTTTGACTTAAAAGCTTGTTTATTTTTTTAATTTGTAAGATATAATAATGAAATTGTTGTCCTTATAAAAAGGAAAGGAATAAGAGTTCGGGTGCAAACATGTTTCTGTTTATTGAAAATAAAAACGTGAGATAAAAATACATTAACTAGTAAATCAGCAATACTCTTAAGCAAGGAGGGCAATGCTTTTAAAAATCAAACATTTTTACTTGCAAATAATCTATATATTAAGAGGCAAGCATGTTTCATTAAAACTTTTTTTCTCAGCTTGTGTGCATCGCAGGGAAAATCTACGTATTCTGTTAGAAAGATATTTTCCTGTAGATATGCAGAATGCCTTTATAAATTAAAATAGCCTAAAAAATAAGCACTAAAAATGAGTTTGAAATAAACAAAAATTAACATAGGCCTTATGGGTTGTCATGCTGGTGACGAAATAACAACGAAATATAAACAGAAAATAAAAACAAATGGAAGAACTCCTATCACATGTTTTATTTACAGCGTGGGGGAAAATAGAGAAGTCTGTACATTATATGTTTTTCGACCACTGGACGACCTCTAGTTCATTATAGCATTATTATAGCACACATGGGTTTTGGCGTATTCTCTCTTGCCATAGGGTATGTAGTTAATACGGTTAGTAGTAAATACTGTAAATGAATTTGTAAAATTTTTAAAAATATATTAAACTACCTATCTTAGATGTGTCATAAGTTTTTTAACAGCTAAGTATTTATTTCAATTTAACACTACATACTATTCTTTATAACTAAGAACAGTATATAACTAAAGGAGATTTTCTTTGTATTAAATACGTACCATAAAAAACTAATTCTATAATTCTAGTAAAAGGAATGGCATAACTTTAATTTATTTAACACATAAAACTATAAAACTCATTATTTATATTTCTGTCTTCTCACCTTCTAGAAGTCGTATTAAATTAAAATATAGTTACAAAACTGTATCTACGATAACTAAAATCCTTAAGAATTTATTAATCCATCAAACAAAGGAAGTATGCAGAGTTGCTTCCAAGGGGTAATGTAATTTCTCATCTAAAGCTGAGCTAATCTCGCATTATATTCTACTCCACAATGCAATATAAAGCAATATTGCGGTATATTCCATCCGATCCCACGGCAAATTTGATTAAATCTTTCAAAAGCCTCCATATTCTATATAGGTGACTATATCATATTGGTTGCTATTCTTGAAGGTCCATGTGGTATAGAAGTTCTTAAGATGTTTTTAATATAACTTATTTACATTTTAACCATTCAATCCTAAGAAAGAAGTAAATAGTTTTATTATAAACTGTTTTGTATTTACCATCTTGTGGTTTCACAGTATATTTCAAGTGTTATTCGACGTATTTTTATTTACTTTCCGTAAAATGAATCTTAAAACAGCTCTTTACTAAATTTGGTAAATACTGATTGCGTAGTGGTAAAAACAAAGGTTCCACAAAGAGTGTTTAAGTCTGTGTAATTACAAAGCAAACTTAGTCATGTTTTGATTAAAACCTGTTTTGGTTGCGTTTTTGGGAAAAATCTCTGTTTAAATAGGTTTACAACCTGATTAGCAAAACCTTATGTCGCAAAATTTTCCAGTCAAACCACACATTACAACAATAATTATATCAAGTATATGAATATGACAGAAAGTACCTTAAACGATACGAATCAGTCTTTTGATGCTTACAATAAAATTGTACAGCTGAAATAAATAAAATCTAAGTATTAACAACATATCTGAATCATATACAAATAAAATATCTAATCATATGACTCATACACATTTACAGATATCACCTGCAGCTGTATGGTGGCGCCACAAAGGCAGTATTGTACGTGTCAGACACACAATGGTGATACAGTATATGATTCATACTCACTTACAGATATCACCTACAGCTGTATGGAGGCATCACAAAGGCAGTATTGTACATGTCAGACACACAATGGTGATACATGACTCATACACAATTACAGATATCACCTACAGCTGTATGGTAGCGCCACAAAGGCAGTATTGTACATGTCAGACACACAATGGTGATATATGACTCATACACAATTACAGATATTACCTACAGCTGTATGGTGGCGCCACAAAGGCAGTATTGTACATGTCAGACACACAATGGTGATATATGACTCATACACAATTACAGATATTACCTACAGCTGTATGGTAGCGCCACAAAGGCAGTATTGTACATGTCAGACACACAATGGTGATACATGACTCATACACAATTACAGATATCACCTACAGCTGTATGGTAGCGCCACAAAGGCAGTATTGTACATGTCAGACACACAATGGTGATACATGACTCATACACAATTACAGATATCACCTACAGCTGTATGGTAGCGCCACAAAGGCAGTATTGTACATGTCAGACACACAATGGTGATATATGACTCATACACAATTACAGATATTACCTACAGCTGTATGGTGGCGCCACAAATGCAGTATTGTACATGTCAGACACACAATGGTGATATATGACTCATACACAATTACAGATATCACCTACAGCTGTATGGTGGCACCACAAAGGCGGTATTGTACATGTCAGACACACAATGGTGATATATGACTCATACACAATTACAGATATCACCTACAGCTGTATGGTGGCGCCACAAATGCAGTATTGTACATGTCAGACACACAATGGTGATATATGACTCATAAACACTTACAGATATCACCTACAGCTGTATGGTGGCACGACAAAGGCGGTATTGTACGTGTGAGACACACAATGGTGATATATGACTCATACACACTTACAGATATCACCTACAGCTGTATGGTGGCACGACAAAGGCGGTATTGTACATGCCAGACACACAATGGTGATATATGACTCATACACACTTACAGATATCACCTACAGCTGTATCTGTATGGTGGCACCACAAAGGCGGTATTGTACGTGTCATAAGCACAATGGTAATTACACATATCCAGCACAACTGTCGTATTGATAATGTCTTCTACGATTTATGTGGGTTCAAACGAAATATTTAAACATCAGAAAATTACTCTGTTGTGTACATGGAACTATCTTTTTTAAATATTTGTTACAAAATTACATCTTGTCGTTACCATGATGAATTTGGAAAAAATATAAAATTGTTCCTTACTATTAGCTTTAAACTTATTGAAATAACTTAATTATTTGACTTGTTATTAACTGAACTACTCTACAATATTAAAAGAAATAAAATACGGCTTAAATTAAGATCACTATAAGCTCGGATACTCTTTGACCTAAAATCATGGGATAATGAACGAAGTTTAAGTAAGTAATTAAAAGTTACACCACAATATTTATCATCAAGCAAGTTTGGTCGTTAAAGTTGAGGTGGACATAAAACATTGAGTTCTGTTGGCGACAGCTCTAACTGTAGCTGTGTAGATTGGTCGCCGATTGTTAACTTACCTAATATTTTAATAGGTTTTAAACAATATAACAATCAATACTTTAGTAATTAATATTTATTTCGAAGTTTATTTGTAAACAATTTTATATTTTTACTAGCTGTACCCGCGAGCTTTGCCCCGTTTAACTTCACAAGTGAGCTCGTTCGCATGGCTCAATCACGACCTGGTTGAAGTTCGTTCGCTACGCTCACTCACCTTTAGGTTGGAGCTCGTTCGCTCCGATCACTTGCCTTCAGGTTAGCTCGTTCGCTATGCTAACTCGCTTCCAGGTTGAAGTTCGTTCGCTACGCTCAATCACCTTTTGGTTGCAAATTGGCTGAAGTCATAAATTAAAAAAATAATAGTGCTGCACCCTGTCGGTAATCCTTGTAAATTTAATGCTATTGAACATCTTATAAAAGAACCAACTTGTTTAATTGAAACAGCTGTTAAGAGTGGGAAGTGGGAGAATTAGTGATGAGTGAGTGAGTGAGTGAGTGAGTCAGTCAGTGAGGGCTTTGCCTTTTATATATTTAGATTAAAGAATAATATCGCTTTAGCATAAACATTGTAGGGCTGATTGCAAAAAAGAATAAAGCAAGTAGAGATATACAAAAAAAACTAGAAGTAACAACTTCGATCACACTGGTGGCTTAAAGTGTTAGCAAGAAGAGAGTGGGATTGAGAGATTTATATGATAAATGGCTCGACATTACAATAATACGGGTTATCTTCGGCTAGATTTTTCCCGACTCGACCGTTTTCTGAAATGCATTGCGACATTTGTCTTTGAAAAAGAAACGTCTCCAGTGGTAGCAGAATAGTAATACTTTACTAAACAGAGGTATCAAACAGTGTAAATGAGTGGTTATAGTGTTCCCCTGGTGATAAGAAGGTTGCTGAAAATCTACCTTTCAACATGGGTATACTGGGTTCGAATGTAGACTCAGTAGTCTTTGATTACTGAGCTTGTAATTGTTCTAGCGTAGAAAACAGCTGATTTTAGTGATTTAAAAAGTTTCACAGGTTGATTGATTAAATTTAAAAACGAAATCAAATCAATGATACAATGATTTTATTTGGCCAATCAAAAATACATTGATACAGGTTATGTCAAGCAGTTTACAAGCATTGCATAAATATCAAGTGTTAAAAAATCAAACCAAGCAAAATAAATCAAAACCAACCATGTACAAAATAATGAAAAAAAGTCATGCACAAAAGTCTATGAACATCATCTGTCGTCAACATTCCTAACCTAAAAATACTCATTCTGTTAATGAAAAATACGCGTTTTGTTTACATGAATATTGCTAATTAAATTATGTTATACCATTTTCTGAAGTCATTAATTATAGTTTATTTCAGTAAACTCGTTGAGCATGTTAATTTGGAGTTTTTACTGTTAAACTTGATGTTATACAGTATTTGTATTGCTGGTGCCTCGGAAGGAGAAGTTCAATCCACCCATACGGGAAATGGTTCGAGCGGCTTGGAGTGTTTTTCCATATCGTAAATAATAATAGCGTAAAAACTATAAAACAATGTTGGTTGAGAATATAATTCATTAAGCTCCAAGTGAAATGTAGCTTCAGTGCAACCGTAGTTCTGCAGTTCTGGTTGATATATGTTTTGAATTTACTGATATCTCAGCTGGTGGAGCAACCTGTAGTTGATATCTGCTTTGTTGTCATTGTCAGTGCAATTCTCATGTTGTATTTGTTGTTGATATCTCCTTAGTAATTGCCAAAGCTACTTCTATTTCTATGAATCGAAACGTGAAACAGGAAAAAATAATTTAGCATCAGTATGAATAGCTCTAAATATTTTAAAGTAGATTTTACATTGACATAGATATTAAATAATTGTAATTGGATATAATCCATGAGAATTTTAGTTTGAATTAATCATATTTATAAAACATCTCAGTTGTGATAACAAGTGACTAGTTGAGCAATTTTGTGGTGAACGTTTTAAATTATCATTTACTATTGAGTAAATGTCTTCGAATGGAAACTATTAAATTGAGGAGATGCAATAATGTTGAAACTCAAAACATCTTGTTCATTGTTGTAGCATAACGATAATAATACATTTAAGGAGATTTAAGATTGAGTGAATTAATTATTCAATTGTTACATTAATGTCATGTAACAAACCCCATTTTACATGCAGTAGATGTCTACATAGTTGTATACCTGTGATGAAGTAAAAAAGTTCAAAGTTTGCATTGGGCTTTTGCTTTATGTCTACTTATTTTTTTTAAACTAATTTTTCAGTCTGCTTGTATTCCCAGCACGCACAAACCATTTTACGATCAGCAGAAATTTTTCACAAAGACTCTCCAGGTTACAGTAAGTATATTTTCATCTTGCAATGGACCTGCTCAGTCTACATGCTTCGAAGCTGGTTCTTAGAAAAAGAATAATGATTGGTCTAAAAAAGAATAACTGTAATATTTACTTTTACTTTGGTTTCATTATTCAAATGCGTGTTATATTTAATTGCTATATAGCTTATGTAAAAAATATAATGTCTTATAAAACCATGCTTTAATTTTGTTTATTAATTATTGCTATTGATTATCCAGAATATTGAAAACTATTAATTTATTGGTAGTAAAAACTATTTGAGCAGTTTAAAACTGTTTTCATAGTTTTAAATTTATACTCTGTTGCAAATTATCTCAGTACATCTACTACTTTTACAAGTCAATATTGAATTGATACAAGATACGAGATTCAATGAAATCCTACACCTCCAAGCTGATGGTTGTAAGATTATTGTAAGCCTCTAACACAATTAATTTCAATCCATCTACTCCATATCATATTACAAAAACATATTACATATAATATGGTGTAAATTACACAATATTTTGCTTTAAGTCTAGCTTTAAAAACTAATAGAACGAAAATAAGTTAAACACGAAGTTTCAAACTTCAAATTTTCACCAGTAAAATTATCAAAAGCTTGTAAAGTTTAACACAAGTCAGTCATTTGTGGATTGTTTTCAAATGCAAAGACACGCTTTAAATTTCAAGACCGGTTGACTTTTAAAGCGCCCTAATTGTGTTAACTGGGTTGGCTTTTACAAATTATGAAAAGTATTTCGTAAGCCTGTGAGATCAAAGGAAAACGAAAACTAGATGCTCGAACAATTTCCAGAGTTGTTGTTTCTGGAAAGCCACAATTGATAGACTTAATCTCATATCGCTTACAACCGACACATAATTCATACAAGTTAAAATATTTATATAGAAAAATGTTGTAGTGTTGAACGTTTTTTTATTGACATTCTTTTATCAGAATGATATTGAATTTTTAAAGAATTTTGAACAATCCAATAAAATTAGATATTGGACGAAAGAAAATTGTAATTGGTCGTAATATAATAGAGGTACTTTTCGACAACAATTCATCGGTATATTAAATGAACAGGGTAAGATAGATCTCCTAAGATAAATAAAAACGACAGATTACAGAGAAAAAGAAAAAAACTTTTAAATCAAAAACAGAAAATACATAGGCCTGTAGTGGAAAGTTGTCAGTATATTAAAAAATGACCATAACCTAAGTCTAAAATATTTACAGTATTTGACTACAGCGTGGATTTAATTTGTTAGAAAAATTTATTTGCGATACTGGTTTTGAAAATAAAATAAAAAGTGAACGATAAACGATTACAATGGGACAACAATAATTATTACAGTTCACTACACTCCTAATAGTTTGTTTTTACGCAAGTATTTTACGTTATTTATAGTTTTGCAAAGTTTTTCCTTTAGTAGACTATCTCAAAGTAGACTCTTCACTATATACTTGTAAATAAACAATTGTTAATGAATATTAAATTGTCGTTTTAAAGTGCAATGATAATATCTACACTATATTTGTTATCTGATAACGTGATTTTATAGTGTGCTTTACTAAATGGTGAACTCGAAATTGCCAATCAACGATGAAAGGCTCAACGCTCAGTCTAGTTAATGAATAAAGTGGCCTAATCACATTTTAGAATTTGGACACGCGCGCCGGTCCACGAGCTATTAATGGAAGGGTATTGAAAGGGCAAAAAATATAGGGGAGGATTAATAAAGGCTTTTATCAAAACTTAAAATTTGGCTAATTTTTAGGATCCAAGCCTAATCCTATTTTCAGGAAGTAACAACGTTACACCACAAAATCAGTAAACAAACCTGGCACTTTCTTGAAAAAATATGAAAATAACAAATGTTGAAGCAGTCAAATGAAAATTACAAACAAAAATTAAAATACCCCCGCCACAGCAAACCTGCAGACTAAGCGATTTTCCATTTACCTGGCTGGATTTCTACTAAAATATTCCCTGAAAGTAGGTTTACACGTTTGTACCAAATTTCATCAAAATCGGATCAATTTAGCTCGAGTTATCGCGCCAACGGAGACATATTACATGATATTTTTGAACTTTAACGGAGGGTGTTTTTGGCCTCTGGGGACTTCAAAACGAAAAAGAAATCGGTCCTGCGTCTAGGTCTTACTATGAGACCTACTGTAATAGCTTATTCCCTATATGGGAAAACCGCTAAAATTGGAACATTCACTGTCTACACAACACAAAAAACCTTAAAATTCTCATATATTCAGTGGATTCAACTCTGTCCAGCTTGGTTTGTTTACTATGTCATCTTATAAATTCCAATCCAACTGAAAACGGGAACAGATTCTAGATCTCGAAACGTAAAAAAAACTTGAGCTGTTTAATAATGGGATGTGTCTGCGATGCTCCATAAACAAAATTAAGGTGTAATTAGATACCAGAACACAAATAAAGTAGTGGTTGTGAAAAAGCAAATCGATTTTGGTTGCTTACAAAAATGATAATTTATAAGAAAATACACTGGCTTAATTGAAAGAATTTAAAATTAATGTTCAAAACTGTAATCTTAGTTGTTTATTACAGGAAGAAATCGATCAACTTGATCATTAATTCTGATTACACCCAACAACCTGAGAACTGCGAGAAATTGAAAATAAACAACCAATTACCTTAATGATCCCTGTAAAACAATGCCTTTACGGGAAAACTTTGTTAATGAAAAGGGTCTGGATAAACACGAGGGCGAGTTATAATAATAACAGTTTTGAAATAACTAAATACTAACCAAGAATGTTTATTTAAAATGGAATTTAGAATGTAGATTGTATTTGAAATGTAATCAAACTAGAACACCGATTATATTTACAACAACGAAACATGTAACCTTTCAGGTACTTAAATATAAAGCCTAAGGATTAAGTATGGATTAAAATTACTTATTGCGCATTTATTAAGTTCTTATTTTGATAGGGACTTATGTCCCTATCAAAATAATGTTTCAATCTTTTGTTGCACATAAGGATAATTGACATCCTAGAATAGGGTTTAAAAAGCAACCAGCGTATAACAATCTTACATAAGATATTATTTGACAAATTGCTAAGTAATGTACATATTTTTAATTTAGGTATTATCAGGGTATACATTCCTTCTATATAGACCAGCTGTAGTAATTTCTTTATTCAACATTGTAAAATTAATGTTCATCACTCTGTATTCAAAACTAGCCCATTTCCATACAGCTGAGATCTTCGAAATCGTCAATTTCCATACACCAAAAACGAATAGTGGAAAGTGATCAGCTGACTTTTCCTGACGTAAACATTACTTTCACTACACAAACAATACTTTGCCTGACATCAATAAAGTTACGACTGGATTTTAGCGAATTAACTATACAGAGAATAAGCTATTGCCGTAGTACTCATGGTAAGACCTGGACCCAGGACCGATTTACTTTTTCGTTTTGAGGTCCCTAGAGGCCAAAAACACCATCCGGTCAAATTCATAAATAAATAAATAAATATATTTATGTCCGTTAGCACGATAGCTCGAGCGAAAATGATCCGATTTTGATGAAATTTGGTACAAACGTGTAACCCCACTAAAGACATAAAATTCTGCAATGTATTTCAAACCTGTTTTGTAGAACTCAAAAAACAAACAATTTAGTATATTGATGCGTTGATATGCACCTAATAGTAACGGAGAAAATAAAAAAAAAAACTGTAAATTTAAAATTCCCATGTTATTCTTGTGGAGAATAAGTAAACTGTTGTATTTTGCTCGATTATGAAGATATTTTGATTAAATTATGGAAAATGCATTTATTTAATACTAAACTTTTAATATTTTACCAAAAACCTACCATTTTGTTTTACGCTCCCTGTTGCAGCAAACCTATGTACTCATTAAACTAATGCCATTTAAATAAGGAATAAAAGCGATATCTTTAAGGAGATATTTTAGTGTAATTCCAATCAGGCAAATTGGAAATTCATCCAGTCTGAAGGTTTGCTGCGGCGGGGGTATTTTAAATATTTATGATTTTTTTTAAGTTTGATGAAGTAGTTTTTGTTATCGTGATATAAAGTATCGACCAATAGTTGTCACGAAAGCTTATTTTACTAAATATACTTGATGCTCGAATTCACCTGAGTAATTCTTGCTCAGTGACAATGATCTTCATATCATACACAGCTTATAATATCCATCCCCTCTCTATTCCTACTGGCATATTTAAGTTTGCAAATAAAACCAAATTTGTCTTATAAAATGCAATTTTAAAACCATTTCGTGCGAAAAAAAGTATTTAAGGGGATACTATAACATTTCTATAAAACAGTTACGGTATTTATATAACATATTTATTACTTGGTATAGCACATATGTACAATAAATTTACAATACAAAACTGCATAAGCCTTATAAAAAAGCTTGACCGCAGCATTTCTTATAATTTTCCATCCTTGCTTTGAGTCAGTCTGAACTTTTATCTGTACAAAAATACATTTCCTACTTCTTAAACAGTTGCAGATTTGGCTTATAGCATAGTGGTTAACATTTATTTGTCAGAGCCCTCGATTTTTTTGAAGTAAAACCCCTAAAAAGAAAAAAAAACTTACTGGGCATTTGTAAAAAGGAAATAACATAATTTATAATATTTAATAAACTTCTCAATAGAATCCTGGCATGAATATGACGGAAACCACTAAAGCGTAACCAAGTTTATATTACGAGCTGCGTTTAATGCACCACATGGTTCATTGCATTATCACGAGTAGAGGCTATATGTAGACTAGAGCTTGGGGTGAAAATAGAGAAGTCATTACATTACATATTGTTTGTCAAGTTCTCGACCACTGGATGACTTCTAGTTAATTTGAAAACTTCCTCGGACTTTGATTAAAATCCTGTCAGACACCATTGGATTTCAGTAATATGATAATGTAATGGTACGTTTGTTCGAAACTCTCCTTAATACGAGAGAGCATCTATATAGCTGAGTGGTTATTGTGCTCGTATGGATATCAAAAGGTCGCCCGTTCTGTCACGAGGAAATACATTAACTTGTAGGTTCTAAATAAACCCAGCTGTCCATAAAACATTTATTATGTAAACGGTCCTCACAAAAGATGGTTGTGTTGCTAGCCTAGTGGTTAGCGTCTCGGACTTCGGTGCGGGAGGGACGGGTTCAATTCCCGGCACATCCACCAAACATTTATTCTCTCGTAACTCTCTCGTTAAATGCCACTGGCATTGTATCACTCATTCAATAGTCATCCTTTACGTATCTTCGCCTTAAATATGTACAGTACCTTGAAACGTTGGCGATGTATGAATATAATAAAATATAATATTGGAAACAATGATAATATCTTATATATAAATATAGGCCTCTCAAGTAAGAAGATTTACCCAATAATGTTTAGCCCACTCAAATAAAAATCTTTAGCCTACAATAGTTTTGTTTGTAAAATATTTCATGACAACATTTTTCCTAAGACATAATGATAACTTGTATGGTTATTTTTAGTCCAATCAACAAGACAATGTTCGAATATTCATTTACACGAAAAGAATAATTCACGAAACGATGTTTTAGACCATGAAAACAATGCAAACGGAACGAGATACACTTCAATAAACCTACGTACACTGATTCCATCTCAGTCTCTGTTTTAATGTTTAAAACTTACTGTTTTAATTTTAGCCCACTATTTGTTTTAGGAAATTAATGTGCAAAAAAGTACACGGTAAAAATTAATAAACAATGTTTTTTTTTTGTTCGTTGCTGATAGAAAATAGAACCTTAAGGCATTGCGCTTTAAGGATTCACACTCAAGTTCTTTTTATATCGTAATCTAATTTATTACTTTTTCCTATTCTGTTCCCTATTCCTAAATTGTGATTGTGAACATCTTTGCCTGGTAAAGAACTTTGTAAAATACCTTTTAGCGAATTTCCCTATAGGGAAGTAGCTATTACCGTAGGTCTCATGGTAAGACTTAGGCCCGGGACCGATTTACTTTTTCATTTTGATGTCCCCAGAGGCCAAAAACACCATTCGTTCAAATTTTTATATATGTATATATATATATATAGATATATATATATATATATATATATAGATTTATATATATATGTGTCCGTGAACACGATAACTTGAGTAATTTTTATCCGATTTTGATGAAATTTGGTTTGAAGGTGTAAGGCGGGATAAACTTGAATGAGTTCGCGATCCAGCATGATCGGACCATGGGAACAGGGTTTTATGGGGGGTTTTATAGGGTAAAAAATGGTTTTTCTCACCTTTGACCCTCAAAACACAAAATTTCCCAATTTTTCTCTAAACCTTCTTAAAGAGCTTAAAAAAACAAACAATTCAGTATATCAAAGTGTTTTTGTACGGTTATTGGTTACGGAGAAAACTAAAAAAAATTTAAATTTAAAATTCCCATGTTATTCTTATGGAGAATATTGTAAAATGTTGTAGTTTGCTTGTTTATGGATATCTTTTGTTCAAACTTGGCAAATATATTCATTTCCTACTAAGCAATAATTATTTTACTTAAAACACACACTTTATTAGTTTCCTAGTAGCAGCAAACCTAGGTACTCGTTAAACCTAATGTTATTTAAATAGATCGATTGAAAATCAATTCAGCCAAATGGAAATTCGCTTAGACGGCAGGTTTGCTGCGGCGGGGGTATTAATACATATATCTATTCAATAGGCTCAAACATCAACAAAAAGAAAGTTTTTTGTTGTTTGTTTTTGTTATAAAAAATCTTTATTTTCATTGATGTTTGTTGACCTTCTGAGTAGATATAAAATCTATTAAATGCTATTTTACAAATAAATGTTATTTACCAGGAAAATATGTTCACAACTACGATTTGAGGAATGGGGAACAGAATATAAGAAAGTAATAGAATTGATTAAAAAATTCCCTCGATAAACATATTTGGTCAAAGTTAATGATTCATCAAATGCTTAGCCTAAAAAGTAATAAAAATTCAAATCCTTTTAAACAAAAGCTATCAAGACACCTGATAAAGACAACTGTTAAAGACTTTATTTAATTGAATGATTTCCATTCGAGTTGTTAATATTTCTGGAGAAATAATTTAATTTAGAATTATGCAAAGATAGGTTAAAGTTTAAGTTATAAACAATCTAGCCTTCAATAAAGCTACAGTATATACTTATTATATTTTAATAATTCATGAAAATCGAAATTCAATTTGTAAAACTGTAAATCTACGAATATAACAATGTTAATTTAAAAAAAGTTCTTTAAAGATTATATGGGATTTCAAGGATAGAATGAATTTTTTTCTCACAACATTTCCACACTTGTAGAAACTTTATAGATATTTACTTCTATAACACGTTTATAAACAATAAAACATATCTTAAACTACAAAAATTTAAATCTAATGAAGGGTGCTAAAGATAAAACAAAATACAAATGACAGCAGTTGAAATTTAGAGTTGGAATATTATTTGTCCAAGACAAATACACACGATGACATCTCAGTTTTCGTAATGCCGGGCCGTGAATCAAATAAAATATCTCAACTTTTCTCTCTCTCATTTTGCCACCAAAAAATGTAATATTTCCTGCACTTCTCGGAAAATATGATTCTTCGTGTCCGGGTTGTTTGTTTTGTTACACTAAGTATTTCCGTTGCCTTATGTGATTGGGATGCCTAAAGCTATGAAGTAAAATAGGGTCAAAATAGTTTTATTTTTTATATTTTTATTAATTCTGTTCTAAAACAAGTATCTAAGTTTTATTATTAAGTTTGCCACCCGGAAGGCGTTAACTGGTATAATTATGTCAGATAGTGCAGCAAAACTGAAATAAACTGTTGTAATGCAAAGCCATGGCCTTGTTTATGAAAAAATAAACTAGATTTACTTTAAAAACAATATTAATTTAGTACTCTTGTATTATTCAGTTAAGAAAGTATTACGTTGTAATAATTGTTAGTGTTACTACCACCTTATTATAGAGGGGGTTTTTTAGTGAGTAGTCTGACAAGCTCAGAAGTCTCACACTACAGGCTGGCTACCTGTGTGCGTAAAAGCATTTTTACCTCCTCTCCCTTATAAAAAAAAAAAAAAAAAAAAAAAAAAAACTACCACCTTATTATTGCGAAGCATAATATTGCATAATAGCATAATTGCAACGTTATATTTGATAAATCATTGAAATATTAAAGAACTAATTGAACCATTAACATAAAATTGTATCTAAAACGTAATAAATAAAAGTATGGATATCAAAGCAAGTATTGCTTTAGGAAGTAAATATAAATGAGTAAGAACAAAATATATTATAGGGAAATGTAAAATGTATACGATCTTTGGAAACTTTTGGGTTCGTGGATAGAAATGAGGCAAATTAAGAAAGAGCTCTAAACTATGTAAATAGACATACTCTCTTCATACAGTTAACTCTTATTCTGACATGGTTTTATGATGTTTTCTTCCCTCTTCAGCCAACCCAAAAGTTTTCCTCTTCAAAGTTCTTACAGCCCCAATGCGCCTTTTATCCTTTATGGCGTGTGTGTAGTTCTCATTTACATTTAGATCATAAAAATAATAACTGAATTCCATTCTAGGTGCGTAAAGTGAATATTCTTTTATACAGGACCGATTACACTCCTGGTGAATCCATTTTAACAATCTTAATGTTTGAGTCAAGTAAACCAAATACAGTAAACCTTTCCAACTAATGAAAATGAGCTCTTAGAGTGAAAGAACACTTTTGTGTATTTACTTAAAGGAATTAGTTTTATAAAACAATGAAAACAGTGTATATAGTTATGTAAATATTGATCCAATACTAAATGGCAGATTTTAAAACGTGTTTACGGTTTCATTAATGTTAAGAACAAGAAGTCGTACCTACATAACTACTCCTACCTAGACCGCAAGTGAGACTCCCTCTGTTATCCTCTTTTATAAAACCCTTTTAATGGGAATCCATTTCAAATACAAGATTTAGGTTGACCAAAAATGTATCATTTACCTACAACCGTTAATCAGTGGTGATTTCAACAAAAAACTATTTTATGTCTTTTAAGGTGTACTAGGTTTGGTTTTAGGAGCAAAATGCTTAATTAAGTAGAACACCAATAACAGTTTTTTTTTCAAAAATTAAAATAGCTGTTAATGTTTACTGGATATAGATAGTTTCTTCATTATTATCCGGGTTGCATTGTATTTTTAAACCCTTATTCATGTTTGAATTTAATACGTTACTGTTTTTAATTCAACAGTTTCAAAGTAAGACACACGATTTTAAGATAGACGAACAATAAATTGTACACATCCACGCTTACCCTACATAATGCATGGCAAACCTTCCCGAGAGATTATGTGTTCTTAAGTATGACGAAATCTAAGAGGTAGTATCATAGACTAACCAACACAAGGGAGTATGTTTTATCTATGGTAGTATGTTTTAGTCGTTTTTTTGCTAACAAATTACTGTCACTCGAATTGGTTGCCTGGTCTTATTTGTACTGTTAAATTCACGCACTGTATAAGATGTAAACTATTTTAAATGATTAACTAAAAAGTGAACTACCTTGTATAATAATTTGTAATGAACAACTATAAGAAATAAAAAATGTAAAAATTGAAACAATAAACATCTGTCTTGACCATTATTTGAAACTATACATACTATCTAAACGATATGTTGTTAAGACAAATTCAGGGATATGACACAAATAATAAAATACATTTTACTGCAGACATATATCCTTGTTAGCAGTTTATTCAAGGTAAGTATGATTAACTATGTATTTTACTTGAGTGCAAAGACAATTTAAAACTTAATTAAACCTGCCCTGCCAATTCCAGCAGTTAAGTGCTTTAAGACGACAACACTTTTGATAAACACTTTGCACCAACTTAATTATAAAATGTTCCCCAGAGTCTAAATTACCGCATTGTTGAGACAAAAATTAGGACCTACAAAAAAAATTTAACTCTACTTAAAAAGGTACATTTAGTCAAATTACAGTTTTTAGAGGGAATTATTTATTACTCATAAAAGACTGAAAATATATTTAGAGTTTGCAGGTTTGTGCTAAGTTCTATATATTTGGCTTTAGGTGAAAAAACAATTTCTTTCATACGACAAAATAAACAATACATTTTGGTGAAAACAATTCCTATTTTCCTTCATATTTTATAAGGGATTTTACAATTCAACCACCTAAAGCAGTTGGTTGCTTGGGGAGGATTATACGATTCACAAAGTTACTTAGGACGAAGGGATTAAGATATTTTAATGACAAATATTAGTTTCTTTTTGCAGCTGCCACAAAACAGAAGAATAATTCTAAACTGTTTTCATCTGTCTGCAAACAAATTACTTTCATTGTTTAAATTGATTTAGTAAAAAAACAAGAGTATTTTTTACCTTGTAAGAGAACACTACAAATTACAATATACTATCTTAGAGTACCTAATACATTTATATAACCATAAATTTAATTACATATAAATAGTTTTATTGTTTCCTTTATTGTTTCTATAACATTTTATGAAAGATTTGTCTAAATTCTGAATAATATTACATTAACTCAATTTATTTGCATTATTTCCTTTTTTAAACACACATAAATTCTATTACACGTGATTTACAAGTGTCCGTTATTATTATTTTAACAAAGATACTAACTAAGTTCAACGCCTTTTAGGAAGAAGAAAGGAAGAAGACGGAGGAGCTAAGGATAGAAGATAGATCATCACAAGAGATAGCTAGTTGTTGTAATGTTGAACGGTGAATCAAGTAAATATACTCTTTCATCACATAATACACTCTCTAGAGAGTAAAAGGTTCCAACAATGGACGTATAAATTTCAGTGTG
Organism: Macrosteles quadrilineatus; assembly: GCF_028750875.1. Taxonomy (NCBI): domain Eukaryota; kingdom Metazoa; phylum Arthropoda; class Insecta; order Hemiptera; family Cicadellidae; genus Macrosteles; species Macrosteles quadrilineatus. The sequence goes on along the minus strand of NW_026542601.1, from coordinate 33,664,177 downwards.
ATATTAACTTTGCGAGCCAGGTACAGTTTAGTTTTTGTTCAGGTGGTGTATTTATATTTTACATGGTTATAACTTTATTTTATTCAATGAGTAATGGCTCACTCGGACTACGAATTAATAGCAGTGAAGTCTTGGGTTCTCATTTTGTAGGCACTAACTTATCAATTCAAACACTGATCTTGTTAGTGATTTTCTATAAAATGAGATCTTCAAAGCTGTTTGCAATGAGCTTATAGTCAGACAGCCCTAAGATATCCCTTCAAAGATTGGGTGAAAGTGCTATACTATTATCAAAACAAATTATTGGTCTTATTATAGGCTCTAATACTCCACCATTCAACCAAGGTGGTTGGACATTCGGATGCAATTTCAGTTTTCTAAAATAGCGTTATTTTTTACGAAAGTCTAACTCTTCCTACTGAGCTCAGGTGCTTTTACAGTTCTGTCTGACTATACATTGAACAAAACATTAAAGCAAGACTTGATTCTTTTGAAATTGCCACTACATCGATAAGTACAAAAGTACCACCGTGTTCTTTGGTAATAGACTTTGTAGTGAGTATTTCATTATTATTGTTAGTTGGTTAACGTAACAAAACTTAGCCTATTTCATGAATTTAAATTATAAATCAACAAAATATACTTAAATATGTTCAATATCAATAATGAAACTTCTGAAACACATTTACTACCAACACTACAAGATCCCAAAAATCATTGATACTAATGAGTATGGTAGTGAACTTATATACACATTAACTGTGTTTGTAACAGCTCAAAGAATGTGTTTGGATATAATAGTAGGCTAGGATCACTAGTGGTAGACGTAAGCTTGAAGAAGATCCCAATAATATTTACGGAAGGCTAATATTTTCTAGCCATAAACACTTCGTTCACTTCAGCCTACAGCTTCCCCCCATAAATCATCTGTAGGCATTTAGTAAAACAGTAACCTGTAAATATATTATTTAAACATTCTTTTTAATTACATAGGTATTAATAAACGGAAAATTAATTGATATAAAAAATATTTTTATTTGAGTATAAATATATAAAAGATAGAATTTTTGAGTCGTTCTGTTAACCAATTTGCATGTACTCTCTCACCAAAATATGTCTAGTAAAATTAATTTACTTGTTTTTTTTTAATTACGTGGTAGTATGTTAGTATATTAGTTTTTAAAATTGTATTGATACCTGTTCATTTCAGCACCAAATGAGGTTTGTGAATATAATTAAAATTGGAATTTCTCTTGCTAATTAGTACAGTATACTTCATGGTGGCCAAGATCATACCTACACAGCCATAATGATTCCTTGGATTATTCTATCTTCTCCACTAGAAGTTAATTTCTCCACAAGATTTCTTTGTTTGACGATCTTATAAGGTTGTCAACGAATCTCAGTATTTTATGTTTTAGAATTCCCTGTAAATGGAAACACAATAAATAATCCGCTAATACACAACAAGGATTTAATTTTTAAAATGTTTTAGGATAATATATTTGAAAATAAAGTTGGCCTATGCCGAGTCAACTACTGTATCAACAATAGTTTTAAGCTCAACTGTACTTTTTGTACAAAATTCACACGGGTTTAATTTAATAGTAAAATATAAATTATAAATGTTGCCTTTGTCAATATTTATTCAAGAAATATTTCATGAATGATATTAAACTATAAATTGTAAACGATACTTGATTTTATGAACGATTTCTACATTTATGTTTGATACGTTTATCATTGTAAATTCAAAGTATGCCTTTGTAAAAAAGTTATCTGCATTGTATAAGAATATACTTTTAATCATAAATGCATTTTTGTTAACGTTATCATTTTTTTTATTAAATCACTGCTTTTTTCTGCATATTAATGGTACGTTTAAAAGTTTTGCCAAAACTAAGTAACGCTAAGGCTAAATTAACTAAAACTGCTTTATTAAATGAGTATCAATACTTACAAATAACGCCTGCTTTGGAGTAACTTTGTGAATTGGAAGTTTGCTCGGCTAAAAAATTAACAATTTCTTAATTGAAACAAATATGTTTAAGGACAACCCACAAATTACAAAACACACTACTTGTACCAACTTCATAAGAAGTCTAAAGGCTCTACTGATGAACATGCTAATTTATAACTTGAATTATATTTTTATAAATATTTTTAACCGTGGTAGGAGTTTCAGTGGTCCTAATCTTTTTCAAAGCTTCGATTTTTCTGTCAGCTGATTTTCTTATATCATTGTACTCGATGTAAAATTCCTCCTAGAAAGGAAAGACCGTGTTAAAAGTACTGAAATTTTCGCAAGCTACCTATACAGTCAATAACAAATTATCAGTATACTTTTGAATTATTATAGGACATACTTTGTTAACTATTCATAGTTATTAAATTTTTTAGATTATATTCTTCAACGATATGTAGATTAACCTACATAATATCTTTCCTTAAATGTATTTTATGTATTTGAAATGTGTAGCAATAAACGGCCTAAGAACTATTTCTCAGCAAATCCCTTGTTTTGATTTAAATTCGTAAGAAAATAGTACGGAATCTTTTGAAATGGATTAAATTTACAAGCGAGTTTTTTTGTGGATTTACAGTTACAAAACACTACAAGCTACATCCACTTAAAGAAACCATTTTTGTTTCCAAATGGATTGGTTAAATTATATATTTATCTTTCCATAAATATCACGTTTTCATATAATCTTATTAAGCTTTTCCGTTAAAGGATACAGCCATGAATGTTCTTTCATTGCAGCTTATAAATTATATTTTAAGTGTTCCAATGATTATTTAAAACATGTAATATTTATACAGGGTATTTTTTACGCAACCTTAATCAATACAACAACCGTTAAACGATAAAATCAGCGATTATAATGGTAACTCTGTTTACTTCATTGCCGATCAGCTGATATGCATTGTACTTAGCTGATATCCATAAGGTTTAGTGTTATTGATAGTGTATTATTGTGAATAAGACTTAACATTTTACAACAATTTTGTAAATGGTGGATTTTTAGCTACTTGAATCACACATTTGAAATACTATAATGATAAGGTTATATTTTGTTACATATGTTATAACAATGTTAATATTAATAAATTTTGGTTAACAATTCGAACGATTTTATTATTTATTTGTTATTGTTTTTTTTCCATTTTTTAAGAGTATATCAATGTTACTACTGCATTACATAATTGCCATTGCTCAGTATTAACATTTTCTGCCATCAAGCAAAATTGTTTAGTTCCATTTGAATATTGATTATACTGTATTTATTAGTTTAATTTAGTACACCGTGCTATTTTAATAATTGTATTACAAAGCAACGTAATAGGATTTTTTTTGCAATAAAGAAATAATAATATAATACATAACTCAATAAATAGTTTTTAAACCTTTCTTGGCATAAAAATTATTTAATTTTAATGTAGGTCTACACAACACACTCTTTAAGCTAGGGAAACACTATGTTGAGTCTTATAATAGACAAATAGGATTAAATCTTTAATATATTTTATTTAAAATATTTAATTCTATTTGTCTATGGTCTTGTTCACGATGAAATCCCGATAAGACTAAAATTATAGATAACTGCAATAACGCATATCAGCTGATTAGCGATGAAGTCAAGAACACTGGGATACAAAAATGTGAGTTTTTGTCATTAAAAAGTGTCTTACGGTAACTGGTAGGTATAATTTAGATAGCGCTAAAAAACAACATGCATAATTGCACAGTTTGAATTATATTTTTGAGCTCAAATATTAGTTCCAACTTAAATCAGCTGACCGGTGAAACAAAGCCATTATACATTCTCTCCTCCCCTACCTCGGAGGTGGTCCATTCAGAATCCCTGTCACCAAAAGAACCTTCAAGATCTTCCTCCTTTAAAACCTTTTTCATTTCCATTTTTATTTGTCTTCGTTTCTCCCGTAGCTCCTGAAAATAGAAAATATTGTAATTTGGACAGTAAGAATTACAGTAAACTAAAGATTAGGAGTGTATAAGAGGAACGGTATTTGTAGCCACAGTTAAATTTTTATAACACTGTAAATTACACATTTCTAAACATAAATTTTTGAAGTTACATCTGAGCGTAGTAAGTGCTAAGGGGAAAAAAACATTTCACAAAAGTATTCACTTCATAAATAGTTTTTTTAATTTTTTTTCATCTATGCTTCAAGTATGTTTTCATAGATTAATTATACTGATGGTATACTAATTTCTGTTTAATAATATACCTGTATAAAAAATAATTTACTTATTATTTTAACAAAGCATATCTAAAAATATACTTAGAATCTGTACCGGAAAATTCTAACAACAACAAGAATATTACTCAATATTTTTATAAACACCAGTTTATTTCCTTTTTTGTAACTAGTTGTAGCAAAACCCCAACGCACTAAACGCCTTCTATTGCGTTGTAGTAGATATATAATCAAAACGTCAACCACAGTTATACAAGTATCCAATACAAAACATAACCAAATCAAAACGAACTAAAACACACGATCTTTCCATTGATGAACAACAACTTGAACAACAATAACAAATTATTTGAATTGAATAACAACCTGTTATTCAAGGGAAACACAAATACAGCTGATTAGTTTTGCACCACTATTTGTTAATACTTAATATTTGTCAAAATTAATCTTATATTGAATCGTGTAGGTTTAAACAGGTCCTATATTATTTGATACTTTGGATTTCCGTTCGATACCAAATATGTACTCAAATCGAAACACCACTAAACTGAGAACAGGCAAACAATTTCACCAAATTCCAATTATTAGTAGTAAATAATGGTGATATAAATTACCATTTTTCTTGCAGAGACTGTACTTTTATCTGTCATCATCATTGATTCAGTTGAACTCGAAATTTCTTTCAGTGAAGACTTTTCAGTTTGAGCAGGAATACTAGTTATATGTTCGTGAACTGTAGGTCTTGTGTTAATATATTTTTCTGTTGTTGTTTTCAGACTTGAAGACGTGGTATTGTTTTCTTCAGTTGTGTGTTCGTGAATTGAAGACGAATGGATCTCCTAAAACCAATTATTGTGTTTTTATTTGTTTGCATTTTTATTTTACTACTTGAATATTTTTGACAACAATTATATTGAATCGTTTAGTTTAATTAAATATTTACATTCTATGAAAAAAAACGTATGTTTTTTGTTGTTGTAGTTTTGTAAATATTTTAATATTTTACATGCCTATTTGTTTATTTTCAGTCACACTATGTTTACTTAAAAATGTAGGCTTATATTTTTGCCAATATTAAAAAAAACCATATATGCTCAATTAATTACAGGGTGAGTTTTAAATGTCCCCCCCAACTTTTTTCTACATTTGTTCAAATATCAATCCCAGACCACTTTCAAACATTGTTGGGTAGTAAGTACTTCATTTTGACAAGGTGGTCATTTCTGGCCGCCATCTTGGATCCGCCATATTGGATGCAAAATATTTTTTTCAAAAGTAAAGGTGGGGTTGTGACCCATTTTTTTGAACTAAATTTGTAACCTGATTACAATGCCACAGTTTAAAAAAATCTTGATTCATTCAAAAGTTATGAGGGCTTTTTAAAACTGTATTTTTAGTCCATTTTAACATTGTGCATTTACAAACCAATGACCATAATCTCAAAATAGTGCTAGATAAACATAAGTATACACTACCAGTCATTGTCGACTTGTTTTCACTTGGTTATGACTGATGTAATTTTTTCGGCCGCCATCTTGGATCAGCCATTTTGAAATATGATAAATTATTTTAAATATGAAGGGGGTGTTGTGACCCATCATTTCGGATTACTTTTTTAAGCTGAACTCAATTCCATGATCCGTTTTTTCATTTTCATATTTTGATTTTTAAATATTCACGTTTTAACAAAAAAAAATGCAATATCTCATAAATAAAACTTGATAACAAAAAAATGATTGCGGCATTGAGTTTAGCTTAAAAAAGTATTTCGAAATGATGGGTCACAACGCACCCTTCATATTTAAAATAATATATCACATTTCAAAATGGCGGATTCAAGGTGGCGGCCGAAAAAAATACATCAGTCATAACCAAGTGAAAATAAGTCGACAATGACTGGTAGTGTATACTTATCTTTACCTAGCACTATTTTGAGATTATGGTCCTTAGTTTGTAAATGCACAATGTTAAAATGGGCTAAAAATAAAGTTTTAAAAAGCCCTCATAACTTTTGAATTAATCAAGATTTTAAAAAACGGTTTGTGGCATTGTAATCAAGGTAAAAATCTAGTTCAAAATAATGGGTCAGAACCCCACCTTTATATTTGAAAAAAATATTTTGCATCCAATATGGCGGATCCAAGATGGCGGCCAGAAATGACCACCTTGTCAAAATGAAGTACTTACTACCCAACAATGTTTGGAAGTGGTCTGGGATTGATATTTGAAAAAATGTAGAAAAAAGTTGGGGGGGGGACATTTAAAACTCACCCTGTATAATGAATAAAGGCTATGTTAACTTGACCTTGCGGGTGTTGTCAATAATATAGACACTCTTGTTAACTACTCACAAACCAAATTGAGCGATATTTTCGTAATGAACTGTATTTATACTAAACTACTACCGCACAAAAGAAGGCATATCTATATATATAACAGCCAAATGAACTAAATCTATACAGGAATTTATTTTCAGTTTATTATTACAAGAATTTCAGTATAAAAATGATACCGTGGGTAGTCTACCCAACATTGTATATAAATTAAACGGTAAATAATTCATAGTTCTTAATAACATTTTTACTCCTCCCAACGTTTTATAGAGGTAATGAAAAGTAAATACAAAGTACCTATACAAAGCGCTAATTTACGATTTTACTTTAAGGATATGAATCAATTACTCATTTTTAACTTGACTGATACCTTCCAACTTTGTTTTAAATACAACATTTAAATATTAAGCATAGCCTAGTCATATTTTTTTCTTAAATAAGTTAGGTTTATGAATAGAATGATCTATTGTGCTTGATAGAAAAACTAACAGGCATTTTTAGTAACTGTAACTTGTACAATTAACATGAAAAAATAATATTAGTAATCGCATAGATTGTATAGTGCAATGAGTTCAATATTAGCTCGTACCTCATTGGAACTCGAAGACGAAGATGATTCACTTGAAGAAGAACTTTTCTTTTTTAGTTCGACTGAAGCTGTCACTCTTTTCAATTTCAATACATCCTCCTTAGACGCTTTGCTGATATGTTCGCCTGATCCGTGTACATCAAACGCAAACTTTCTTGATTTCGCTTTCCTCCGTCTAGATTTCACTTTGTCCCCAGTTTTACTTTCGGCGAGTTTCTTTCGCTTCAACCGCTTTTTTATTCTTGTCTTTTTGTGTTCCAAGGAAGTGTTTAGGTTGTCAGTAGTCTTTGCCTGTAAATTTCGTGCATAAATTATAATGAAATTGTTCAAATTTTAATCATTAAACTAAATTTTTACTTATGTATAGAAATAGCTGAGTACCAAACACAATATTAGCTGAGTATTATGATGCCAGGGGTTGAAATTTTAGTTACTATCAGTTTTAATATTAATTAAAAGAATATTTATACCAGATCTATGATTTCTTTTAAGATTAGGATAACACAATACTTCATCGTTACTAGGTTTATAGCTGAATAGCAGGATTTTTAAATTATGGTTTTCTATTTGGGGTTTTTTAGGCTGCAGACAGTTGTTAATTAACTTGAAGGAGTATAAAAAATATCACAAGAAAGGCTTGTACATATTTTACTTTAAATAATTTCAACTGATAACACTGAAGTGTACAGAATTTATTAGTTTTTTGCGACTCCATAGAATCGGCCCTGCAATCCATAGTTTGGAAAGCGCCGGTCTAGGCCCTAGGGTTTTGTTCAGCTGTATGTGTAGGGTTTTGTTATAATCAGTCCAAAAGTTTGATAATGTTTGGTTTACCTCATGTTCATTTTTCTTCAGATGACTTGAGATTGTCGAGGTTATTTTATTCAGTTTACTACTCGGTGTCGTTCCTGTCCCGATAGTTTTCTTCTTTTCGTTGAGTATTTTCTTAAAAGTGGAGCCTATTTTATTTTGTTTCGTCAATATTGGTGCAAGCTTTTTATTTAGCTTCAATAACTCGTTTGGATCCAATAACTTTTTGAAGTCTTCCTGGAAAAAATAATATAAATTGTTTTCATATTGAAATATAAATTAATTTTTTGTTTTAACCAGCCGGATGGTAAATTGGCGTTTTTAACATCTTTATCAATGTAATTTGTGTTATTGTATTTTTTATGTAGTATTATGTAATAGTGTGTTTACAGCTACCACAAAAAACAATAAGTATTTTTGTATAAGCTTAACGAGGTACTTTTCAAAGGAATGTGGAACAAAAACCTTAACAAATTTTAGTACTTTAATTGGTCTATAATTTTTATAAGATTGAGCTACTTTAATTTAAGCTAATGAGGTCAAACACGTTTTTCATAGAGAGAAACGCTTATTCGCTTCAAATTTTAAATTCAATTTATCAATAACCTACGTTGAGAATTAATAAATGTCAACCCATTGTACACAAACTATTAGAATCCGTCCTGAAACAACTTAAAATGTCTATTAAAAGAGGTGAGAATACCAGCAGTCTAAGCATTGAATTGTTGTCCAAAGTCTTTGGGGTCAAAACTGGCTAAACACTAATGTCTTAGTGCACGGGGGGATTTCAGCATAATTAAAAAGAGAAATTTCCCAGACGTGTTAAGTAGTCTCCTTACTAGACAACTCCTCAAGTAATCAATTAAGATCAATACCATGATTGCATACTAAAAACTAAATGTATTTTGCTTGAATTCGCTTATACAGATACAAATATTTAAACTGAGTTACGTACATCAGAAGATGACCATACAGACTCCTCCTCTTTGATTGGTTGGTTTTGTATAGGCTTTTTATGCGATTGTTCTTCAAGATTTTTCAGATACTCCTGAAAGTGTGTTAAAGTTTAGAATATTACAGAACATGTGGTAATATTCTACATGTTTTATTTTTTACGCAGGACGTTACTTAATACAATTTATTTTATACGATACTACTAGTGAAACATTAGTATAAGGAACCAGGGGTATTATTTTATTAAATATCCACTTATATTTTTAATTTTTTGTTTGTTTTTGTTTTACATGGGGGAGCGAGCTGGCGTAGTGGTTAGAGCGCGGGACTTCAGTCTCTGAGGTCCCGGGTTCGATCCCCGCCAAGTCACCAATGGATTTGATCTAAGTGATAATGCCGCAACCCCTAGGTCTAGCCTGAAGTAATTATTTATGAACAAACCATGAAAAAACAATCCCAGGCTCTTGCCTAGCGTCGTAGGAAAAAAACCTTATATTTTTAATACAGTTTAGTAAACAAGTTTTTTTTTCGCATTCTTTTCTTTTCATTTTTAGTATAAACATAGCTTATTCTTAGTGTATGGCAGCCAAACATTTTGATAAGGCATATTTTAAGATTTACAGATTTCAAATAGCAATAGTTTCAAACGATGACATGCACTTCAATACACTTAATATAATAATACAAGAACTAAAGGATTTTTATAAGTGACAGAGGTGTAAGTATATAACTACAGTAAACTCATACTTAATTTTTCATTATAAATACACCTATAACATTTGATCTTAAGACATGGAAAATAAATATAAAAATGTTATACTCCATTAGCATTACTAAATAAATAATTCCACGAGGTCATGGTTGAAACTTAGATGATGCAGGGAAATTGCATATGGTATAAAAATACAACATTGTTTAAAGTAAGTAAACAAAAACCGGACTGAAATACCTTAGTGTTATAATTTGTTTGATTTGTTAACACTATAGGACATTTACAAGGATTTATTACAATGAAAAAGGATGTATGCTGATCGCGTTAAACAATTGATAATTTAAGAGACAACGGCAATTTTTTTATAAATTTTGTATACGCATTTAATGTTCAGTTCTTTTAGTTAATATTTTCTACTAGCCTGTATAAAGTAATATTAATAACTGATAATTGTTAATAAACTCATAATATTGTAAAACTAAACATTATTCCTTTCTGGTTCTTCTTGTTAACATGGGTTATATATTTTCTCTCTTAATTTTCATTTATAATACACAAACACTCTACATTTAAAACTAAATATGAATGCAGGGGTATTGCAAAATAGAGTGAGTAAAAATGTGCTATACATAGAACAGAATAAATTTAATCTATCTGTTGATGGCAGCCAACGTTTAAGATGTACTCATTCGACCAACCAACTCAGGTAGTGTGTGCATAATTTTATTTTGAATTATCTGTGGTTCAATTTATTACGTTAAGCATTTATGTTGTTTAAAACCATGTTCATTTTAAAGTGGAAACACGTATTATTATTTAGCGGTTAACTGGTATACAGGTTTTAAAATTTTAAGTTTGCAGCTTATTTTATTGAAGATTTTATTTAAATACCTCTTGCAGTTTGTGTTGGTAGGCCTGTAGAGGAGAGAATGACGTCACTTCCTGCAAATCGTAGAGGAAGTCAGCTGCTCCAAGGGTAGGAGATGGCCAATCAGCTGGTGGAGGTTTCAGTTGAATGGATTCCTAAAATGAACAGCGCTGTCCAATAAAAACTTTAAACTTGATTTATGAGAAAAATTGAGCTTTTGTATGAAGAAATTTTTTAAAAAGGTTCTCAACACCAATCTTGAACTCCTCCACTTTTCACATGTAAATATAAAAGTGCTTTGCTTTTCAAAAAGTGCTGTTCCATGTCTGATTTGTTTTTGCGATATAGATTCAGCTGAATTTCGGAAAAATGAATACCGAGCTATGTAAACAAATGTTGTCCAGCAGACACTATTAGGCTTCGTTATGAAGTGAAATTTTATACCAAAAAGTATTTCAGAACAATAATCAGTAAGTGAATTACCCTCCATCATTCCATTCCAGCTATTAAAATATCCATAAAAAATATAAAAGAAATTTTAAGTTTTTGGCAGATACACAAACACACCGAAAACATAAAATATGGTTTTTGAAACAATATTTGTAACAATCGTCAATACAAACTATTTGAATTCGAATATTCTGATAGAAGAAAAACTACGAATACAATGCCTGCGTACATACGAGTTAATATTAACCTAAAACAATTAAACTTTACAAAACATAGTATTGTCATAACTTATACATACTGTTAGCAATAGATGCACATTTTAATGTTAACATAACCATTACCTGCCTTCTCCTTTTTGAGTCCCCAGGCAGATCCCTTTGATTCATGTAGAATCTTTTGGTGGGGATTTCCTGGAACATGAGAATAATTTAATTTGTTACGAAGTGATCGTGGAATTTCAGAGAAATGAATCCGTTAGGGTTGTTATATGAATTGTTTTTTTTCTTTTTTATGCTTGTATCTACGCCAATGGCACTTTAATAATGAAGTAATGAAGTCAAACACCTGAGAAAGCGGTTCAAACCCATTAAAGTTTTGTGGATGTGCCGGGGATTGAACCCATCCCTCCCGCACCGAAGTCTTAGACGCTAACCATTAGGCTAGCAACACACCTCTTCTTGATTGCTTTGATTGAGTCTTGTTGTTCTTGATTGCATACTCTAGATTCTTTATCGGTGGCACATTATATATGAAGTTTGTTTTTTATGTTACTCCCTAGCTGCACTCTCTCAACCAACGAAATGTCTACTTAAGTATTACTCAATGCTTCCTGTACCATATTCCATCCATACCATATTACTATAGTTTGATACTTGTACCATGATGTTACCATTATATATCGTAAGTTTACGTTGGAAATATGAGAAATCAGGTGATGTTATAAAGAAAGGAGCTCGGGGCTATTCCCATGACGTCATATCACACCACTTATTCCAACGCTGCCTAAATCACTCCTCTTTCCATCAGTCCATACCATGTCGTAGACCAATCAAAACCTATGTACCCATATGAGCAGTTATAATGTAACACGTGTAATTATTTACACCAAACATACTTCCAACTCCCGAGTATAGTAGCATGAAACTACTTTCTTTTAAGGCTTGCTTAACTTAGTCATATAACTTTTACTGGGTAAAGATAGATAATGAAACATACCTGGGTAAGAGACTTTCCTAGCTGATAAGAGCATTGCAGTAGAGAGACTAGCAATGGAAGAATATACATTTTGAGTTGGTGACTTCATCTTCAGCGCACTGATAAGATCTGATAACGAATCACTTATTAGAGATAAGATCGATTGACTCAACACAATTATTATTGGATTAAACTACATGCACTATCTTTGAAACAATAATAAATATAATATGTTGCAGTACACAAACAACGTTGCGTTGCAAATGGCAATAAAAAGTTAAACCGTTGGTAGAAATGTTAAATTTAACATTTCGTTGACGAATATAAGGTTAATTATATTTATTTATGTTGAATGACATCTTATGGTGAAAAAACAACAAACTATACGTCTAATAACACTAGTAAATTAGTGTTATTAGACGTATAATTTGTTTTTTTTTCAGGTAATTTAATAAAACGTACGATGCTGATCAAGAAGCTATCTTATGGTGCTCTAATTAGGTGATGCATTATTTATATGGGATGTACGTGGTGCAATAATATAGTTTAATTCTTCAAACTACTCTATAGCTTAACTGTATAACGTATCTTGCCTGGTAAAAGCATATTTTGATAACTAATTTGTTTTATAGTGTACCAAATTTAAATATTTATTTCTGACTATTTAACCTTTTAAACAATTCAAAACAAAATTGCAAAACATTGCAAAATTTAAACTTTCTGTTTTCCTGTCGCGACAAATTTAATTGGCCAGTGATTTTGTTAAAATTGATTGAACTTAACATTCGCTTGAGTTAGTGTTATTATTTCATAAATAATTTGAATAACCAAATATATGAGATAACGGGTTTGCAATTTCCCCTGTTCTCGATAGATGTAGGATAAAAGCTCTAGAAGCATTGGATATATACAAATGACAAACTATAGTAAAATTTCAATAAATGATTGATTTCGTATTAATAAAAACTCTTTTTCCATCTCACCCTCAAAATAGTTTGAATTGAAGTCAAAATGAGCTTATTGATCAGTGGTCAGTGTCGCTTCCTGATAACGACTCAAGTGAACCAGACAAACCTTTAGCCTAATAATCCAATGAGATACTTTAAATGTTTAGTTTGGAATCAAGACTTTTAGTTATATATTCAACAGTGGGTGTGTACATGTTTCCTACTTTGCATTTTAAAAATCACATTTTATCTGATGCAAAGCAGAGGTAAAGAAATTCTTTCACTTATTAATAAACAATAACGTTGAATTAAATTAACACCAAGGAGACAAAAACCATCCATCCAGTGCAGTTACTATAAAAGGCCTATCATGATTAAAGTTACTTATTTGATATCAAATTAGTTTGTATTATTTGTGACACCATCTCGGTATGGTACTAATAATAATATACAATCATAGATTGAAGGAGTAGGTATACTCTTTTAATCTAAGATATAATTAAGAAATTTAGGATATTTTCAATGAGAAAACATATCAATACGATACAACGTATTTGCTTTGAACAGTCTAAAAGCACCATTTTCTATAAATAAAGCAAATGAGCTCAAAAAGAAATGTCTATTTGAATAATGAAAATTATAAGGTAATGAATTAATTTAAAAAGTTTTCCCCATTTAAGGAGGTTTTCGTTTATTTTTACATTCGAGGATTCAATTCAACTATTGAACAGAAAGAGATAACATTCGCTTTGATAAAGCCCGTCTCTAATAATCCTCTTATAACATTTTCTTCAAATGTACGAATAGTCCTTATCCAGAACATAGCACATTATTTATACATTTATAAGTAGTTTGTTCATTGAAATTTATAAATCCTAAATCAGTTTGATTAAAATGTTCAATTATTTAGGGGGGTTTAGAATAGAAAATAATTAGAATTGATTTCCCTCGGTGATAGCCTAGGGCTGTTAAGTATAATCTGTGATAATTGTTTTTCTACTTATGTTTTCTTGTAAGGCCAATAAAAAAAATTGGGTCAGAAATACTGTTTTTTTTGTTCTATAAAAATATTAATAATAACTTTGAAACAGGACAAAATTTATGAAAATCGATTGATTTTAATTAGTTATTGCGTGAGAACCCAAATCACAACAATACATTTAAAAGGGGAATTTCGGAGGGAAATTCATTCCAGAACGGGTTTAATCTGGGTTGAGTTTATGCATGTAAATTTTCTCTGTGATTGTAGTTTAGTAGTCTAAAACAATAATAAGTAGATTATTAATGATTAGAAAAATCTTCTAACTATTGAAGGGACTGTTAACTGCAAAGAAAAAAATCACTCCCTTAGTATTTAGATGAAATCTCAGTGATTTAACAGTTTAAACTTTCACCATTCAGTTCATAAACTTTCACGGATTACACTGATAATTAATAATTGAACTTAATATTCTTCATGTAGATTTACTAATTACAGACTTGGAGGATGAAATCCGTCTTAAGAGTGCAATTCTCTAAAAGAAAATATCTGTTAATGGTTAAAATACATTCATAAAGTTGAAGGCTTGTTAAAATTATAATTTTTGTAAATAATTAACTAATTTAAATTGAAAAGGGATTAGTGAAGCAAATTGAAACTTAATAAACTATATTTTATGATATTATTTCATTTCCCTCCACCTATTCCACGTTAACTTGGCAATTTGAGATTCCAATCCTGCAACCTTTGTTCCATTGTAACGTCTTGTTGTAGATACCGAGTAAAAATGTAGTTCTCGAGAAAAAAAAACTAGTAAGGGATATAAATTAAGTCATAATACAATTTTTAACATATACTATTTGTGTTATTTTATGGTTTCTTTTCCGTCATTCATTACATTGATGTTCACATACTCATTTAAACGGGATGTACAACCGTTAAAATACGTGTTTAAATCAAAGTAATAGTCTACAATAAATTTGAGAAAAAAAATCCTGTAAAACATTCAATGATAAACTTCAGTGAAATTATAAGATGTAATAAAAAGAAAAAAAATACAAATAAATAACTATGTGAAGAAATAATACTCTACAACAGTAATAACATGGTAGTATTTTAAATACAACAGAACAAACACAACCAATAATATGGATATAACTGTGTATTAGAAAGCAAGTGAAATAAAAACAAGAATAACTGCAACAATTACCAATACAAAGGGACTTAAACACGAATTGCGCATGTTAATAGAGTTAGAGTTTTCTAGGCAAAAGGAAGGAAGATTAATAATTACAATAAATGGGATTTGTTGATTGTAGATATGCCATCAAGAGTGGCTTGTCTCACTCAATCAGGCTACAATCATCGCTAAAAGTAGCCTAAGCTATATAAAATCCATTTTCATTATCAGTTACGTTTCTTAACTACTATCTGCCTGTGACTTTAGTAAATAATTCAACTGAAGGATATTATTTAATTACAGCTCACTTTGAAAAATCTTTATAAATATAGTTGGTCATCATCAATGCATCTCAAAATAATTAAGCTCTAGAAATCATTCAAACGCTCGAGGGGTGAAGTTTCAAATGAAATTGCCATTCGTCCTTCGGCTAGACCATTTGATTAAAGTGACATCTAAATTGTAAAAATCGGTGTAAAAAATCGTAGCAAGTAACGGAGGAAACCCTGATTCTACTAAGTGCATGGATATAAATAAATTTTCCAACAGTTACCAGACACATGATTATAACACTGATTTCCTTGTACTGAAAACAGCACGCAAATTAGATAATTGCTGCATTTACTTACATCCTTACCGCACTATTTTTACCGCAGACATTTTTTTGTCGCACCCATTTTTTTGTTGCACTCATTTTTTCTGCACTCCAGTATTCCAACCAAACAACACAAAACAGTCTGCTTTTATTATGCACGTAATACGTGTACGCTTGAAAATAAGTTGGCAACACGACTACGATCAGCTAGGTGGTGCAGCGTTTTCCATTTAGTTCAAGGCTTGGACTTCAAAAACGTGTTGTATATTGCTTGAAAGACTTATTATTTATTGCTTTATAGTAACTGTAGGAAAAACGCAAAATCCTTTGCTACACTCGAGAAACTTTCCACACTCGCCCGGGGCTCGTGCTAAAGCATTTCTCTAATGTGCAGCAAAAAAACCTTCTCACAATATTTTTGGTAACACAAATAACTAATAGAAAAACCTTCAGATTTTACGATGGGATAAGCATTTTCCCCTCACCAAAATCATCGATAAACCATTATGTTACAAAAAGACGTGTAACTATCGTATTTAGTAAACAACTCTTTTACATACAACTGGTAGTGTGCTGATTTAAACTTTAAAAATTCATAAACAATTCAAATAGATACACAAGTATTAAACTGCCACTGGCTAGGGATACAAAATAACTGTCGTAAACTAAATGAATGAAACAGCTGATGCGGATAATCCGAGCAATAAATTATGCAACAGCATTGCCAATCTAGGCTAGTAACAAATGAGGCTGTCTGAATTCGGTGCTCAGATATTGTTCATACCACCACTGCTGTAATCAAAATATTGTAAGAAAAAAATACCCCCGCCACAGCATACCTGCAGACTAAGCTAATTTCCATTTGCCTGATTTGATTTTCAATTAAATATATTTCAATAACAACGAGTACCTATGTTTGAGAATTTTATCAAAATACATCAATAAACAAGCAAACTACACCAGTTTACTCATTCTCCATAAGAATAACATGAGAATTTTAAATTTGCCATTTGTTTAAATTTTCTCTGTAATCAATAATTTGTTTTTTAAGCTCTTCAAAATGGTTTAGAGAGAAACCGAAAAGTTTTAGTTTCGAGGGTCAAAAATGATAAACCCCAATTTTTACTGCATAAATCCCTCATAAAACCCCGTCCCCGTTCTGATAACACTGTTCGCAAACTCGTTCGAATAAACGTAGGTTTACACGTTTGTATAACGTTTCATTGGAATCTGATCACTTTTCCTCAAGGTATCGTGCTAGGACACACTCACACACATATATGGATTTGAATGAGTGTCGTTTTTGGTCCCTAGGGACATCAAAACGAAAAAGTAAATCGGTCCCGGGTCCAAGTCTCACCATAAGACCTACGGTAATAGCTTATTCCATTGATGGGAAATTCGCTTATAAAATAAACTGTTGTATATATTATACTATAAAGTTATTGACTTTCTGTTGGTTTGATCGTATATTTTCGTCACTCTACTTCTTCGATATTTAATATACCAGACTCGGTCGTTTATGTTATTGGTAGTTCAAGACATCTTATCACTCCGGCGCATTAAGAGTTATCACAAAGATTAGTACTTTGTCAATTTTACCTTTTACACTTTACCGCTTTTAGATAAACGCTCAAACAAATGGGTGTGGTAACAGGAGAGCGTTAAAAGATAAAAATGCCACACGATGAAATATATAATGTCATAACTTCAGGATGTGTAGTGATGTATCTTAATCTTTAAAGGGCCAAAACCTTGGACAATCAAACTTCGAAACTGAATCTGCCCATTTCTTAAACTATAAAATATTTCCCGCTAAATAAATGTTTGAATCGATCTCATATACATGTCAGTGTTTTTTATTTATCAAAATGGTGTATAAGTTTTATTCGTGTTATAATTTAGGAGTCAGGAGTCTGAAATCGAATCAGTTTTGACTTCATAAGAATAATTTTATTATATTATCTTTATTTTTGCAGCCTGACCTTAGCAACTTGTGCCTTATATAAATATAATAAAACAAAATAAAGTAATTAAAAGAAGAGATGATAACTCATTGAAACACTTTTGTATTAAGAAAGAACAACAATTATAACATAAACAAGAAGTTAGCTGATGATATGATAATTTAACATTTAAAATATAGTTGGGACAGTAAGTAGCAGACTCATGTCAGTGGTAAAACTATATAGCCACAAAGTAAATGAATGTATTACAAGATATTTTTCTAAGGTGATAAATTTAAACGTTGGTCAAGTCATCAAGGGTGCAAGGGCAGCGGAACGTGCCTGGTTTGCTAAAAATGCTTTACCACATTTGTTTCATTGCGGTGTAGAATTTGTAAAATCTTACTTACAGTAACGGTACAACTGTTTTACTTGAGTTTACATCAGTTCAGTACTTTAGTGCATACTTAAGTTTTAATCCCTACTACTTAGTAATAGAATTATATTACATACTGTTGCAACAATTTAGTTAAACAATTAATTATACCATGGTTATGGAATTTTAATTAGCTATAGAATATAAATCAATGGTATAGGGTAAGAGCTAGAGTTATTGGCACTACCACAGTTATTGGCACCTTTTTTTCAAAGCCTCGTACACCTAAATGCAAAAGTCGGTGGAAGAGGGGAGTTAGTTGCTGAGATGCCCACATGATTTCACTGTACTTCAGTGTGTGTTTGGTTATTCCAGAGGCCATGCTAACCTGCACAGAATTTTTTTTTCAAATGCTTAGCCGATTTTTATTGATTCTTCACATTTCCTTAAGAATCTGACAAGGACTTACATACCTGTTTATTGTTTCCTATTAAAACTGAACGTTAAAAATTACGTTTTCATTATTTCATTAGTATTAGGAAGGACTGATTTGTCTATTCCCGCCACCCATTTACCCATATACTTAAAATTACCTAATATATGAGGGTGCCAACAACTGTGTCTAAAATATGTAGTGATTTAGTTATTGGCACAACCTTGGCACTGCCAATAACTGTGGTAACTGGCATGCCAATAAATGTGGTAAATACACTAATGCCGATTGGCACTGGTAATTATTGTGGTTATTGGCATGCCAATGACTGTAGTCACTGGTAACAGGTGACACTGCAAGTAACAGCATTTACTGTCATGGAAGTCTCTAAGTTATCGTAACATGGTTACACGAGTATATGCTATATTACAGCTGCTGAAGAGGTAATTATCATCCAAAAATATTTTTTAAACTCCAAAGTGATTTTAATTGAAATATCTAGGACACTGTGGGATTATAAATTTTCTTGGTAGTTTTCAATTGTATTCCAAGGGAGTTCATGGAAGCCAAAGGCCATTTTGGATTTGAACACCATAATATAAATGTTAATTTCTTTAATTTCAAACAGCCACTGAAGAGTTATTTACCATCTCAAAAGTTTTTTCAAATACCAAAGTGATTGTAATTGAAATTTCTATTGCACTGTGAAATAAGAAACTTTATTTGTAGTTTTATAATTGTTTTGTGAGTTAGAACGTCTAGGCTCCAGGGACTCTTAACTCCGTTAACTTCAAATCAAGAACTTAATAACATTTTGACGTGGGATTGTAATTTGCAAGTCTAGCAATAGTTATAGGCTTAAGTTTTTCCTTAAACGGCCCATGACGAGTTTTTGTATAGTAAACACCATGACTTGTAACAAATCCACACAACCTCGAGTAAAAACCAAAGTTAGTTGAAAGGAAAGTTTGGTGTCGTAGGCTTTGTTGGACTTTAAACTTATTTGTGCAACTTTTGATGTGCTTTATTCAGCAAATTAACTACATTGTGGATAGTTTAAGACTAAAGAAACAAATTAGTAAGTCTATTTATTTCATTTCCCCAATTTTAAATTGAATTAATTACATAAAATGTAAACATGTGTGTTTTGTTTTACTTATGTTTGTAGATAGCATTTTACTAGTTACGGTCGCCTCTTCCTTCAAGTTTTCATAACTAATTATTAAACATTTGTATAAATAATTATAATATAACAATAAATATAAGATTATCCAAATTTACACTTAGCACAAAATTTGACATTCCCGTTTTTGTCAAGTGCAAAAGGTGTTTCTAAAAGTGGAAGTCAAGCTGTGTTTTGCTGTTTGCAAAAGTCAAGAGTAAAACTGATTTTTTACGCTGTATCGAAGATATCAGTGACATGGTTGGGACCAGTGAGTTGATGGTTGGTATTGGATTTGTCATCAATATCACATTTTGTTTCATTTAAGTAACTGATATTTGCAAATGGCGGTTTTATATAAATGATTTTTTCAATGGCATTTGGGCAATACAAAATTGAATCCCGTCTGTGTGGACTTTTTTGCATATAAACCTCCTCAGAACTGTGGGTTACCCTAAAAAGTTTTTCGTTAAAAATGTATATATTAAAAAAAAATCATATAAATATAAAACCACAGGTTTTTAAATTTTTTTAACTGATTTTAAAGGGAAAAAAAACTATGTGATCTACAGGTTACTTTGGGTCTGTAGAGGTTTTAAAGCAAAAGGAGCATAAACTATGGAGTCTTTTCGAACGATATTTATTTTATAATAATTACGTCTTACTGCTACATAGGGTCTATTTTAATTAAATTAGTTACATAATATTTAGAATCAAGAACAAATAGATGTTTCTTGAAAATCCTGTTTAATTTGCTGTTTGAACGTTTTAACCGTAAAAAAATAGATATCAGTAAACTGATAATAAAATAGGTGTTTTATTTAGATTTTTATATTAAACTCATTTAAAATGTCTTCATTTTTCGTGTATGGAACAAAAGTAAAAATCCTTAGCTACTTACAAACAATATAAATCAATAGAAAACGGCGTAGAAATAGTAAAAAACATTCTAAACAGCTTACTAGACTAATACTTAACCTAGTTGTCTGATTCCGTATAATATTCAGTGCTTAGTCGTAAACAAGTCAAATTAAATACGATGATTTCATAGTTACATTATTCATACGTTACTAAACATTAGAAGGAGCTTAGTTGCAGGAAGCTTTGGAGTGGGAAGCTTAAAAGCTCAAATCTCTTTGTTATTTCTTGTACCAAGTCTATAATCCTCCTTTCACTGATGGAATTTATCTCAATCTCTGAATGTGAGTTTGAGACTTTTTATATTTCCTATTACATTCACATGTTTTAAGCTTGTATGATAAATAATAAACTGAATATAGGATAGTTTTTACTTTCTATCGTAACTTCTGTGTGTTGAAAATTGTTTCCCAGAAATACCTTAAAAATACGATTCATTTAATGTAAAACCATTTTATATCGACTATAATAATTATTTTGTGTGTAATAAATGTATTATAAAATTATCTTTGTTTAAGTTTGTGCCGTACATTATAAGACATACTGTTTGAATAATTTTTGGTTTATAACAAACTGATTATAAACAACATAATAAACCTCATCTCAATTTTGCTGTACAAAGAAAAACAAAATATTATTTAAAAAGAATTATACTCATAGAAACTTAATTGTATGTAGACAATAAGATTATCTTTTGCAGTTATGACATAACATAGAATGATATAATTGGTTTAACTGTGTCAAATATGTAAAAACTTTTGGGTTTCTTGTTTTAATGTTTATTGTTACTCTTAGTAAGTACCTCTGGCTTTGGTCAAACAACACTCTACTTATTCTTAAATATACTGTACAATGAAACAATCCAGAATAATTTCCTTGTTGGTTAGGGTTAATATACGAACATTTTAAAACGTTTTACTGCCTTTTAACTTACATAAATATATACTATTCAATGTAAAGTTCTAAAACAGTAATGATGCATGTAATATTCTTACGGTGCGGTGCACTAACATATTTCAACGAGAAATTATATTAAATAGATAAGGTTGTTACTATTGAACATTATAGAGTGACTCTTGTAAATATATTTAATACGGGTAAAGAAACTGAATGTCCAATACTTGTAATAATATTATGCGATTTATTAGTACAATTATGTCTTCAATGTGATATTACTGAATGTGTGGTATCAGTTTTGTAAATTATGTCAATACATGTGATAACACTTATCAAAACGAATTAGACTAATTAAGGTAAGACAATTCTACAGGCTTTAGTGACACTTTATGTGTTTTTATCCTAGGTCCAAAAACCTTAGTCCATACATGTGTAGGTATTATGTACAATATAATATCTTAGGTAGAATGCTTATAACGGTTAAGTCTGTACCTTCACAGTAATATGCTAAAGTGCGGGATATTATTCAAACCACATTTCCTCTGAGCCTATTATACCTCGGCCATATTCATGAACTTACACCCATCCTTAGTCTAGAATGGGAGATGCAATTTATACTGGTTTAGGTGATTAATATCCATTTAGGGCTTTAATCAACCTGTATTTCAAAATATAATTGAATATTTATTTTATAAGTATCGACGTACTACCCGAAATGAAACTATGATTCATTTTATCTCTATGGAGAGCTCCAACAAAGATTATACACTAAATTTGGTTGATTTTAAACAAAATATCGTGTGTAGATGTATGATACATGGTTATATTTGTTTAGTTAGTAACAAAAACTACAATCTAGGATGAATTCACAATTTTTCTTGCAGTAAGAACAGACCGTAATTTTTCTATTAGTTATGTTCAAGTTATTGTTTACAATTACTTCCATAATTAAAAACCAAGCAAACTTTTATAGTCATGATAATAAGTGCGTATATTATACTCATGCAGGCCTTATAAATTCTGGAAGTAATGAATACATTGCTATAAGCTACACTTTTACACTAAATTTTCTTTTTCAGTTGGGTTTTAAGCTGGTTTTGGAGAAACCTTCTCAAACTATACGTACATAATATCTTACAAGTTGGGATAGGGATGCCATCTTGTACAGCATTTTAACCTACATATGAGTGAAGTATTAGTGTAGGATGAATCTGGGTGGCTTTTGTAATTTTGTTAAGATCAGCTTTTTCTGTTAAGATGGTTTACTGACGTACTTGCTGAGTACAATAATATTAGGACGTTAAATAAATAGTGCGGATTTATATAGGTGTAAGCGCATTTTATCCACCGCAGCAAACGCGCAGACTAATTTAATGTTAATTAAATTTAAGCGAATTTTAATCTGTCTAACTCTATTTTTGTAATAGCTTTCAAATAAATCTCTTTAAATTTTCAGATTAATTTCCTATTTAAGTAGTATTATATATAACGAGTACTTAGTTTTGCTGCTACAGGGAAAGAAAAATGCGGGTTTTTGTAAAATGTTAACAATATAGAATGAAGTAAAAACTACGTAAATGCTAAAACGTGAAACTATGAGTAATTGAATAGCCACATCATTAAATAAGTTGTAAGAAGAAAGTATGTTTTAAAATAGTTTTAAAATAAGAATTTTCAAGATTGAATATTATGAATGCAAAACGAAACGGAAAAGGCCCGCAGGGATTTTCTTGGAATTAAATTGCGGCGAAAAGGTAAGAGTCCTACGACTTGTACTGGCTTACCCTGATCTGATTATCAAGTAACATTTGGAAGTAATCTTCTCCATTTTACAATTTTGTCTTTGACGATGGGTTCCTGGCAAGAGATTAATCCAAAGATGTGGTTTTAAATTATTTCACGTTTTTACAACTGATTAAAATAAGACAATTTTAATTACAAAATTTTTATAAAATCTAAAATTATTTTTGGTGAATATATTCAATATAATCGTAGTATTTTAAATGGACGTATTTAAAAATATCAACTTATGATTCTATTTACCGTCTATTTTTATCAGTTTACGGTACCTGATCAGTTTCCATACATTTTATGGATGGAACATCCTGTTACAATATTAATCAGAATGCCACCGAAACGGTTTCAAAATAGGTCAGTAGTCTTTTATTTGGCTATGAAATATGTATTATTATAAAAACAAATAGATCAAAATCAAAATCCACATGATTTGTTATGATTATTTTTTTGTGTTTTCATGCTATTGGCATTGTTTTAAGTGTTTATAAGCCAAATGTCCAATACCTGGGCCTTTTAATGTCGTCGACCTCTTCTTAGAAAGCATCATTTATTGATAATCTAGTGAAAAATTCCTTTTAAGTCTAGACTTTATGCCCCTCGTGAGTACTGTGACCACTCGGCTACCCTGACGGTAATATTCTGTTGTGTTTAAAATACACCACCAATGAAAACAGCAATGCAACTTGAGGAAAAAAAACTATTCTATGCACAATAAATTATAGAACCATTTCAAGAACGGCCTTAATTTTATTGGAAAAATCCACAATCTTCAATTGAATATACTGTATCTTATTTTTGTGTAAAGTTTGGTATTAATACACATTTGTTCATCCACGCCAATGGCATATCCTTCTAGGCTATATTTTTTCAAGATAGCGGCCCAAATGTTGGTAAAAAAACTTGGTATATTATATCAAAAGAATTAAAACTTGTAATATTGCTAATATAACGATCAGTCAACATAGGGTTTCAATATTTGATTGATCTTGTCCAATGGTAAACTAGGCTGATCCATCATGGCCACGTCACACAAACTCTGCTGATCGCTAACTTAGACAATCACTAGTGAGTGCGCTTCGCTGTTTAAATGTATTAAAAACCTTCTTTCGATGATGAATATACAAATTATTGGAAACATCCATACTTTTTACATTGATAATATTGAATTAGGAATTTGAGGTTAGATAATCAATGGAAAATTTTAAAACTAAATTATGATTAGATTTGTTCATAATATTAGTAAAGAAATCGGTTTGGATCATAAACATAAACAAATGACGTACTTGCCCGAACCCTATACTAATAACATTAACATATGGTTTAGACATTTCCATTTAATATTAATATTATTACCACGATAACTAGAAAAATACCAGTATGGATCGTAAACATAAACAAATGACGTTTTTGGCCCGAAAATAAACATTATTTAACATTGCTTAAATGGAACTGCCAAAACATATGTTCAATGCTATTAGTATAGGATTTGGGCCAACAACGTCATTTGTTTATGTTTATGATCCATATCGGTATTTTTCTAGTAATCGTGATTATTACTAAGCAATGGTAAAAATGTGTACTTTCGGACCAGTGACATGATTTTTTTATGTTTATTACCCATACCATGTCTCTTCTAATATTCGTGAATTAACCTAATAATTTTTACCGTTTCGTCTATTGTTTACAGTCTGACTATGACTAGAAATTACACTGTAGGTAAACCGTTATTTATTACAATTCACGATCAACCCCGCTAATACACAAAAGCTACGGGTGCCCGTGCACTAGGCTAAATCATAATTTTAAAAATGATACCTAAATCGTGAGATCAGGCGAGAAGCCTTTCTAGTTTAGTTATTGACTTTTTCATCCAAGATCATTAAATTAAGAGCCAACTCACTAGTCTTAAACGTTTTAAGGCCAATATAAAATGAATGTTTAACATACCTAACACTGCCAACAATTTGTGTTATAGCAAATCTCTGATTATAATTAATTTGCGGCATAAAAAACATTCTGAATCTCTAAAAACGGTGAGTGTTGTGGAACATTCTTTCGTCAGCCTTGCTGAAGAATATTCTACAAGAATACCTACACGTTATCACTAACTAATTTAAATTTTGTATTGAAACTTTTTAAGATCATGTGTGTTTGTTTGTACAGTGCGAATCGATTCCTATTGAATAAATTCAAATAAATAATAACTCATATTCAACTGCATCAACCCCAATTAATTCAAGGATTTTTGAATGGTTACCAACCAATTATTCATTTTGGTTTTAGTCACGCCTTTTCAAGTTGTCATTGATTGAACATCCCGATTAGCTGAGCACTAAATTACATCTCTAATCAAAGCTATCTGAATAACATTACGGTTGCTAATGAATTGTGTCCTAGTAAGTGATACAAACTGTAATTACTCTACTATTTTACCAACACGATTCTATCACTTTGAATTTATACCATACATTATTTTTTGGAATAAAATAAATGCTCTTGGGCTTGATATAATTTGAAATGTAGTTAAAATATGAATGAGCGATTTTGTAGTACAAATAATTTTACACTGTTGGTTTTTAGGACAAAAAGTCTTGGGTGGTTTTGATAAAAACTGTTACGAGTGGCGTAAACTATTTGCGCAATACAATTTAATCTTAGTTTAAAGCTCAATATAAAGGCCCGGATTCATAAATGATCTCTTCATAACAAAAACTTATGAAAAAATGTGAATATTTACTGTTTTTGACTCTCCTATCTTAGCTTCCCTAGGCCTAATACAGTACTAGGCAAAATAGAAACAACGTCGACAACAGTACTGCAATAGTCAATTAATAATAAATAAATCTAAAAACCTAGTAAATTTTGTATTGTACTTTTACGAAGCATAATTTGTACCTATAATGAGAAAATAGATTAGTTAAAAAAAGAAAAACAAAAGCTACATGGTAATAAGATTTACGTAAATTAGTTTCATGTCGTCGTCTCGATTTTCGTTTAATCCTGAGCTAGTCCTCAGGCTCCTTTTCTCCTTCTAATTTAAAATATTTCCAAATTAATAATGAAATGAGTTTTTGTAAATTGTGTACAAAAATGTTTTACATTTTGGAAAAGATTTGAAAGAAAAATCTACATGATACAAATTGAAGGAATATTCTAAAACCATACACAATCCTTGTCCATGTTTGTTGGTTCGGTTACTACAGGTACTATGTTTGAAGGTCA
Source organism: Macrosteles quadrilineatus (assembly GCF_028750875.1). Classification (NCBI taxonomy): domain Eukaryota; kingdom Metazoa; phylum Arthropoda; class Insecta; order Hemiptera; family Cicadellidae; genus Macrosteles; species Macrosteles quadrilineatus. The sequence goes on along the minus strand of NW_026542601.1, from coordinate 33,637,591 downwards.
TTTTTTGTTATGGTAACTTTATGTTATTTAGGACATTTTACTTTAAAATCAGTGAAAATTGAGTTCTATCAATATAATCCCATCCTTGGGCTAGAAAGTACACAGTATAACACAAACATGATAATTCTCATGATAATTCTCTTTCAATCTGGTAGCACATCTTACTCAAAATTGCATTCTAAATCATTTTGCTATAGAGTTCCAAGATGTCTTTACAAAATTTCAAGAAATACATTTCAAAAGGTTCTGAATAAGTTAGTTTTATAACAACACAGTAAATTCAAAAACGGTGTTGTTAGGTTTAACTATCAAACAAATCAATTTTATTTGAAAACATTATTATTTGCCACTGACTGATAAAAATAGTAAAAAATAATAACTTAGGTGTTTTATTGGAGAATAATAGGATATAACAGGATATTGGTTAAATAATAAATATGAATTAATAAAAATAAATTGAAAATATTGTACTAGGAACAAAAAAAAAAAAATAGATACTAGTTGAAAATTAAATATTAAATCAATTTAACGTTGAATATAGACATTTTAAAATATTATATATACATACATAGGTGAAGTATTAACTGTTGATAATTTTACAACCAATAAAATGGTTGTAAAAAAAAGTGTTTTACACTCTTTGTTACGTATATCCTTGTTGAGGGTCAAATTTGAGATAAACCCCAATTTTTTCCCATGAAACTTTCCCGTAAAACCCCCTTCACATGGTCCGATCATGCTGGTTCAAGTGTACTCATACAAGTGTATCCCGCCCTACACATTTAAACCAAGTTTCATAAAAATTTGAAACAAAGAAACAATTATTCCCTCGACAATTATTTCCTCTATATACAAATTTGAACGAATTATGTTTTTGGCCTCTGGGGACATCAAAATGAAAAAGTAAATTTGTCCTGGGCCTAGGTATTACCGTGCCACCTACGGTAAAAGCTACTTCCCTATAGGGAAATTAACTTCAAACTAAATCGTTTATGCTAAAATAATCCATACTATACGTATTTATAAAAGTAACCATGAAGAATCAGTTTTTAGATCCTAAATTTCTTTGTTAAAATGTAAGCTTATAATATTATCAAAAATGTAATTTAGTTTAATTGATCCACCGAAAGTGTAAAGTAAAATACTGTATGTTTTATCTATGATACTGTACACTGTTTGTTACGCATAAATCTTTTAATCATGCCTAACGAAAAATACAAACTGGAATAAAATGTCATGACATGTAACATGTCGAATAACATGTATAATAGTATGTTTCAATCAGCGAGCACAGAATATAAATAGAGAGGGCATTGGGCGAGAGAAGTGAAGCCACCCGAAAATCGGCGTTGCCCGTGTAAGTGGTGGGGAGAGCGATGAGTCATCCTAGTAGCGCGCGCTTCAGGCACTGGCGCTGCGCCACCCTCAACCAGCCAGAGCCACTACGCTACCCTACACACTGTCGACATACTAACGAATAGTGAATTGGTGACACTGCCAATGGATGAAAATATTAAGGACACCACTGGTGCTACAACATAGATGACCTTGGTCGTTGGTGTTGTTTTGTTATTACTGTTTTAGCTTTTGTGAATGTCTTAAAATGCCTGAAAGTTATTCGGCATTTGGCTGTACAAACCGTGGAAAAATCATGTTACTTTGTTAATAAAGGCTATATGTCGGAAATATTTTACTGTAAGACTGCACCACTACAGTAAGAAGTTCAATGACAAGTTGTAACTATGTGTATATAACACATGTAAGCCGAGTCAGGCGCCACCTAACAAAGGTTGTAACATTTTTAGGGCAATAAAAGTATTTTTGAACAGCCTTGTCTACAATATTTTGTTTTCAAACGTTTTAATTTCAAACTATTGTTGTTAAGAAATGTAATTTACAGTGCAAAATCCTGTGTTTTCGTAATGTATAATTCATTTATTGCCATTTACACTCACTTTATTTGTAGTTGTTTAGGTAAGGTAAAACAAACACAAAAGGACATTTTCGTTTTAAAGTTAAATGAAAGTCAATTTAGGCAACTCTAATAAAGGTTGTGCCATTTGTAGTACCTATAGTAAAAATATTTTGCAACAGATTTATGGACAGCATTTTGTTGTCAAATGTTTTATGTTCTAACTATTATTGTTAAAACATGTAATTTACAGTGTAGAATTATCTGTTGTTGTTATGAGTTATTGGTTTATTGCCATTTATACATGATTTGTAGTTTTTTTTTGAGCGAAGTAAAAATTACCAAACAAAATAAATTAAATTTAATATACTTATTACAAGTTTGTAAACAGGCTTCAATGTATAATTCAATATGGGGCCGATTTGGTCGTCATTAAGTTATTATTTACCGACACAAAATAATAATACACTAATGTGAATAGCAATTTTAAGTATACAAATGTTACCGTACTTATATTATAAATGTATAAATTAGAATGAATATTAAATGCATCAATCACTGTGTGCGTAGTATGAGAGACGTTTAGTCACAAGGCAGCGCCCGAGCGTCGGGGTCCCAAATTTTGCTTCCTCTTCTACCTGAGTTATTTCCAAAACTGTTCATCATAGATTTTTCCAAAAAATATATGTTATGATTCAACTCAAGCTCTCAAACTTTGCCGCTGACGAAACTTTCCTGACCAAAAAATAAAAAAATTCTAGATCACTTACTTTTTCATGTTCTAATTCTAAATTTAATGATTTCTTTGGGTTTTAACGGCTGTTAAAATTACAATGAAATTATTTTTCGCATTCCCACCTTACTGTCAGTGAGAAGTACTAATTAAGAGTAGCTGTGCCAAATTTGGTAATTTTAAGTCTACTCTAAGTGTGGCTAATCATCGTACATTTGGAAAAGGTGATCTACCGCTATATGCAGCAGTTGGCGCCACTTGCCCGTGTAAGTATTGGCTACAATGCCCGCAACGCTTGCTGGATATACGTAGCCCCTCTATTTCTATTCTGTGCTCTCTGGTTTCAATCCTATAAAGGTGTATGTAGATTAACATTGGTTTGTGTGATTGAACTGCACTATATAAAAAATATGAAAATAATAAAAATCTAAATGTAATGGTAATGGATGAATATTTATTGTTCAGTACTTGTAAACCTCAGTGGATTCAAATGTGCATAGCTACATAATTCCAACCCACAACATGATCGTGGTTGTACAATGTTGTTTCTCTCTAGAGAACATTATTGGGTAAATGTTGCTCTGGGATAATGACGGTAAATGTCTTTGGTGAATGTTCACACCATTATCAACCTTCTAAATGTAATCTTGTAAATGTTCATTTGGCAGCTGTACACTTCTCGTCTGTTAGCAGAATTTTTCAACCTTAACATTAAAGTACTTCTTTTTACATTAATATTATTCAGTATAGTTTCAATTATTGTGGAAATAAAAATACAATATACAATAGTCATATAATAGTCTTCATATAATAGTCTTGGCTGTTTGTGAGGGATTTAGGGCTGGGGTACTATTTTGTATTTGTTAGAACATATTCCAAATCCGTGTGTTTAAATCTGATCAAACACTAATTGCATTTGGTTTTGCAGTAATGTTTAATTTACTTTGTGCGTTCATCTAAGCACCAACCACACTATTTACAACGCATGTGCGTAAAAGTTTTTATCTGTATTAAAAAAAATCTCTTCAAAGTGTAGAGTTTGACTAAAACCTTTATATTTTCATGTCATGTTGCATGTATGTTATGTATGTTATGTTACATGCTTGTCATGTAACATTGTACCAATGTTACAAAGAAATACAAAAAAAGTTTTAAGGTTCAGTCACACACATTTATCTTGATCAATGAGAACCATTGAAGCCAGCAAACCATTCAAACACATCTTATAACCCTTCGAAGAGCAGAAGATATTAAATGTGTAAGCCGATGTCAAGGGAGACTCGCATTTCTTATTCTAGGGGCGAGTCACAAAAGTTAGGGAGGATTAGAGATTATTAGGGATTTACACTTCGAAGGTTCAAAGAAAGGCTTTATGTAGAAACTAATCTATGTTACCAAAGGATATTCTAATTTTGAGATTTTATGGTAGATTTCCTGAAAACCCATAAAACATCAAAAACCGTTCGATTTTGTACAAGAAGGTGTAACACAAAACACTGTAAAACTTACAGTTCAAAAGCTATTGTAATGCCTCTGACTTTCCATAACTACCCCTGCCATACCCACAAGGGGCTGTTTTAATCATCGTTTTTTTAGCTTGTTTTGAATTTCTTGCTCAGAAAGGTAGTAGGATGTTTAATTTTGATGTCAAGCAAATGAGAGAATGTGTATGTGTCAGTTTGTTGACACCGTTTATTTAGTTAAGCTTTGATGGTTGCCATCATACCACTGAGTTTCCATTAACATCTCAACCAAAGTTGAGAACTTGACTGCAAGTTAGCTCCATCATTCTCACAATGGGATGTGAGGAGGTTGACTTTGCTCATGAAGTTTGACAGTTATTGAGTTTCAGCGAAGTAATGGCGACACGATGTGTTTTGATGCGTCCCTGAATAGGGATTCAATAGGGGTTTATACATGAACACAGGGGTGATCATTTATAAACTAAGAAAAATAAAGTACCGTAAGTCTGATTCTGATTCTTGTTTAAGACAAGCGAGGTTTTTACCGAAGTATGATTTTTTGTTATCAGTTAACCGAATATAGACATTTGTATTGGTAGAGATGATTCCAGATTTACCTGGATTTTTTAATTGACTTTGGGAAAATATGTTTATCCAAACTTCTAATATGCTTATGTTTGCAAGATAGCCTTTTTAAAATGCCATAACACTTTAATACTGCTCTATAATATTAAAGCCATGGACTTTTTCATTGAAATCAAAAATTAAGATTAAGGAAATAAAATAAATTAAATTCGGAATTTTTGGCCCCTCTCAATAATTTGATAATTGATCATCTAATACTGATGTTATAGTATATTTAGCTTATTTACAAATATTAATAAAGTTCAAAATTTGTACAACACTGTAACACAGTTTATCTTATAGCACGATCACCGGTTGTGGAATAATAAATAAATTGCAACTCAACTTGATAGAAAGCAATTAACTGAGGGCAGTCAAACTAGCTGCATTAATCAAAACGTTCACTAACTTTAGGGTTGACTCTTTTAGAAATATTTTTAACAAAACTTAGAGTGTATTGTGTTATATATGTGCTTGGAAAACATAATTATGTTTACTTACCTTAAAAGGAAGTGATGATATTAATGTTTATCGAGTTTATAGGTTTTTATTTATTCAAACATTCGTTTGAATATCGTTTGGAAGATGTTGAATTTTGAATGTAAGATAGTTCTCATACTATTAAAAAAATAAATAATAAAAGGTTGACGGCTATGGCAATGGATTAATTTTACATCGTACACAAGTTGTGACCCTATAAAACTACGCACGGGCCCCTAGTATCAACTTATTTCTTTAAAATACCGTTTAGTATGTAAACCTATTCTATACATCTGTGAGGTCACATGATGCATGGGCATCACAAGATGCCATTTTGTTTTAATTCTCAGATAAAGAATGACACCTTGAGATATCAGTGTTGAGTACCTGATAAAAGATAAAACAACTCAATATAACACACCTATCATTTGAGACCTAGTCATTTGGACTGAATCGCTTATCCAATAATGGTAAGTTTCAAATATATTATTCCGGATTTTAAAATTTCCAATTTCAGGCCAACTGGACTTCTTTACTTTTGTAGGTTTGTAATAACTTAGGTAGACGATTAACTTAGTAAAGTTAAATTCAATAAAGGTTCAAGTAGGTTTTACGGAATGATTTGGTACTAAATTTGGTGTACACTAAATTTTTTATTCCCTACGATATTTTCGGATTCTAACAAATTAATCAAAATTAGAGCAAATTGCCCAAGCTGTTATGTTTACGGACTTCTACTTACAAAATATTGAAATTCGGTGGAATGATGATTCGACCAGCGAGCACATAACTTTTGACAGGGTATTTTGTGAGGCGGTGGCTCGTCGGTAAGGGGAGGTGGTAAACCGCTCCCCCTTGCCTGGCACGCCAGCGAGCGCGTGGTGCAAAATGTTTGTAATGACTGTACTCTTTCTAGCCTGACCTAATCTCTTAATCCCTTCCGTGCGGATACTGCTCCCCTTGGCTGTTGCATACATTTTATTTATTTTCACTAAACAATTGAGTCACATACGGTATTTACTCAGGGGAGGTATAGATGAGGCTACGATGACAGCTGAGGGTTTCTTATTAGCTGAGGGAACGCCATTACCGTAACAAAACAGTCGATAGCCATCGGCTTCGGTGGTCTAATGGTTAGCGTGCCGGGCTGATACACTATAGGTCCCGGGTTCGAATCCCGCCGGTGGCATTAACTTTTTGTCCAAGATTTTTTTATTTTCAGCAAGTTTGGTTGGTTTGGTTTGGCTATTACAGTTTAATTTTATTATTAAGTCATTATAAAATTTTAATTGAGCAATTTCTAGTTTTATTTTATAAACAGAATTATTTTTCCGATTACTATAAACTTTTGTTATATTATTTCTTTATCAGCAAGTTTGGTTAGTTCGGTTAGGTTATGATAGTTTAATTTTATAATTAAAAATTAATAAAATTGAATTTTAGGCATTAATAATTTTATTTTATGAACAGAACTATTTTTGCGATTAGTAAACCTTCATTGCCAAAGTGATCTCTACTACAGCGCTGTTCACGGAGGAATTTTGAACTAAATGCCTCATTTGTACCTCCCCTAAGTCAGACCCGTCACAGACTAGTTAGAGTTCAATTGTGTAATAGGATGTAAGTAATAATTTGAGGTAACAAATAAATAACAGCTACCCATTCTAGTTTCCAAACACTATCCTACAATGATTGTCGTTATAAAGTAATTCTCACGAAAAATTTAACATTGCTTAACTTTGTACCACTACGCAAATATAGTGCGTTATCAAATTTGGTTTGCTTTTGAATCCAATACACACATTGGTATTCCATTTATAATACCAATGTGTGCATTAAATGTTCAGTTTTAAACTCAAAATTAAGCCGAATTTAATAATGCCCAATACAGTGTGTTAAAAGTCCCGGAACGGCTTAGTATTTGTTTACCAACATAGGTACGGAGGTACATTATTGTATCTAGTTATTTATTAAAAACTTATTTTTTAACACATAACCATGGTTATTTCTTTTCAGTACAAACAGAATCAATATGTATTACAAGATGCCTTCAAAACCCTGCAGAAGATCACAAAATGTACAACCTGTAGGGTACCTCTCGGTGAAGAGACAGTGATTTGTGTCGACGGTCATGTGATCTGTAATCGATGTCAAGGAGAGCAGCAGAAATGTCGAAAGTGTGGAGCCACTTTCGCCTGCGCTAAAATCAAGCAGATCCTAGAGGCTATCCCTCTCAAGTGTAGGTCCAATGGGTGTAAATATTTAATCAAGAAAGGGGATGATCACGAGAAATATTGCATGAGGAGGCCGAGAGAGTGCCCTTTCTCTTATTGTAAACAATATAAAGGTGCTTGGGGTGATATCAAAGTCCATTTGACCAACTCTCATGCTCAATATGAAAGCAATTTTTTGGGGTTAAAAATGCAGGGTAGGAACTCGTTTGATATCAATGAAAAATATGTAGGATTCATATTGCCCAAAGAAGAAGAAAGGAAGGTTGGTGATTTGTGGGATTTCGTAATAGTAATCTACAATCCTCAGGAAGCCATGAAATTCCACTTATTCACTTCATATAATGAGACAGTGTATAACACGTTAAAAATGAAGATTTCCTTAGAGTCAAAATTGCTTGGTATGAAATCAACTAATGAAATCATAATAAGTGAAATTATTGAAGATAGTAACTGTATCGCTATTCCTTCTGAAATGGTACGTCAGTTCTATGATAGTAATGATTCCGTACTAACTATTGATTTACGAGAACTCAAAACTGAGAACTGAGAGGAAACCTCTGAATCATACAGAATAATTTATTGAATGAGAAAATAAATACCTGTTAACTAATTCTGTCTTGACATAGCTTGTTGGTACTTTTTACATGCATCATAACTGCTATTACAAGCCCGTAAATCAATACGTAGTTGACGGTTTCAGGCCTAAAAGATTTTAAACTGTATCGGTTTGCCTGAAAATTTGATAATAAACACTACATATACCATTTAAGATTAACACATAAAATAAGATAATTTTTTATTTGGTATATCTAATGTTTGTTATAAGATTTTCACGCAAATTGATACGGTCCAAAATCTTTTAGGCCCAAAACCGTCAACTAATCCTTTTTTTGATGTTAGAAGATTTAACCTTGATAACAACCTAATAAAAGAATAGGCAGGTTAATTTTGAATTATTCATTTCGCGTGACCTTATCTAAAAGAATCAATACCTTGGTATTTTTACTGGATGAATATATGAAACATACATATGAAATTATTTATTTCCTCAACACTTACACCATTTGTATGAAAATAATATAAAGTCACTTACACTGTATTATTTCAATCTACAGTGACAGAATTACTTAACAAAAAAATTGTATTCATAGTGAAGTTTACAAAAATGTTTATATTTACAATTAAGTATTTTCGTAAGCGTTATTTTAGTTTTTAATAGTTTTTAATGACTTAGCAGACAAAATTGTAAAATAATGTTGCAAAGTAGTGCTAATATTTGAGTGTAATTAAATATTTCCTTTTATTTCATCGTATTCTATGTTTTAGACAGTGTGTATTACATTTTATTGGTCGTAAAAACAGCTTGTTCCATATTATCATGTTTGTTTTATATCGTTTCAACAACCTAAATAAATTAAATACCACTAGAATTGGCTCACTTCCCTGACTTTTTATGTACCACCCTACTAATATTATAAATGAAAAAGTATGGATGTATGGATGTACAATATTATACAATTATCATTCAAGCAGGTACCCTTGTTTACAATTCTAGCTGCGATATTAGGCCTAAGACCAAAACTAGATATTAGGTTTTTTAAGTCCCCGGACTTCAATGCTATCAGACAGGAAGTCTATGTTAAAATCACCTGTGCAAAAGAAGTCAAGTTCACACCATGCATAGTTGAGAAGACATCATGCAGTTTATCCAGTGAAATGCAAATAAAACTCATTATAAATTGACCTAAAGATAGGTTTTAATAAACTCTGAAGTCAACTAAGAATTGTAACATACAAATACAAAATGTAAATGGTAAACAAAGAACAACTGTTAGACAACAAAGAAATTCATAATTTAAATAAGGTCTAGGTCCTCTTTTACAAGTATTTCTATCCACCATGTTTATCAAAACATCGATCTAGCAAAAGAGGTTGCAACTAAGTAGCTTCTTAGGCTTAAGTTATTAAAATTAACTTGCGAGACCCAGTGTTCCGTCAAATAGATCACATCCACACTACTGTTATACACAAGCAATCGTAGGTAATCTAGTTTGTTAGTAATGGATTGAATATTCCACAGGAGAATTTTTAATATTTTAGCTGACCTAGATAGTGTTTTATTAGATGACTGCTGTAGGCAAATGTTAGAGGAGTTCCCAATCGTTTTGTTATGCGATAAGAGTTGTGTGTCAGAATTCTCAGTCACTTCAGAATTAACGTTATATTTACAGAGTTGGGGGAAGTTTCTAAAAAATTATCCTGACGCTTAGCAGTGCTTGTTGCTTTTTTTAGCAAACCTAAAGGCATTTATATATGCCCCAGTAGGCCAGAATTCAGGCAAATATATTTTGTCCCGAAAGTGAGCAGGAACCCCTACCTTAAATGTTCGATGTTCCTCATTTGTGTGACTTTGTAATCACCACTAATTTCCTCACTTATATATTTATAACACAGTCAACATCAGTAGCCAGCCTTAAGATGAGTAAATACCTGTATTTGTTGAAAGTTTTTAGTTTATTGCTAACCTGTGATGGAATTGTCGTTATTAAAATGTTGTTTTCCAGAACTTTGTGTTTGTTTGTTCACCTTAATCCCACTAGTGTTAACTACTCTTGTACTTAGTTCAGTTTGATGTTTTCCAACATTACTCTTCACTGATGTTTTTTTGTTTGGGAGGCGTAACATTTTAGGCGTTTCTCTTGGTCGCAGGCAAACTTTTGGTGGCAGACGACAAGGGCAAAGTAGTAAAATTGTTTACAGACTGATGACAACTACTAAGATTAGAATTAGAGCTGTCTTTATACTTCTTTGAGTTGTCATTTGAAGATGAGTCTATACAGTTGTATCTTTTAGCGATCATTTTAGATTTATTTCTCAAAACACTTGCAAAAGTGTTACTATCCTTGAACATAAAACTGTCAGCATATAACTAACAGCCTCTGCCTGATTAAACATAGCAGTTTTTAACCTTACATTTTCTATTTTAATTTCGAAAATTTCTATTTTAATTTCTTAGTTGTTTTGAGTTAATTCATTGGTTTTTAATATCGTATATTCAATTTTCTCAGAACAATGGCAGATATGGTTGCGTAAGCTACCAAATCGTCCGTGTCGTTACACTCGTTGGTTTCAGAGACGGAGCATATATCACACTTCCAATCAATTTGAGAACAATTTTCCACATAGTTTGATTCTGATACGCTTGTACAATTTAAATGAAACATATATTTACATTAACTACTACATTGGATTTCGTCAGATTTTAAATTAATGATTTTCTTACGTGAGCCACATTTTAATGACTTGTTTCTTGGCGGTAAAATCTTGATCTGATGGCAATCTTTAGGAGAGATTTGGGGGCGAGCGCTGTTTTTTTATCGGTTAGAACATATCCCATATCCCTGGGTTTTAATCTGATTAAACACTTATTGCTTTTTTCTTTGTAGTAATGTTTGTCATGAAAGTTGAGAATCTATTTAAGCATCAACCAAACTACCCAAAACGAATGCGCGTGGTTTCTGAATTTGGAAAATATCTTCAAAGTATTGTTTCTAGCTAATCATTTTAAATTTGCATGCATTGTTTCACCGTCACACAGAAATACAAAAACAATTTAATGTATTTAGTCATACACTTTTATCTCGACCAATAAGAACCATTGAAGTTCACGCCCCCATTCAAACACATCTTATAACCCTTCGAAGGGCAGAAGATATTAAATGTGTAAGCCGATGTCAAGGGAGACTCGCATTTCTTCTTCTAGGGGCGAGTCACAAAAGTTAGGGAGGATAGAGATTATTAGGGATTTACACTTCGATGGTTCAAAGAAAGACTTATGTAGAAACTAATCTATGGTGCCAAAGGGTATTCTAATTTTGAGATTTTTAGGGTAATTTTCCTGAAAGCCCATAAAACATAAAAAACCGTTCGATTTTGTACAAGAAGGTGTAACACACAACACTGTAAAACTTACGGTTCAAAAGCTATTGGAATGCCTCTGACTTTCCTTATACAAATCCATAACTTCTCCTGCCATAACCACAAGGGGCTGTTTTAATCATCGTTTTTTTTAGCTTGTTTTGAATTTCTTGCTCAGAAAGGTAGTAGGATGTTTAATTTGGATGTCAAGCAAATGAGAGAATGTGTATGTATCAGTTTGTTGGCACCGTTTATTTAGTTAAGCTTTGATGGTTACCATCATACCACTGAGCTTCCATTAACATCTCAACCAAAGTTGAGAACTTGACTGCAAGTTAGTTCCATCATTCTCACAATGGGATGTGAGGAAGTTGACTTTGCTCATGAAGTTTGACAGTTATTGAGTTTCAGCGAAGTAATGGCGACACGATGTGTTTTGATGCGTCCCTGAATAGGGATTCAATAGGGGTTTATACATGAACACAGGGGTGATCATTTATAAACTAAGAAAAATAAAGTACCGTAAGTCTGATTCTGATTCTTGTTTAAGACAAGCGAGGTTTTTACCGTAGTATGATTTTTTGTTATCAGTTAACCGAATATAGACATTTGTATTGGTGGTGATGGTTTCAGATTTACCTGAATTTTTACATTGACTTTGAAGAAATTAATATTTTCAACCAAACTTCTAATATGCTTATGCATTACAAGATAGCCTTTTTAAAATGCCATAACACTTTAATACTGCTCCATAATATTAAAGCCGTGGACTTTTTCATTAAAATCAAAAATTAAGATTAGGGAAATAAAATAAATTAAATTCCCAATTTTTAGCCCATCTCAATATTTGATCTCTGAATACTGATATAGTATATTTAGCTTATTTACAAATATTAATAAAGTTCAAAATTTGTACAACACTGTAACACAGTTTAACTTATAGCACGATCACCGGTTTTGGAATAATAAATCAATTGCAACTCAACTTGTTAGAAAGCAATTAACGGAGGGCAGTCAAACTAGCTGCATTAATCAAAACGTTCACTAACTTTAGGGTTGATTCATTTAGAAATATTTTTACAAACACTTAAAGCGTATTGTGTTATAGATGTGCTTGGAAAAACATAATTATGTTGACTTGCCTCAAAAGTACGTAATGCAATTAATGTTTATCGAGTTTATATGTTTTTTTTTATTCAAACCTTTGTTTGACTATCGTTTGGAAGATATTGAATTTTGAATGTAAAATAGTTCTCATACTATTAATACACCTAATGTTGTGTGCAAAATTTTACGAACTATAAAAGGTCTTTTGAAATGTTATGGTTAATATTTATAGCATGATTGATACATTTTACAGCTGTTCGTTTTACCATGGCCTCCTCTAAACGCTGGCAACGTCGCACAGGTATGGTTATTGCTATGGTAATAACAAGAATGACAAATTTGTAAACGTTAACATTGCATATAGGCAAGGTCCCACTAGAAAATAGGCCATGCTGCAGCGTGGGCAGCGCAGCACTACGTCACTTCTAAACTTACCATTAAAAAAATCTCACCATTAAAATCTGACAAACAGCCAGCTTATTTACCTTAAAAATATGGGATATGGCAGTGAATCTATCAATGAATCTATCCACTACTGTGACGTCATAGATTCTGCAGCATCGCCTGTTTTTCTAGTAAGGCCTTGATATAGGATACACTCCTTTAAAAATTACTGCAACAGCTGATGTTTCGGTAGGCCAGTCTGTGGCGTGGCGTAGCCACCTTGTATGAGAGGAGGCTATGATTTTGCTTAGAACTACCTATCTGAAAATCAGTTGTTAGCTGAAAGCTTAAAGATAATATCAATTAAACTTTCTGTATGCATGCCAAATAAATATTTTTTATGAACAGTTATTTAAAATTCATTGTTGTAGCCCCGAAACTGTAATATATAAAATATTTAGTTTTACATTACCTTTTATCAGTTCCAAAAGTAACCTTCGTCAAACGTGTTACATGTTTCGGCGAGCTGCCATTGTCAAACACTTCATTACAGGAATATATCGATCCGCTTGAATAGCTTCGTTCTCATAACACATTACACGACAAACAACATTTACACACGACATAAAAATAAATACTGTAAGCTGGAAAACTGTAAGCTCAGAGACATGTACGTATTTGTACGGCTATAATAATTAGGACAAGAAATATTACTCAACATAATATAACATAATATAAGGGTGTCTCATACCACCCGGCCGGCTTCTGTAGCTCCAATATGAAAGAAAATGGAAACCTAATTGCAACTGAAACCCCCAATTTTGACCCCAAGGTATTCAGAAAAAATATTTTCAAACCCAAAAAATCACCTTCAGGGCAGATTATGGGGGGGTGGGGGTGGTTTTTGTGAAATTTTTTAAATGTAAAGGGGGGTTGTGTTATACCTTATTTTTATTTTAAAGGTCCTTGAGTACTGAGTATTTTAGTGGAAAAAGATTTTAATTATTCTCATCCCTTTTTACGTTCAAAAACGAAAAAATAGACCTTTTACCTACTTTTCACTGCAAAGAGGTGGAATTTTGTGGGGGTTCAAATTTTTATAACACTTTACTTGCTAAATGATCTATTAAAATATTCTGGTTTCAACCGTTTTCCTATCTTTTTACTTATGTTACGCATTTTCAAACGTTTTCAAGTTTCAAAAGCTGTTATCTCAAAAATTTCAAACGGCAACATGGGTTTAATTACAAACCACATTGTAGCCCTTAAAATTAGCTAAAATTTTTGTACTTAATATTTTTTGTATCTTTATTGGTTAAAGAGCTGTAGCGAAATCAGTGTATTTTAATGTTTTATTAAATTGTATTCAACGTGTTTTCTGTTGTAATGTACACGTCTAGGTCTCAATTAAAACTAATTATGTCTAAAAAAATAAAATAGTACCTAGATTGTTAATCTTGGAAGATTAATAAAGGAAAGAACCCAACTGCAAACATTCTTAGTCATTTTACAATTCCATTGCTCTAATAGTGCTTTGAATACAATCTAACTACAACAATTTACAATTTTCTCCATAAGAATAACATGTTAATATTACATTTACAGTATTTGTGAATTTTCTACGAAGCCATTAGGCGCATAAAACACATTTTTGGCAAACGATTTACTCTAAGGTGTGGCAATTACTTGTATGAAAATAGGGTTCAATATTTATTGGTGGAGTTTTTGTAGTAGAATCAAAATAAATGTTTTATTTTAAATGTATAATCCATTGCTGTGCTTGGGTAAGGATTGATTCATTGTATGTGTGGAATAATTAATTATTCGATATCAGTGACACTAACCTAACCAATATCAGCTACAGTGTAGATTCATTTATTACAATCGGAAGTTGGCAGCACTGGTGCCTATAACATCCTGTAATAACATCAACTAGGGTTAATAAATGTGGAGTAATAGTACCAAATCCGACAACAACTGTCCAATTTATACTCTGACTTCTCACCATATGGTTATATAATTGAATAGTTTTGACATCATAAGATGTGGAATTTCCCCTGAACTGGTTTATAACTAATATTGGATGTCACTCGTCGCGGCCTGTAAAATTAAGTTAAAAGTTTGTTTATAAACAGTAAATAAAACCAGCAGTTTTAATACTGTCATGTTAATTTACTGTTTATTATTAAATTATCATAGGCCGTCCATTGGTCGAAAACTTGACCGAAACTATGACGTACAGACTTCTCTATTTTCATCCTACGCTGTATATAAAATATGTCATTGGAATTTCTTCTATTGATTTTCTGTTTATATTTCGTTGTTATTTCGTCACCAGCAAAGCAACCCATTAGGCCTATGTTATTTTTTAAATTTTAATTCATTTTTACTTTCTTCCCCTATACATAGTATACTATGGAGAAAGTATTGTTTTCGTCAACATTTTCGAGTTTGAGTTTTGAGAAGATATATCAAAAATGGCTCGAATGATTATGATAATTTTTTAGTATTTTATATCGCGTCAGATTTTTATATTTTCCCATAAAATTACAAAAAATCGGATTTTGAAAAAACTCCACTTTTGATTAAAATTAATGTGTTATGGTCCTTAAATCCAATTTATGTTTGTTTGTATGTATGTTTGTTTGTCCTTTATGGACTCCGAAACCGCTCGACAAATTGTAATGAAACTTTCAGGCATTATTAAGCATTATTCAAGGATGGTTTGTGTGAAGTTTGGTGCAGATCCGTCAAAAGGGCTCCGCCCCAGTGGCTCTGGAGTTTCCCATGTTAACCTTATGAGTACTCATATTTAAATGGAATTAAATAATCTTAACAGCTGGTTCAACATGGTTCAACTAAGCAATTTGATTCTGTGACGTTCAATAGCATTAAAAAGTTAATAAGTTTACCAACAGGGTGCAGAACGATTATTTTTTTCTAATTTATGACAACAGCTAATTTTCAACCAAAAGGTGAGTGAGCGTAGCGAACGAACTTCAACCTGGAGGCGAGTTAGTGTAGCGAACGAGCTAACCTGAAGGCAAGTGAGAGCAGCGAACGAGCTCCAACCTAAAGGTGAGTGAGCGTAGCGAACGAACTTGAACCAGGATGTTGTAAATGAACAAACATTTGACATAAAACCACATTAGGACAGGACGACGTCTGTCGGGACAGCTAGTTCTAAATAAAATAATGCAACCCCCATTACTGTAACAATTTCGGTTCAAAAGTTATTGCAACTTTTTTGATTTTTTCCTACAAAATTATCATAGTTACTCCCACCGCTTACCCATGATAAAGGTTGTTGACAAGCTTGAGGGAGAAAGTATGTGTCTGATTGCTGATACAGTTTATTCTGCTTATTTTTCAACTTATTTTAAATTATAAATAGATACTCCAAATCTACAGGAGAATATATTTCTAACAGTATGCGTAGATTTTCCCTGTGATGCACACGAGCTGAGAAAAATGTTGTCAAGAAACATGCTTGCCAATTTTTTATAGGATTATATACAGGTAATCTCTGTTTATTATACAATTAGTGTTTATTAATTCCCTTAGAAAAATGATATATCTTTTAACTATACAGTGTTAAAGGCAAAGATTCAATAGACTTTTTATTATTTTACTAGTTAGTAGTAATTCAACTAGGACAAATTGTACTTAATCTTTGCCCTATTTAGTAAAAATATCAAATATCACACATTTTTCTTGAGAATACGTTACATACTGTTTAAAGTTGATTCGGGTTTAGCGGCAATAGTTTCGAGGAGGATCGTTGTACACCCCCTAGCGCTAGTGAAGCAATACTTAAGGGGGGATGAAGTGTACCTGCTTTAGTTGGAGCGCGTTTCTTGTTTCATAAACAACCTTTATGCATTTGTTGTAAGTAGTTACGACGTTCTAGGATTTATTTTAGTTCATGGAACGTTTATAGGAGGACTTGAAGTGCAGATATTTATCGATTTAGTTATGCTTCCACCAAAGCTTTCAGGTAAGTGTTTATGTTTTTAAAGAGAAAAAAATGTAAACATCTAAAAACCAGTTTGTAATTTTAAACTACACACAGGTTTTATGAATTACTTGAATGTGAGATACTTAGGAACCATAAATAGCTATGAGTCTGTATTGAAAACAACATTTTGTGATAAGTAGTAGAAATGTTGGATATGGAACTGGACTACTGATTACGTTGGCGGAATTTATTTCCTCACCCTAGTATATTTTTAATTAATTAGACCGTAGCAGATCTACAAGAAATTGACAGGGAAACAAGAAACTGATTGGTTGAATTGTAATTGCCAATCAGTTTGCTTACAAGGTTGGACGTTAACTAACTATAGATAATGATTTAAATACGTTCAAAGTTTTCAAGCACCATTGAACTTTCTTTATCGTATCAAAATTGGTGTACTGTAAATAGTTTTTTTCCGAGAGTAAAGCTATATTTTGTGAATCATTCTTCAATAGTTTCAAAAATGAGTGTTTTATATTGTCAGCAACCTACAGTAATGACTCATTAGGATACGTTAAATACCATATATAGACCTATTTTGTTTAAAGAACAAGTGAAACACTAATAACTGCCTTAAATTGTGAAATCTGTCTAATTAATTGTTTTTGATTATCTATCTATATATTAATAGGCAAGCATGTTTCTTTAAAACCTTTTTTCTCAGCTCGTGTGCATCGTAGGGAAAATCTACGCATACTGTTAGAAAGCTATTTTCCTGTAGGTGTGCAGAATCCCTTTATAAATTAAAATAGGCTCAAAAATAAGCACAAAAAATGAATTTAAAATTTTGAAAAATTTAACATGGATATTATGAGTTGCCATGCTGGTGACGAAATAACAACGAAATATAAACAGAAAATCAAAACAAATGGAAGAAACTCCAATCACATGTTCTATTCAAAGTGTGGAATGAAAATAAAGAAGTCTGTACATTAAATATTTTTGGTCGAGTTTCGACCACTGGACGACCTCTAGTATTTATAGTTTGATGAATTTATCTTTTTAACATTCAGATAAATAAAACATTATATCAGGAATTACATGTGGCTTTTGAAGTAAAATAAATACAATTAAAATTATGTTACGAAAAGGTTGCAAATATCGATTCCTTCATAGCTTTATGCTCAATTCAAAGAACTAAACTTCGAGTTTCATGAATAATCATGTGTTACGGTTATAATATAGAAATAAAAAAATGTATATAAGCAATTTTGCAGTTCTGCTTATTTACATTGAAATGTCAACGAAAAGCTAAACATTGTGAGTGTTCTCATGCCTCCATGGAGGCCAATATTAATATTTAATTTTGAAAATCCGAGAACTCAGGGAAGTAAGTAGGCCCATGACATTCCTAGATATGGGGACCATATTTGTGCATAATTTTGGCTTTATCGGTTTAGTATTTTAGTCGTGACAGCTGCCCAGATAGACAGACAGACGGGTCCCACCTCAATTTTATAATGGTATAGATGGATTATATCTTATCAGACCGTTAACATTTAATACGCCGTTTAATTCTCAATTGATTCTAGAGTTGAAGATAATAATTATCAGTTGCTTCTAGCTGTGTGACAGGACTTGGCTATCAATGGTTCATTACAAGTTCTTTAATATTACATGTTGCATGATTATCTTATCATTGATTGACACAACGTAAAATAAACATACCACTCCGTAAATTACTTTCTTCTATCACAAAAGGCGGTGCAAAGTGACTCAATGTAGCATTAGAGTTAAGTCCGTTGCTGACATTTGGAATATCCAATCGAAAACGTCCTCCTCTCCCATCCAACGTATCTATATATTTTATCATAACTCCACGTCCCATAAGCACAGAAAATACTTAAGTATTACATGAACCTAAAACTAAGCTATTGAAATGCCTTAACATTCTTTAAATGATGTATTAGAACTATAAAGACAATCTCTTTGTTTTAAGTTCATTGTTGGTGATGGTGAGTTAATGTTGTTTAAAGGTTGATTGCGGACATTTTCCATCAGAATGGTATAAAACAGTACACAACGTTTCGGGATCTGGAATCTGATCCCGTCCTCAGGTGAAAAACTTAAGTAACACATTACAACTAACAATAAACAAAAGCCCAACATAAGTTGGTATACACTACAGAGAGTATACAGTGAATGTATTATATGAATGCTACTTTCCGTATTGTATTCCAACTTAGGTTGGGCTTTTGTGTATTGTTAGTAGTAATGTGTCAGTTAAGTTTTTTCACCTAAGGACGGGTTTAGATCCCTGATCCCGAAACGTTAGGAATTGTTTTTTTCTATTGTGATGGAAAGTGTCCGCAATAAACCTTTGATAAACAAAAACAATCTGTTGAACAACTCCAATAAGTGTTAATTTGGTTGTTTTCAGTTACTTATTTTGGATATCTCTAAATGGTATACTGATAATATACAAATTGATGGAGTAATATTAAGGCCTTATTGAAAGTTAAAATTCTGAAATTGATGCAAAAGTTCGTAATAATAATTTTATAATTACGAATAAAATATACTGAATACAATAAAGGGGTTCTCTGTGACATCCTGTTTCCAGCGGTCCTACTTAACCGACTTTTATGATTAAGGTGTCATTTACAAGCTTATGATGTAGTGGAGAGGGGATTTGTAATTAAAAAGGTAATTTTTTTATGTGTCGCCCGCCCCCTTGCTATTAATTTATTTATAGAGTCCATTTTTCAATGATCAAGTGACTTGACGACCAACTTTATTTATAAGGGTTTAGAAGTTTAACCACAGGCATGTTCTAAACAAGGGACTAAACTGATTATTAAATAGTATTGCAAAGGGGTTTCATCCTACCTTTTTAACAAATGTAGTCTAATTGGGCTAGGAAAATCACTCTTTATAGTATTGATCCAAAAGAAATTTTTTTTATTAGTAGTGCTATTTACATAATAACTGTTCCAAATAAACTTCTTGGAAAGGTAAATAGGTATTGCACTGGATCCATTTTGCCTTGGAAACAAGTTTTGGAGCCTATAAAAAAGTGCAATTTGCGCATCGATCCTCTCGTTGCTATAAATAAATATATATATATATATATATATATATATATATATTTAAATCAGTATTTGGATAAGACTTATACTGCATAAGTAGGTCATATCTGGTATGGTGGTTAGCGAACGCCTTTTGCTTTGAGGCTTCAGTTGAAATCACCACTTTGTGGCTTGGATCCTTACTGCCCCCCCCCCTCACTAACCTCACCCACCTAGTGGGGATGGTAAAATAAGTCCTGTAAGTACACAGTCAATGGTTTTATCAGGATGGTATACCCTTTGGTTTGTATCTCTTTGACATTGTAATGTAGTGAGAACAAAACGAATTTGATTGTTAAAAACTTCATAGTATCTGGTGTTTCAATTAGACTATAAGATAACAAGTTGTTCTTTCCTTTTAACTATAAAAGTATTACAAAAGTCAATCTATTTTATAGCAAAATATTTAATATCTTAAATGTAACAAATGTCAAAAGAAGTTGTCGGAAACGAACGAAGATAAACTGTATAAGATAAAGCTTCTTTTCTCATTTCTGTCTCTGGAATGAAAGGTAACCTAAATATCTTGTCTACTGCTTGTAATATTGTGTTTTACAATTTAATATCCTTGTTTTATTGTGTACCTGTTACGTTCTGCAATGTAATATCGTATATAACTTTGCATTGTTTCTAATAAGACCTAATGTTTAGTGTTTTCCAGTTTTTTATAGGAATTTCAATCTGCATCTAGGATATTCCTGACACTAGCATCTTAGCCTTAAATAAATAAATATATAAATAAATAAATAAAAAATAAGGTCTATATTCATGAGCGAATTTCAGTAACAATACTGTTTTACAAAGTGACTCAAAGTCAGGACTAAAACCAAACAAAAATTCTTAACACTACAAAACAAAATAAAAATTGTATTACAAACTCTTCAGGCGAGTTTTAAATTTTTTGCAAGACAGTGCTTTTAGTGTACAAGGATGTGCATTGTACTGAGCCGGCCCCAAGTAAGAAAACCCCTTTCTACCAGCATCAAGAACAACCCTTGGTATGTCAAGCACAACCCCTTCACATTTTAAAATCAACAGCCTACAGTCCTACTGCCCCATGGCATAACACGAGGTTCTAAGTTGGCAACACGGATTTATTTATTAAGCATTACATTTTATACATTAAAATGTATCTGTAAATTTTCATAATTACTGAACTACATATTTAGTATATTGTACAGGCAATACTATGACATTAGTTTTTATTTAAATGTAAGTGAATGAAATAATGAATGAATTATTTATTCCGTTAAATTTGCTACAAAGTACAATGTTTACATTTTTACTATAATATTAAGTTTACAAAAAAAAATCAAGAACAGAAAACATTTACAAAGTTGTGAACTTAATGTTGAATTATACAAAACTAGCTTACGAACATAATAACTTATAACTTTATAGCTAGTTATAATTAATTGGTCTAATGGAATCAGCAGGCATAGACGAACTCTGCCTGTGCGACTGCTGGATTGCATATAGAGTTTAATGACCTGTTGATTGGGAATCTAAACGGAGATTAAATAAAAAACGGAAAAAAAATTTTTTGAATTTTTCTTGGAGATGAATGATATGAAATTGACACGAAATGAGTGATAGATAATTTATGTGGGAGCAAATTACAGTTGTGTTGTGTCCATACAGTTGTGTCGGCCAGGAGCTGTGCGCACGGCTGTCGGCTGGGGGGTTGGTGGGGGAGGGACAGCACAGCAAGGGTCAGGTCAAACACGCCGGTAATCAGCTGAGATGATAACTTCGGCCTCGCCCGTTCCTAGATTTAGTAGGAATTCTTTAACACTGATTTTAAATAAGTTGAGAGAAGGTGAATCAAAGATGGCTAAGTCATTAAAATAAGAGCCGATGTTACGAAACAGTAAATGAGAAATGTAAAAGGAGTTAGTTGAAAAAAAAGAAAGAAGGTAGGTAACACCATAATTATGTTAAATGTTTGCTAAATGCTGAGACTTGGAACAAAGTAACGTAAGTAGTTTCAAAATCTAAAAATATTGACGCTTAAAATTTTAGAGTTACAAGTTAGACCATGAGAAAATTTAGTAGATATGTTATGGTTCAAAACTGGACCCAGCTATGTTTGATAATTGGACTTATAAATCAACTTGACCAAAGATACAACCGTGTATCTAGTGAAAATGCTGCAAATATAACCTTACTCCATTCTACCATTACAATATACAGAGCATTAGATGCTTTTCAGTTTCCAAAAACAAAAGTAGGCCTATACTTGCTCATTTTCACTATTTTAAATTGTACAAGTTTAAGTTACTAAAAAGATTTACTACAGGTTTACTAAAAGACGTCAACATAAAGTTTATTTCACGAAAAATATATTATAGCTACAAAGATATCAATTGCACACCATCATAAAGTTTATATTGATAGCTATTATACCCTACTCTTAGGCCTACGTTCTTTGGCCCATAGCCCAAGCTATGGCCAACACATAGGCCTAAGAGCAGGCTATCGTGAATGAAAACTGTAAGTTCTGGTGTAGCAGTACGTTTTTACCCAAATTACAAGTTGGTACCTTACGACTCAATGCGTTTAGGCTATACTTGACTAACAGGATAGGTAATCTATAAGTTGTACTGCACTTCATAACTAAGTAGGTGAGTGGATACAGTCCTTAGCAACATGTTTATTCAGGAGGAAACAGAAAACATGTATTACACCTCTTTCGATCTCACAGCATTCAATAACGTAACGTTTTGTTACAGGAAAATACTCAAGGTGGTCCAGCCTGAAAAATCTTTGCCATTTAAATACGTCAGCTGTGTACCGTAAGAATTGACCACAGAAACATGTGACTCACGATGACTAGTACGGCACAAGGCTATTGGACCCTCGTCTTCTATACTCTGTTGGGACTGATGCCCAGGGGACTAGGGAGGGTCGTGATGACGTCACAAGGTCCAGTGTCCGGACTTGTTGTCACTGGAGCAGACGTCGAGGTATGGACAGCTGGAATAATATATATTTATTGGAATAAATTATACCAGTGCTAAGAATAAGAGAATATTGGATTTATTTTGCGGTTATTATAGGTTTCGGCTATCACCTTAGAATATAAGATAACAAGTTTTTCTTTGTACTACTTAGCAGACGATATTTCGCAGATGAAACCGATTCTGTTTACATACCTAGTATCAAACCTACCATGAAACATAATTTGGAATCTCATTTTAGTTCTTATAAAGCTTATCGTTCAATCATAAAACAACTCAAGTATTTTAAATTGTGAAATGTATCTTAGATGTTTCGAGGGTTGCCGTACGCCAAGGTCGTGAGGTTCTCCCCTCCAGAAGCTCTCCATCCGAGGTCGCGAGTGAGGCCGGCGACTGCCTTCAGTCCAGCGTGTCCTCAGACGTTGGCCTCGGAGACCAACAGAGGTATGCAGCATCTACAGGCAGCTTCAGCCTCCTTGCGAGCTCAGAGCGAAGACTGCCTGACTCTCAACATCTACGCACCATTGCAAGGTGGGTGGGTGGAGATTGTGAGCACTTCAACACGGGAAGTGTTTACTGTATATTCGATTGTTGTCTAGGGTCTGGGTTACAGTTGTCTAGGTAATGGTTTACCTACATAACGTCATAGGTTGCTATAGTGACAAATAATTGGTTTAGGGTATACAAAGAGTAAAACATAACCACTTAATTAAAAGTTGCCACACTTCGTTTTAAATTGCACACCAATATGAATATGAAAAAAAAATATTAAAGGTTATTAGGTCGTCAGAAAAGTTTAATAAAAAAGTAGACAAGAATTTAAAAATTGACACGATCAAAGTGAAAGTCTTTACTGGTGGCCAAGGTAGTCTTGGTATCTTCTCCCTGTTTCATAACAGTAGAACGGTTGACATACAAATATAGTAATAGCTTTTACTCTTTGTAGGCCTGTTGATGATTCAACCTGAAACTAGTTTCCACTAAAACCATGATTACTTCATGCAGATTTTTACATCTATTTAATTTACATTAATCACTGGTTTTGGTTTAAATTGTGTCATCGTATGTAGCTAGGAGATCTCGTGTCTTGTGTTCCAGTGTTCAAAAGGAGTCATTCGTTGACCACTTTAGTACAAGTGTGACTTGTAAAAACTGTTTTTTCTAGTCACTAACATTTAATGATTAAATTAATAGTGTAAAAATCAGAATGCCAATTTCACAATGAAGAGAAAAGTTGAGTGGCATTCCAATAATTTTCAATTGGAAGCAATTTTAATTATACTTATGTTCCTGACAACTAGCACGGAGGTAATCAAACAATATGCCTATATAAACTACAACTTCATAAATGTCTATGCCATTCAAGTATTAATTAAGATACGCATAGTTTATTTTTCATTTAATTTGACAATTTCAAAGTACTGTTACTTGTTTAGTGATTGCAATACATATAAAAATATAAGTTAATGATCAGAACATTAATGACCACTAAACATTTCCTTCTAGGGAATATGTAGTAAGGGTGGTGAAAATATCTATATCTCTTCGTATGTATTTATACAAATTTCATTTATTAAAGTGAATCCCTTCAACTTAAAACTGGCTTTTCACAGCTTCAACAAAATCCAGACACCCTGTGATGGTGTTTGTGGACGGTGAAGGATTTCAATGGGGAGGAGGACACTTGTACGACGGTACGATGCTCGCTAGTAGAGGGAGAATAGTCGTGGTGACAGTCAACTACAGATTGGGAGTACTAGGTAAGTTGCATTAGTGACATTTCAATGGGGAGGAGTACACTTGTACGACGGTACGATGCTTGCTAGTAGAGGGAGAATAGTCGTGGTGACAGTCAACTACAGATTGGGAGTACTAGGTAAGTTGCATTAGTGACATTCACTATTAGCTTACTAGACTGCCCGCTCTATGACACAATAAGAGACCAAAACTATGTACTGCGCGGCGATGAGGACCACGTAGTTATCGTCTCGTCTGAGGAGATCGCAGCACTAGTCATCAATTCTTCAAGCGTGGTTCACAAAAGTTGTGGTCCCACCTGGCTCTCCGTAATAACCCATAACTGTGTTTTTTTAGCCTACCAATGCAATAGCCCTTATTGTTATAGCGTCTTCATGATGGATTATGATAGAATCTTCACTATTGTGACGCTAATATGCGTATTTATCGCATGACATGATATTTTTGTATCATAACACTTTTATCTATAAGTTTTGTCATTTTTCTCTATGTTTTTAATGTGGATTGAAAGTAGGGTATAGTTTAAATAGTACAATAAAAGTAAGAATAATATTATTTTTGTATGCTGTTAATCTAACTAACTGCTGTTATCTATCTATTGATAAATACGTTTTTATTTTTCGCAATAGCTACGTAGACACGAGTGAGTTTCATCCTTTATCAGCATATTATATTATTGATTAATACTAATATAAAACCAATTTGATAAAAAGTGTAATGGGTATTAATATTACAGTTATATAATATTGTAGTTACCCACACATGAAATATGATATCATTAAAAGCCCTTTACATGCTTTAAAGGAATATGTTACGTTATTTGTAAGGATTTTCAATTACCATGTTTACTGTTATCCTTTGAGACACTATATCATCAACAGGAAAATTATCCAAAACATACTAGAACTTTGTAGAATACTTGAAGATTACAGTAGTCACAAAGAACTAATACTCCATCACACTGATTTCTAGGTTTTCTGCCCATCGGGCGACATAGCAACCTTGGACTGCAGGACTTGGTGGCGGCGCTTCGTTGGGTGAAAGAGAACATCGTTGGGTTTGGAGGTGACCCAGAGGCGGTTACCCTAGCAGGCCATGGGAGCGGGGCAGAGTGCGTCCACTGGCTGATGATGTCACCGTCCGTTCAGTATGGTAATATCTTGTCTTCAAGGATTGTCTTGGTGGTTGTGTGGTAATGCTCACCTGAGGGCAACTAGTCCTATCCAAAGTAGGGTCGATACTGGACCCTGGACCCAGATGTCATTTGTCAAAGGGCTATCAGTTAATGATGATTGATGGTAAAAACCCAGGGTTTTATACTGATCCAATACAAACATATATAAAATGCTGTTGGGGAAAACACAACAGCAAAATGTTAAAAATAAAATAGAAAACATACGTGGAATGGGTTTTAACACATAAAACATGGGATATTCGTGTGATAAAAGACGTTTGGTCTAACTACTTATTTAGTTTGAATATGACTTGGATTTTTGGAGGTGGGCCATGAAATTCAAAATCATGTTAAAAAGTGCGTGACATCACCCTGGTCATGTGTACAGGAGGTTTCACTCGGTATACACAGCATTGATAATTCCAGTCTTCCTTAGGTTCTCTGTTCCACCGCGTAATCATGATGTCCGGGGCTGCCCACCCTCCAGTCAGAAACCCCCAGGAGGTCGTCTTCGCCACAGCCCGTCACCTCAACTGTCCTCTGGACCATCGGCTGACACACTGTCTGCGGGAGACTCCTCTAGAGTCACTGCTGTCTGTACCTGTGGCTGTTTCCACGTTTGCCACACCCTTCGGTCCGGTGGAGGACGGGGTGGTAGTGGTCAGCAGCCAAAACTATTTCCGAGGTAATTTTTTGTTATTTCTTACCAATGAGATGCAAAAGTATTTTTACGAAAAAGCTAACTGTAAATTTGGACAATAATCTCAAGAATTTGGATTGATCAAAACCAATTTAAAAACAGGTTTTTTGTAAAAGAGGACGTTTTAATTTAGGAAAAATACTGTACTGGAATACTTTTGAGTAAAATATGTTAAATTGTTTTACTCTAGTATAGTTGACTAAATATGGGGCTCTCCTTGATATATAAGAAGATTATAATAAAATAGGTCATTGAATAAACTAGATTTAACAACACAATTTGATGTTTTATGGTTGACAATAACAAACCTTCTTACCAAACTAAATTTAATTTCTTAAACAGTTCAATAATGGGGCTGGTAGTTAAGATGTATAATAAAGTAGAAGCTTAGCCAAAGTTATTACCAAAGATACATTAGATTTTTGATTAAATGATTAGTGATTATTCATGGCACGTCAGTCTGTATGCACTAAAAATGATTAAACTTATGTGTTATGTTACTTGAGTCAAAATTGTGTAAATTATGTTTTACTTTTTACAGAAAAGTCTCACCGCATGAAGAACCACCATTTGCGTAGGTCTTCTAGAGAAGAAAACTTGACCAGGGGCTCTAAAAAATACGATATGCTATTCGGTCTGGTCAGGGCAGAGGCGTTATTCTATTTCTCAGAGTATGACCTACTTTTTGGAATAGAAAATGATAAGAAGATCCATCTACTTGAATCTTTTGTCAATGAAACTTACAGGTGAATTTAATTGGTATATTAGCCTTACAAACTTAAATGATTTATTTGTTTTATGGCAGGACATAAAAATGGTGAGGAAAAGCCTTAAAAAAGTTCATGCCGATGGCAATTCTTCGAAGATTTCGCAAATGGAAAGTATCCTGTTTGACTCGCATCAATGTGTATCTCGTGGGTGGAAGGGTGCGACCCCCGCGGGCAGGTTTGGTCATTTAGAACGCATAATTGGTAGCTATCGTGATCATTTCGAGAGAAACCATCTACGCGGCGTTTATCGGCAATGCCCATTGAATCGTACGTTCGTTTTTTTTATTCGTTGAGTTAAATACTACCATTGACTGGTATATAGTCAATGATACTACCCACTGACATATATCTTCCCCAGAAGAAGCCAATATTATTGATATGACTAACATATTTATGCAGTTTCTAATCACTGTCGCTACGTATGCTAGGTACCACTGCCAGAAAGTTGGGAAAACTGCCCAAGGAAGTTCCTACACTTGGAACTAGTATTACATTTGTATTCCATTCAATTTATTCTATCAATGCTAATGCCCTACCCAAAGGTTAACGAAACGGATATTAATATAGATTCTAATGTGTACATGTCTATCCCAATGTCCGATGTATTAAACATTGTACAAGTGTACTTGTAATCTACAAACTTTAAACTTTGTACGTTTATTATTAGATTAGATATATTACTTTTTTTATTCGTCACACCGTGCTTAACATATAATAATTATTATAATTATTTTTTTTGTAATATTCTTTAACTTATTTAAGCAAGTTTTTAATAGTTATAGATAAAAGATTAATTAATTATATAACAATCAATTATAACAGTAGCCTACTAATCTAATGGAAATTAAATAATCTATATTCAAATACTAGTATCCTCTCCAACTACCAGAAAAACAATTCAGCTACTTGAGGCCTAAACAGATTAACAGAATCATATTATACTGTAGCATCAAAAATATTTAAAGTATTAATTGTGACCATTGCACCTGTCGGCTACTCTTTCACCACTTGAAAACACTCTTAATCAACAAGCACGGTTAGCTCAGAGGTAAGGCGTGAGGCTCACATGTTGAAGGTACCGGGTTCGAGACCCGTCCCGGCCAAAAATTTTATTTCGTTTTATTTTCAAAATAAGTTTTTATGAACTATCTAATCAATTTACTCAACTCATAATTATGCTTTGCATACAAAATCTTTATTATTTTGTGTTTTTTATGTTTATGCCCAATGGGATGGTTGGCCCTTCCGCAAAAATTGGTTGGTTTGCCAACCGTAAGACTGAGTGCCAAAACATACCGTTGGCCAACGATCGACAGAAACGTTGGGCCAACGATTTTTGCTACTTGGGTCTACTCAGATACCCAGCTACATAATCTTGTGATATTTTTATGTTAGGCCAAGAACAAAGGCGTGCACCTTAAATATTGGAATAAACCTATTCCAGATATCACACAGCGGAGATACTAGCTACTCTAGTCAATGAGTATACTAGTTGGGAGCGTCCGGTACAACACCCCGCTAACATACTACGAGACACAGAGGAAGCTTTGAGCGATGGCCGTGTGGCAGCGCCACTGGTGCGAGCGGCGGAGGCGCATTCTGGCGGTAGCTACATGTACCTCTTCTCCCACCAGACGAGAGCCAGCGACTACTCCAAGGTTAGTCTAGTCCTTTTCCATTGATCTCTATTACTACTGTAGCCAACAACTGGTATAACGGGCTCAAATAAATTGCCATTGTATCAATTTTATACATTTACCGAATATTGCAAATTATACTACTTTCGCTCCGTTTAGTCATAATATGTTGATTTAGAATCAATATAACGAAGATATGAAGTTGTTATATGTGGTCTCATATTATACATCTTATATTTCAATTTTTGTTTTTCGTTTATCATTATCAATTGAGATTGGGACGTCACCTATGTGCGTATTTTAAATTTTAACCCAAATGTGAGTGATGGATGAGTGTAGAATGGAGATTATCTGTGTAGCTTTGTAGCTTATTTGTTTCATCAGTCATGATCATTTATTTAATGCCCAATCATCAGGGTCAGCTGAGTCCAGTTTCGAACCATCAAAAAGCTACTGGCTTTTATCAAAGTTGATCAAAGAGTCGTTTGGTCAAAGAGGTCTACAGTCTACAGTTATGTTTAAAAAATGCTTATGTACAGCTTATCTCTAACATTCAACGATGCAGTCAAACGTAAGAAATATATTAAATTACCCAATAAGACTTCTCTTTATCTCTTCTCTTTTGATAAACGTAAAAACTTTTCTATAGTACAATGAATATATTATTTTGTATTTTACTGTAAACTAAATAACTTGCTCATTTTCCAATTTACTGTACGATTTTGCAGCAGTTAGGCAGTATCCACGGGGAGGAGCTTTGCTACTTGTTCCCCAACTCTGACTTTCTCAGCCGCAACCTAACCAAGGCTGAACTTCATCTTTCCCAGACCTTCGTCTCGTATGTGGCCAACTTTGTCAAGACTGGGTAAGTTTCGGTGTATTAAGTGAACTTAACATGTGCTAAGCTATTGAGATATATGACTAGCTGCTGCCCGTGTTCCTCAACGGAAATAGTGCGCTTAACAGAATAATGCGGTTATTTAGATCTGCCTTGTAAAATAGTTATTTATTTTAAAAACAAAGCTTATTTTTACTTAGGGGGTTAAAATTATTTTCTTTGAATTCGAGTAAGGAATTTAATTTTCCTAGCCAATCTACAAAGGTGTATGTGTGTTTCAAACTACCGTGGCTATATAATTTGTTTTTAAAGTGTATACCTTCTTACATTTAAAAAATCTAAATATATTTAAAATAAATATAGTCTATTTAGGCTACGATGGACTTGGAGTGCTACATTTTTCCTAATTTGTATACTAAAAAACATGATATTTTATATTTTTGTTGTTGGATCCTTTTATAAAATATGTTACCAAGTTGTTAGGGAATTTAAAATGCTAAATAAAACTTGTCTTGGTATTTTTTCATGAAATTTATTATTTATTTGTAATTTAAGATATTTAACTTAAAACAGCAGTCATTTTGAAATTTAAAATTGGGCCAACTTAATATTATTGATAAAATAGGCGTCTTTTACTTAAAATAGACACCCAGTTCAATTGAGATCGGTTCTAAAATTGAAATATAAAAATATTTATGTAAAATACTAAACGCCTCTAGAAAAATTCACTAAAATGTGCAAATATATCCCTTTTATCTAGGTGTTTTGAAGTCAAGTAGTGTCAGACTTAGTAGTAGCACTTGACATAAATATTTAATAACTTCCACAACTCATATTTCCATTCAGACTACTGAGCTTATATTTTACTATTCATCCAAATTTCTTAGCCAATTTAATTATAAAACTTTTTTGCAGCGATCCCAACAGAGCAGACCATCAGAATCATTCGAAGCACAGAAGATCTCACCGATTGGCCTGGCTACCCTATGACAAGCTTCACAAGAGGTATATGATGTTAGGTGAGTATTTATAAAGAAAAATGACTTGTAAAAGGAAAAAAGGTCAAGTTACATCAGCTTACTCCCATTTATTACAATGAATTTAATACTGAGAATTTATTGAATAACTGTTGTTAAGTAAATGTGGGTTGGACCTCAACATACCTAAAGCCATTAAAATCCCTTACCTTTGGTAAATTTGGTAGGATAGGTTACGAATTAAAGTAAATTTGATTAGTATTACAATATTGATGTGGTCTATAAATATTTGCAAAGAAAAATGATATCCAAGCATTGCTACAAATTCATTTTCAAAATATTTTGTTTATAATTTTATTTAAAACCTCTTTCTACAGAAGCTGAAAGAATAGAATAACACAAAGATACTTACAAAGAAAGAACCTGCTCTCTTTTCACCAAAGTGAATGAATAATAGCCGTTTTTGTCTCTTCCCGTAATCACATATTTTCTTTCATGCATTATTCTAAAGCCTTTTAAGCTTAGGCCTATTATTTCTATAAACATTGTATTCAAGGGATACAATGAACAATATGCTTCTTATAAATTATTAAATGAATTAGTGTGTTAATCTAACACATTTTTAAATATTTTATTCAACTATACACAATATCCCTTACATGAATTGTACGCAAAAGTATTTTCTGAAATGGGCAACAATTATGACCACAATGTCATAATTTTCACTGAATTTTTCCAAACTTATTTTATTGTACGTTTATATTCAAAAACATTTTTATCAAAATATTTTAGAGAAATAAAAAGACGATTTTCGTTTCGTTGACACATATCATGTTTGTATCTATTTAATGTCATTAGTTCGTTACAAATGTATGAATTTGTGTTAAAGAATTAGTGTTGACAATCTATGAAAAAAATACTATAAACCCAAATACAATAAAAGTTTATTGCATCTATGAACTTAAGAAGGGTTTGTTTTCATGGACAACGTTAGTTAGTAACCCGACCAGGGTAGCCCGCATCCTTACAAAAAACGTGTATGCCAATAAATACGTTTTTAAAATAATTATTGAAAATCATTATTTTTTTTTACAAGATTTGTAAGAAGTAGGTCACGTTTCAGTTTTAATAACTCTTGCAGCTTAAAAATGCAGTGGGTGTGTTACCCTAGTGATATTGTCTTGTGTGTGTTTGAGGATTGATATTGTTTATCTAAGTTTAAATTTTGTTTCAGACACCAGATCAAAGATGAAAGACCATTACAGGGCTCATCGTCTTTCCTTTTGGCTGAATTTGGTTCCGCAGTTGCAACAATCAGATGATAATCAGCTGGAGAACAATGCCAGCTGACAGGACAAAACAGCTGATCGTCAAAGCTAAAAGAATGCATGCCAGACATGTATTGTCAATAACTTGACAGTAACGTGTTTATGAATGTCGGCACTTAAATAAATCGATCGGAAATACATTCTAACATGGTTCTTCTACTTCAACGATAAACGAACTGAGCAAGAAGACATTAAAACAGCATAAACAGCGCAATTGAGTGATCCAAAGCAAAAGAGAAAGATTTGAACCTGTACAAGATTTGATTCACAAAATAATATATTTTACTAAATGTTGATAAGTAAAAAAGTTTAAGGCTATCCAACAGCCTTGAAATAATGTTGAGGGAATTTATATTTTTTATTTGTTGGCTCCTTGGATAATGAAGCCAAGATTTTGATATTTTATATGAGCAATTAATTTACATAGTTAAACATCTTTAGAATTTTTTTAGCCAACATTGTAATTTCTTGTCAACTTAAGCTTGGTAAGCAGCCCTTTTGGGTATTTTTAAGCTTTAGTCCAGTGGAATGGTTTATTGAGTTCATGAGTTAATTGTAGCTGGAATCTATCTTATTTATCTGCCCAATTTTCACTCAAATGCTCTCCTACCTATTGCCCATGGTACATAAAGAGTATTTAATTGTAATAACTTTGTTTATGAGTATTTCATTCGAAACGGGATGGCTTGATAAGTTTATTTACAATACATTGTCGTATGAAAGTGGTCTTCCTAAATAAATTTATTGACAATTTAATATCAATTTTGTTCTTCTTTTAACCTATCTTCTTCAGTATGAAAATTTATACAATATAAAGGATTAATATCAGTAACAAAAATCATCACCACATTACACATTTCTAACCATTGAGTGTTATCATATTCTTATTATAGAAATAATAGATATTCTTGGATAGAACATAACAATACTGAAATATTAGTGGCATAAAAAAAGTTCTCAGTAATATTCTGAACAAATTGAACACTATTACTTAACTTGATTATTTTAACAAATGTTTATTTTACTGTGTTTTGTAGGTTCCCGGTAAATACGTGTTTATCTGGATTAATATATTAAACTTATTTTATTAATATAATTATAGATCAGCCAAAACACAGTAAGTTAGAAAATTTGAAAGAAATGTGTAAAAACTAAATATTGTCATGACCAAAAACATTTGTTTTCTTTATCTAATAAAAGCTAATTTTTAATGAGCTGAAATAATTTAGAAGAATCTAGAATTTTTATTGCCGTTTGACGATGAATAATCTAGTTTATTTAATCCCATGGTCCAAAAGTCGTTACACATGAGCTTGTGTCAAAATATTCACTTAAACCTTATAAATGAAATATACCATTGTGCAAATGGTAATACTAAACATAATTACGTTAGAATTCAGAACTCCATTTGCTAAATTTACCCTTACGGTAGGGGAAAACAACACAAAATTATATGACATTAGATAATCCTTTAACATGTAAAATCCCTTCTGGCAGTTTTAATCTTTTACTTTAAGCTCCACAAAGAGCTCAAAACTTTGAGATTAAAGGCTTAAGCGTTTCAATATCATCATGGTTTTTATTGCTTATCATTGTAGCCTAGCCGTTTAAATATTTTAGGTTTTTGTTGTTTTTTGTGTAATATTTTTTAAATAAAAGTATTATTGTACAGCATGATCAAAGTTCCGACACGTTTACTCATTTGGCATTTTAAATTTAAATATCAAGGGGTCGTTTTGGTATGTAATAATCCAATTTTGATTGTGGAAAAATGTATAGTGGAGCGTCTACTAATACATCTATGATGCTAGGAGGAGCGAGCTGGTCTAGTGGTAGAGGGGCGTGAAGTCCCGGGTTAAAATCCCACCAATCAGTAATGGATTTTAATACACTAGGACTAGCCTGAAGTAATGTGTTAAACAGTTCCAAGCTAGAACATAGCGTCCTAGGATGTTAATAATAATAATAATTTCAATCAAGTTCAATTTGATTATTATCTCGCATGCGAAAATTTGCTTTAAACTGTAGCGCCTTGTATACTATACCTCTCTAGCTGCAAGCTATTTGAGAGGAAAACTCATATCCATTACCTTATTAATATATGTTACAAGTACATATAGTTTAAATACATTTGATTTGTTTTCAAATTAAATAATATATAATAAACAACTATAATTTGAACAAAACATTTTTATTTGTTTTAATATTTTTTATATTATGTTTGTTTATGAGCTAGTATGTATTTATACTTGTGTGTGTATCATGAGAGTATTTTGGATGGGCCGGGCTGGTAGCTCCGTGTTGAAACCCGGGGTGAGAGCATGAATAGTGTTTTCATACTTCTATTCTAACTAGTTCACTAACCAGCATGATAAGGCTATGCAAACGGTGTTTTACGGGATAACATTTCTTTCCATTTTGACCCCTAAAATATACAGTTGTGCAATTTTTTCTATTCTTCGATGAAGAACTTTAACTTAAAACAAATGTTGTGATATATGGAAGTTTTGTTGTGTCTAATGGTTTTGGAGAAAATTCCAAATACCCAAAATTAAACCTCCTATGTTGTTTTCACGGAAAATAAATAAATCAATTGTTGTAGTACGTTTAGGAATAGATTTACATAATATTTGAAAAATGTATTAATTCCATACTAAGCTATAAACATTGAAATAAAAAAAC
Organism: Macrosteles quadrilineatus; assembly: GCF_028750875.1. NCBI lineage: Eukaryota > Metazoa > Arthropoda > Insecta > Hemiptera > Cicadellidae > Macrosteles > Macrosteles quadrilineatus. Next base: position 33,602,826 of record NW_026542601.1, on the reverse strand, counting down.
TTACCTTTTAGAAGAAAATTTAAGTCCTTATAAACATTAATGTTTTTGAAATAAAAAAATCAATATAATTATTTTAAGGAAATATTTTAGTTAAATCCCAACCAGGTAAATACAAATTCCTTTAGTCTGCAGGTTTGCTTTAGTGGGGGTAAGTGAAATATGTAAGTTTTTAAACTTTCCCATTATTAAATTAAAAATGGCTAAGTGAATTGATATTAATTTTTATCGTAGTTTCGTTGAAAGGCACTTTAAAACCCTATCTGTATTTTTGAAAACATCCACCTAAAGAGCACTCGGTATATTGACCGGGTACTAGCTGTTTTTTTAGACTACTGTTAACACTTACTTTATTGTACACATAGAGACCATACACTAACTACTGATTATATCATTGTTAAGATAAACAGAACTAAATTTAAAATGTTGTAACTATTGAGATAATTAGTTCAGTTTGACAAAAGCAATTTTCATTATAATCGTAATGAAATGTCTGAAATGGCTGCAGTCCTTTTGTCTACAATTGTTTTCTTTAACTTGAAATTTTATCTGGGGAAGAATTTCTTCTTGAGTTTTTCACTAATTACATTTATTTCCTTCAAGTTCATGTTCATGACCAAAAAACAGTAGTTATTGTAGTAGTTGTACAGAAGTTATTTTTAATTAATTTTTTTTTCTTAAGTTCAAAATTCTGTGAAACATTATCAAAGGAGATTAGCACTTGAAAATGGTAATAATTATTTTCCAATTTCAAAAACACAGCAGTTTCTTAGGCTTTTAAGTCCTTACTTTTAAAAGTTATACTGTATAGGCTACCGTTTTTAGCCAATACTTCTACACGTAATTAACACACGTTATAAGTGGTCTGGTGAAGCATATTTCCCCAAGGATTGTATTTTTTTTATCTTAAGGTATTTTAGTAGCACATTTCATTCGTTATAGTACTTGTAATTTATTTCTAATGGAATTTAAATCTGACTTATAAAGTAAAATTTATTTAAATTGGTTTGCTAACTATTTGCCATTTATACTGCTTGTAGATGTTCTATGTGTTCTAGTTCTATGTGTGAATTTCCTTTAAACGTTTAATGAAGTAGCTAGAAATCCGTTTAGTTTCTACGTCTACTGGGGCAAAGGTGTTTAGTTTTACCAAAATGTCACTAACATTACCGAAAATGTTGTGAACAACCTAGCAAAATTAAAAAAAATATGTAGAAACAAACCCTAAATTATATTTATCCAATGTGTATCTTAGAATGTGTAACTATCTGCGAAAAAGGACAAGCTCCAGTTCTCATTTCAACTTTTGTTTTTTGCAAAATCATTCTGAATGTTGTGTACTATTTTGTATGATTTAAGTTCTACACACATGCTGAGAATTCTAAGGGGATACGGTTTCAGATATTTATATACAAGATCCTTTCGAGGCCTTGCCGAAATAGGTTAATCAATGTTTATATAGACGTATGCTGCATGAATATGTATATGAGGTGTTCGTATTCATAACAGGCTTCAAAATGCTGGCCTTGCATGAGATATGCAGCATTCTAGGATGACGATGTGGAATGTGTCTTGCATCTTGATCTACTCGCAGGGTAAGGAAATAAGCTAGAGTTTCCAAATTGCAGTAATTCGATAAATGATTTATCTTGCAAAATCGTCAATAGACATTTTACTCTAATAACAGTACACCAGCCAAAAAAAATACTATAAATAAAATACTTACTCTGCAGCAAACCTGCAGACAAAGCGAATATCCGTTTGCCTAATTGGATTTATTATAAAATATCTCCTTAAAAAATATCACATTTATTACCTACTTAAATAGCATTGGTTTAACGAGTACTTAGGTTTACTGAAACAGGGAGGGTAAAAAGTGGTTTTTGTGTGAGTGTAAAATGTTAATAGTTTAGTATGAAATATCTATTTTTTTTTAATTGACAAAAAAATATGTTCATAAACAAGCAAATTACAACAGTTTACTTATTATCCATAAGAATAACATAAGAGTTTTAAATTTTCAGCTTTTATTATTTCTCCGTAGCCATAAGCGCATAACAACGTTTCAATACAAAATTTTTTTTGTTATATTAAAAATATGCTAAATTATTTTTCTTTTAGCTCTACAAAATGGTTTTCTAAACCAGAAATTACAAAATTTGTTAGTTTTTAGGGTCAATAATGGGAAGCCCGTTCCCATAGTTCAATCATGCTGGTTCGTGAACTCGTTCAAATAAATTGTACACGTTTGTACCAAATTCCATGAAATTTGGATCATTTCTGCTTAAGTTTTTGTTTTAACGGACACACACATATACAGGGTGATTGGTACTCAGTGAGACAAAAATTCTTTCATGTAAGTACAAGGTTAATGAAGTGTGATGATGCATATAAGAGGTTCCAAGTCTAAATGTTAGCTCCCAAAAACTATTTTTAGTTTTTCAATAATAACCATGTTTTAAACTAATTACAGCAATTTCTCAATTGTCTGTAAATGGATTTGACTAGATAATGTAATTTTCGTGTTCTACATTAAATTATGAATAAGAATAATAGAAAATGACTGAGGATCAGTAGTAAACACTCCATTGTAAATAGATTCAAAGATAAAAATTAAGGTGTTTGATATAAATGCTAAAAACATTGGTGATTATTAGAAAACAGGGAACGTTTTTACTGTTTTTACTGTTCAAACTGAAACAAAAATACAAGTTTTGCTTAATACATGCCGACTTTCTATGTTTTAAATGTTAAAGAAATCATGAATTGTAGTCTTCAAACTACTAAAGCGTACATAAACAGACCTAAAGCTCAATAGTGTAGCATACGGTTGGAAAGCTTATAAAATGGTGCAGTTTTTAACATATCTGGCCACCTTCTTGTATACAAGGTTTATTACTGAGGTTTATTTTCTATTAGGGATCAAACTGATATAAGCATTCGGGCAACTCCTATTGTGTATTAAAATTGTAGATTTTTTGTTATTTTCTGGGTCATCACAATTATACTACAATTACGTACTACCACTACTGCTACTGCTACTGTACTATACACTACTGAAGTATTTAAGGGAAGGTGCAATTTACTGTAAGTCACAGGATAAATTTGGTGTGATTAAAAAAGTTTGTATAAAATTAAAAACTGTATTCTGCAACAGGATACTCTGGCTCAATGGCAAGTAATTATGTAAACTGAATAAAGATTTTACATGAAAATTTAATTAAATCAAATGTAAAATGTTTTTGATTAGGACTCTACTTAACTTAAGCTACTTAGATTCCACAAGCTCTTAGTACAATTTGAGAACTTCGTGATAAGTTTGTTTCATCAGTCTTACAATAGAGCGTGATAAACTTGTGTAAAGCTTAGTACTATTACGAAGTTCGGGTGTTTAATAGTCTATGTTCAAAGTGTTTGTAATTTTCAAGATTAATTTTTATCAAAATTTACTTTATCAAAACATTTCACTTCAGTTTAACAAAGATTCCTGAAAACGTGTCCAAATGAACAGGATACATACACAGTTTTATTTATATTATTACAACACATTTTCAGCAGCACACTCCGTCTGCACACAAGTATTAAAATGTATAAGTGATTATATTTAGTCAATTTGAATTTATTTTTCGTTATTTAATAAATATATACATTGCAATATTATAACTTTCCTTTGATTTTTTGGGGATGGTACGACAAATGTCATTTATCGGCGTTGGTTACACTTAACGGATAAAAACAGCATTATATTGTTTCACATTTCAATACTGTACCGTAAATCTCATCAGAAATATGCGTACATTTCGTTTATAATCTGTAATCATGACTATACGCATTTTTAGTTCATTTTTGGTGATCTCAAATTTATGTTAAACCTAATATAAGCCATTATTGAAAACTTTGCATCACGATTAGTGTAAACAAAGTCTTCATGACGTTTCAAGATCTGAAAATCTGATCGTGCCCTCAGGTTCCGATTTGAAAACGTCTATGATTGTAGAACTTAAATAGCAAGAATACAAAAAAAAATACCCCCGCCGCAGCAAACCTGCCGACTAAGCGAATTTCCATTTGTATGAATTGATTTTCAATTAAATATATTTTAATAACATTAGGTTTAACGAGTACCTAGGTTTGCTGCTACAAGGAAACTAATAAAGTGTGTTTTTGAGTAAAATATTGATAGCTTAGTACAAAATAAATAAATTTGCCAAGTTTGATCAAAATATATTCATAAACAAGCAAACTACAACATTTGACAATATTCTCCATAAGAATAACATGGGAATTTTAAATTTAAATTTTTTTTAATTTTCTCCGTTACTAATAATCGAACAAAAATACTTTTATATACTGAATTATTTGTTTTTTTAAGCTCTTTAAAAAGGTCTAAAGAGAAATTTGGAAATTTTGTGTTTTGAGGGTCAAAAGTGAGAAAAACCAATTTTTACCCCATAAAACCCCCCGTAAAGCCCCGTTCCCATGGTCCGATCGTGCTGGTTCGCGAACTCATTCAAGTTTATCCCGCTTTACACCTTTAAACCAAATTTCATCAAAATCGGACAAAAATTACTCAAGTTATCGCGTTCACGGACGTATATACTGTATATATATATATATATATATATATATATTATATATAAGTCTATATATATATATATATACATATATAAAAATTTGAACGAATAGTGTTTTAGGCCTCTGAGGACATCAAAATGAAAAAGTAAATCGGTCCCGGGTCTAGGTCTTACCGTGCCACCTACGGTAATAGCTACTTCCCTATAGGGAAATTCGCTAAAAACTGATAAAGCATATAGCTTTTACTTATAAATTGATTGCTTTGTTGAAAATCAATAAAGATGCTAATAGCATTTACATTCTTACGTGATTACGGGTTTTACTATAGTTAGTATTTAACTTGAAGTTGGACAATAAGACCCGAGAGTTGGAATGTAACTAACGACATTACCTTTACCCGAGGGTTGGCCCCCGTTGTTTAACCAAGTTAACACACGAGGGAAATATCCCAGATCTTAGCATGTATATCCCACTTTATCCCACGTATTTACATAAATATTCCCAATTAATTGCTCCAAAATATATCCTTTATATGCCTTGATTTGTCTTAAATTACCTAAATTTCGGACCCCTATTTAGACTTTAAATCGTTCTAAAAAACTTAATATCATAATCTCTAGCCCTAATAAATTATTAAAAAATCTATTTAGGCAAAACATTCTTGATACTCAGTTTTAATTACATTGATTATTTTTAAACGCTTTGTACTCCTAGTTTAAATCTTGTATAGGCATGAGTAATTGAATGGTTCCAATGTAGACCTTATAATTCATATATAACAATCAAAGTATGAGTTAGGGTTGGTAACCTATTGATTTTTTTAAATTTCCATATTAAACGAAGAATATGTAATTGAAACAATTGGGAAAAGATAATTTTTTATGATTCTTCGTTCGTCATCGTTTAGCGCGTCGAAAGATAAAGGCTATACAGATTTTTTAATGTCATAAGACTTCCTATACCTAATTTCTCAAATATGGACTTTCCCTAAATTTATTGAAAAGCGATTTTATCTTGTTTTTAAATACTGAATTCTCGATATTGTAAAAAATTACTTCCATCATCAATTAACAGTTTGTTCTTCGGTCTCTTTCTTGTCCCTTTAAAATTATAACTCTAAAATTATAGAGTTAACCTCACCATGTTTTATTGCATTGAAAGTAATTTAATCTCAAAGACACTCTTTCCTCACAAAATAGTTTTTCTACGGGTTTCCGTGGAGGAGAGCTAAATAGACTGTTCTCACCGAATACACTAATGTATTATGTTGGATGTAACAAACACACAACTACGCCTAACGCCAACGCTAAAAAGTTTTCCTAAATCCACCACCAAATAATGATGTTAAATGAAGGCTAACATTGATTGAAACGATTTCAACCCGATCTTGGATAGAAATCCGGTGTTCTAACTACGATTTTTCCTCTCCACCCTAACTCCATCCAAATAATACAATTAAATTTAATTTCAAAAATCAAATCAAGGATGTTGATTTTATTTAGTCATTATTTATTCAGACGTACCACAAACATACATAAGGAGCTCGCAGTTGCTAAATGAAAATTTACCCTCAGAAGGTAGATACGTTAATGATATGAACATTTACCAAAGACATTTACCGTCATTATCCCAGAGCAACATTTACCCAATAATGTTCTCTAGAGAGAAACAACATTGTACAACCACGATCATGTTGTGGGTTGGAATTATGTAGCTATGCAATTTGAATTCTCTGGGGGGTGTTACAATGTTTGTCTTTACCTTTCACAAGTATATTTGTATGTAGAGTTATTATGTAACTATGAAATATAATTCCTCTAGGGAGTGTTACAATGTTTTAATAAAAGTGCTGTACAAAAGATATTTACCTTTCCACATTTTATTTCCATTACTTCATATCTTTATGCTATGCAATTCGAACAGATACTAAACCGGTCTTAAAGCCCACCTTGTCCATCTCCTTATAGAACGATATCTGGATCTCTTTTTCCCATCAGCGTGTCAACAACCTTTATCATTGGCAAACGGTCGTAGTAACAGTGATATTTTGTGGGGAAAATCACAAAGGTTGCAATGATTTCTAAACAGTAATTTAAACAGAAGTGGGGTTTGTACAATTTTGTTCAAAGATAGAATTATAACATGTACTAAATATACCATACTAAAATATACTAAATTTTTATCAAAATAGGTAACGTTTTTTGTGGAAAATTGCCTATGTTTCCGTTGTTTTATGGCTTTTATGGAATAACCACCATTAAAAACTGTATTAGTGATCTGACAAATATTTTCTTCCGTTCACTTGTCAAGAACTCTTATCATAAGGACTTGATTCCTTATGGGTCAATTATAGTGAAGTCACTATAATATTTTATGGGTAAAATGACAAAAGCAACTAAAACTTTTAAATATAATTTTCACATCAATGGGGGTTGTACACTTTTGTTTACATTTAAATAAAACATACTAAATTTGAATTAAAATCTGTCGAGAATTTTATAACTCATTTTTCCATCATGTTATGTCAACAATTTACATAGAAACGTCAGTATATAGCCTACTGTTGTGATTTGTATAAATATTTACAATGTTATTTAATAAATTAAAAACACGAATTTTATTTTTAGTTATCCTTTTCAAATGTAGGCCTACTTGGATATATTACATAAAATAGAAAGCCCTTCCTACATAAATCACCTCTTTTGTCATACAAAGTCATTGTATACAGATTTTGAAGAACAGATATATAACAAAGGAAGAGCTGATAACATAAGGTGCATTCACAAAGTTTCGTCTGAATACAACTACTAGACTAAGAACCTTATCTTCTATCCATAAGTCTACTTATAGTTGAAGCTATTTCATCGTATTCGGATGATGAACAATGTAGTATTAAAATCCGTATTTGATTAAGCATATTTTTTAAATATTTATAATTCAATATGTAGATTTTTTGCTCATTTGGTCTTGAAAATTACATGCGAAAATTTATTTCCTTATACAACATTATAAACGTAAAGAATTGTCCAACTGCCCACAATATTCTCTTACTTTTGTTTGTCTATTTTTGTCAGGGCCATTTATTAACCCTTTTTGTAATGGAACGGTCCAAACCATGGTCTTGGTACCATCTAAGGTCGTTAGAAAGCATCATTGTTTGATACTCCAGTGACAAATGGCATCTGGGTCTGGTATAGAATTGAACCAGCGACCTTCAAATTTCAAAGCAAGTACTATAACCACTCGGCTATCCGGTTGATTATTAATTATGTTTGCTCTTTGATTGCTTGAATGAACCAATCATACAAATCTATACAAAGCTACAAACCACCATCATGTTATTTCGTAAGTCTCGTGTGTATGTACTGTTTTGAGTGTAAATGTTAACGTTTTTGACGTACAAGCTCCGATGATGTTACATTGCAACGATACACATCAGATGTAAATAATTTAAGTTAGACGCAATTTTTTACTACTCACCTCCGGTTAGCCAAAAAAGTCATTTAGTTTATAATTAAAATAACAAGTGATTGTTCGTTATAAAAGTTATATAGCTAAGTATTTATTTTTAATAATCATGTTGTTACAATTAATACAATTACATCATGTTTGTAATAAGTTGTTAAAGCTATCAAATATTATATTACAATCAGAAAACTTAGGTTTTATGGCTAGAATTTCTACTTGTACAAACATTGGTAAATCTAAAAAGCCAGTGAAACAGAAAGTTTAAACTTTTTTCTGAGCTAAATTACTCTTTAGCAATTACTTCACTGGATGAATAGTTTATTAATTACAGTTAAGTGAAGTTGCCGTATAAAACTACCACCGCACTCTTATTATAGGAAATCGATTTGCGTTAGAAGGAACGTTTACTTCAGCCAGCCATGCTCCGAAAAGTGGTCAACTAATGTCTTCTGCGAAGTTTTATGTTCACTCGATTACTCCTCGACTTATACTTTTAAATTATGTAATTTATGTTACAAGAAATAAGAAATGTTACAAATATGTTATTATACATGCAATAAATCATAAAATAATACTATGATTTATTTTAAAACAGTGAAATCCAGTTGAGTGGAGTGATCACATTTCATGATTTTATTATAAAGTAATGAATTAAAAGTTTTGCTTCCCTTTAAATACTCCTTTCTCCTTTCTTTAAATTTGCATGGGGTCATACGTGTTTTATAATGTAGTAGCATTTACCTACTGGTTTTATAGCCCCTAAAAGAAAAGAAATCCGTTGTAGTTCAAGAAGTACATAGTAAACTATAAGACATTTCTCGTATTGGAACATTATATTAAATTGAAAGGAAGCCCAAGGACAGGGTTTTGATTAAAAGACCTATTATTGCTTTTCTTTCAGCAGCTTGTTTGCTAAATAGTATTGATCCGAATTACGCTAATTATTAGATCTGATATATGTTAACTTGTCCATGTAAGCAGGTGTGAATCTAGTTGTGTAAAACAGCCACAGATTGCGCTAGTTTCTAAAACTCTATTTTGTACCTTATTTTTTGTTACTGACATAGTTGCTGGGTCACAACTGTTGCTTTAGCTCATAATAAGTCATTCCATCAGTTTGACTTGGTAAAAACCATCAAACATGCTGAATCGGCTGAAACCAGTAATTTAGATCAGCACAATCTGTAGGTGGCTCACATCAACTAAGACAAATTTTATTAAAAACCTGGCTACAACTTTAACATAGGGATGGAATGTCTAGGTGATGTTTAAGAAAACCGTGAATGAATAAAAAGTTTTAAGCTACGATTTTGCAACAACAACAACATTTCAAGCACACATTTTATAATTACCCATATTTCAAAATTTCAAAATTGCTACATTTAGTTGACGTTAGCGCACTCAAATGTGTTACTTCCATTAACATAAGATTAATGTTATTTTCACTAACAGTTCCATTTAGCCAATTTGGTAAACATTGGTGCATTCAACCGTTGTCACTTGAAACACTCATCAAAATAGGGCTTATATTTTACAATAGGATGTGAATTCTACTTGCATTGATTAAAGTCAATGATAAAACCTCTTGTTTATCCCATATACATAAATATTGATAACAAATTACTAATTAGTTAACACAGAATTTCCAAATGGTTTATACCTATCCCCATTTACATGGATAGTTATTAATGTTATTAAAACATTCCGTCTACATTCGCGCACTACGAACAGAAAGGCCTATTTGAGTATAAAACATGCAAATAAAACCTTAAAGTTGCATAACTAAACGATCAGCAGATTGTTAATGCAACAACAGTGAAAATACTAGGTAGACCCATCACTAAATGTTTTTCTAGAAACAACAACTCAGGTTCTCCATATTTTAGCAGAGTATGAATGAAACATTAGAGTAGCATCCGTGATGAATGAGTTCCCTGTGAACTTTCGTTTCTCAGAACAGCTGATTTTTTACATTGGCAATTCGTTAAAAGCCCAACGAGTCTGGGCAGTTAGGTAAAGTAATTAACCTATACGAAATATTCACTTTTACACTAAATCGCTAGATACACGCTTATACCCTTAGGTATGGATTGAGGTGTAAAGTATAATTTATCATCATTGAGCAATCGGCAAGGTAATCAACTGAATATTTATGTTAGATTTTTATTGAGCGGAGCGAGCGAAGCGAGCGAAGCTCTTATACGTCGACTTTTATGCATTTCGTAATACGCAAACTCCTCCTAGACGGCTGAATCAATCGTTTTCAAATTTTGCATGGTGATAAAGACCATATCGGTGAGTGCCAACATCTATATGGCGTTAAAAAAGTCTCTCAGGAATCCGTAGAAAAATGAAACTGAAAATCACATTTTCTTAACATTAGTCTTATGGGTTGCTAGGTAACCATGTTGGCTGAATTAAATAACAAGTAAAAAGTAAACAAAAGATTTGAAGTTTTAGCATGTGTTCATAATAAGCCAACTACCCACAGTATACTAGGAAATTACAAATACAGTACAAAAGGAAAAACATCACTTGTTAATATTGAGCAAAGATTATACTTAAGATTACTCGATACATTGTAGTACGAAGTCTAGGATCTGTTTATGACGAATACATTAAGGTATCTGCAATCCTAAAATGCTATGGGAAGGGAAGGAAACAGGTCCGTGACGTAGGAAGTAGTGAAGGAAGTAGTAAAGGCAATCATAAAATGCTATGGGAATAGAGGGAAACAGGTCCGTGACGTAGGAAGTGATATGAAGGAAGTAGTAAATGCGAGCAGTCCGGAGTGTGGGGACTGTTTATGACGATAAGATTAGGGTATCTGCAATCCTAAAATGCTATGGGAAGGGAGGAAAACAGGTCCGCGACGTAGGAAGTGGTGAAGGAAGTAGTAAATGCGAGCAATCCGGAGTGTGGGGACTGTTTATGACGATAAGATTAGGGTATCTGCAATCCTAAAATGCTATGGGAAAGGAGGGAAACAGGTCCGCGACGTAGGAAGTGGTGAAGGAAGTAGTCAAGGCGAGCTGTCCGGAGTGTTGGAACTATTATGACGATTAGATAAGGGTATGGGCAATCAAAAATGCTATGGGAAAGGGAGGGAAACAGGCCCGTGACGTAGGAAGTGGTGAAGGAAGTAGTCAAAGCGAGCTGTCCGGAGTGTGGGAACTGTTTATGACGATAAGATAAGGGTATGGGCAATCCTAAAATGCTATGGGAAGGGAGGGAAAGAGGTCCGCGACGTAAGAAGTGGTGAAGGAAGTAGTCAAGGCGAGCTGTCAGGAGTGAGGGAACTGTTTATGGCGATTAGATAAGGGTATGGGCAATCCTAAAATGCTATGGGAAGGGAGGGAAACAGGTCCGTGACGTAAGAAGTGGTGAAGGAAGTAGTCAAGGCGAGCTGTCTGGAGCGTGGGAACTGTTTATGATGATTAGATTAAGGTATTTGCAATCCTAAAATGCTATGGAAAGGGAGGAAAATAGGTCCGCGACGTAGGAAGTGGTGAAGGAAGTAGTCTAGGCGAGTTGTCCGGAGTGTTGGAAATGTTTATGACGATTAGATAAAGGTATCAGCAAACCTAAAATGCTACGGGAAGGGAGGAAAACAGGTCCGCGACGTAGGAAGTGATGAAGGAAGTAGTCAAGGTGAGCTGTCCGGAGTGTGGGAACTGTTTATGACGATTAGATAAAGGTATTTGCAATCCTAAAATGCTATGGGAAGGGAGGGAAACAGGTCCGCGACGTAGGAAGTGGTGAAGGAAGTAGTCAAGGCGAGTAGTCCGGAGTGTGGGAACTGTTTATGACGATTAGATTAAGGTATCTGCAATCTTTAAATGCAATGGAATGGAGGGAAACAGGTCCATGACGTAGGAAATTGTGTAGGATGTAGATGTGTGGATTTATGTATCTCCAATACTACGGTGCTTTCAGAGTGAACTAATGATTTTCCCCGAGCAAAGCTCGGTCCCCAGGTACTATAATCAAATGACGACACTAGCTTGAGGTTCGTGACGTATGAAGAGGTCAAGGAAGTAGTAAAGGTGAACAGTCTGGAGTGTGGAAACTGTTTATGACGATTAGATTAGGGTATCTGCAATCCTAAAATGCTATGGGAAGGGAGGAAAACAGGTCCGCGACGTAGGAAGTGGTGAAGGAAGTAGTCAAGGCGAGTAGTCCGGAGTGCGGGAACTGTTTATGATGATTAGATTAAGGTATCTGCAATCTTTAAGTGCAATGGGAAGGGAGGGAAACAGGTCCGCGACGTAGGAAGTGGTGAAGGAAGTAGTCAAGGCGAGCTGTCCGGAGTGTTGGAACTATTATGACGATTAGATAAGGGTATGGGCAATCAAAAATGCTATGGGAAAGGGATGGAAACAGGTCCGCGACGTAGGAAGTGGTGAAGGAAGTAGTCAAGGCGAGTAGTCCGGAGTGTGGGAACTGTTTATGACGATTAGATTAATGTATCTGCAATCTTTAAATGCAATGGAATGGAGGGAAACAGGTCCATGACGTAGGAAATTGTGTAGGATGTAGATGTGTGGATTTATGTATCTCCAATACTGCGGTGCTTTCAGAGTGAACTAATGATTTTCCCCGAGCAAAGCTCGGTCCCCATGTACTATAATCAAATGACGACACTAGCTTGAGGTTCGTGACGTATGAAGAGGTCAAGGAAGTAGTAAAGGTGAACAGTCTGGAGTGTGGAAACTGTTTATGACGATTAGATTAGGGTATCTGCAATCTTAAAATGCTATGGGAAGGGAGGAAAACAGATCCGCGACGTAGAAAGTGGTGAAGGAAGTAGTCAAGGCGAGTAGTCCGGAGTGCGGGAACTGTTTATGACGATTAGATTAAGGTATCTGCAATCTGTAAGTGCAATGGGAAGGGAGGGAAACAGGTCCGCGACGTAGGAAGTGGTGAAGGAAGTAGTCAAGGCGAGCTGTCCAGAGTGTTGGAACTATTATGACGATTAGATAAGGGTATGGGCAATCAAAAATGCTATGGGAAAGGGAGGGAAACAGGCCCGTGACGTAGGAAGTGGTGAAGGAAGTAGTCAAAGCGAGCTGTCCGGAGTGTGGGAACTGTTTATGATGATAAGATAAGGGTATCTGCAATCCTAAAATGCTATGGGAAGGGAGGAAAAATGGTCCGCGATGTGGGAAGTGGCGAAGGGAGTAGTAAAGGCGAGCTGTTCGGAGTGTGGGATCTGTTTATGACGATTAGATTCAGGTATCTGCAATCTTAAAATGCTATGGGAAGAGAGGGAAACAGATCCGCGACGTAGGAACAGGTGAAAGAAGTAGTAAGGTGAGCAGTGTGGAGTGTGGGAACTGGAAACCGTTTGTAGCAGTTCGATTAATGTAACTGCAATGCTGAAATGCTATGAGAAGGGATGGAAGCATGCCCAAGACATAGGAAATTGTGAAAGAAGTAGTAAAGTCTAGCAGTACGGACAGTGGGGATGTTTGTTGCAATTAGATTAACGTATCTAAAATACTAAAATGCTATGGAAAGCGATGAATACAGGTCCACGACGTAAGTGGTGAAGGAAGTAGTAAAGGCTGGCAGTGCAGAGTGGGGGAACCGTTTGAGCAGATGGATAAGTGAATTTGTAATACTTAAATGCTATGAGAAAGGAAGGAAACAGGCCAATGACGTAGTAAATGGTGAAGGAAGTAGTAAGGTTAACAGCGCAGAGTGTGGGAACTGTCTTTGGCAATTACATTAATGTATCTGCAATCCTAAAATGCTATGGGAAGAGAGGGAAACAGGTCCACGACGTAGGGTGTGGTGAAGGAAGTAGTAAATGTGAGCAGTGTTGAGTTTGAGAATGGATTAATGTATTTGCAATGCTAAAATGCTACGGGAAGAGACTGTAGACTGTAATATGTTAAAAATGATTACGAAGCACAAATCGATACATATTTTCGATACATGCAATCGTTTACAATCGAAATTTACAACTGAGTTGACAACAGCTGATTTTTACTCCATAGAGGCTAAAAACGATTTTTACTCCCTAAATATTAAAAATGCTACTTTAGACCCGCAGCGCATTCATGAAAAAATACTGTTTTTACTGCAGTAAGACAAAAACAATATAATATGAAACCTTGATGACTCCGCTCAATTTTGTGGATGCCTCTGCGAACGCCACCTAGTTAAACATCACATTCGCAGTATAGTATTTGAAATCAGTTAGAAAATTCAAAATAAGTTCTGTATATGACACACCAATAAGAAACTTATCATAACTGATTAACCGTTTAATTAGATATATTTAGACGAATTAACTAAAACTAATGAATGAATTAACTAAAAGTCTAACCAAAAACCTTAGATTTTTTTCAATGATTAAAAATTATGCAATTTATGTATCTCTTTACTTCCTAAAATATATATACATACCTTTGCAAACGATAACCAATTGGAGCAACAAAAGCAAGAAAAAAAGGGGAAATCACATAATCATAAGTGAACTCATTTATTTCCTTACCTTTGAATTTAGAATAATTCAACACGTAATTTACATTATTAAATGCAGGATGTCTTTAAAAGTACTTTACATAAACTATTATTAGTGAAAGATGTAATAGGTTTGTGTACAAACTCCAGAGGTTGGTGGCTTCTTTTACCTTGCATTTGCCCGTCCACATAGACTAACCGCCCGTGAGTGGAACGTTTTACAGCAAAGCAAGGGGTGAGCCGGTACAGTACAAAGGTGAACTGTACTGATAAATTTTAGTGGCAGTGACCAGGATCCGAACCCACGACATCGCTGCCTTGAGCCTTAAGTCCGCGACGCTACCGACTGAGCCACCGACTCACTAAATTACCAAGTAAATTTACATAGCACTACTCATTACAAAAAAAAATTTTTTAATTCGTGTTTGACCTTTATGAATGGAATTGAACATAATTACTTATTATTTGAGCAAACATAAACATAAAACACCTTTTTACAGTTAATTTAATTTTTGTACAAAGTGAATTTTATCTAAAACTTTATTTCATGTTTCATTGTTAACATAAATAGTTAGAAAAATTACGCTCTATTTTAATCACTTGAGAGTAAATCAAGTAGCAATCGATAAGTAAAGTAAACTTCGACATAGTTCGTTTACTAACTCATTCATTGAACTAAGTTATACATTAATTAATTGTTCAAAAATCCCAAACTTAAATGTTATTCAAAATGATGATACAGTCAAAGATAGGTCAATGCAACTATGAATTACCACTTCAACATAAATTCTAATGATCCGACTCTGACAGTCGCTATTGAACTATTGTTGTATGGACATGGTGCTGTATTGCTACAATACATTGCTGTATTGTACTGTCGTTAGGCAGCTTACTGTATTGCAACAATACATGATGTCAACAGAGTCAGACTAACACACAAAAATAAATTATCTATTTATTGTATGTTAATATTGGATCCAAGTAACATTCAAACATTCTACATTTGACATTTAGAATTTTTTTAATTTTCTATTTTTTTATTTTTTTATTAAAGCCTGAACTAAGAGAATTACTTTGATTTCAATAGTCCACTTAGCTTAATTTGTCTAACACATGGATAGATAAATTCTTGTGATACCCCCTTGATTTATTTTTAACCTTTATCCCACGCGTTTAAGTTTCCTTGCTATACGTGTAGATAAAAAACACATGCATTTTGAAATCTTTTCAACATGTATACTGATCCGGTTGTACAAAAAACTGTGCATTTTCATATTAAAATTGTATAAAAAAGTGCAATCATACTCAGAATTCTACGGAGTATGCAAAGTTATGCAAAACTGTAACTCAAGGTAAGATACTGTTGCGGAAGTGGCCTATTTGTTCATCTCCTATTTGCATGGGAATTTGAATGTAAAACACCAGGATTTAAGTTTCGTAAAATGGTTCTTCGTGCCCTTATAGTACTAAAACTTGTAGGATCGTCGAAGTACATTGTACTGTTCTTTTTACCGTAACAATGACTTAAGATGTTTAAATTTTAAACAGTTGATCAATGAAAATAATTGCGTCTGTAAACACAAGCTTGCGTATCCTACAATATTGCCACCATGTTCCATTAATCATTAATTAGTTATATTTAAATTCAAAATATAGACCTGAAGTCTTTGGGATGTAATAATAAATATTATGTGGCATAGAGAGCCTTATTATATATGTTTTTATGTAAGCCTAACTTCGTATTAAGTACAAATCATCGTTAATTTCCATAATCTTACCCTAATGTAAGTGAAACCACACTCTATTGATACCTAAATTTAAACTTAAAACACAGTTTTTAGTGTATCCGTAACAATAGATAAAACATACTCTCATCCTTAAGGATCAGCTGAAGCATTATATTGTTAGTTCTGTCCGGTGCACTGTAGAGGTAGTGTTTTGTTTACAATTATTTTTTTGTTATTTCAGACATTTTAAACCTCGTTTAAGCAAATAAAACGATCTAATCATAAACAATATCTCATCATTAGCTACATAGCTAAACAGAAAACACAAATCATTAAACTAATCCTCAAATAATAGAAACTAAATTTTGTCAACACTAGTGATCAGTGTCGCCGGACATGAACTAGACACTAAACCCGTAACGAAACGGCAAAACCCCTGGTGTTGTTACAGTCTAATTCGGCCTTTTGGTAGAAAGCATTATAAAGTGATAGCCCAATGACAAATGACAGCTGAATCCAGAATCAACCACGCTTGTAATGAACCAAGTAACCTTCAGAATCAAAGACGAGTGCAGTAATCGAATCGCCAACCCATATTTTAAAATATAAATATATTAAATACACTGGGAAGTGATATTAGCTCTCAATGATTACTCTACCATACATTCTAGTTATTACTAGTTATTAGTTGCAGTAAACATAATATTAAAAAAGATATACATTTAAAATAGTTTTTTAGTGTAAAACAATTTTTCTAGCAATTCTTTGCTTGCTCTTAATCTGTTCTCATTTCTTATGGTAGGATACAAGTGGTTCATTCATAACTGATAGAACATCCATGTTAACTGCCCAGCATTAGATCACTGTACGACCAGAGAATACTAAATATAGCGTTGCGTTGTCTCCTGAAGTTTTTAAATTCAATTATTTCTTTTTCTAAGTACGCCTATTGAGTTATTTCTTTTGTCGTTGCTTTCCTTATAAGGTGACAACAGATACTCAATGTTTAATTTAGGTTCCTCTCAATCTTTGTTCCTCTATTATATATTAAAAACAAGATTTATTGGAAACGCAAATATATTTTGTAATCTTACTATAACTTCTTTTAAAAGGACCAGTTAAGAGACAAATTAAAACTTTGGTTGCCAGCTTATAAAATATTATTCTTATACACTATAGAATATAACAATTAAACATATAAACATTATAATTGTGTACATTACTTAATACAGACAAAGAAGACAAGTAAACGAAAGATATTAGTGCAAATAAAGCGCATTGTTTAGCTCATTAATAAAGAAGACATATGATTTGACAATAATTTTTAGATTGTCCAACGGGCAAAGCAATATTAACGAAAGCTTTGATGAATGTGAGTTTGTATTTTCGCAAAAAAACGTTGTTTGCAATTTTCAGAGGTTAAAGCAAACAAGGAATAAAAGTTCATTAGTGAATAATCGCGAATAAATACCTCTTTGTTGGATGAAACAATATCTAATTAAGCTGTGCACACCGTGCTGATGTATTCCTTGTTTCGTCAAGTATGAAATGTATTTACGCCTAGACTCCTGAACGTTTACGGGAACAAAACTAGCATTGCAAAATAAATGTAACTCCAATAACATGGCAACTAATAATCTACCTCAGGAATGGAATTTTAGGATACAAGAAAAGTAATTTCCACGAGATTTTCCTCTAATAACGTCTTGAAATAGATACCACGAAGAAAACAATAGAACATGACGTCATCAGGTAATCTGGTGCTTCAAAGGAAAAGAGGATTAACATTTGACATATAATGTAACAGGGAACTTTGTCCTTTGAGGGATCTGATCGCTTATACTGACTCGTATCAGGAACTCATTAATATAATGTGAAATTATCTAATAATAATTTAAGTAGGTTTGTAATCAAACTGTAATAAGTAAATCAGGTAGATTTCTGCAGAGAACCGGCGATATATTATATCAGGTTTTTTATTATCGCATGTAATAATAATAGTTTAGGTTATTACTATTATTATTACTTGTCAATGGTATGATCCGGTTCAATATATCGCTTCTAAAATGTTTCCCAATGTAAACATCAAATTGGAGTTAGGATCTGTTAACATTTTTATTGGTGTTAAGTTTTATTGACTTTTTAAGTTGTTATTTAAAAATGAAACTACCTTATCAATATAAGTTATTCAATCAAAAACCAAATATATTATATGAACTTAAAAACACAAACAATAACAAAAACTTATTGATATGGTTACAGCATGTAGTTCAAAAATTTATAATATTTTCCATTTTAGTAGTATGAATTTAAAATAAAACCAAGTGAAATTACTTTTGTTTTTGTTATTTTTTATATAATCTAATAAAATAAAATTCAATGCAATTATTACATCGAACCGAATTATAATCGATATGTATTGATATTTAATCTGATAATTTATCGCAGGTTCTATGTGGAACTGTGCCCAGTAAATCATATTATTTAATAAACATCAATTTAACAACAATGAAACTAAGACAAAAGCAAATTTACTAAGTAATTAACTACTATTTAACAATTTTTTTAGTTAATAAAGTAATTAACTAAGTCCATAAATTGAGAAAACATAGTTTTATCATAGTCCCCATACATTATAATCTATTCTATATATAATTCAGTTTTAAAAATCTTTGTACAACTAAATCTAGAGTTCTACTGGACCGATTTAATTAATTAATGGGTTGTTGGAAAGCTTAAGTCGTGTGGATTTGCAAATAATTATGAAAGTTTGTTTTTGTTATGATTTATGGTTAAAATTTTTAAAAAACATGTTTTCCATAAGAAATACATTGAAAACGGTGTTTTGCACACTTTTTATTTGGGTGCGACTTTTGGCTGCCTTTTTAAGTATTTCCCTGAAGTACATGATATCAATTTGTAGGAAATTTTATGCTCTTTCAGAATATCACCTTCCACTTTGGTCGATTTCCTCACCATTTAAAAGTTATTTGCAAAAAATCTAAGCAACCTCCGAGTTTATAGTAATGAGAAAATATTGAGTTTGGGATATTTTTGTTAAACTTTGTACAACTAAATCTGGACTTCTACTGGACCGAATTTGTTAATTAATGGGTCATTGGAAAGCCTAACTCATGTAGATTTGCAAATTATTATAAAATTACGATTTTATTAAATATTTGTGGTGAAAAAGTAAAAATAACAAAAATACATTAAAAACTGCTTTTTTCAAGTTTCTGTTTTTAAGATTCTATTTGTAGCCAGCTTTTGGCTGCCTTTATTAAGTATTTTCAAGAAATGCATAGTAGTTATTTGTAGTAAATTTTATTCTCTTTCAGAATATCACATCCACTTTCATCGATTTTCCCTTAATTTAAAAGTTATTGGCAATAAGCTAAGTGATCTCCAAATTTATAGTGGTGAGAAAATACTGAATTAGATATATTTTTGTTAAACTTTGTACAACTAAATCTAGACTTCTACCGGACCGATTTTGTTACTTAATGTGTCGTTGGAAAGTCTAATTTGTGTAGATTTGCAAATAATTATGAAAGTTTAATTTTATTAGATATTTAAGGTGAAAAAATAAAAATAAACAATAGTACATTTAAAACTCATTTTTTTCAAGTTTATATTCCAAGTTTATATTTTTAGCCAACTTTAGGCTGCTTTTATTGAGTATTTTCAAAAAATACATAATAGTAATTTGTAGGAAATTTTATTCTCTTTCAGAATATCACCTTCCACTTTGGTCGATTTCCTTACTGTTTAAAAGTTATTTGCAAAAACGTTAAGCAACCTCCCAATTTATAGTGGTGAGAAAATACTGAATTAAAGATGTTGTTGTTAAACTTTGTACAAATAAATCTACAGTTCTACTGAACCGATTTTATTAATTAATAGGTCATTGGAAAGCCTAATTTGTGTAGATTTGCAAATAATTATAAAAGTTTGATTTTTTTTAAGATTTACTGGGTGAAATCCGACAAATTCGACAGTTACTGTTGAGGTTGCAAGCAAGATCGTTTGACTATATCGATGATAAATAACTCTATTTTTTGAACAATTTGTGTTGTTCGTGATTTAGCTGTGTGCTTTAGGTACGTCCGATCTTAATCAATAAATCAAATGGAAGCTGGTATTTCACTGAAGGTTCTTAGGTCAAAACAATTAGAATAACGTAATTAGAATGAAGTACCAATCCAAGATATAATCAAATTTATATTTTCTGATTGAACGGTATAGTATCTTGAACTTATCTGTTTTAAACCATCATTATCTCAAGTGAAAGCCTTTGAAGTATTTTAAGACCAAGACATATAAAACAACTTAAATAAAAATAGTGTAACGTATCATTGATTGCAGATAAGTACTAAAACGATTGTAATTATTGTTGATTCGTGGTTCAGCAGTGTGCTTAGGGAAGTCCGATCTTAATAATCAATAGCCCAAATGAAAGCTGGTATTTCACGAAAGGTTTTTAGACCAAAACATATGGGGTAATGTAATTATAACTGCTGGAATACATCTTTAATTGAAGTGAAAAATAAAAAAAAATTAAATTCTTTCGTCGAGTAATATATTAGATAAATTAATGATGATGCTTGATGACAAAATATGTGCTTGCATAGCTTTATTTTAAAACCAAAATTATGAAAATCAGGCAGATAGTAGAGCCAAACGAACTAAAAAAAAAAACAAATTTAAAAGAAATGTACAGGGAGGCAGTTTGTGTATAACTCGAAATATACGTCAAAATGAATGCCGATGCTTGATGGCAAATCTGTGGTACGTCCATACCTTTTAGTTTAAGGCCAAAATTATGAAAATCGGTCGGGTAGAAGAGTTAACCTGACTCGGAAAAGAAAAACCAATATTTGTTATAGATGGCAATAATTGGTTTACCAGTATGCATATTCTAATCATACGAAACATGTGTTAATAATTCAACAGCTCATTGTTATATTGTTATCTAATTGATTTTTCTTCGATTAATGTTGTTGTTAACAATTTGCATTTGTGTTTAAAGTGTGTTCCTTATGTTAAGTGTGTGATTCTAATGTTATGTGCTTAATCTGTACCATTAATATCAGTGAGTAAAGTGGTGTATGGATTTCATAACCATTATTTTACTAGAGACCGTTGTATTTAACCACAACGGGCACTGTTGCTAGTATCATATAATTTTCCTTTTGTTCTGTACAACTATTTTCCCTTTTGTGCTTTTCATTTAATATCATATGTTCGGCTGTTCTTTGTTTATTTATATTTTGTAAACAAATATCAATTGCATTCGTTCGACCAAACAAGATCTCTATATTCTCTTTTTTATAGTGTTTTACTATTTAAATTACCAACAACCTGCATTCTGTCAAAATTATATTTAAGTATGAAGTCCTCCTCCGGTATGGAAGTGGCGAAGGACAAACTGAATGATATGCCTGAGGGGGGGGGGCAGCGGTGTTGACAATTAATGATCATACATATACAACGTTGTCATAATAACGTTGTATGAATTTAAAATTATCATAAAAATATAAGCAATTATTTGTATCAAACTAAAATAATAACTTGGTATACTCCTTTAAATTAGGGGCCTAGGCAAATAGCGGAATGGACAATTAATGTTTTAACCTTTTTATGAACATATTTTAAATCCCAAAAAGGTGATATTAACGAAAAAATGTTAAAAAAATAAAAACAATATTGCAAAGCAGTGTATTGTTTGACAGTGGTGGTGAAGTGGTTTTGTCGATTCAACACATTCCAAGTTTCCTTTAACAGGGAAAAGCTTTTTTAACAATTCCAAACAAATGCATTGATTCATGTACGATTTGACAGACTTTTTTAATCATAAAAGACATATAATTTTATATTTTATCACTGAAACGAGAGTGAGGATACGGAAGATAATAATGTGGTTCTTTAAGGGCACATCTACTGAATTAAACAGCTATACACCTATAATGGCTAATGTAAATATACAATAGATTGATGGTTGAACTAAAAAACGTTCCACTATAAACTGTAGGTCCCTTAGTTGCCATTAGGTGCATGGGCTATTAATTAACAGCTGTGTCTAAGGAATTTCGGCACTAAAAAGACTACAATATCGCGCCACTCATCCTACACTCATCTCCATACATACTTGGCTTAAAATACCTACTTTGTATGGTCACCATTTAACAAGAAAGTATTAAAGTTAAATGGTTTGTGAGACAGAGGCACAACGACTACTGTTTGTATAAAAAACCATCAATATATCGAAGAAATTATCCACCCGATAGCGCAGGTTTTCTGCAAAACTGTACTTATATTAATAGATGGAACATATCGATGTAATCGTAGCTTTGAGCAGATTTTATAAATCCATAAGGATTTATAAAAAGTGTGGTAAAAATGGCACTGGAGACGTAAGTAAAGCCATAAAAATACATTTAATAGTCATATACTCTTAATGTAGACTATGTATCTGATTAATATTTATTTGTTGAACTTTTTATGACATCAGGCCTACTAACCAATATAACCTAATTCAGTGAATTGCTTATTGTATCAACGAAATAAAAATGTCCAAACTACATAAAATATAGTCAACACTACATAAAATATACCTTTGTACTTTATATGTAGTAATTATTCATAGTCAATAGTTATATGTGTAACTAATGGGTGAAGTGGCACTTTTCTGCACACGAGAGAAATGCTTACGCACGAGCCGTAGGCGAGTGTGGAAAGTTACTCGAGTGCAGCAAAGGCAGTTTGTGCTCGTGTTACACATTATACTTTTCCGACAGTAAATCATATAAATATTTAATCTTTCAAACACTGTACAAAACGTTTTTAGGTTAGGTTAAATCCAAACATTGAACGAAATATAAAATAATAGGAAACGCTGCTCCAGCTGATCGTAGTCGTAGTATCTGTAAGTGTTGCCAAATTATTTTCAAGCGTACACGGATTACGTGCATAATAAAAGCACGCTGTTTTGTGTTGTTTGGTTGGAATACTGGTGTTCGCCAAAGTAAGGCAAAGTACTATAATTTTTGCAAGGAAGTTCACTTTGTCCGGTGACTGAAGGAAAAATTATTTTAAAAGCTAATAAAAGCTTAGAAGTACAACAGACGGTTAGATAATGTGTTAAATTTTCATATCTCCCATCATAAGTTTACAAAGACTGCAGACATCGTATTACTCATTACTGTAAAGAGACTGACTTAGTGACTTATATGAAGGTTTTTACTGAAGTGTTTACGTTTAATATCTTCTTCTTTTGTCTTCTTCCTATATTTTCTTCTCGTAGATCTTTGTTAGGGTTATAAATGTAAAACGTCTTGGTAGATTAAAATGTTATTGTGTAAGTATAAACCCATATTCTTTGCTTTTAGTGTATAATTCCGTTTTTATTTCGAACACTTTTGAAAATGTATAAACATAATTTTGGTTGTAGAAGAGGCTAAACGGCATGTTCAAAATAAGCTATGATTTAACTGTTATATTTTAATTCTATTTTAATTTTGAATCATAACAATATAGATACTCTTATGTTTCTTATTTTTGGAGAGGGAGGTGCACAAAAATTTGACAGAGTAAACAGTTAAGAAACAGAGAAACATCACCTATTTTTTTATGAATTCTATTAGGCCCATTTCATAAATAGCCGCCAATTATCATATATCGCATTTAACAAAGACAGTCATTTCGGAACACTCTGTATTAAATGATTTCATTCGATATTTTTGTACACTTTGACTTGTATTACTTATCTTATCCTGATTTTCTCGGACCCTCCTCGTTTGAGTCACTATATAACAAAGGTGGCCACTCAAAGCAATACTTTAATTTATATTTTATAAAATACCCCCGCCGCAGCAAACCTGCAGACTAATCGAATTTCATCTGGTCTGATTACATTTTTGCTAAAATATGTCCATGAATAAGACATATTTATTCCCCATTTTAATAACATTAGATTTAACGAATGCTTAGGATTGCTGCTACGGGGAAGGTAAAAAGTGTTTTTTTGACCATACATCAATAGTATAGGATGAAATAAATGAATTTTCCAAACTTTATCAATATATATCCATAATCAAGTAAACTAGGCCTACAACAATTTTCTTTTTCTCCGTAAGAATAACATGGGAATTTTAAATTACACTATTTTTTAATTTTCTCAGTGACCGTTAGGCATACAACAGTGCTTTAATATACTAAATTATTTCTTTTTTTAAGCTCTACAAAATTGTTTAAAAATAAATTGCTAAATTTTTTGTTTTAGGGTCAAAAATGGGAAAACCCAATTTTTACCCCATAAACCCCTTTCCCGTGGTCCGATTATGCTGGATCGTGAACTCGTTCGAATAAACGTAGGTTTGTAACACGTTTGTACCAAATTTCATCAAAATCAGATCATTTTTGCTCGAGTTATCGCGCTAACAGACACATGTATATATGTGAATTTGAACGGATGGTGTTTTTGGCCTCTAGGGACCTCAAAATGAAAAATTAAATCGGTCCCGGGTCCAGGTCTTACCATGAGTACTACGGTAATAGCTTATTCCCTATATGGGAAATTCGCTAAAACAGGTGAGGTTCCTCATAAAGTTTTATTAAACTGAGTTTCTAAAATATCAGTAAAGGCACAGTTAAGTTGTTCACACTGTATATTTTTTTCACCAAAATCTTACATTAAGGAGGCGAAAACTTTAAGGAGGCTATTACAATCTAAAAATGGCATTTAAGTCACACGAACAAGCTATACCTGATTCACTATGTACGGATTGTTATTAATGATGTTAATTTTTTGAACACATATAAACTTGTATATTTCTTAAGTATAATGCAAAGACATTTAAGCCTTTGAAACAATGCAAGACTCTGAGAGGTCTTTGCTTCAATTTGATTGAGAAACACGTGGAAAACGAGTTCTGACAATATAAGATGCATTGCTATTGCATATAAAGTTTACTTTGTGTCCTACATTTTATAAGTGTCTCAACCGTGAAACGTTTAAGTTATACAATATACGAGTATTACTATCGGGTTATTTAAAATATAATTGTTTTTATCTCTAAATCTTGTTTATTTGTATATTAAAATTTAGAAATCTTAAGTACACAAAACCATTCATTCTATCGTATCTACCTCCTTAAAATATTTTTCCCATCATTGCATGGTTCCTTGCCAACAATCGTGTTAAAGTTAAAACCGGTCAACTCTAACAAAATATACGGTATTATTTAGATTTGATTTACTTCAGTTTAATTGTTAGTTAAGATGAACTTACGTATGTTTCGCCAAATATAGCTTAAGCTTTGCTATTGACTAATATTTAAATAAATCGTCTTGGTCAAAAAGAGGTGGTCTTAAAGACAGCTGAGCCGAGCTTCAAACCATAGAACAGCTACGATAAAAACGGTAGTTTAATCAGTTTAAAGGTGCTAACAAAGCTTAATTCATCAGGTAAATTATAATAACCTAGGCCAGCAAGGCTAGACCACATGGTCATATGTCAAATGATTTATTAGCCATATAAATTTACAAGCAGTCTGCAGAATCGAACCTGCAACCTTCTTGTTCTAAGGCGAGCACAACAAACGCTCAGAAACTTAACCAAGGTTGAGATTAAAGTACTTATTAACTGTATTTTTATCGACAACCAACAACACATACATCTCAATTGTACTTAACCAATTACATCGTTTAAAATTAACAAAAATTGATACGATAAGAGTAAACTCAACCGAATATTTTATATTACTCAGATGTCAAAGCAAAAAGCAGTTAGCAGTTTTGAACTCTAGTAGCCCATGGTAAAGTTTTATCATTACTTCCATTTCATTAACCAACGTCGTATTTGCTTATTCAACAGACGATATCATTGATATGCATGGAAATGTTCACACTTTGTCAAAATGTTCATAACTGCACTGAAACGTGAGAATCGCCTCGTTATTTGAGCCTTATTTTTCCAAAAGATTTATAGAAAATTTTTCAAAAAAATTAACTGTAAAATTATTACATAAATAAAAGATTTTTATCTTTTCTTGACGATATAGCTTATAAATTATAGTAATACTTCAATATATATGTTTGATGGAAAATATACTCACAAATGAAATATTTTGTTGTTGTTAATGTGCAAACACTAAATGTTCTTTTGTAATAAGTTAAGGGAATTTCGAACGAAAACTTACTCTCCCCTTGAAATGATTCTTACTAGATTTTCAAGATAATTATTGAAACTATACTTTGTTAATCTAATGTGTAGACCAAATCATGAAGCAGATGCCTTTTCTGGGTTCTATGTTTGCAAAACTAAATTTTGTACATGATTTTTGTACGGTAATTTAAGAGTCGCTTAAACTTTGTCACTTTTATAATTTATTATACGAACCCACCTTCTATTAAACGTATGGGAATGCATTGGACAAAAGAAATATATATGAACGTAATATAATAATATAAAAAGTATACAACCTTGAACCTTTAAGCGTTACTATTCGCTTTCTAAACTTTAGAGATGCATTCCTTTATCTCACTATAAAAGTATTTAAATTATTATAAATGATTTACACTCATACCTTTACCTATAATTAATAAAAACCATTAATAAAACATAGTGCTTTAAAATGCATATACCAACAGAATACGTCCGTTTAGCAACTAAATTATTTGCACCAGTCCTACGGTCCAAACGTTGATAGAAGCTGAAGTATTAAGGCTCAGGATTGTAGTAAAACACTCTCGTTGGTTTGTACAAACTATCGGTCCTCTGAGAAAAGTAAACCATTGGATTTCTCCTCTAGACATTCTTATCTTGAGTTTACCTTTAGTTACACAAAATCAGCCTTTTACTCTATATAATTGATTTTTAGATCAACTAAAAGCACAAAAATAGTGTGGGGTGTAAAATATTTTCATGTAGTCCACTTTCGATTCAGTGAAAACAAAATGTCTAGAACTTTCAGCAGTAACTAAAAATCTTAAGTTGTACAGACGCTCAAAACTGCTCAAGAATGATCACAAGTCGTTCACTAAATAAATTATTTAAAAATACTGCAATTGGGAAACTGAAAATATAAAATGTTAATTTTTTATTGTGAAACTCTAAAACAAAAAGTGTATTCAAGATTTGTATTCATGCAGTCACATACAACACAGTCTTTGCATTATAGATTTACAGTTACTCGTCGGCTTTGACCGGCAAACCTTTGAGTTTAATATGAACCGGCTGAAGTTGTGACTACACTACGGGCTGACATGGCCTTTTAAATATTTTTGCCGTATGGTAACAGTTATTAAGGATTTCTTATAGCCCAATCACCTAAGCTAATTAGACATATGGGACTACCGAAGTAAATATAAGGGAGAACTTCTTCATTTGAAAAATTAGCTGCCTTTCTACCAAGAGCTTCGAACTGCTCTCTCTGGAACAAAATCACAATGTTTTTTACCGAAATACTATTCCCGTTCTCTCTCCATTCGCTTATAGCACAGAAAACATACTATGGTTTCTGTGGTTATAATAACAACCTTAAACCAAATTCGCTAATAGTATAGTTTAGTTTTCCCATAACTTTATTGAACATTGTTGGGTAGGTTGTTTTAAAGTAGGTTTAAGTAACATAAAAACCTTAATTTTGTGAGATAATGTTCTCTGATATACAGTATTTAAATATTTACCTAACCCGCCATGTTAAACTTCCCTATCCTAAGCGTGATGTATACAACTTCCTTACTTCTCGAGTGATGTAAAGTATCAAAAAACTCACTCGGTGATGTAATGAAACCCATTTAAATAACATTGAGTGGATAACTTAAAAAATATAACTCTATGGAGCCAACGACGTTTAACGCTAGAAATCAGCTGTGTGCTTGAATTTTATTGTTATTGTTATGTTTTGGAATTTTCCTAACCTAGCTTTTGTTTGTAAATGAACCTTACTGTTATAAGATGAGTGAAATGGGTAATGAAAAATATTGTTCGTAACCTCCTGTATATTGTCGGGTCAGGTAAAATCTTGTACGTTACACGTTACGCAAGAGCGTGTTTACATCACTTAGGTAAATTATGCAAC
Source organism: Macrosteles quadrilineatus (assembly GCF_028750875.1). Lineage (NCBI taxonomy): Eukaryota > Metazoa > Arthropoda > Insecta > Hemiptera > Cicadellidae > Macrosteles > Macrosteles quadrilineatus. The sequence continues at coordinate 33,574,505 of NW_026542601.1, read as the reverse complement.
TCGCTTCGCTCGTTGCACAACTTTCACCTGCGTGATGTAAAAACGCTCTTACTACACTTGTAATGTAAATAGCTATTATATTTTACCCGTGCTTTGACACAGGATGAAAAAAATAAAGTGCTGCACTATGTTGTTAAACCTAGTAACTTGTCAAATGCTATTGCACATCATAGAACCCAACTTAATTGGTTTATTATTTCAAACAGCTGTCAAACTGCATGGATTATTTTTCAATTAATGCACATAGGGAGTTCAAGAACGGAAATAGGACAGAAACCTTCCCGGGAGTGTATAGATCAACTTGCCAAATTTTAATCACTATCAGATGGCCGGTTTGATAACGCATAAAGGACAAACAAACGACAAACTAGAAACAAACATTGGATTTTATATGTATAGATATAGATTTTGTTTCACTGTGTTGGTTTTGTATATGTAAATAGTCATTATTAGTAATTGAAAAGCGTAATAATTGGGTAAAGCTCCAATCGATCATTATATTTTCTACTTTCCAACCAAAGACAAAACACTTATAATATTCTAACGGTGTATAAAAGTGTATGACTTTAGTGGATTATAGTAGGCCTTATTATTTGTATTCTTAAGATGTGCTCCATAATAGGTTAAACTTCGATGCATGTATTTTAGTTTAGTATCCGTTCCCTTATAAACCCTTAAAGCAGAGTTTACTCAAGATTAGTATTCATGCAGTGGCATACAAGACAACGTTTGAATAAAACTATACAAAACGTTTTGTTAGTATTATTATATCCAGTTGTGCATACATCATATAGATTATGTACAGTTCATAGATATTGGTAAATATTTACAGTTTTGTACAATCCTTGCTTAAGCTTTATTACATAATAGTTTAATTTAAATATACAAAAGATTGATTGTTGGACTAAAAACGTATCAAATACTGATGTGGGAAACACCCATAGATATATGAGTAAAATGTTACAATGATGTGGCTGAAATTAAAATAATAGTCTTAGATAGATGACAAGGGAAAATGTGGTTCGGATTCCACTATAAACTGTAGGTCCTTTTAGTTTGCCATTGGCTGAATGGGCTATTAATTAACAGCTGTGTCTAAGGAATATGTCGGCCCTAGTCACTAACAAGACTACAAGATAGCGCCACTCATCTCCATTCATACTTGGCTTAAAATACCTACTTTCTTATGGTCGCCATTTCATTTCAAAGTAAAGTATTAAAGACACGTAAAAGTGTTTTTAATTATGCACCCCACGCATGTGATGTATTCGAAACAACGTTTAATTTAGTAGTTATTTAATATATATTCGTTATTTTCCTGTTGCAATCTATATATTAATAGGCAAGCATGTTTCTTTAAAACATCGCAGGGAAAATCTACGCATACCGTTTTAATGATATTTTTCTGTGTATGTGCAGAACCCGTTTATTAATTATTAAGATAGGGTCAAAAATAAGCACAAAAAATGAATTTGAAATTAAAAAAATAACATGTAGAAATAATTTAGATTGTGAAAAACCGAACACTATTATAATATACACACTATTTCACGATATATCGTGAATAAATGTCAATAATTCAAAGAAAATAATTCAGTTGTTTATAACCTGATCTGTATTTAAATCATACTGTATACAAATATTTTAAATGCATTTACATTTTACATTATACATTTTAATAGCATTTTTAGTATGTGATTTGTGTTAGAAAAAGTACTGTCAATTTAAAATTTAATCAATCCACAATATCTTCACATTTACTTTCATCTTCCTTACACCAGAAATCTTACTTCGTTATACAGGGTGTCCCGTAAGTAAACAACCAAACTCCGGGAAATGGTTGAATGGTTCTATAGGTCAAAATGAAAAGAAAATCAAAAATAATATTTTTACAAAATCGCTTCGTTAACCAGATATCTACCAATTTGTATTTTTTACATAAACATTTTTATTTTTGAGTTTTTTTCAATCGATCTTTATAAACCTTGGTATGTAGGTTAAGGTAGAAAAGACCAATGTTATGAACAAAATTCCTATTGATTTAACTGAAAATTTCAAAATGGTGGCTATTTTAATTTTGTAAACTTAAATTACTCAAAAACGGCTAATTTTATAAAAAATGCCAAGAACACTTTTATTTAGCATTTTTAATTCCCTACCAAATGATACCAAGTTAAAAAAGATCAAATAAGAAATAGCTTAAATATTACGATTTTTAGTTGTAAAATGAAGAATAAGAATGAAGAATGAAGAATAAGGCAGAAGCTAGTCAGGTTTGACTTGCGGGACACCCTGTTAGTTTAAATCCTACATTCCAAATCTGTACTCATAATAAGAAGTTATGAAACCAAGCAAATTTCATAATATATTTCTTTTATTTAGCTTGAACAAAAATCATTGAAATTAGTGGTAAAAATGAGGAATAAATTAACTTTTGTACTAAGAGAATTTCAATTTAAACGTTTGAATGGTTATGCCTGAGTCGTAGTCTGTTTTGTGTTAAATATGTGTATATAGATTTATCTATATTTATTATTAAAATAAATAAATAATACATAATAACACCACTGAAGTAAACAACAGGAATATTCGAAAAACTTGGGTAGGCAAAACGACGCAGTATTTAATATTCCCTGGTCGTTCAGTGGGCTAACGTGGGGGCATTTAACATGGATGCTCTATATCTGTTATGTATGAACCAACTGTATCTAACCTTGTGGAATACTAATATAAGGAATAATAGAAAGGAGTTACGGACTAGTTTGGAAAAGTTTGCATTTTATACGCTATCCGACATGGTCGTGCTTTGTTGCAACTTGATTGTAATTGGCTTAAGATCAGTTTTGGGATGAATTTAAATTTTTTTCCACCATTAAGTGAATTTTAGTATCTTATTTTGAGTTAAAGAATTATTTATACCTGGCATACAAATAAAGAGGACCTTGGAATCCCGTTTGAAGGCTTTATGATCTCCTAAGCACGTTAAAAGAAAATAATTGTTGATAGAGAACAGAACCGTAGGCTGGCTATGTTTTCTTTTTAGGAAGTCATCGAAAAATTGAATTTTTGTTGGATTTTTCCTAGTAGCTATTTAACTTAAATTTGTTACCTCAATGGGTATAACAAATTTGCATTTTGAGTATCAACAGATACAGTATTACATAAATATTTTTTGTTTTTTTGCCTAATTTTCAAGAATCAAGCATAGATAACTTAAGTTTGACGGATTTGCACTGATATATTTAATTCATTGAAAGTATATTTACAAGTTTTTGGTGGACACACAAATAGTTACAAGAAGTAGCAAATTTTCTAATTTGATGAGCGAACCTACAAGTATTCACTCATCTTCTACACTTCTACCCTAGCCGTCAACCGTTTATTTCAGTATGTCTATACACAGAGAAGAAAGGTACAAAGGTAACACCCACGTTTATGGGACGCCTATGTGCTTTCAGCTCTGGTATGTTGTGCCGAAAATATACTTGTGACGAGCAAGGAGAGCCCTTAACGGTGAGCACTGTGTGGAAATTCCTATCATACAGGACACAGGGCCTTCCTCCACCAAGAGCGCTGTAGTACATGCGGGCGAAGGCAAGGCCGCACTAGATATACTAGGTATATCTAGTGCGGCCTTGGCGAAGGGGTGGTAATGGACTTTACCCTGGTCACTAGCACTAGTGCTAGACACCACTTAATTGATTGCTTGCTCTGTACCTTTCTTGTCTGTGGTCTATACTACCAACTCTCTGCCAAATGCACGTAAACTTCTCATGAAGTGCTCACTAGAACAAACCGGGACGGGAAACGAACCTTCAATCTATAGCTCTGTCTCTTGGCCACTTAGACACGGTAAAGCATACGAAATTACCAACCTGATAATTTATTAGACGATTTCCACTGGAATTGCTGTGTTTGACGGTTTGACATATGAATCAAGTAAATATTGAACCCACGCTCATAAAAGAGCATTATTGATGGTGTTAAGCTTCGAATACTTGTTATTACAATTGTATAGCAGTTTTTTCACCACAACCTGTGTAACTGTCACACATTTTTCACTTATTACTGTAATGTCTCACTTTTTATTGTAACAAACATAGAAATACATTATCCATCCGTTAGCCATCACGATCATTAAACCAGGAAGCTGGAATAATAAATGTTTTTCCATATCTTGCCAGTTTTATGTCGACGAAACTTTTGAAATCCTCCCAGTCAATGACATTGTATCCAGTAAAGAAAGTAATGAAATACAAAGCTTCCCCGAGGCAGGTTCATCCAATAAAAGATTGCTCTTAGCCATTGTGTGTATTTTAATACGGCGGTGAAATTGATATCTTAATAGAAATCATTACAAACATCTTATACTAAATATTTAGGTACTGTGACATATTTTTATATCATTAATTAGCCTACCATCCTAGAGTAAATGCTTCTCTAAAATTTGAATTTGCCATTCATACTGTCGATTGCTTTGTTCTATTTGATGCCACGAAATGTGTTAAATTAGATTACTTATACTTATGAATAATACTTCAGTAAATTTATAATCAGGGGAATAAGCCAATAATGTATGCCTAATGGTAAAACCTTTATCCGGAACCACTTTACTTTTTTATATTTTAAAGTGCCTAGAGGCTAAAAACAGGATCCTTTCAACTTAATATACATATGTGTCCGTTAGCACGTTTACTAGGGTAAAAATCTTCTGAACTTAATGACATTTGGAACAAAAGTGCAACCGGCACGTTCTAACTATGTATATAAAGTTTTTGGTGGTTAAAATTGGTTTTACAAATCTTGGAACAAAACTTAGAACGTTACAATCACTTTCGAACTATTTTGACGAGTACCAATAATTCAGTACACTAAAGCATTGTACGTCTAATGGTAACGGAGAAGATCAAAGTTTTATTTCAAATTCATTTGTAAAAAGAATCAATTAACTGTTGTAGTTTGCTTGTTTATGGATATATTTTTAACAATGTTAGCAAATTTATTTATTTCATACTAACAGTTCAGTGTAACCCCCCTTTTTAACTTCCCTGTAGCAGTAAACCTTGGTAGGGTCGCATAAAACCATTTTTTTTTTCAATAGGGAATATATCTGACAATTTTAAATTAAAATTTACTGTATTTTAGCAAAAATGCAACTAGCCTATTTGATATTCGCTCAGTCTGCATGTTTTTTTTGTTTTTTTTCTGTGGCGGGCCATATTTCAAGGTTCTTGGTGTTATTATACGAGCTTTATTCGTATAAAATATATCTATAAATTGACCTTAAATTTTTATCTTCGGAGAATATCTAAACAATAAGAGTTTAAAACAGAATTCTTATTTATTTCCAGAATTTACTTAACGCAACATGTTAACACTTTATGAAAATAACCATAGTTTTTTTTTTAAATAGTTGTTTAGCCTCCGGATTACTGTGTTATACTTAAAGGATTACTATATGCAGGTATTGTAAACCGTTTTAAGTAGAGTTTCTTTTCTGAACTAATGCTTAACGAAACTTTGTATAATTTAAGTATGCAAAAGATTGTTTCAGAACACCTCAGATAATTTATTCAATATTCAAGTTATGTATTCAAATTTATTGTAAAAAGCAGGTTCACAAATACTCTTCAGAAGCAGTGTAGTGTAACATTAAAAACAAGTTATGCATAACTTAGTATGCAGTATGCAATGGAAATTTCAATTTACGTAGAAAATATTTGAATACTAAATAAGTTTTCTTTGAAGGAGTTATGTAAAAAAGGTTTTACTTGTATAAAAGAAATATACGTTTTTTCTTCTAGATTAGGGATTGTAGGTTAAGATTGTTTCTTAATCACATTCAGTGTATTATGCTATTTAGGAGAACGACAGATATACAATAAAAGAATATTTCAATATAAACATGTAATGTATCACTAAATGTATACACATGAGATTACTTTTCTAAACATTCATCGATTAAAATTTCAATATTAAAAATATAAATGATTCAAAATTGAAATCAAACATTAAATACGGTACATTTTTGTCATCCCATTTACTTAAAATAATCACTTACCCATGTAATCTTTTCCGAGTCAGCAGTGATCTGTAACAAATAACTCGTTTAGGGTTTCTTGACGTTTAAATTTGCCATCCTGCAGTCATTTGTCTTAGTTTAACGGTTCATAGAATTAGTATGACTGCATAGATTTATATAATACCAGCAGAGTAGTTCCGTGTTTAGTACGGGGTTGGCGTATAAGTATAAAATGATTATTGCAGTTATACTCGAGCTCTGCGTTTGCAATGGGGGGAGGACGCGGTTTGAGAAAATTTGGTTCTTTAAATCTACGGTATAACACATCTACCATTGTCATTAAAATAATAGTGCTGAATCCTTTTGGTAAACCTTGTAAATTTTTAATACTATTAAATATCATAGAACCAACTTGTTTAGTTGAAACATCTAGCAAAATGCTTTAACTCCTTTTAAATATGAATACTCATAAGAATAACATGGCAAATTTGAACCCCCGTGGGGCATAGCCCTATAGGATTTTCACAACTTTAGTATGCCTATGTGTTTCTCAAGACTATCAAGTACCTCTCTGCAAAATGTCAGCTCAATCGGTCCAGTAGTTTCCACGTGATGGAACTTCAGAGCTATACACAAACATCCATACTTTCACATTTATAATATTAGTAGGAAGTAGGCTACATCCCATTCGTAATTTGGACCACTGTAAAATTGAATGGAACTGAGCAGTGAGCTGCATAGAATAGATTGTTTTTTGCCGAACTCTGTAGATACTACTGTAAAGTAGTGCTTAACTTTTTGACTCCCAGCTTCAGTATCCAATAGTAAATTCTTCCAGGAAACAACCATCACTTAAAAGTAGGAAAGTTCTAGTTAATAGATTTTTTTAATTAGTAGAATGAATTAACATCGACGCACTCAAACGTTACCTTATTCATACATACCTTAAAACACTCCTCGGCCAATTACGGCAATAGGCCAAAAAAATATCCAAATCCAAACTATCCAATTAAATTTATAATAGATGATAAATCTGTCTTGGAATATATTTAATAAAAGACGAGGTGTTAGCCCGTCCTACGTACGGGAATTCAGTAGTCAGTTACAACCGTGTACAATTCAGATCAGCTAGTTTACACATAAAGACAAAGTTTCTTGCAGTTTTAATGTGAAAAATCATCTGGTAAACAAATGTTGTGTGACCAAATATGTTTTTATTCCATCATAATATATACCTGATACGGCCTATACGATATGCATTTTAAATCCGATAATTTTACAATAAAACAGCAATTCTGCAATTTTTACGATGTGAAAAGCGTTTAAGTGAGGCAGCCGATTCGCACGGACGCACACTGATTATAAGTAGCCTACAGTCACAGAATAGTAGTATGTTTTCTGTGCTACAATAGAGAGAGTGATAGGGGAGTATGTTTGATCTATGGTAATAGTCAATTGAGAAGTCTATAGACCTAGTCAACGATACTACCTTCCATAGCATACCTGCCTCTTCATTAATTATTATCACCACAATAATACAACTACTATACACAATTTCCAGTAGGTCTGAATATAAACGACCTAAAATAAAACGATAATATCCAATAAAATTCACAGTACACATAATTTAACTTTGGTGTCCTAACATCAAAACTAATCGTAACAACTATCCTCAATTTCACTGCAATAATTGCTAAATAAATACAGTAAGTGTAAACAAATAAAAGTAAAAACAATAACAGTTTGTTTTGAAACAGCTGTTTGGTCCAAAAAACATTCATTTGAATAAAAACTGGTCACATGTAGCAGTAATATAAAAAGTAAACACGCTAGTAAAGCTAATGGCGTAATTGTCAATGTTTATTATCCATACCGTTATCATTTCTATCCTTGATAATTAGCCACCCTCATTGAATAAATGTACATCGTACTTTCCCATATTAGTTAATTTAAACTACAATATAATCATAGTTAAAATAAAAGTGACATTTTCACGTTTGGGGGCGCTGATATAGGCACCCCCAAACGTAACCACAACTGAACGATTTCACGATTTCATAAAAGGATGGTTTGTCTAATTGCAGTATCCTAGGTCAATGTTGACGTTGTGTTCAATCTATGTCATCCATCTGTTTATCTTTGTATAAAACCCGGCTAAGGTTGTGGTGGTAATTTAAAATCGTGATTCCTGATTATTCTTGATCTTCTTTTTGTGACATCAATATTTGCGGGCCTAATCCAAACAATGTTTAAGCAGACAAACATAATTGTAAACAAAAAGCTACCATGAAGAATTAAAACATGTAAACATTGTTATTTTTCTAATCTTTCCTTGAAAAGTGGAGCAGTAAAATAATTTGCATTTATCCTTTTTTATTTAAGACTCGTGTAAGCCTCGATGTGTACTGTGGTTTAATTAATTTTGGTGTAAACTATTTTAAACTGTGGTCTATTTATCTCTACTAATCTTACTTATTTACTATAATCAATGACAAAATAAGAGTAAATAAAATAACCTCATAGTTCCATAGTTTATAATTTAACCAGCTGTTAGTTAAAACAAATTATATTGCTCTAAAACAAATCGAAGATTACAAAGATTGCTTTAGAAATAATTTGAACATCCTACTATGTATATTTAATTAATCTGTCATCCTCTTACAGAAGAATTAAACGTATCAATGATAAGCATTACACATAGTATAAATAAGTCAACCCTAAGTATGTCTTTACATTTTTATCCAAATGCCGAATTTGTGACACAAAAGCTGAATGTTTACAGCTGTTATGTTAAACAAATTATTTTATGCCAAAAGCTAGTTTAAAATCTTAGCGTCGGCTGCTAGACTTTTTAAAAATTAAAACACAATTTCTAAAAAACTGGGACCCTAAACTAAAATTATGGCTTCGACATTCCCTAGTTCTCAAAATTATCTTTCTTTCAACACAAAAATCATGAAAATCCGTCGAGTGGTTGATTCAGAATCGTTAAATAAAAAAACACACTTTCGTTTTAATATTATAGATTGTACTTGATGTGGTTAATTTATGATAAAGTGGTCGTATTGAATAGTAGATTAGGAAAATTTATTAGGTCATGAGTTTTTATGAAATAATTTTTGAGTAATTACTAAATGAATGGATATATTCAAAACACCATTATAGTGAATTTTTCATGCACTGTGATTCATTCATAGGTATAATTGTTTTTGTTGCTTCGCATCATTAAAATTGTGGATAAAAACTCAAGCCCTCTTTTATGTGAGGTTCATCACCATCTGTTTCAATAGTATCCATGTGAAAGTTCATTCAATTCAATACAGCTCAAGTTTATTGCTCAATATATCCGAAATTCAATAATACCTTTCAGTATGTATTTGTTATGAAATAAAAGAAATCCACACAGATAAGTATTTTAAATTTACTCCTATTTACTCGAAAGGGGGTTTAAATTCAGTATATGATTATTACAATTGTGGAGGAGGCAATCCATTGTCATTTTGTAACAACTAGCTTTAGGACGAAAAATTATCTAGACGAATCTAGATATTCGGTAGACGACTGCGTTTTTGAACTTGTGAAAATCGTGTATAATGTTTTGGATGCGTTGCAGCTACCCCATTTTGAGACAAGGTACAATTCAATCTTAAATATTTCACTTCTTGAAGAATCTGGTAATCTTATGAAGGCCTAGATTCAACCTTTGAATTCTTATAGATTCTTAAAACAATACAGTTTTAGAGGGCATAATTATTATGGATATGACTAAAAAGGCCTTTTTAGGGAACGAGAAACAGTTTGAGCTGCTTATACAATATGTTTTACAAACATTGTCTGCAGCTGGTTCATATAGATGAGATGTTTTGCCTGGTATCTAAAAGTGAATGTTTTGTCTAGTCAGTTTCAAGTATATAGGCTGGCAAGTATACGTTCAGTTTATACTCAATCACAACATCTGCTGGTTGTTTGGTATACGTTGTAAAACTATGATATAATGTCAATAGATCCGTATACAAACGTTCGAAGGGCAAATAAAATATATGCAAACATTGTAACACTCCCCAGAGAATCCATGTTGCATAGCTACATAATTCCAACCCCACAACATGATCGTGGTTGTACAATGTTGTTTCTCTCTAGAGAACATTATTGGGTAAATGTTGCTCTGGGATAATGACGGTATTTGTCTTTGGTAAATGTTCACACCATTATTACCCTCCGAGGGTGAATGATCATTTAGCTGCGTTGAGTTTCTCATGCGTCCTTGTATGAAATACATACTAAAACGACACAAATATCACCGAACAATTGTCAGATCACCGAAAATCATTGAAATATTTAGAATAGATTTTTACACAATTGTTTTCATACAATTTAGTATTTTGTTAAATAACGTATACAGGGTGGCTGAAAAGTAACTTGCACCCCCCCCCCCCCCTTAGCTTTTCAACCATTTGAGATATTTGAAATCGGTTTGCGGCAACCTTCTTAGATATGAAGGGCTACAATAATTATGGTCAATTTTGAAAAATTTTCCCTTAGGGGTAGCGGGGGTAGGGGGTAGCTCAAAATTTTCAAATGACAAGTATAGTCGAGTTTGGTATCATTTTACAGGGCTTGACAAAACATAAACATTGACATAAAGAAAACCAAAATCGGCTCACTAATAACGAAATGGCGCCCTAAAACGTTTCAAATCCAAATAACCATGAGGGTGGCAGAAAAATTATCTTGCACCCTCTTTAACTTTTTAACTATTCGAGATATTTGAAATCGGTTTGCGGCAACTTGTTTGGATATGAAGGGCGACAATAATTATGGTCGGTTTTGAAAGTTTTGCCCTTAGGGGTGCGGGGGTAGGGGGTAGCTCAAAATTTTCAAACAGCAAGTATAGTTAAGTTTGGTATCATTCTGTAGGTCTTGACAAAACATAACAGTTAACATAAAGAAAATAGAAATCGGACCATGAATAACAAAATTGCAGCTAAAAATGATTGAGACAATAGTTATTTAGAGTAATTTTTAGCTGCCATTTTGTTAATAGTGGTCCGATCTCAAACTATCTCAAATGGTTGAAAAGTTAAGGGGAGGGGGGTGCAAGTTACTTTTCAGCCACCCTGTATAGTTCAGTACATTGGACATGGCCACGAGCTCTATTCTTTGTAATACCAATTACCCTTATTAATTTGAACATTAGTACTTGTGAATTTACAAATCAAACATTTCGAATGAAAAGTTTAACAATTATAACATACAATGTTATACCTTCCATTGATGGTGATTGATGGTGAGTTTAAAAATCATAATTAACAACACTTTTAAAAGTCCCACAATTTACAAATCATGACCTTGAATAAGCCATTTCAGTTCACTCTGATACTAGATTCGTTTTGATAAATGTTTTAAATAGCCGAAAGAGTCTTTATATAACAAGTTTTGGCGGCTAGTAGTTTTGATATGATCGTTATGATATAAAGTCGTGTTTTGAAGTCGGGATAGGTAGAGAGGGATATTTATGTAACGATGTATTTATTTATACGAGGGATAATGTGTGATATACATGCTAAGATGTGGGATATTTCCCTCGTGTGTTAACTCAGTTATATAGGGACCGTCTCTCGGGTAAAGGTAATGTCGTTAGTTACACTCCCAACTCTCGGGTCTTATTGTCCAACTTGCTAACTGTGGCTTTCAAGTTAAATACCAACTTAACACACAAGTTTCATCTAGGGATAGTGCACCATTTGATTGCAATGGTTTGTAATCCCTTCCAATTAATTATCATATTCCAACTTTTCCGTAGATCAAAACATTTCATAAACGGTTGAAGATTGATTATTTAGAGGGTCATTATGGATTTACATTGGTTACAAATTAGCTTGCTCCAAGTTAATTGTTTTGTCCTAAAGTAATAGTGGCATTAAGTTTAAATAAACGATAGTTCTTGTTTTCTTTGGCACAGTGAGCTTAAACATTGTTATTGTTAAGGCCTAAACCTAAAAATATATTAATTCAGCCATTAAATTACCTTTTCATCCGTCCCAAAAATGTGGTGCTACTAACTTGAATTTACCGCCAAGAAACAGCTGATACTCGACGCTACCCCCTCCCTCAAGGACAGGACGACGCCACTTGCACTCCTGACTCCTGCAGTGACTGGCCACCCCCGCCAACACGCTAGTGCCTTCCGGCGCTATGATTTATTTGTCATTACCTATGTACTAAATATATGTTTTAATATACAAGTTTACGTAACAGTCTAGCCAGTATTTTATTTCCTCGGCATTCTTCGCCCTCACGCTGATCCTGAACGATACGCCAGATCCACGCTCCACGCTGCTACCAAGGAACCCCGCTCGTCTTGAAGACATCTGTAGAAGGTAGCACCACACCACACCTATTTTACTAAATAAGTTTTAATTCCACCCCCAACAGTTATACTCAGGTAAATTGTTGTACATAATAGTCTCGAGCCTAAAATAAGTAATCACTAACTGTACGTAAGTAACAAATGTATTTGTGTACGCCTTTAATTTATCCCAACATTCTAATGAAGGATTTATTTAAGACAATTACAGCATTTAATTGCAGTACTTTTTAATCTCTTCAAGTTAAATGCGAAGTTTTCAGTTTGGAAATGTGTATTACAGATTAGTGTAGGTTCAAATTATTTTTACTCGTATTCCTTTACTTCTCACCTTAGCAAAAAATAATATTACAGTTAAGGTATAAAAATCGAATGTGTTTTGTTTTCCTTTCACTCTGGATTTAAACCTTTTTAACACACATTTATACATTTTATTCTTCAAATCAAAACAGTTAAGTAGACATTTAATTAATAAATTTAAGTAAGCCTAATAAAGTACCACAGTTTTTTCCCTAATACTAATTAAAAAAAAATAAAATACAATCTAATACAAACCCCCAACATATATTTCCACCGGATAATCTAGTAGTTTACATTAACCAAGGCCAATGTTTGATTAAACTATGAAGTGTTCTTCACACACTGTGTCACTTTTGCTCTTGTGCCGATGTTTGGTTTGTTAATGTACTGTGACGCTGACATTACTACTCTCTCACTATTGGGCTTAATCCATAATTAATAAATCACGTGGTTTAAGCATTGTCCATGAGCACAGTGCAATTGGTATTACCAACTGATTTGTCAACGTCTACTTTCTTAATTTGTTCCTTTTCGATTTCTTAACATTTGTACTTATCAATCCTCGATTTTACAGCGATTATTTTTTTTCTAAAGGTTTTTTTATTTTCACGTTTCTGAGACAAATAATTTTGGATCAAAACCAGTTTTAGTACTCTATTTCACCTTCATAAAATATTTGAGCATTTGTAATTTTAAATTTCGCAACGAAACATAAAAATCTCTCATTTAGGAAATAGTTCCATAACGTTGTCAAGGCGACAACTTTGTGGATGCAAATTATGATGAATCATTCGTGTATGTATGTCAACAGTAATAAAAAGTAAATTAATAATCGTTACCCTAGGGAGTCTAATATATTATGTTATTTAAAGAGGTAATTATTGAATTTACCTCGACACACCTTTGACATTAGAAATGAAGGTTTGGGAGAGGGTCACAATATAAAAAACTAACCAAAAACAACTATACGGGTAGTTTGTGGGTGATTCATCTATCGACTTTATTTGTAGCTGACCTAAAGCGTTGTCATCCTGTTGTAAAGTCTATAGCCTGTTTAATGTGTGTTTCATGTTTGTGGCGTTTGGGTGCGCTCATATGGATTTGATGTTTCTCTAGTATTTTACAATAGATTTATGATTAGTGCTTTGAACATATAACCAGGGGAAAATCAATCGTTTACAAGGATGTTCAGTTTAAATAGTTTTAAATTGTGTAATGCAACTTACAATAAACAAACCCCCCTCTGGATAAACGGAACCAACTATGAAACTGTCTACACCTTCTCCATAAGGATGATTACAGCATTTTACATGTTAAACCCACGGTTCTTCACACATGAAAGACCTTTATTTTGTTTCAAAGTAAAATGGACACATTAGGGCATATTGGTATGGCTGAATTCTCTAGGAGATAACACAAAATTAAACCTAGGACTTCGGTCCAGAAATCCTGTGCTCCACCCCATATACCTTTTTGGGCAGTACAACCTTACTCCGCACAACTAATGGCAAGTTATGATTGTTTATTATGAATGTTATGTTAGAGAAAGATATGTCTTAGCTTATTACAAGTCTAAACTTTAATCCTATAATATACCAACTAATGATCATTAAAACTTTAAAATATAAACTTTATACTGTATAAATTCCTGTGTAGTATGTTGTGAAAGAAATTGTCTCCTGCTAACTAGAAACTAACTCTATAGACAGAAATGTTTTGGTCCTGTCGAATGAAATATGAAAAGCTATTTACTATTTATACGCCATGTCCATGTGTTTATACGTATCCTTCTCCTAAATACTTTAAATATAGTAATAACTATTTTTCATTTTGGTTTTTCATTAATTACATAAATGCAGTGATTACACATACAAATTATTTCAAGTAGCCCAATTTAAACCAAATGAACACATGCTTATTTCCTGTTTAATATATTTAGACAAAATAATTTTAAAAGTAGAAATAGATTTTAAATAGTAGAAATCAGAAAAAGAAAAGTATACGCGTATTTTAAACACAATAAACTCAATTTGAACACGTTTAGACGATGTCATGCAATTTCAAGAACGCAAACCCTTCTTCTTATGAGATTGTAGCGAATCTTTTCACAGAACTTGCTCGTTTTCCACATGTTTTGCATTCAAAATGAAGAATGCTCGGAGTGAACAAATAGATGACTCGAGCCCCAGTATCCTACCTTGTTAAAAAGGAAACCTTGTTAAAAATCTCTTCTTTTTTATAGTTATAGTTCTATATGATTACGCATCCAAAGTACACGATTCTCTCCTACAGTTCAATATAGTCCACCTATTGTTTGGTAGAGGAATTTGCTGATATACAAATATTTCTATTGTATTTTATGGTAGTTTTACAGTGTGTGGACTGATTATTCTACAAGAGAGCAATCAGAAGCTTATTAATTTGATTTTGTGTTTTAATGATCAATAAGAAGTAAGAGAAACACGAATAAATACTTTACGTAAACTTCAAACAAAACACAATGTAAGCAGACCAAAAACTATACTTTCATTGAATTAAATGATTGGGAATCTACACGTATTTGATTTTGATCTAAAGGTAGAGTGGATTAAAGTTTGACTTTGATCTTGACAAAGAAGCCTTTGAGAATTTACTATTGTGACTTTGAAGAACTCAAATAATCGGTAATTACTTAACGGATTTAGATGAATTTCTTTAATCTTCTAGTGGTTACACACTTCGTCCATTATTATTATTATTTTATATACAATTTTACAGTAGATTTTTACTATTTATCAGATGATTATTAGGTTTTAAATAGTGAGGAGGTCTTAAAAAGAAGTTTATGAAAAGCTATTGATCAAATATTGCCATTGACTACATAGTATATTTTACAAGACTGTAGCGAAAGTATTTTAAACCCATGTAAAAACGGTAACAACCAATACAGATATCAGTAGTATTGAACCACCGACGAATTGTTCTGTTTTTAATAAAATTGAATTTATTTTACACCTACATTTCGAACATTTCAAAATAAAAGGGCATCTTGGTTTGACTGTAGCATTTTTCACATCAATAAGTTAGCAAAACGAAAATATAATAAAACGGTTAAGTTTTTTAGGCTACCCTCTATAAAACTCATATTTAATGATTAGTTTTAATGAAACTAGTTGTAGCTGGTTTATACTGGTAAAGATTCTTATTTAAAATTTTAAGTCATTGATACAATTTTACTGAACCACAAAGACTGCAGTAGAAATCACAACAATCAAAATGTATCCCAGCAATGCAGAAACTTTAAGCAATCCATATACTATCTATCTATACTATTATAAAAAAGAGGTGGTTGCTGTATGTGTGTATGTGTGTATGGGAAAAGTAAACTCGAAAAATACTGGTCGGATTGGGCTGAAATTTGGCATGATGATAGCTCACATTCCCGATTAACATATAGGCATATTCTTATTTCAAAAAATCCTTTCGGGCTCCGCCCCAGTGGCTCTGGAGTTTCCCATGTTAACCTTATGAGAAATGGAATTATTGAATCTTAACAGCTGTTTCAATTAAACAAGTTGGTTCTGTTCTATGATGTTCAATAGCATTAAAGTTACAAGGATTACCAACAGGGTGCAGCACTATTATTTCTTTTACATTTATGACAACAGCTAATTTGCAACCAAAAGGTGAGTGAGCGTAGCGAACGAACTTCAACCTGGAGGCGAGTTAGCGTAGCGAACGAGCTAACCTGAAGGCAAGTGAGCGCAGCGAACGAGCTCCAACCTAAAGGTGAGTGAGCGTAGCGAACGAGCTCCAACCTAAAGGTGAGTGAGCGTAGCGAACGAGCTCCAACCTAAAGGTGAGTGAGCGTAGCGAACAAACTTCAACCAGAACGTGATTGAGCCATGCGAACGAGATAATCTTGAAAATTAAGAAGTTAAACGGGGCAAAGCCCGCGGGTTACAGCTAGTTTATTATAAAGGAGAGGTTGTGCCTGTCTGTCTGTGTGTTTATACAAACTAAACTTAAAAAATATTAAACCATCTGGGCTCAAATTGGACAAAAATACATACATAACGATTCCCGCTTCGATATTGACTCAAAAATCATTTAAAATAATGGTACTTTCATTGGTTGAAGATAGAAGTAACAATTTTCACAATTGGATTCAATTCTGCAAGTAATATTGACAATAAGGCACGTGCAGGGTCGACCTCTGATGCAATATTGCAATATGTAGCCTTTAGGGTTTGTATAATTATTGCCAGCTACAATATGGTAATATACATGATATGATGATACAATATGGTTTCCCAACAATTGTTATAACATTTGCCGTTAAACTGTGGGATTCGAATAGTTAAGTGTAATTTCTAGTTTGTAAATATGTTTTTTTACTAGTAGACTCAGTTACATTTTTTTAACGAGATGAAAATGTTGTGAAAAATTATATAGAGTTTAGAAAAGCTATTTATATACATTTAGGCTACAGGTATTACATGTCACGAAATCTTACTTCAGTAGTAAATAAACATTTATAAAAAAACATTTTGTTAATACAATAGTGTCCCGACAGATGATTTGAAACAGTTTGATTGTTAAGTTTTACGTTATAAGTGTTTTTTAATAACATTAACTAATTTTGAACTGTTTCCTGTGGATTATTATTCAAGTAGTATAAACTCAGCGTTAATTTGGGTTTTTTTTCAGTTGTCATTTTAGAGTGAGTGAAGTGCACAGTAAAGGATGGAGCAAATTAGTGGGCAAAATAGTTGGCAGCGTAAAATGTAATAGAGAGTAAACTATTGAATAAAGCACTTTCTAGTTAAAAAAAACACCGAACACAAATACTATGTCCTACTATGTACTATGGTCTTCTTCTCACATCCTAACTTCTCACAGCTTTCAATATCAAGTTAATTTTAGAGAACAGATAACATTTAGGTTTCGTTGAATTGAAAACACAACCTAGAGCAAAACGTATTTCTAATTGATGTATCACTAACACTTTAATACAAAAGAAACATTATACTTCATTTTTGTCGTGGCTTTCGATGGTCATATAAATATGGATTAGACCATGCACGGCTAAAGTTTTTTTGTTAATTATTTTCAAAGAATTAAAATTGTTAACTCCCCATCAGAGAGATATTCGTTCACAGGAATTCACTAATGAACTTTTTTATCTGATATGAAAGTCACAAATTCTCTGTTTGCGAAAACAGAAACAGATGACGGCGCTTCCAGGAATATTTGAATTTGATATTCCAATATTTATTGTTCAATACGGTCGTACAGTGTTTTGAATGTGATAGGTTTACAAATTGTGTTGATTGTGTCTCATTGTATTAGTTGTATTTATACTCATTATAATATTTAGGTTAAAATTGCTAGGGGTAACAAAACAACACTATCCGGATTATAACTTAAGTCCTTTTGTGCTATGGAAAAGTCATAGCACCACATGACACATTCTAAATAGCAGCACATGACATTTGCATTACTGTGATTTTGATACTGAAACAATAATTTGTAAAATTAGAATCATGTTAAGCTCTGTAATCCTTTTTAGGGTACTTGTTAAACATAGATGATTACATAAATACCTATATAGATAACAGCTGTGACAAATAATATTATGATCTTATACCAGAGGACAGGAAATAGTGCACTTAGAAATTCTCATTTTGTTATTATTGTAATTAAGTTATTACGATAATATTTTCTAATAAAATTACACCAAACCTAAATTTCTATGTATGTAAAATACAAATTACATTTGCAGGTTTCGTGTATTTAAACAGTTTTTGGCCTTATTATTGGAGCACGTCGTAGGCCGTAGTTCTGTAGAAAAAATAGTTTCCCAAATAGATTGATTTTATCTGTTATCCAATCAGGAATATATGCATTACTATTTAAACTTCATATGGATATGTTCTATATCAGCTCTCTCAATTCTGCATTGTATGCAAAGCTATGCACAACTTTCCTTGTTAATGTTAAATACTGTTATGGAAGTGGTCTATTAGTTCATCTCTTATTTGCATAAAATTTGAATGCAAAACACGTGGAATTAGATTTCGCAAAGTGTTCTTTTGCATACTTGAATATTAAAGTCCATAAGTAACAGATGTTATTGTAGTATTTGTTATTCAACAAGGCATAACAAATGTTATTCTATAATTATTTTTTGGATGTCTTAAATTGATTTAAAAATTTATTGATTTCCATCTGCCCTCTTATTACTGCTTTTATTTTTTAGTGTGTCCAAATGAAATAATATCACTAATAAATTTGTGCAGCCTCAAAAAATCGAATTTTTGACATTTTTGTTATTATGTTTTTCGGGTATTCTTAAGAGTCAAATTAAATTATATCTGACTTTGAGAACTTTAAAATTGAGGTAATATAAAAGAAGTGTAGAAATTGTAATAATATCTTGTTAAAATATTGCTTGCTTAAATTTTAACTCGTGCTAATTCTAAGTTCGGAGAATTATTCTATTCATTAGAGGAAGGAAATCATAGAAATGCTTGCTAACAAACATTTTGTTAAAATGCTACTTTCATCATATTGAAGGCTCTGTCTGTGAACGGGCTTTTATGGATGATACGCACACCCTCTGGGTGCTCTTTATTCCATTACTTACATTTCACTGGAAGATTTTTATTTATCAACAGAAAATACTATTTGTAAATAGTGTGAAATACAACTGACTTTGTCTTGTAAAAATTTATTTATTTATAATATTTTCTTACTTTAACAAACATTCAGTTAAACAATGACATTTTTCCGCCGAATGATAGTTTTTCGTTTTTTGTTTTTGTTACAAAGTGAAATATTTAGAGATAAATGCAATCACAGTGGTGTACAAACTTTGGTACTATTACAAGGGCAAATTTGTAGAGCTTAACGCCATTAATGATGCGCATATGTTCGCAAGTTCAATATTTGCATTACATCTTAAATTGTATTTCCCTGTTCACGTTGCTTTAAAACACCCCTAATTCATATTTTTTATGGCTGTTGAAATTATATGTTTGAATTTTTCGTTCCTAGATAGGAAAGGAGGATATAAAATTTATATTTATATAAATTTAAACTTATTAAAATTTAAAATTGATATAAAATAAGAGGATATAAAAAGTCCTCATCATCTCATGAGGAATTTTTTTATACACAACAAATTAAAATATAAAAATTAATCAAAAGTATTGTACTATATGGTGGAAAGCAACAGTATCGTAGTATAAAAACAGTTTTCTATTAACCTATATTTTTAATTTAGTCCAAAGAGTCAAGGTAAATAATGTCAAAATAATGTAAATCCCCTACATTAAAATCATATAGGAAGAACATTATTAAATATCTGCATTATAAATATATCAGTGTATAAAAAATATGTATATTTTAACTCTCAAAAGTTTGCTTAAATAAAGCTCAAATAAAACAGAACCTTGTCGGCTAGCACAAACCACAGTTCTTGATTCAAAATAAACTTATCTTGTTTCCAATACTCTTAAACCGTTTTCGGTCCATTAGGTTGGTTTCAGGAGGATCATACATAACAGATAGAACATCCATGTTCAACGTATTAGGTCAATGCGCAGTTTATTTAATTAAAAACAAAACGATAGGTCGGTTAAAGAATAAATATTTTAGAGAATTGATTATATTTATTTGATATTTGTTAGAATTTTTCTTATATGATTCTTTTGAAATGTGTACTTCAAATGTTTCACACGTTACGTTACTACGCTTTTCTATCATAATTAAAATGATTCCGGGTTTTATTTCTATACATTCAGAAACACATATTCACCACAACACAGAGCACGGCCGGGGTAAATCCCTATTCAAAATGTTTCAATTGAAATCCTGCATAATGAAGAAGTGTTTTCAATGCACATTTTTACTATGTATTCTAACGATCTCTTTTTTACTCAAATGTAAAAGGAAATTGTTTTCATAGTCTGTATGAATAGAGGATTATTATCTAAAGTTAAAGATTTATTTTAATAAACTGACAAAATAATTCTGTATTATTATACTAAATTGAGAGAAATGTAAATTGGAAGTAAGGAATAATTTAGTCTATTAATGGTTTGAAACGAAACGTTGCATTTGGATCTTGGTCTTTTGGTTCAATAGGATAAAAAGACAACACAGATTTTAGTAGGTAGCAATGCTGCATAGCACTTGCTCCATTTTACACACATGATCAAGATTTTACACAGATTTATGTCCTTATCCTTATTTAATAATAATAATAACTAGGGTTCCATATTCCAAACCAGGTATCGTAAAGTTGTTTATGGAACTTCTGTTTTCAAAATATTTTAAAATATAATTTTCCTGGAGTGTAACATTAATTAGTCCACACATAGAATGTGGAAATTCGGTGTACCCAGGATCTTCATAATTTAATGGTTATGAGAAGTGAAATATGATTTTTTTCAATAATCAAGTTTATGAAACCATTAATATTATTGAATTTATATTATATATTTCCTTAAACAATAATGGTCATAGACATCCTTATGTTATTTAAAAGTAAATAGTGTTTTTAAACGCAACCAAATTTGTATATGTACCCTACCAAAAGTCACTTTTTAACAAAAAAAATCTGCTCATATTATGGAATCCCCGATTTCTTTACTTCATTACCAATCAGCATTATGCATTGTTGGGTAGTTATCTATGAGTTTTTGTGTTATTGGGAATTTATTGTAAGTATAAACTAGGCGTTTTCGCAAGCTCTATTTTGAGCTTTTGAACATACCAAGTTGAGACCTACTCCAATAAATGATCAATAACACTAAGCCTTATTGATAACTTCAACAATGCATATTCGCTGATCGCCAATGAAGTAAAGAAAACAGGGATACCATAATAGTCCAGTAAAATAAGACATTTTGGTATGCAAAAGGTCGGGTAGTTCTGATTTTTGGATATGTTGTTAGTATTGGGCCCATAACATAAAATCCAAGTTATCCACCTCGAGATACTGCCGCTCGCCGCGGGGCGCGCCACTTGTTATCGAAATATAAAAAATATGGCAATTCCTATTGTTTTTCACTCAATCTTGCGAACCGTTGATTTTACCGAACATTTTATATTATTAAATTAAAGAAGAATAAATTTGTGACAGTTTAAGCCCAACAGCAAGTATGTAGCGTAAATAATGGTCAAAATACAGACCATCAAAATAAATAAATTTTCCAAAGACGTATAAAAATTGTGGGTTTTTCAATATTTCCACATTATAGTTGTTTGAAGCAAACACCGTATTGATTTAGAGAGTATGCCAGTTTATTTGCTATTAATAGAAAATAAATGAAAGTATGAATAAAAATACCCTTACCTCAGCAAACCTGCAGACTAAGTGAATTTCCATTTGCTTGATTTGATTTTCACAAACCTATTTAAATAACATTAGGTTTAACTGGTACCTAGGTTTGCTGCTACAGGGAGGGTAATATAGTATATAAAATAATACTAGTATGATAAGAAACAAAAAAATTTACCCAATTTTATAAAAATGTGTCTATAAATAAGGAAAAAACAATAATTAAAAATCTTCGCTATTGGAATAACTTGAGGTTTTTTAATTAACATTTTTTAATTTTCTCCGTAACCAATAACTTAAAAAAAAAAACATTTTAATGTACTAAATTATTTGTTTTTAAGCTCTACAACATTCTTTAATGATACAATTTTAAAATTGTATGTTTTGAGGGTTAAAAATTAAAAAAAAAATATTCTTACCGGCAAAATACCTATAAGGCAACCGTTCCTATGGCCTTATCATGCCGATCATGCTTAGCGATCTCGTTTTAATAAATAAATGTACGTTTACATGATTCAATGATTTATTTAGGCCATTAAGCAAAAGCAATAGGCTAAGTCACTTACAATACAAAGTAAATGATAAATAGTCCATCTCTTGATTCACAAATAAAAGTAATGTTTGTACCAAATTCCACTAAATCGGGTGATTTTTGGGAATCATTGTGCTAACGGACGATAATAACTTTTTGGATACAGTTTAGTAAAATCTTTAGTTTTTTTTTTTTTTTTTTTTTTTTTTTTTTATACAGGGTCTCTAAAAAAACTCACCTAGTTTGAAAATTTATTTATTTATTGTACAAGATACAAACTACTCTTCAACGACTGATACCATAGAGAAGGCTATGGTGATACATTAAATGAAAGGTAATAAAATAAACGTTATTTTAACACTATCACACCTCAATATGCGAACCATTTGTAGCCCTGCAGACATGCAAGCTATTTTTACCAATTTTTATCATTAATATTTTATTATTTGTAATATAATTTATTACCAAAACTGTGTTCAAGGTCAAATAGGTGTAGCAATTTATAGCCAACGTACGAAACTAAAACTTTGAAGTATACTCTACACAGCACGAAATGATCATTACTCATCCATTTGAACAATAGTATCGTGAGGTATTTTTAAAACTATGGAGTCTTTTTCGGACACCCGGTATAGGCATATATACATATATATTTATATATGTTATAACAATTTGAACCAACAGTATTTTTGGCCTCTAGGAATACCAAAATGAAAAAGTAAATCGGTCCCGGGTCTAGGTCTTACCATGAGACCTATTGTAATGGTGTATTCCCTATAAGGGAAATTTGCTAATAATTAGAATATCATTTATATTGAATGGTGTGTGTTGAGGAAACCACTATTTAATCTTTTCATAAATTTCGCTGTCTCGAGCAATGCGAGAATAGCGCACGTCAACAGTTTGCTCACTGTTAATGTTCAACTGACGTCATTTTTTATAATATTTCTCAACTTCCTACAGATTTGATGAGGACGGATCATCCCAAGCGCCCATCAAGTTACAACATTTTGTCTGTTATCCTTCGTCCTCGAGTCAATCCACCAGAGCTTTTCATTGTCTTTATGAGGACCTGTTCGATAGCCTAATCAGGCCAAATTCCACACCAGAACTTGTCTGTACGTCTTGTAGTGAAATTTCCGATCTTTGTGAATTTGTTGTGTTCTGCAATATCAATCCTGTATTTAAATTCAAATTCAGCATGTCCTGTATAGATGGGTGCACTTGACGTGGAAAAATTACCCGCTGCATGGAAGATCTGTGGAGTTATTGTAATTGGAAGATCTTATTTGCCTGATCTTTCAGCCTCAATAATCTGTTAACTATGATAAACTGTTTTATTTTGTTTTCATGTGAAAGTATTGTACCCAAAGCTTAGCTTAAATGTTTATGTATAAACATTTGACAGCTTTGGGAAGAATAGTTTTGCCGTTGAAGGTATATTTTGAAGGTCTTTTTTTGGCATGTAAACCTACATTTATTAAAACGAGTTCGCGAAGCATGATCAGGCCATGGGAACGGTTGCTTTATAGGGTCTTTTGTTAAGGACGGGTTTTTCGTATTTTTGACCCTAAAAACATACAATTTTACAATGTATCTCTAAACCATTTTGTAGAGCTTAAAAACAAATAATTTAGTGCGTTAAAATGTTTTTTACAGTTATTGGTTACGGATAAAATTAAAAAATATAAATTAAAAAACCTCAAGTTATTCCAATAGCGAAGATTTTTAATTATTGTTTTTTCCTTGTTTATAGACACATTTTTATAAAATTGGGTAAATTTATTTGTTTCTTATCCCACTAGTATTATTTTATATACTATATTACCCTCCCTGTAGCAGCAAACCTAGGTACCAGTTAAACCTAATGTTATTTAAATAGGTTTGTGAAAATCAAATCAAGCAAATGGAAATTCGCTTAGTCTGCAGGTTTGCTGAGGTGGGGGTATTTTTATTCATACTTTCATTTATTTTCTATTAATAGCAAATAAACTGGCATACTCTCTAAATCAATACGGTGTTTGCTTCAAACAACTATATTGTGGAAATATTGAAAAACCCACAATTTTTATACGTCTTTGGAAAATTTATTTATTTTGATGGTCTGTATTTTGACCATTATTTACGCTACATACTTGCTGTTGGGCTTAAACTGTCACAAATTTATTCTTCTTTAATGTAATATAATATAAAATTTTCGGTAAAATCAACGGTTCGCGAGATTGAGTGAAAAACAATAGGAATTGCCATATTTTTTATATTTTGATAACAAGTGGCGCGCCCCGCGGCGAGCGGCAGTATCTCGAGGTGGATAACTTGGATTTTATGTTATGGGCCCAATACTAACAACATATCCAAAATTCAGAACTACCCGACCTTTTGCACAGCAACCCCATATTTTCTGACAGATTTACTGGACTATAATATGAGCTGGTTTTGCTGTTAAAACGTGTATCACAGTAGTTGCAAATATTTGGGTTGCGTAAAAAACACTCTGTAATATTTGTGTTTACTTAACAAATAGTTTGTGATTAAATTTTTAATTTTTTTTAAATTTCTATAGTCGTTGGAGTATTGTTTATCAATTCAGCACTTCAATTATTGTTCAATATTACGTTTTGTATCGTGTTTTTCTTGCAATTGCTTTTATAACGCAGTGTTAAGTGTTAGCTATGCAGCAGCAGTTAACACCATAGCAAATCCTACCAAACGAGGCTGAAAGCTTCCTTAATCAAACAGCTGGGTGGATTTTAGGTTTGGCTGACTATGTAAACATTTTGATGAAGTGTCAACATTTCCATGTATCAAATGAATGATATCCTCTGTTGAATCAGCAAATACGACGATGGCTAATGAAATGGAAACTAATGATAAAACGTTACCTTGGGCACTGTAGAGTTAAAAACTGATAACTCCTCTTTGGTTTGATTTTAGGAGCATTTTTTATTTATCTTATTATGGGTTTGATATTACTTAAACATTGTCTTATACTGTAGTATATACCGCATACCATGTTGCCAATTAGGTGGTACACTTCAATTAAAAATAAATCACAATTTAACTTGTAGTAGACGAGAGATGAATTAAAAGACAAAATAGGCCCAAAATATATATATTCTATTGATTTCAAAATTTCACAAAACTCTCTTTCCTAAATAAATATAGTTTTCCCTCTTATTAGTTGCAAACTTTGGTATTAAAATAATAAAATTGGGATGGTCTTACTTTAAATCAGAGACACTGGGTTAAATGGTCAAAACTGGCACTAGAAGTTACCAAGAAACTATAGTGGTTGTATTCTGTAATGTCTACAGCAACCACTTCCATTTGACCACCAGTTCCAGTAAACTTAACTGACAAAAACTTGAATTTTTTATCAAGTACCACTACCAACCTACAAAGTTAAATGCTGGACACTATTTCTTAAGTTAATCTTACCAATGATAAAATTTTCTAATTTTGTTTTGGTCATTTCAATTTTAATTTAATTACCTCGGTACAAGTAATATGAATTAGGTATGTATCATGTCACACACCATTCTACACTCATCCTTCACTCATATTTGGGTTGAAATACGCACCAAGGTACCCCATCTCAATGATTGATAATATTGATAATATGTATGCTTTATTAAATTCCCTTGCACAATTATTTAGAAAAAACTGCTCCGTGAATTGTAAATAAATTGTTGGAAATGTCTTTATTTTAAATAATAATATTTTTACGCTAGGCTCTGTTTGAGAATTATTTTAGTTTTTTTGTAAAAACGTTTGATTTAAATAATTAATATAAATACTTTATTGCCTTGACAGTACAATTATTTAACTGTTAACTTAGGTTAAGTATTAATTTAAACTCTTTATAATTTCATTTTTGAATTTATATGCATTTTTTTAAAGTATTTATTAAATTAGATTGGGTCTTCAGTAAGGATTTGTTTTTTATTCTTTTAATTTGGAGATTTGAATATTAATTATCAATTTGTTAAATAATTGTCTTCAATTGTAATATAGATGTTTTTCATAAAACTTTGTTTTGTGGAAAGTAGAAGAAAGTATTTGTACTTTTCTCAAATTATAATTCTGCACACATAATTCATAATTTCCCCTGAATTTCTAAAAAAAATAGTAAGTTTAATTATTTTATTTTTAACAATGCCCTTATGAAGAGGAAAAGGTCAAAGCAAAATATTTTCTGAAAATATCTGACAACTCTCAAAGTGCTACGTGCTCAAGTATTGGCATTTCGCTCGCGTAAATAGCCAATTATATTTCTTATCGGTTGGTCATATATAAAATTCAGATCAAATTAATGTGCATTTTACGTGCCCAAGTAACAAACTAATATCCTTTTTAAACTAACAAACTGTTGGATTCATTTAAAAATTTTCAATAAGATCAATAATCTCCAGTTGCTGAAAATAATTTTAAGTCAAAGTGGTTTTATTCCAAGTTGTTTTTCAATGTTATTCAGGGTGTTTTTCCCCAGCCTATATAATTACAACTACCGTCAGACAATTTTTAACAACAAAGCCAGCTCATATGATGGTATACCTGTATTATTTACTTCATTGCCAATCAGCGAATATGCTTTGTTGAAGTTATCCATGAGGATCAGTGTAATTGATAATTAATTGTAAATAAGACTTGATATGGTTTTTGCATACTCAAATAGAGCTTTCGGAAACACCAAGTTGACAATTATTTACAAGGAAGTCCCAATAATACCAATTATACCAATAATACCCAATAAAACCCATATACAGGGTGTCTCAGACCACCCGGCCGGCTTGTATAGCTCCAATATGAAAGCAAATGGAAACCTAACTGCAACTGGAACCCCCTATTTTGACCCCAAGGAATTCAGCTAAATTATTTTCAACCCCAAAAAAGCACCCCAAAGGGCAGATTTTGGGGGGTGGGGGTGGGTTTTGGGAAATTTTCAAATGTAAAGGGGGGTCGTGTTATACCTCTTTTTAAAGGTCCTTTAGTCCTGAGTATTTTAGTGGAAAAAGATTTAAATTATCTTCATCCCTATTTACAGGGTGTTCAAAAACGTACAAAAAATAGACCTTTGAACTACTTTTCACTGTAAAGAGGTGGAATTTCGTGGGGGGTTCAAATTTTGATAACACTTTAATTAATAAATGAGCTTTCAAAAAACTCTGGTTTCAACCCTTTTGCTATCTTTTTACTTATGTTACGCATTTTCAAACTTTTTGAAGTTTCAAAAGCTGTTATCTCAAAAATTTCAAATGGCAACATGGGTTTCATTACAAACCACATTGTAGCCCTTAAAATTTGCTATAACTTTTGTATTTAATGTTTTTTGGTATCTTCATTGGTTAAAGAGATATAACGAAATTAGTGTATTTTAATGTTTTATTAAATGGTATTCAAAGTGTTTGCTGTTGCAAATGTACACCACTAGGTCTCAACTCAAACAAAATCTTGTCTAAAAAAATAAAATAGTACTCAGATTGTTAAACTTTGGAGGATTAATAAAGAAAAAAAACACAACTGCAAATATTCTTAGTTATTTTACAATTACAAAGTTCTAATTGCTTTGAATGAATACTGTCTATAAATGCTACTGGTAAATAAAAAAAATCATCACGAAATCAATGAGCGTGTGCGTGAAACTGGTCACGTTTGATAAGATAAAACAAATTATAAGGAACTTACTGGATCTGTAAAAGAGGTGAATGCACCTGCGGTAGTAAAATAGTAATACAGTACCATAATAGTGGAGAAGAAGTACTACGTGCATAAACAGAGTTGGGGTTTGCATGGAACAAAATGGAAGGCAATTTAAGCATTTGTAAAAGTCCATCGGTATGTAGGCTATTAATGCTGATTCAAACAAATTATTCATTCAAAGCACTATTAGAGCCATAAAATTGTAAAATAACTAAGAATATTTGCAGTTGTGTTCTTTCCTTTATCAATCTTCCAAGATCAACAATCTGAGTACTATTTTATTTTTTAGACAAGATTTTGTTTGAATTGAGACCTAGTGGTGTACATTTGCAACAGCAAACACTTTGAATACCATTTAATAAAACATTAAAATACACTAATTTCGTTATATCTCTTTAACCAATGAAGATACCAAAAAACATTAAATACAAAAGTTATAGCAAATTTTAAGGGCTACAATGTGGTTTGTAATGAAACCCATGTTGCCATTTGAAATTTTTGAGATAACAGCTTTTGAAACTTCAAAAAGTTTGAAAATGCGTAACATAAGTAAAAAGATAGCAAAAGGGTCGAAACCAGAGTTTTTTGAAAGCTCATTTATTAATTAAAGTGTTATCAAAATTTGAACCCCCCACGAAATTCCACCTCTTTACAGTGAAAAGTAGTTCAAAGGTCTATTTTTTGTACGTTTTTGAACACCCTGTAAATAGGGATGAAGATAATTTAAATCTTTTTCCACTAAAATACTCAGGACTAAAGGACCTTTAAAAAGAGGTATAACACGACCCCCCTTTACATTTGAAAATTTCCCAAAAACCACCCCCACCCCCCAAAATCTGCCCTTTGGGGTGCTTTTTTGGGGTTGAAAATAATTTAGCTGAATTCCTTGGGGTCAAAATAGGGGGTTCCAGTTGCAATTAGGTTTCCATTTGCTTTCATATTGGAGCTATACAAGCCGGCCGGGTGGTCTGAGACACCCTGTATAATCAATTAGTGCAACATTGCATATCAACTGATTGCAATTAAAATAAGAAATACAGGGATACCAAAATGAGAGCTTGTTTTGTGGTGAAACAGTGTTGGTACTTGTAGTTTGGGTTTCGTGTTGAAAAAAAAACAGCCTGTACATTAGTCTCAGTATATCTTTTGGATTTAAAATAGCATGACAAGTAAATTCACTGAGTTTCAATAACAAGTTTCTTCTTAATTTACACAATTCGTAAATAAATCAATTTAGTATGTTTGCATGTAACCAAGAAAAGATAAATTATTTGTTCCTGAGTCAAGCATGATCTTATTGTGTGTATATGCTTTTCGTATTTTTAACAATTTTATTGGAATCGGTCCAAACACGTCAATTGAAGAATATTTGTAGGTTGGAAATAAGGAATATTTTAATGAAAACCCACAAAAAAAACAATGTTTTGTAACTCGGCGTTGGCTTATACGTTCACTCGATGTTTAAAAAACACAAACTTCTTTTTTTATGAAGTGAAACCAATGTTTTCACAAAGCTTACTACTTTTCTTCGTGTTTTGCATTCAAATAGAAGCAAACACGGACTGAACAAATTTCGCAGTATCTTACGCTGTTCTGGAGATTTTGTGTAGATTTGCATTTCCTTCTTGTATTACAAACGTTTCCATAATTCATAAACATTAAAAATTCTACAAAAAAAGGGCAATAAAACATTTGTGTATTGCATGGTATTACTGTTTGGATATATACTAAAATATATCGATTTTACATATCTATTTAATAAAACCTTTAATATGTTAAAATGATGAAGGCATTTTGTAAATGCTTTAATTAACTGTATGATGAACTTGGGAAAAGAAAAAAAATGCTATAGCGTTAATCCAACAACATAAGAAATTTCATTAATCATTCTTTATATGTGTCCATTTGAACTCTCGAGGCCGATACGGACACAATACTAGCAAAAGAAAACTTCCAACTAGAGCAATCCACGCAAATATAGCTCGACAAATACATTTCAAAGCTATAATTTCATTATTATGTGCTGTAACTTAGGGGACAATTTAAAACTACTATGCATATGCTTTCGGTTACTTTCGAATATGTAAATATATTGTGAGATGCAACTTAAATCAGGTATTTTGCGAAATTTCCTTGAATTTACTATGTGTTGTGTCGTAAGTTCTTAGGTGCTACCACAGTACCGTTTCTATGTTCTATGCACAGGACTTTCAGGCATATTTGCGTGAGCTAGTTATAAGGTATGCAATGGCCATCATTCTCTCAATAAAAAGTAAAAAAGAACATTAGTACAAATAAATATCTATATATTAATAGGCAAGCACGTTTCTTTAAAACCTTTTTTCTCAGCTCGTGTGCATCGTGGGGTGAATCTACGCATACCGTTAGAAAGCTATTTTCCTGTAGGTGTGCAGAATCCCTTTATGAATTTAAATAGGCTCAAAGATAAGCACAAAAAATGAGTTTAAAAATTTGAAAAAATTAACATGGATCTTATGCGTTGCCATGCTGGTGACGAAATAACAACGAAATATAAACAGAAAATCAAAACAAATGGAAGAAACTCCAATCACATGTTTTATTTACAGTGTGGGGTGAAAATAGAGAAGTGAGTAAGTTTACATTACATATTTTTGGTCGAGTTTCGACCACTGGACGACCTCTCGTCTATATAAATATGCTTCTTGCGTCGCTAGCAATTCCTCCTTGCATTCATATACTGTATAAAATTTATTTCATATCCTGAAGTTAATAATCCTACGTTTTCTTCTGTAATTCGATAATATTCTTTTATATCTATTACTATATATACCGCTTACTGTAATTAACATAAAAACTCTAGCTATTGTTGGAAATTTAAGCTTAAACTCTCTTTAGCAAATACATGTTTAACTGTTTCCTAATACTGGCTCAAGGTTTAAGCTAATATTGATGACAGGATCCTTGCTGATTACATTGAATCCAATAATCTCTCTTGGAAGTTTGAAAGTTAATCACACAACTTTAAAATTCGAAACTGTTACATAATCAAGCCATAATAATAATAAGCCAAGGCTTGTCATTCTTGTAAATCTTGATGAAGAAACATTTAATCTTATTTGTGTACCATAG
Source organism: Macrosteles quadrilineatus (assembly GCF_028750875.1). NCBI lineage: Eukaryota > Metazoa > Arthropoda > Insecta > Hemiptera > Cicadellidae > Macrosteles > Macrosteles quadrilineatus. The sequence goes on along the minus strand of NW_026542601.1, from coordinate 33,543,145 downwards.
CCCTCTTAGCGGTTTGAAAATTGGCTTTCGTTCCCTTAAAATTAAGAGTGCTAAACTACATAATAGCCAGAAAAAACCGAGTTCTTAAGGCTCAGGATAACATTAAACCTGGATTCAATCAAAGTTATCCCAAATGCCAGTTGGAAAGTAAATAATTAATTTTCTACCAAATAAAAAAAATATAATCTGCAAAGTCTTCACACAAGTTGACTTCTCATCCCGATATCGTTTTTCGTGTCTAGTTCATGTCCGTTGACACTGATCGCTAGCATCCATAACATTTTTGTTAGGCCTATATTATTTTAGGGTTAATTGCATTAATTGTGCTTTACTGTTTGGTTATAAAACCTGGAAATGAGTTATTGTATATGATTCATTTTATTTGGTTAAACGAGGTTTAAATAACTAAAATTACGAGCAACAAATTGTAAACAAAACACGACCTCGACGTTGCACCTACGGGCAGAACTAACAATAAAATTGGCTTTTAGCTTTTTCATTTCTATAAGGATAAGAAATCTACAAAGCGAGTATGTTTTATCTCTGGTATTAATTAACAGATTTTAAGTGACTTAAAGTTCATTCAAATTAAAGATATTATATTAAGGATTATAAATGCTTTGAGGCAAATCATTTTTAAACATTCGACATGTCCATCACTGTTTCAGCATAATCTTTTTAACGATTCTCGATTAGTTTAAATGTTGTACTAAGAATTAAGTTAGCAAGTGAATATTTCTATCAGGGGCTTTCCTAATGAAGTATAGTATTGTTAAATTAATAAAATTTACTAATAATGACTTTTTAAAAGTGTGAATTCGACCAAGCCACAAAACAACCACTATAACACAATAATTTGGTCCACAATATCATATTCAACGCCCTGAGGTTTAATATATCTGTACTGACCACCAACCGATAGTGTCATAAAATTTCAACCAAACACTTTAATTGGAATGAAAAAAAACCTAGTCTATAATTGGTTTCTCACTTGAGTCTCATATTTGTATAACATTATAGTATGATTCTCTAGCTGAATTTAAAAAGAAAACAGTAATCCCGAATTAAACAAGATGTCAGCAACCAACACCAAGATATTAACACAGATTCCATGGCGTTTTGAATAGCATTCTTTAAAATTATCCTTCAGAACGCTTTAATATATTTTGTTATTTAAAAGTGTGACGGATTTTAAATGTATTTGTTGATTTGCTGTAAGATGTTAAAGTGCATTTCCTGAGTGTCGTCACCACTATTTACACGAGTGGACTACTTTACCTTCGGCAGTGTTTTAATTAGGTACTAAAAATCACTACTCATAACTTCTAAGAGAGGTTTTGTTTTCCTTTATAACAACCCATTGCCACTGACAGTGATACAACAACAACAAAAGTACCAAACACTAATTTCACCACGCAACAATAAAATTTGCCTGAACAGCTGAAAATTAAGCTAAAATTATCAGCTAAAATTAATTAGCTAAAATTAATTAGCTAAAATTAACTGAACAATTAATTGTTACAACTTCACAATTTCTCTCTCAGTCCCTGAGAACTGAATCGGGTGCTTTAAAAACGGTCGTAGGTAAAAATCATTATTTGTATTTATTTTTAATTTATTAATTCCTACTATTGTCGGGACCACGTAAGTTTGCAGTTGAGGGAGGAGCCTATTTACCATATGGTTTTTAATGAACCAATGAGAACCGTGCGGTGTTGCCAAATCTGTTAATACCAGCTGATTTTAATATATTGCTTAGTATATTTTAATTAGTGTTGTCAACGGGCGATGTGGCAACGTCGCACTAGCCTTGTCTTGTGATTGGCTGCCACTAACTGCAAACTTACGTGGTCCCGACAATAGGTTAACCATCATGTTTATTCCTCTATGTCAAACTAAGGGAGCGAGCTGGTCTAGTGGTTAGAGCGTGTGATTTCGGTTCCAGGGGTCCCGGGTTCAAATCCCACCAAATCACTGGATTTTATCTAAGTTATAATGCCACGATCCCTAGGTTTATCCTAAAGTAATTGAAAAACTATTCCAGGCTCTCGCCAAGAGTCATAGGAAAAAAGTATCCACCTACTGTCATTGTTGCCTTTTGTCAGGTAATTTGACATATTTGGCTGTAAACAACTCAGGAATATTACCACGATGCAACGTCATGTTTTCCTATCTAATTATAATGCATTGTTTCCGTTGATTTACGTGAAACCAAATTTAATTTATGACTGCTTTACTACATAAATCATATTTTCTTTTATGACTTCCCAATCATATGACTTCAAGCGATCACAGCCCTCAAAGGACAAAGTTCTATGTCAGGTTATAAGTCAAATTTTAATCCTCTTTTCCTTTGAAGCAACAGATTACCTGATGACGACATGTTCTATTGATTTATTTGTGGAAAGTGACACAATATTGGAATAATCCCTTTGGTGGGGTCTCCTGAAATGTTAAAATCAAAGTATTTTTTTTTTTAATAAACAAATTTAACTTTTAAATATAAATTTAACACTCCCACTACCAGATGTTTGTAAATCATGAAGAAAGAAGAGAAGGTTAAAGGAAGCTTGTTATTTATATTTGCAAAGCTTTGTAGTATAGATGATTTTTTTTAATTTTAGCATTACGTTTATGCACGTATTTGAAAGAAGGTTCTTAAATTATTATTCTGCGAGTGGAGGTTTTTTAGGGAAAATCTAAGTTATAACTAAGAAAAAAAACTAATTTAAACAAGCGGCCGTATTTCTGATTAATATTCACAAGACATCGACCAACAACGATTATTTCAGTCAATTACGATATTATTATTTTACCAGAAGTTAAATAGACTGCAGAACAAAATTTTCGGAGCAGATGACATTTGTACGATACGTCGTCATCGTACTGTACGTTTGGGGTCAGGGATGGGGTGTTGTAATAAATACACTTGTTACATTTTAAATAACACTCAGAGGGCCGCAAAGGGTATGTGATGTTGACGGGACTAATACATGGTGTGTACTGACGTGAGGAGAGGGGATTTAGGCTTGTTCGGAAAGGTGGTGTGATGGTGGCGTGATATGACGTCACGGGAAATAGCCATGAGCTGTTTTATTAGAAATATCGCCTGATTTTGCATATTGCCAACCTAAACAGAAATTGTGGTTACATGATGGTATGAGTGTCAAACTATTGTAACATTATGGTACAAATTATCAGAATATGGTTCAACATTTACTAAAGAATACTCACAGAGTATACTAATAAAGTTCCCCGAGCAAAGCTCGGTCCCCAGGTACTGTCAATAGCGTTAAAACTACTTGACCAATTGAGCAGATTTTTTGTATGAATATAGCCAGTTTAACCACAGGCTTAATGGAGATAGTTATCTTTTATTTTAATACTCTCCTAGGGCTCTGCCTGACAGCTTATTAAGTCCAATGTTGTTCTTCGAAGTAATCATGAAAAGCCACCCGAAATGCTACCCAACCCGTTACGGCAATCAATAGTTTTATTAAAATTTATGAAGTCAAACAAAGCCCGCGGGTACAGCTAGTTTAATATAATTTAGTTACCTTCACAAACGTAAAACATTTAGAATATAAACCATTCAAGTTGTAAGGCTACATGCGCATGTTATTTAAACACAAAGTATGCATCGTGCAAAGCACCAATCAACATCCAGAATTCCAAGCCATGAGCCACTAATGATGTTGCTTGTATGTGTTTGCTTGCGTCGCTAAAAATGTGCGTTGCATTCAAAGCTCCAGCTATTGTTTTTTTAAAACTCAAACTGTGTCAGATCCCACGAGTATTAGGATTTAATCCACAAAACACAAGGTTTATTGTTATATTCATTTGTTTGTATAAAAATTCACTCAAAAAAGAGTGGCATTGTATTAACATGCCTATATCCTAAAAATGTGTTCAATAAAGTAACATTTGATTGTTCGGTAACAAATTATTTTTAAGCCGGATATTATTAATTAAATATTTAAGTAATTATTACACCATTACTAGCTAAAATAGGCACCCTGCATATAAATTATTGGTATGAATAATGCGAATACAATAGCCTAAAATGTGCATCGGTAATTTTTATAAAATGAATATATTTCAATGAAATTACGATATTTATAAACTCGAAACTTAGTATTTAGGATATGCGTATGAGTTATTTTAAATGCATTACAATTTACTTCAAAAGAAAAACAGTAGTACAGAAACTATATAGGATCCATACGAAATGTGTATGAGCAAACGCAGTCAAAAGAACCGAATTCTTCATTTAAATATTTTTCAGCAAATGTTTCAGAATATTACACTAAAACACATGTATAATAAAATTATAAGAAAGGTTCAAAGGATTTTTATAGGCAATTAAACAACCGGATTGAACCAAGAAGGGTTAAGTTAACTGTATAGTAATACTTCAACTTATCAATTCCAATGTAATGATATAATAATTTTTTGACAATGGTAACCAATAAATTGATACACCATTGGACGTTCTCTCAGGACATGGATGACGCGATATTGTTAGATTACTACTAAGCCAGTCGTAAGCTCCGGCGTCAGTTTGGACGTTAGACTTTAATCCTTCACTCAACAAAGCTATCTATACCGAAGAGGATTATACGTAATAACAGTTAAAGCAGCCAAAGTAACGGATAATTAAATTAATTATTAATTATTATTAATTATTAATTAATTAATTATGACACTTCCATATTTAATTGAAATTGGAGGTTGTCATAAGGATTTTGTAACATTTTACGTCCTAAGCCCACACACATTGTTTATTTTATGTTTACGAGTTATTTTAGTTGGAATAATTAATCTTAGTATTTCATTTTTAGTTACAGTATTAAATATCGGTTGTACTCCTGCAAAATGTCTGCATATTTGTACCAGTAGATTTTACGTGATGGACCGTGTGACATACTCACAAACATACAAACTTCTATAAATATTAGTAGGAAAATAAGATAATATCTTGATTTATGACGTTGAGAATGGACATATTCAAAATATTATGACGATATTCCAACTTAGGTTGGGCGTTTGTGTATTGTAAGTTGTAATGTGTTAGTTAAGTTCTTTCACCTGAAGACGGGATCAGATTCCAGATCCCGAAACGTTGTGTATTGTTTTTTACTTTCGTGATGGAAAATGTCCGCAATAAACCTTTGAACAACATGATGACGATGACAAAATTAATGCTGTAGGACAACATTGCTTGGTGATCCCCGTCAAACGGATCAAAAGCACAACTCCCACGCATAAGAAATGTTAATAAATCTGTTTTACGCATTTGTTATAAAAATTACTGACCCAGCTTAAGCACACGTAAAGCTACTTTTTAAATGGAAAATATAACTTGATTATTATAATAAAAATAACACCTTTTTTAAGTTAATTCCCCCTAAAATTTCCTTAAGTAAGTTATTTTATAACAAATATACTTTGAACTAATAATACACTAACCACACAGTTAATTATACAGCACTTCAATGTACACATATTCAAAACTATTGTATAGTCAAAACTGGTTGATATATTCACTCAAAAATGCTAGACCTTAAAAGCTAAAAAGTGTCCTAAAACGGGTTTCAAATTATTTCCGACCTGATAAAACTTAAGGACAAGACTTACATTTTATTTTAACAGTACATAGGAACCCACAATTTTTAAATTCACTTAGAACACTGGATTTCTCCCTGGTTATTTAACAGTAAATATATTGGATAGTCCGATTTAAATATTCCTGGAAGGGTTGATGAGTGAAATGGAATAAGCAAAGGAACCTTAAAATCTCGTAAGAAGAAAATTGCCCATGGTCAACATTAACACTTTTTACTATTTCCAGGAGTTGATTCAAGAGTTTGTTTAGAGGAAAAATACACGAAAACTGTATTACACACAAATACAATTCATTTACATTAATATTAATATTACCTAAGTAATTTATTAAAGTAATTCTTTGTACTTCTCTTTGGATTCAATCATGTCAATAGAGATGTATTTCAAATCGTCTATGGAAGTAGCTTTATTACTTATTACTGTGACGCTACCAAGTCCTCTGACTGTTTATATTGCAGTGTTTATCTTTAATATCTTCCTCTTTTGTCTTGACGTTTATTTTAGAAGATCATTGTAAGACTTAAGAATGTTAAACGCTTTACTGGACTTTATAATTGAAATTTCTGATATACAGTACTACAATAACTCTCTAAGTTTTATGTAATTTTCAATTCGATAAATTTGTTTTCCACAAAATGGTTGGTTTCCAGTTTTAAACTAATTTAATAATACAACCCAAAGGCTTAAAAATCTTTCTAAAGATATATTTTGCCAATTTGTGTTTTAATTTGGTGTTCTAAAATGAAAATATGATAATTATATTCGTCCAAAAATATTGTAATTAGTCCTGCCAGGATAAATGTTTCAGCAGTAACTAATTTATTACCTTATCAATCACTGAATACATCTAGGAGTTTATATAATTGATATCTAAATAATTGTGGCTAAAATAATTATAAAACATGGAAAAGGCTTGTGTCTTGAATTTGGATACAACACATCTAGAACAATGTACGATACTGAGACATTTGTTCTCTCCGTGTTTGTTTGTTTTTAATGCGAAACACGTGGAAAACGAGTCTGTGAAAAGATTGGTTGCACTTTCGTAAGATAACAAGTTTTTATTCTTGAAACTGCATTATTTTTCTTAATTTGGGCTTCAATTAGGCTTACTAAGTTTAATATTTGTTTTTTTGTTACTACTTAAGGCCAGGCGCACACAGGCGATTTTGAGTCGCGCAACAGTTGCCCGACTAAAATGTTCAACATTGTTTTAAATTGGAGTGCGCACACGAAGGAAACAGTCTGGGGACAGTCGCGCAACTGTTGCAACCGATGTTCCCGGACCCAATTTGCCAGCGACTGCTCTGCGACTCAATTGTTGCGGGACTGTCGCTCCAGGTTTGGTATCCATTGAAACAAGTGTAGATGCGCACTCATGCAACTAAATAGTCGCTGTGTCGCTCAGTCTAACCCCAGGAGTTCAACTACTCGTGGCCAGAACTGTCACTAGTGTTTGCTCTCTTGTTGTGTGAAGATTTTAGAAAATTACAAGTATGAGTGTGCGTGATGAGGATGTCGAACAATTAATAGATGAAGTTGAGAAAAGGCCGACTATATTTAAAGTCATTGAAACTGTCCTTTCACAAGTCGCTCACTATATATATGGGATGAACCCAGTATCTTCTCTTTTTCTTTCGCGCGCGAAACTTCAGCAACAAAGCACATACTACGGCTGTATCATTGAAATCCATTTGGAACGCTGTAACGAATGTATTTCCAACACGTCTCAAGACTATATCCGCGACTACAACTGTCGCTAGACTTCAGAGTCTCCGAGAGAGTTGCGCAACAGTCCCCCGATTAGTCGGGCAACTGTTGCGCAACTCAAAATCGCCTGTGTGCCCCTGGCCTAAGATTATTCACATTTTTTTAAATTATTTTGGTTTAAATATTTGTTAAACTTAGTTGATGACAGATTAATTTGATTTGCCTTTTAAAATATTTACTATAAAAGGTACACTATTTTTTTTACGTTAAAAATAACCTTTATTCTGTAAATTAAAGCATGTTTCTTGAAAACCTGTTTTCTCAGCTTGTGTGCATCGCAGGGAAAATCTTCGCATGCTGTTAGAAAGATATTTTCCTGTAGATGTGCAGAGTCTCTTTATAAATTAAAATAGACTTAAAAATAACCACAAATTTAAATTAAAATCTTAAGCAAATAATGGGTAAATTTTTAACACGGGTCTTATGGGTTGTCATGCTGGTGACGAAATATAAACAGAAAATCAAAACAAATGGAATAAATTCCAATCACATGTTTTATTTTAGCGTGGAGTGAAAATATAGAGAAGTTTGCACAATACATATTATTTATGGTCGAGTTTTTGACCACGGGGCAACTTCTAGTTTTAAAATATTTAAAAAAAATCAAATTTAAAATATTTGAACATATTCAAAAATATTATGTACAGTCCATAATTTGAACTATTCAGGATCTTTCAGGGCAGCAACAAACAATCAGGGGGTCTTGTTCACAATCTGTTTCAAAGTAGGCCTAATAGTACTTTTATTTCCACCATTCTCATTATCATAGAATAAGTTGAGGCTTTTAACACGTTTTAAGACTGACGCTCATATTAAACTGAGTAATAGCATTGTAGAGACATACGTGATCATATTAATAAAAGTAAAACTAAAAATCACAAGTGAAGTCATTCGGTTGGTCCAATGGTTAGAGAGCGGGACTACTGACAGAGACACGGGCTCAAATCTGGCCAGTCACATTTGTATCCATTTAATAGCATATAGCTTTTAACATATAGCTTATAATAACACTTTATTACGGTGGTTCTAAACCATCATTAAAGTGTAGTTATACCTAACTAGATAACATAATACATTATAACTCTCAGACTGTAAATCCTTCACTACAAGTCAACTATAATTTTATTTTAATTACCATAAGCAAACAGGAACAACCAATATCCCTATTACATCAAAGTAATGTATCAGAAGCGTATTGCTTGGGGTTACAATTTATAATTACTTCGGTTCCATGAACTGTTGTTGTAATTTGCAGAATAAGCAGGATATGTTGATATGATCGATAGGAATACTTGCAAGTTGCATTAATCAAAATCTCAACTACCATAACCTAGGAATGGCTTCTTTTTTTTAAGAGGTTGGCGATCTCTTTTAACCATGCACTTGCTCGTCCACATAGACTACAGATCTGTGCGTGGAACGTATTCAGCAAAGCATGGGGTGAGCTGGTACAGTACGAATAGATGGTGAACTGAACGGATAAAATGTTTGCGGCAGTGACCAGGATAAGAACCCACCACATCACTGCCTTGGGCCCGAAGTTCGTGACGCTACCAACTGAACTACCAACTCACCCTAAATTTTGTTTTTAGGATCGTATAACTTTTAGTGGAAGAATTAATTCAATACAAAGTTAGTAGTTATCGTTAAGAAACCATAAACAAAATACTCTCCAGATTATAGCATACGATTGCATTTGTTTTGAATGGTGTGACTTGAACCCACGTTTTCAGGATTACAGTGTTGTGCTTGACTACTATGTCATCAATCGACATTAAAACCAGGATTTGTTCAGTACAAGAGCTATGAAAATTTTGGTATACGATGAGATTTTTGCAATATACGAAATTGTGGTATTATGAATATCAAAGCAGAAACTGTATGGACCATAAACATAGACAAAAGAGGTTACTGGACTGAATTTAAACATGTATTTATTTGTACTAGCGTACCTGGCACACGAAATCGTGCGCTGTCAAGGAGAAACTCTGTCCACCAATGCAGTTAATCTTAAGCTATAAAATACTATTTTATTACTAAACCTTATACAATTTCTCTAAAAACAATATTGCAAGAAAAGATTGGCAACACTGTCATCCAGAGATGACACTCTGAGCTAACCATTGCAAATGACGCGTTGAACGATCTTATGTTCTCAATATAATTCACAGACATCTGCTTTTGGGAGAGGTCCGTGGACGCACTATTTTCAAGTAGTCTTTGAATTATAGGTGAATCGTGTAAAGGTGGTAGAATAACTTTTCCTTTATGACAATAAAGGCTGAAGGTTCGGCGATAACCCTTGTTTGTTCGGCTTGGAAATTATATGAGGAACAGCTTATGCGGCGATTATCCAACAGTCCTAAATTAAATGTGAAATCTTCAGCCGGCTGTTGGAGAGCATACTTAAACCCAACACGGTGCTTGCTGTATTCGGCTATCAACGACAACAGTATTATTTGTATTTCGTTCGCGTCTACCAGTTAAAGTTCGTCGGCCTCCTCCTATTGGCCGTTCTGGTCGACGTCTTATATTCTCCATTATGTCGAACGTTTTTTTTTTTTGTTATGTTTTGATCTTGTGCAAATAAAAACTGGTTTGAAACGGTGAAACATCAATCTTTTCAACTAATCTAATAAATCCGTATGGCACATGTCTCCAATTTTAGTATAACTAGCCATTTCAAATATTAGTGTTAATTTCAAAGTACGAGTATTCATCTGTTCGAATGTAAACAAACATTTTCTCCCTAAAAAATAGCGTGGGAACTTTGAAGGCCACTGGGGCAGAGCCCTGATGGAATTCCAATATTTTTTTATGACAAAACAACATGCTAAGACCTTTCTAACGACACCTTGGACATGGTGATCGGCAGCACTACTGCTCCAAAACAATTGTGACAAAAATATGCCTAGCGTATTAAAAATATAGATTTCATGAAATTGTCAAAAAACGTCCAAATCAGCTGTTCCAATTAGTGTGCGGACCAGTGACGTCATTTGTTTATATTTATGATCCGCACCGTTTCTGTTCTAATATTCGTGGGCGGTATGATAATTTTACTCGTATTCAAGCAATATGGATTTCATATAGAACAACAACTAAAATTCCAATTTACTACTACGCACGCTACACCACTATTACTAGTTTTTTGATGAAAAAAAGCACAATAAAGTACTATCTAAGGTTTTTACTAAAACCTTTTCAAATCGTCTTGATTTCTTTACTTGCTTTCAGTAACACGATTGAGTATTTAGTAGTTTGTCTACTGAAGGATATGCTAGATTCGACAGTTTTATTTATGCTCAAACTATTTGTTTATTTCCAAATGTATTATCTGTGAATGCTGTTTTTTTACAACCGAATGATCTTTTAGTGTTAACAAAATATGCAAGTAAAATACTTCTAAAACGGATAACGGATATTAAATTCAGATCAAGTAAATTTTTATACTTTTAAGTTACTAATATACATAAATAATTCCCTTTATGTAAACTACCCTATGTTTACAGATACATGCCCTACTAAAATGTATATTCAATAATGTTTGAAAGCGATTCTTATAATGCAGAATTGTTTACTTATTCTTAAACAAATTAAAGGAAAAGATTCTTGTTATCTTAAATCTTGTATTTTAAACGCTTTAACCCTCTGCATACTTAAACAGTAGGCCTAAACTTAAAATTGGTATTCATGCAGTGTTAGTGTGACAATATTTGCTTAAAGCCTTATACAGAATTTCTCTCTCTTGTCGAGTTGACGTAGAAAATTAATAGTTTAATTTAGTAAAAACGTATATATTGATTTTTTTACCACTGTAAAGTAATTACATTGAAAAAAATCAGTTTTTACGGAACAGTTCTTCAGTTAGTTGTGGCAACACTTAATATTTATGTAGTTTTTAGAGTTGAAGCACTCTTAAACATATCGGCAACTTATTGCACGAAGGATGACAGTTCAAACATACGGGAAACTTTATTTTACCAAGTTGAGTAAGTAATTTATTATTCGTTGGTCCAACAATAATCATAAAAAATAAACGTTAAGACGAAAGAGGAAGATATTAAAGATGAACACTTTAATACAAGCTGTCTGTGGACTTGGTTGCTTCTCAGTAATAAATAATAAGACGACTGTCCTAGCTTTGCTTTTGAATGAGACTGTACAAAAGACGTCCTCGCTGACAACTTTGAATTCATAAACGTTTAAAAGTGGAATAAGAAAGGGGTCAAACGATGTATTCATCAGCTCGTTGCAATAAACAATAACATTATCTCTTAAAATAAAAGCTTAAAATAGTATATGGAAATCGTCGATCTAGAAATAACATTTGTCATTTAAGGCAAAATAACATTAAAGCAATCTTATGGCAAATTTCCCACAAAAGATATATCTCAGAAATCCCATTGTAAAGTCTGAAGCATGTTTTATGTCTGGTTCATTATAGTGACACCGATTGCTAGTGTCCACGACATTTTGATTTCTCTTATTTTATGGTAAAATTTATTATTTGTGCTTTACTTTTTGTTTATAATACCATAGGATCAGTCATTGCTTTAGCTAGATTGTTTTATTTATTTTTGTAATAAAAAGAAACAAATTATAAACAAAAACACACTTCTACAGGCAACGGACGGAACTGACATTAAATTAATTGTCCTTAGATGGTCCATAAGTATGATAAATCTACTGAAAGAGTAGGTATATGTTTAATCTATGGTACTAGTTACCCTAATAAGTTTGCACTACTTACCTAAATTATAAGACAGATAATTTATTCAAGATTGTTGGTTGCACGATTATAAAAATTGTTCCTAAAACCAATGGTGGACGTGTACGAATTGCATACAGTTTATTTAAAACCCTGTCCCCAATGCGAAGCATTGGTGAAATGTCTAGTCAAAATATAACTGGCTTGGAAGCTGAGTGGTCGTAGTGCTTTATATTCTAAACTGTCTCCCAGCTGTCTCTCTCTAATCATTAAACTATAAATAAATTATGCCAGTGAAACAGCTGATCTTAGTCTGTAACAAACCTATAACAATCATCGCACTTCAATCTACCTCATCCAACCTCATCCTTCACTCAAATTTGGCTTAAAATACGCACCTAGGTGGGTGGCGTCCCATCTCAATTAATAATGATATAAAGATAATTGTGGTTTCATAATTCTATATCATAACTTCTATTGTTATTACAGTTGTTGAGAAATTATATTGTATTAGGTCAGCTGGAATGATTAAATACAACCCCCAAAGGCACCACAGAATGCAATATTACATCAGAGGTCGACATTCCACGTGCCTTGTAGACTATAACTTTTATTTATTATATATTAGAGCCAATTGTCTTGCTTCATATAGAAAAGTATGAATATAATATATACGTACAAGTACTGTATACAGGGTGTTCATAAAATACACCCTGTATACACGTAACTTATTTACTTTTACACTTTTACGTTATTGATTGTCATAATATGTTTTACACGAATACATTTTTTATTTATTAAAAGCTCGTTTATTATTGACGTAGGATGTGATGAGATAGATACTCTACCAAAATAAACTAACGATTTATATATTTTTCTCAAAGATAATATAATATTATTAACATGATAAACATATGAACATGTTTTTGCAAGAAAATATTTCAAAACGTATATACATTTTCAAGTTACAAATGTGTGTGTTTAAAGTCAACGAAAGCCCTTACTTTTATACAAGTCGCCTGATTATTTACAACAATTGGAAATGTATATATATTTAAAACTATATTAAGGAAATTAAATCATATTATTAAATCACTTTAAGAATTTAACCCCACCCACTTTTATTGTAAATGTGACAGTTTATAGACAACACTATTAAACCTTCAGACCACTTTAACCCCAAAACTTATATTTTCCAACGAGAGTAAACCATTTAATATTCTTAAGTCTAATATTAATCTTCAAAATTAAACGTAAAGACAAAAGAGGAAGATATTAAAGATAAACACTTCAATATAAATTGTCTGTGGACTTGGACGCTAACAGAAATAAGTAATGAGATGTCTGTTGTAGCTTTGCCTTTGAAAAATTCACGACTAAAATTTATAAAATAATTATGTCTTTAACGACATGTTTAATACAATATTAAAATATAAAGTATAACTATTACTAATTACTTAATTATCGATGTAGGTAAAGTATAATTATTGTAATACCGTACCTATGTTTATTTTTGTTAGAAACGCTTTAATTTTAATAATTTTTTGGATGTTGTCAATAGTGATGAAGTATTATATAATGTTCATCTTGAGCACCGTTCAATTTAACAATATTGCAAATAACTAACGTAACAAAGAGTTCTATATATCAATATTAAGGTTACAATCCCTGCAGACTGCCTATAGTGGTCCTTGATCGTCCAACAGGATAACGTGCTTCGATATTACTATACCATCTTCAGGTCCTTTATTTACAAAACTTGAATGTTTCAATACAAAAAGTCACGTCATGGTGTTGTACGTTTATCAACAATCCAGTTACGTTTTAAAACCCGCATTACTGTCGCGCCTATTGTTTTCAGGAAGACAAAATAATCACAGTATAAACATTACATCCGAAGTTATGTTGAAGTTGCTCATTTTAAGTGTTTCATTATGTTTTTCTCTATACTATACAGGCATGTACATCATAATTTCAATGACGTATATCAGAATCAGTAATTAGTTCTTAAGTATTTTAAACCGTACCAAAACGTTACACAGTATCATTGTTAACAGGAATGCTAACTTACCTAAACTTTGACAATAGTTAATTTCACGCAAGAGAACATGCAAGATAGAGTTTGTTGGAGTGAAGACAAACCTTCAACAAATGGTACTTACTCAATGACAAAGGTTAAGCTATAATAACTAAGGTTAAGCTAAGGTTAAGGTTTAGGTTAAGGTTAAGGCTAAGGTTTAAGGTTGAGCTATAAAAAACTATACTGATTTTAACATATAGGTTTTTTAATCCTTAGTGTTATCAAGAAGAAAACTAATTCGGATATTTTTTTAACTAAGAACTTCTTAGTATTAATATTAAGCTACTTTTATATTATGTGCTGAGTTTATCCAAACAAATGATTATAAACAGAGTGATTCATTAGCAAAAATGTGTTTTTTTAATTTTCGTTTTTTTAAGTAAAATAATTTACTTTTCAATGGTATTTTTAAGCAAATAATCTTAACACTAATAATGTGTCATATTCTTTTGTATTTTTCTGTTATAAAATAGCATCTCTTGTGTTAAAAATCGTTTACTAATACTTTAATACTTAAAGATTTTTAACGGAAATGGTGACCATACGATGGTAGGTATTTTAAGCCAAGTATGAACAGAGATGGGTGTAAAGATGAGTGGTGCGATCTTGTAGTCTTATTACTGATGGCAGACATGTTCCGTAGACAGGACTTGTTATTTATAGCCCATACAGGCAATGGCAACTATGGGACCTACAGTTTGTACTGTAATCCGAACCACATATTTTTTTTTTAATTATTGGTCTAATTATCAGAATAGTACTGTGTATAATCATACATCTAACTAAAATTTTAAATACAGTAGGTTTAGGCCTATATACTCCCAATCTTCATTCCTATTTTTATGTAGTTATACTGTACCTCATAAACAAGATCTTGTACTTAAAAATGTTAAAACAACTGTCAGTGGAGAGGATTTCCAATAAAAAATAACTCGCAAAACTGAAAATGCATAATAAAAACCAAAATAGCAATGTGATCTTAAAACGTTAAATGTTACAAAATAATTGTGACAAAACCCAATCTCAATTAATATGGAAATGTCATAATATTTAATTATCCGTACTTTGGCTGCTTGAACTGTTATTACGTATAATCCTCTTCGGTAAAGATAGCTTTGTTGAGTGAAGGATTAAAGTCTAACGTCCAAACTGACGCCGGAGCTTACGACTGGCTTAGTAGTAATCTAACAATATCGCGTCATCCATGTCCTAAGAGAACGTCCAATGACGTATCAATTTATTACTCATTTTGTACAATTTTGTTCATTTTAAATACGATTTAAGTTTAATATTATTAAAATGTCAAATTGAAAATGTTAACTTTCATACCACTTTGATTGGCTACCATCCAAGCCTGTTAATATGTGTAACTTACCATTGTATTACACGTTTGTTCGTTTTATGAATAAATGATTTTAATAATTGTAAATAAATACACAATTAGATTTGTTCAGTTTTTTAGCTTTTTTATATCCCAACTTCACATCTAGGAGGATGCTTCTCTGGAACTGTTTAACACATTGCTTTAGGCTAGTCCTAGAGGGTATCGGCATTACCACATGGATAAATCCATTGGTGATTGATAAAATTTGAGCCCGGGACTTCAGGCACCGAAGTCTATCTTTAGACCAACTCTATACCTGAACATCAGCCGTATCAAGTGTTCAATAGTTTTCCCCGCTAATCCAGGGGCGCTTTTAATTCTATTTCAAATGTACAATATCATTTTAAACGTTTTAAATATTTAAGTCTATGAATAATATTAAATAATTTTTAAGTCTTTAACATTTTTTTAAACTTTGCACGCGTTACCAATCAGAAAGTCTTTAAATATTTAACCTGTCTTAAAATGATATTTCAAAAGAATTCGCACAATGATGTCAAAATTAAAAAGTAATTAAATATTTTAACTGTAAACTACCTCTCTTATTTTAAGAAAAATCAATTAATCAAACTGTGAATTTTAGTTTTAAACACGTGATAGTAGTTAAACTTTAGATTTAGTTTGTAATAATTTTATTCGTTAAAATAATAAACATCAACAATCAATCGTAACCAAAACGTGAATTATTTTAGCATATAAGCCAGACAGTAGAATACCAGTATGGTGTATTTTGAATACACCTTTTGCTGAATGTATGAATAGAATATACACTGTATTTAGTGGGTTAAATCCAAACAGTGTGCTCTGTGACAGTTTGAGTAAACAAACAAAAGATAGCTTTGAATGCAATACGCATTTTTAGCGAGGCAAACAAACACAAACTGGCAAGATCATTAGTGGATCATCAGGCTTGCACGTTGCATACTCTATGTATGAATTGATATAAAACACTATGCAATGTACAGCACAAACTTTTGACTATACTCTGAATGCGTCGTTTTTAGCAAATTTTCCTAAGGGGAAGAAGATATTACCGTAGGTGGCACGGCAACACGGCAAGACCTACACCCGTGATTTACTTAGTAATTTACATGTGTCCGTGATCACTGTAACTCCAGTAATTTTCGTCCAATTTTAATTATATACGGAAAATTTAGTGAAATTAAGTTAAATGAGGTTTTTTCCTTTTTTTCTACGCCAGTGGCATTTTACAAGAGATCAACGTGAGAATAAATTTTGCGGACGAGCCGGGAATTGAACCCGTCCCTCCCACACTGGTCAGAGACACTAACCACTAGGCCAGCAACACACCCAACGCGAGATAGAATCATAAAAACGGATTGTTATGGGGATTTCAATTTTTTAGACATATCTTTTTACAAATCGTTAACCTTAAAACATAAAATACCTGATTTTCATTCAAACAGTTTTATATTAAATGTTGATGTAATATTAAAGGTTACTAATAAAATGCCAAACAACTGTAGGGCTTACATTTATTAAGTATCATGGAGAAAATTTTATAGTTTGCTTATTAATCAGATTTAGATTTTTTATTTACTGATAACATAAAAAACACATTTTCAGTCCCTAGGAAGGTTTGGTGCTAGGTTTAAATTCATTAAATCTAATGAAGTAGATCTGATTGTGTGAGATCTCTTCATCTCACTCAATTTGAATAGGGGAACAATATGGACAAGTGTGAGGAAATATTTTAGTAAATATCCAATCAGACAACCTTGTCTGCAGGCTCGCTGAAGCATGGAGTTTGTTTTAATTTATAGAGGGATACGTTTTATTCTATTAATAATATATCAAAAATTAAATTATGCAATCTAAGGATATGAATGCTTAGTACTGTAAACAATCTTTGAAAAAGCAATTCCGCGAGCCTAATGGCTCAATCATTTATAGGGTATCCGCTATCTGCTATTGAATATCAATTTTCATTTTGTGCATCAAGTCTTGCTATGGCTGCTTCGATAATTTAATCAAAATTGAACCATTTATCAGAATGTATAGAATTTAAATGTATTTTCCATAATTTATAAAAGGTGATCTTAGCTTTTAGAAGTAGAAAATTTTATTTTTAAACATTGATTAACAGTAAATCAAAATATCATTTTACTACAGATATGTTTTTGCGGTAGCATTGCAAAATAATTTCTTGTGTCAAGTTGTCACCTAATCTCAGAGTTTTTATTAAAATCTATCACATTATTTATAAGGAATATCATATATAATATAATTTACAATAATTGTTTATAATTCACTCTATACACTTTTTGCGTAACTTTTTCGGAGTAGTTCGAAAGTGAGCTAAATTGCTAAATTCGTACACGAGAAGACAAAATTACTACGCAGCAAACCTACACAAATCAAGGCATATGAGTCAGCAAAATAAATTTTTTCCGGTTTGTGAGGAAATACTTGGAAAAGCTTTTCCCTGTTAGAGATCACATTGAATGCACTAAATCAAAAAACTCTCCACGTTCATGAAATATGATACAGCCGTTTAAAAATATATAACAATTTTAGTTGTATTTATTTACCATTTAAAGCTTTTATTTTATCACAGCAGACTTATGACAAACTTTGTTACAAATTGTAAAGCAAACAGTTTTTGATAATTATTGTTTTTTATAACATCAATTCCTATTGATTTTTTTAATTTTTTTTGCATTTCGTGTATTTTTCAAATTATATGAATATATTGCTTAACCACTTCAGTTGGTTTTTGGATAATGTTAATATTGCTGTAACGACATTGTTTTAATCTGGTGTGGTAAGTGCCTTCATAAATACTCATGCCAACGCCGCTGATACGCTGCCGTACAACATATTGTATTTTTCTTCATCGGGCAAAAGAATTACTTGATTAGGCAAATGATTTAAGGACACATTTGTAGACGTACAATGTAAATTGATCATGCTGATGCCATACTTCATCAAAGAGAACACAGTTTACCAGAATTTAATATAGTTTGTTGCAGTTTCTAAATCCTTTTTAGTATAAAAGTACCTGGGGACCGTGCTCGGTATAGTTTATTTCCATAGTAAAACAATCCGTATAAAGGAAACGTTTTATTTACCACTAATTTATTAAGATGGGATTTTTAACTTGGCAATCCACAACATATTAATTTATTTTACGGTCGATAAACCACATGTTTATAATAGCCTATACTTGCATAAACTTTGTTTTGAGACTTTGTTTTAATCAAAACAGCTGATTGATTATTTTTATTCTAATCTACTTAAAATAAATAACCTATTAAACTATTAGTTTCACTGTTAATAAAGTTTGCCAAAATTGACTCAATAATCCAGTAAATCTGTCAGAAAAAATAGGGGTTGCTGTGCAAAAGGTCGGGTAGTTCTGATTTTTGGATATGTTGTTAGTATTGGGCCCATAACATAAAATCCAAGTTATCCACCTCGAGATGCTGCCGCTCGCCGCGGGGCGCGCCACTTGTTGTCGAAATATCAAAAATATGGCAATTCCTATTGTTTTTCACTCAATCTCGCGAACCGTTGATTTTACCGAAAATTCTATATTATAACATTAAAGAAGAATAAATTTGTGACAGTTTAAGCCCAACAGCAAGTATGTAGCGTAAATAATGGTCAGAATACAGACCATCAAAATAAATAAATTTTCCAAAGCCGTATAAAAATTGTGGTTTTTTCAATATTTCCACAATATAGTTGTTTGAAGCAAACACCGTATTGATTTAGAGAGTATGCCAGTTTATTTGCTATTAATAGAAAATAAATGAAAGTATGAATAAAAATACCCCCACCTCAGCAAACCTGCAGACTAAGCGAATTTCCACTGGCTTGATTTGATTTTCACAAACCTATTTAAATAACATTAGGTTTAATTGGTGCCTAGGTTTGCTGCTACAGGAAGGGTTATATAGTATATAAAATAATAATAGTATGATAACAAACAAATAAATTTACCCAATTTTATAAAAATGTGTCTATAAATAAGGAAAAAAAACAATAATTAAAAAATTTTCGCTATTGGAATAACTTGAGGTTTTTTAATTTACATTTTTTTAATTTTCTTTGTAACCAATAACTGTAAAAAACATTTTAGTGTACTAAATTATTTGTTTTAAGCCCTACAAAATGGTTTGGAGATACATTGTAAAATTGTTGTTTTAAGGGACAAAAATACGAAAAACCCGTTCTTAACAAATAACCCCATAAAGCAACCGTTCCCATGGCCTGATCAAATCAAATCAAATCAAATCAAAATCTGTTTATTTACAAAAAGTTTTTTTACAATATATGCATATACAAAATACGAACAACAGTCACGCATATGCCGTAAAGGACCTGTGCGCGGGACGAGCTCTATTACAAATCAAATTAGAAATATTCTTAAAAATTAAAACTAAATTAATCAAAATACTATTTACAACTAAGCTATGAGACAGCTACAGGAATAGTTAATGCTAAGTAAAAGGTAGTCGAGTGAATGGAGTTGCAGTTACTAATGTCTGTACGCTAAATATTGTTTGGTGTACTTGTGTATTTATTATTGTTATGTATTGTTGTATACTGAACTGATAAGTGTCTCAAACTGATCGAGCCCAATCTCCGACGGCCAACTGCTTACCGAACGTTTATAAACTGGAAGAGATACCTGTAGATCTCTAATCTCTGATAATATATTTCTATACAAAAAATTCACAATATAAAAAGCATTGGTAAGGTTGGCAGACTTAAAAACTCGGGGTACCTGCATACCTACATTTACAGCTTTTGTGGTGGGATAGTTATGCGTGGTTGGCGTCACTATTAAATCTTGATTGGAGTATACAAGTTGATCTTGATATACAAGTAAAGTTTTGTTTAAACAGTTGACGAAAGTAATTATTGAGTGTTTTTGAATAATAAATTTGTAGGGAAACGCCTATTGAATTGAAAAGCTCTTTTAATAATTAGTTTTTGTTTGACAAACAGTGGCTTTAAAATATTACTACTAGCTCCTCCCCATACTATAATTTCATATTGAAGTACCGATTGGATAAATGCATAGTATAAAATTTTTATTTAATTAATGTTAAGAATTTCGCGTATGTTTCTGAAAACATAAATTAATTTTTTTAAGTTTTGTCTTATACTTCAATGATCATGCTTCGTGAACTCGTTATAATAAATGTAGGTTTACATGCCGAAAAACAGACCTTCAAAATATACCTTCAACGGCAAAACTACTCTTCCCAAAGCTGTCAAATGTTTATACATAAACATTTAAGCTAAGCTTTGGGTACAATACTTTCACATGAAAACAAAATAAAACCGGTTAACATAGTTAACAGTTTATTGAGGCTGAAAGATCAGGCAAATAAGATCTTCCAATTACAATCACTCTACAGATCTTCCATGCAGCGGGTAATTTTTCCACGCCAAGTGAGCCCATCTATTACAGGACATGCTGAATATGAATTGAAATACAGAATTAATATTGAAGAACACAAACAATTCACAAAGATCGGAAATTTCACTACAAGACGTACAGACAAGTTCTGGTGTGGAATTTGGTCTGCGTAAAAATAAAAGTATACATTCAGGCAATTATTGCTCGTATAAGAGTATAGGAAACCATAATAATTTCTGATAGTACAGCTGGTAGTATTATAAAAATGAAAATGAAATTAAATGAAATAATATTTTATTTCCCATTAATTATTTACAGATAAGTACATTGTATTTTTTTCTTTACTTAAATATGATACAGCAAAACATTACTAACTAGATAACAAAACAAAAATTGGTAATTATATCGACCTCCCGACCTCACGCGAAATTAAAATTTTTTTTCAAAATGGTCGAAATTTCACGCTGATTTCAAAAATGATTGTCGTTTTTTTCGGAAATGTCCCGTTTTCCCGGAAAATGGGAAAAACGGGAAAAATATGTTTTGCTCAAAACCTATGTTGTGGGTACTCAAATTATGCGGAATTTCCTCCTGAACAAGAATATGTAAATTTTATTACGATCGGACCACTATTAAGTAAAATATCACCGAAAAACGGGAAAACGGGGAAATATTTTTGCTGCTCAAACCCCATGTTGTGGGTACTTAAATTGTGCGGAATTTCATCCTGTAGAAATAATTAGGCAATAATTATTTATTACAAAATTACTGTAGAAATAAGTGAATAAAAGTGTAAAAAAAATACATTCTATAAGAAAGGAAAAAGTCTACATAGGCAGGGCCTGTGCGTAATGGTGTGTACTGCAGTTTAACTGCAGTTTTTAATAAAGCTCGTAAGCTTGAAGTAAATATATTATATTAGGTCATAACGTCTGACGCAAATCACTCAAGGCGCTTGCATCCCACTGCGTCATTTCGTGGAATTACAATAATAAGTATGCGAAGAGGTCAAACCTCTTTATTGAAACTCATTTTTAAATCTATCAAGATGCCTCAAAGGTAAGGGTTAAATCGTAAAAGGTATTTCTGGGAATTTCCACTGCGGCTCTTTTAGAAATGATTATTGAATTGAGAAACTCAGTTCGCTAGTTATTTCCACTCATCCCTTCCAATAAGTTAACGCAACTGATATGATATTTACATGTGCTAGAACTTGCTTTGGCCAAATGTATCTTAATAAAACCATCTTTTTCATGTTATCTTTTTCATGTTATGTGTTACTGTATATCTTTGTAAAGGAAGTTAATCAATAAAAATTAAAAAATTAAATGAAATTTTTCTGGTTTGGAGTGCTCTTAATATTGTGTAAAAGTATTTTTCAATCTGCAACTATTTGTTAATTTAATTTTAGTTATATTTATAATTTTAGTCAGTTTTCTACTATTAACTTTAATCCTTTCAAGTATTGTTTTAATTTTAATTTGGAATTAAATTAAATGTAACCTGAAAATGGATCACCAACTTTTTACGGATCGAAAATCAAAAACATTTTCAACAGATTTAACTCAAATAATGCAATATCAAAAGTACTCTCCACCTAAAAATGATTTACCAAGAATAACCGAAATTTAAAAATACACTATTACCTAAAATACTTTCTTTTGCATCGACATATCTGCTACATAAGAAACATAAGAATAAAGCCTTCTTAAGATTTTTTTTGCTAAATTTTGCACAATTAAAATATTTTAATCACTTTAAAGTATTATGACGTAAGCTTTTCGAAACCAAACAGAGCTATGTAAAAGTTATTTATAGTACAAATGTAAATCTTACAATATGTTCAAAGGGATAAGATACATCATCGTTATCATTATCAGTTTGCTTTAGTGATATTTTTCTGAAATTTTACCGTATATCAAACAATATCAATGCCCAATTAAATTACATGTAAATACAAAGGTTGGTAAATTAATTCCACAAATAATTAGGCAAATTAGCAAGAGACAATGTGTCCAAACAACACCCACTTTAAATTAAAATAACTTAGAAATAAAAATTTTACTAATTTTTTATTCTAAATAGCCTTGAAGACTTAGTGACTAAGATTTAGGAAATCACTAACTTTTTACACTGAGACCACAAACTACTACCTGGAACTGTTAGATTGTGAAACCAAACTACTTGGCTATTGGAAACAGTACAAATGCCGTTGTCGGTCAAGGATGTTCTGTTTACTAGGAATCCGTTTGTTCTGAGAATAGAATATACGCCAGAAAAATAATAAAGATAACAATAAAACATGAATCACCAGTTGTTTGCGTTCAATGTAATCGAAAATTTCTAAAATTATCCAAAGCGTGTGAATATTCTGTATTTATAATCTAATTAAGTAAATACACGTGAAGAGAAGATTTGTTTAATTTCGTCAGCCTCACCTTGTAATGCATAGACTATACCTTATATTTTAACAGACTTTAGTGGGCTTATACACAAACTATCTAGCAATAATGGGAACATCGATACACTCTATATATACCTGAAAGGTTTTATTACTTAAGTTCAAAGGTTCATGTGCACAAGTGGTATTTTCTTACATTCTCTACCTCTCTGTCTCTGAACAGATGTAGTAAAAGTAATAATTATATTTTTACAATGTTGGTACCATCTCTAAGAAATGTTTCGCATTTTATTTTACATATTAGTCATTTAGATTAGTGCATCAATAATAATCTGTTTGTAACTGACAAATGTACGGTAAGACATTTTAAAAGTGTTATTAACAAACAAAAATTACTAATGGTTTATGTGACTCTGACAAGAGTGATTGTTTCCAAGGTGAAGATAGGTTAAAGAATGAGGGTAAGTGAATTATATATCCTCGTCAGTGCATAAATAAGCTGATTCTCTTAGCCATCAACACAAAACACAAACAACCTAAACTATCTAAAAACGATTACGACACACAATAAGCGCTACACATTAACCGTTTTACTATTAGGTACTAGCACAATACCTCGTAATTTTCGGAAAGTGGTTAGTAAAATAACATTAACTATATCTTAGACAGTACGAGGAATTATTTCAAAAATGGCTCCAACGATTTCTAATAAATTATTAGAATACCTTAGTCTTTCTGTATTAATTTAGGTAGTGTGCCATTCCAACAAACTTGACAAACTATTGTATAGTGTGTGATTTTTCATGCCTGTATAGAGTAAAAAAATCTTTCGATATTTTGTATTTATTTTATAAGATAATAATGAGAATAAATTTGAATCAAGTTAGTAATAAATCAAGCGAAATTGTATGAACAAAATACAAATACACTAGGATATTAAATAAGCACAATAGCAGATATGTATATTCAAATTAATTTTATGCAACTAACTGTTTTATGCGATGGTAATCTAAATCATAAAGCAGAGTAAGAGATACGTGACTCGAGCAGAGTGTGCAGAATTACATAACCAATTATCTAGAGCGGGTCTTATGATACAATCCTGATATTGAGGCTTTGGTTTCATGTGGTAAGCAACTAAATTATAAAGTTGAACGGGTGAACCGAATTGTCGAGAAATGTTATTCTAGGGATGATTGTGAATATTTTCCATCGCAAATAGTGAAAGAAAGTTTTCACGGCGTTTTGAGGTCTGGAATTCGATACAGTCTTAAACTTCCGAAATTATTTAGGTACATAGGAAGATTATTACACAGTAAAAAGTTTAAATTTACAAAATAAATATCAGTAATCCCTCAAACAATATAGACTTAGGACCTACCACCATAACAAGTTAACAAACAAAAAAAACTGCTTTAAATAAACAGTGTCCCTAATCCCATTAAATGCAAATTGGGTGTAGGCATAAGGGTTTGGATCAATGTTTATAAATGTTATATCATAAACAGGAAAAATAATGATCTCTTTAAATCATAAAGCTAGATTGTTTATAAACTGAATAAATGGTAAACGGATTCACCATATGCTCCCTCGTCCCTTTTTGGTAAGGTTAGGTGAAGTAAGGATAGCTATTTAATTAAGTTTGTGATAAAATAAACCATAAACATTTTAAAAATTTTATACAGTAGCTAATTTGGATATTTAATTTTTAATATTCACTTTGTTTTTCTAATTAACAGCGAATATTTTTTATTTGATATTTAAAGTGCATTTTTAGAACTAAAAGTTATTAGCTTCTGCATTTATCTCATTTATTTTATGCTTGCAATTTATAAAACAAATAGAGTTAACCTTAAAATAATTTTTAATTACGTAGATATTTTCTTATATTAAAATATGATGCAATATTTTACAAAAATCTTTTTAATTCTTGAGATCAATTCGTATTAATAGCATTACAGGTCCCCTAATGAACACCCCTCTTTCTCTCTATCTCTCTCTACACACAGTTGGTAGATTATGAAACCAAACTCTTGTTTGGACCATCCAGACAGTGAAAGCGCCGAAGGTCGAAAGAGGCTCTCTATTTAAAACAAACTGAAAGTGAAATTTCCAACTCCAAATTGACACTACCGGGTTTGGTTAGGAAGTTGTAAAACATTGAAAGGAAGAGTCCACTAAAAGAAAAATTGTATACTACTGTTGCAGCAAACTGTATACTAACCGACATTACAGTTGCTTCATTTAATAATAATTAAACTATGTCAAATTAAAAAAATCTTATCCTTATGCCTAAGTTTAAATAATATCGTAGGACTAAACTAAAACTTAAGTTTCCTGCTACAGTGTACCCCCAAATGTGTTTACATTTTTAATGCCTAGTATGAAATTAAGAGATTTCCAGTAGAAGAGAAACACTATGTTTAAATATTACAAGGTGGAATATAGCTTCTTTCCACAATTCATATGAATGATCACTATAACTTATTCAGAAAGTATAAAATTAGTTGTAAGGCTAGGGCCACCACTTGGCGAAACGCGGTGTCTTAGTGTGGCCGCCTCCATTTAATTTAATGCTACCTTTGACTAAAAAATGCTACGTACTTTCATTCATTGTCGCCGCGACAAATTCACCAAGTGTGGCCCAAGCCTTGTAATTATTGTTCATTTGGCTCTTAACAAAATATCCTGACTAATGAAACAGCTGAACGTAGTCAGTAACAAAGCTACACAGATCATCTCACTCCATTCTATACTCACCTTGCATTCATTTTCAGCTTAAAATATGCATTAACTATTAAAAAGGTACTGTCTTACACAATTTATTATTCATAAAATAGTAAAAAATAAATTAACCACACACGGTTTGTCCTATAGTACGTCTATATGATTCTATTTTCTCCATGTAAGCAATTTTTACTTAAAACAGGTTGTCCTCTCAGATTAGCTCGGAAACAATTTGGCGGCAGAAACTTCACTCTTTCGCTTGATCAATGAATCTCATACATTTTCGGCATTTGAAAAAAGCCAACTGTATACAGTTAAACCCATACAAAAAGCTGATTATTCTCTTACATTACGTATCACTGCTAGTTGTTTAATTAATTCAATGAAGTACGTCCAAATTACAGAAAGACAGCTTAATTTGTACAAGATGGTGAGATTGTTTACACGAATGAGTCTTAAAACAATGCAAATATAGACATTATTTGAGTACAGACTTATTTCAAAATAAATCAAATTTATGTTTTACATATTTTTGTTTGCATTCCATATTTAACCTTAATAAACACATCCCAAACAAGTACTAACAGCAACTAAACTTTAATAATAAATTAATCAAGTTTACATTTTACAGCACCCATATTCGAAGATGACCGACATTCTTCGGCACTCCCTCCGTCTCCAGATCATGTACAAACGCAGGTCTGACGGCACCATGACGGTGGGAGGGGGGGGGGGGAGAGGTCGAAGGTGAAAGAAAGTGCCAAGTAGAAGATGACATCACCAGAGTCACCGGATCGCTTTTCTCTCCGCTCTGCATATCCGGCGAGATGGCCTACATCCGGTATAAGTCCAATTGGTCATTGTTCATTGTGTAACTGAAGAAAGAAACTGTCTAGGGGTAAGGTTTAGGGTATGATGTAATTTTCACGAAATAACCTTAGTGTTAGCTTGTGAAATTGACTTTTGGTTGGTGGATGTCCCATCTATTTAGGTCAGCTGTTTGTTTTGAAATGAGCATAATTGAGTGGACCACACCACTGTTAGCGTAATGATACTGTGTAAATTAATTATAGTTCCCTCAATTTTAGTGAATTTCCCAAATATAGGGAATAGACTATTAACATAGGTCTTTTAGTAATACGTAGACCTGGGACCGATTTACTTTTTCTATTTGAGTCTCCAGAACCAATAATACCATCCGTCAAATTCATATAGTTCGCGAAACAACATAGTATGATTATGGGAACTGGGAGTAAACGGTAAAATTTGATTTCCTTATTTTTGACCTAAAAACAGAAAATATTGCAACAGGAGATTTAAAAAAAATTGTATATTGACGCGTTGTTGTACACCTATGGTTACAGAGAACAACACTGTAAACTTAAAATTCCCTTTTTATTCTCATAGAGAATAAATCAATTTTGTAGTTTCCTTCTTTAGTGATATTATCTTACCAACTTTGGCCAATTTGTTTACTTCATACAAAGCTATTAACATCCCAATAAAAAAAACACAATTTATTGCCTTCCCTGAAGCATCAAATTTCAGCTGATCATGCAGCAGTCATATTTCACTTTTACAATTAATTGCAAACATAATCAGCTGTGTTAAAAATAAAGTCGCTGACATGATTTGTTTGGAATTAGAGCCAACTGCGTATTCTTACGGAAATTCTATATTACTTCTACAAATTTACAGAAATATATTTTAAATTGTCCTCGAACGACTAGGAGCGATGACGTCACGTCGAATGCACGCGCCTTCGCCTTGAGCTATCAAATTTCGCCATCTGTTCCACTCTACAAGTTTCCCAGTAGAAAACCGATCAGCTGATTACGGGGAAGACCAGCTGACTGGAATTGTAACTTCGCAACTGAGACCTGACACACATATTGTCTGAAACAGCTGAAAATACAAAAACATTGACCAATCAATTTTAAATATTTGAGCCGCATATTATAAATAGTTGAGTTTCTCTTATGACTGTTGATAAAAGGGTACTCTATATCAAGGCTATGTACATCTGTAGCCCTGACTCCATATTCTCATGCCGTTGCAGGTTGTAGGATAAAAATAGCCAGCAAACCTGTAGAGTGTAGACTAAGCGAATTTCCGTTTGCCTGATTTGATTTTCACTTAAATCTATTTAAATAACATTGGGTAACGATTACCAATGTTTAATGTTACAGAGATGGTAATAAAGTTCGTTTTTTGTAAAATATTGATAGCTAAGTAAAAAAATGACAAGTTCAAAACAAACAAGCAAATTACAGCAGCTTACTTATTCTCCTTCAAAATAACATGGGAATTTAAAATTTACCATTTTTAAATATTCTCTGTGCCCAATAACCGTACAAAAACACTTGAATATACTACTTTATTTTGTCTGGCTCTTCAAAATGGTTTAAAGAGAAACATGAAAATTCTATATTTTGATATTCATAATTGAGAAAACCCAATTTTTACCCCACTTTTTCAATCTATTTACAATTACTATATTTGAAATTTCTTCGTAATTAATAACCGAATAAAAACGCTTCGATATACTAAATTATTTGTTTTTTAGCCCTTCAAAATTTCTTGAAGATAAATCGGGAAATGTTGTGATTTCAGGGTCAAAAATGGGAAAACTTATTTTCATCCTATAAAACGAAAAAACCGTTACCCATATGTACAAACCGTTATATGTGTTACCGCTCCCATGGTCATATGTAAAAATGATTCAGAGCCCTGAAAAGGAGATTAACATGCTGGTTCGTGAACTTGTTTGATTAAACGTAGGGTTACACGTTTGTACCAAATTTCGTCGATATGATTATTTTTACTCGAGTTATCGCGCTAACAGACAAACAAGTAGATCGAGAACACACGACAAAACGACGAAAAATGATCCTCAATGGGAGAGTTCTTATTCATATCGTTGAATGGGAACCTCGAATGTTGTTGACTTGGTGAAAATACGCTTATGTGGTTGACAGGCGAGAATACACTGGTTGATAATGCATCTCATCCCAGTGCAATTTTTTACAAGACAACTTCGCTATGGAGTACTATACTTATTTTTTGTATTATTTTGTTTTAATGAAAATATCTTGATGCCTCTTATCTAAAAAAGTAGGATATGGTTTTATTGGTTATAACCGAACAATATCTATATTATAGTCCTCCAGGACATAACTACAATAAATGTTGATCATAAAACATTTAAATTTTATGATATTTTGTACTTGGATTTGAAGGAGAAATATTCGTTAGCCTGTTGATTTATCAACCAAAATACACTGAGTTAGCTGTAGCATATTCTTTTTTCTAATAACATTACAGTATCTCATAATATGAATTATTTTAGATACCCAAGTCAGCTGGTTTAGTGAGCGCTAAGCTTAAGTCCAGATGGCCCAGGATCAATATTCTTGACGAAGCTTTCATATGAGTGATAAGGAAGTAACCATTTGTTTCTTAGCCTACTTTAACCTAGTCTTCTTATTTACAAAACATAAACAAACTGTATTATCAAATTGGCACAAACTTTCTTCCATTAGAAGAAAGCCACCCTATACCGGATATGCGATGGGTGTAACTTTGATAATAGGTAAAATAACAAAAATATTAAAAGCTTTAAAACCGTAATTTTTACAGCACTAGGGGTTGTTCAATTCATTTTAGAGTTAAAAGGAACATAAAATACTAGTTTTTATAAATACAGGGTTTTCATAAATGAATGGTGCAGTTTTGAATGCTTATAAAATAATTACTGTGCGAGGTAGAAAAAAATGGTTGGCACCTCTGAATTCTTCAGCTCATTTAGTTTTATTACTCTGTCTTAGAAAACAGCTGTTTCATTGTTGTTGGTTAAATTGTGCAATAACCTCAAATATTCGATTCTGATCAAAAAACATGTTTTCTGATCAAGAGAAAGCCAAGTGTGTGCTGTTGTTGAGTGAATTAAGGTCTGTTGTTTTAGTTCAAAGGGCTTTTAGGGGATTATTTAACAAAGCTCCACCTCACAGAAATAACATTACGCGTTGGAGTAAACAATTCGTAGAAACTGGATCGGTATAAAAACGGAAGACTTCTGGGAGACCGCCTGTATCAGAGGTAACAATTCAAAACGTTAGCGAATCCTGTCTTAGAAGTCCAAAAAAATCTCTTCCACGTCGGAGTCTGGAGCTTGGAATCCCAGTGACAACTCTGCATAAAATTTTGCATAAAAGGCTGCATTTTCATGCGTATAAAATTCAACTGTTGCATGTTATCAAACCGAATGATAAAAATAAACGTGTGGAGTATGCAACTTACATCTTAAATCAGATTGAAGAAAATGAATCATTTTTAAATGATGTAATGTTTTTAGATGAAGCAACTTTTCATGTTAATGGGTGTGTTAATAGACACAACGTTCGAATTTGGGGTTTTCAACGTCCTCATGAGATCATCGAAAAAATCCGAGACACACCAAAAGTAAACGTCTGGTGTGGACTGACTAAAAACCAAGTAATTGGACCTTTTTTCTTTGCCGAGAAAAGTGTTAATGGTAATGTGTAGCTGGATATGCTAGAAAATTTTTGTTTTTCCTCAAATTGACGAGTTTGATAATGTCAATATGATGTATTTTCAACAAGATGGAGCACCAGCCCATTATAAGGACTTCGTTCGTGTTGCTTTGAATAACAAGTTTGAACAAAGATGGATAGGTCGAGGTGGCCCAATAGCATGGCCTCCTAGAAGCCCGGATTTGACTCCATGCGATTTTTTCCTGTGGGGATACGTAAAAAACATCGTATATTCTCAGAAAATCCGTGATGTTGCTCATTTAAAGGAAAGGATTTATGAGGCAGTATCATCGGTTACAAGAGACATGCTGCACAGCGTATGGGCCGAGATCGACCATAGATTAGATGTCTGCAGAGCTATCGGTGGTGGACACATTGAAATGTAAAATGCATCAGTATATAAAACTGTTTTTAATGGAGATTCTAATGAAATAAATATTTTTAATGTACTTTATATAGTTTTCTTTTAATTTAAAGTTAAAATTGCACCATTCATTTATGAAAACCCTGTATGATTTGAGAACTTTTTTCTGTAAATCAAATTTGTCAATTATTTTATGGGTTTTATCAGGAAATAGCCATAAAAGAAATTACAAACACTCACACTCCATATCACTTTATAAACCACATCTTTGTTTCTTAGGCCCAAACCGGTATTTCCCTAAAAAAAGTCGTAAATTCCAACAAAAACAATACTTTCTCAATATACTATTTTAAGGGGAAAAAGTAAAAGAACACGTCTCTCAGTTCAAGAGAAGCTTCTCTGTCCCAAAGAACTCTCTCCATTAAATGCCATTTAATAAATATTTACAAGGAAGAAACAGTATGAAAGGTACAGTGTAAGTTCTATCTCTCATGATATTAATATTTTGTCACTAGTCAACAAAAATATAGTTTATTGTTTACTTAGTGTTACAAAAGTCAAGACGAGACTTTCCTAAACGTGTATTAAATAATATATTAGGTCTTCCTTTAGAATGTTACATCACTTCAAGAAACCTCTAACATAAAGCTTTTCAACCACTTTCTCTTCGAAATAGCTTGCTCATACAACAAAGACAAAGCTAACTACACTTTTGCAAACCAGGAAATTTTAAAATTCACAATATTTCCGGTTCACATAGTTATTCGCACACAAAGTAGTAGTTTTGTTAGTCAACTAGAGGGGTAACTGGGAGAAACTTTCTTGTGAGGAGGAGACATTTATCATTGGCAGTTGGCAACAATGAGGCTGTCAACAGCTGATTGGCTCTAGCACTCAGCTGATCTCTCAAGATAATGCGGAAGTTTGCAAATTTTGTGTTTTCTTCATCTTTGCTCTTTCAAGAAGAACTTTTTTTTAAAGGAACTGTGAAAAAATATCTTAAAATATTAAAATGTGACGAAGAAAATTAAGGTAAGATTATTGATAAATAATTGGTTTCTTTTCAGGAAGTAAGTATATTAAAATATTACCATGAGAATTGGGTTTTAATAGAGGATTCCATACATACTTCATTAAATAAATAGTAACTAATCAGTTAAAGTGCATCAATTATTAAAATACATATTCGAATGTTGTAAAGCACTAGGATTGTCATAAATAGTATGACAGTGGAAATTAAAAATGTATTGCTGAAACTTTATTATAATAGTTTATTAACATTATATTAAACAGCTCTTGTAATACTTCGTTAAACCAACAAAAGCCAAAGCTCCATTGTACTCTGGAGCTAATATTGGAGGCTGATTGACTCAGAAACAATTTTGACTGATGCAGTTCGGATCAAATTGCACCAATCAGGTTAAGGGGAATTGCGTTCAGGCAATCAATTACGTGTAATGTTACGTTATTAAAGAGATAATTGTTGATAATTTATATAGAAATTACGAAGAACACAAGTAAACTTTAAACAAAGAAGTATATTCGGTTGGGTATAAGCACAGCTAATGCTATGGTAAATGTTTACGAAACTACGTAAAGAGAAAACCCCACGTCCGGGAAACGGTAAACAGTACTGCAGCTACTGCAACCAAAGTAAAAATTATACATCATTAGAAGCGGGAAATTTGCCAAACACTGGCAAACGCATTCAGAAGAGTTCGAACTTTCACGTGACTGCAAATAACGCAGAGTGTGTCAATAACATTGCAATCTTTGCCAGGTACTTACTGATGTATTTCATTGAAAAAAGAAAGTTCAACTAATTGTATAAAAAAGGAAACAGCACACAGAAACCTACGTTTACAGCATTTCAATCTTTTCCAGAGTCTGGCCCAAGCGTGTTAGTGTCACTTACTACTAAGTGTGTTAGTAGTAAGTAGTGTAGTGTCAGTCAGTCATTAGTCGTCTCGATGTGTATCAAATCATAGTAGGCTAACAGATGTGAAGTCAAGATGGCGGGAGATGAAGGTGACACGGATAATGTATGTCCTTGCTGTAATATTATGGTAGTTGACAGTGATAATGCAATTGAATGTGAAGGATTCTGTAATAAATGGCACCATTGTTTGTGTGTCGGCATCTCAGATGAGGAGTATGGCAGTATAAACTCATTGAATGACAAGGTAAAGTGGTATTGCATGTTGTGCTCACGGAAAATTGACAAGTTATTAAATAAAGTTTGTGACTTTGAGGATTTTATAACCCTCAATACAATGGTAAAGAAGTTAATAAATTTCAACAAGGAATTAACTAATGATAATGTTTTGATACATCAGAAGATTGAAGAGTTATCACTTGAAAATGTGAGGTTAGGAGGAGAACTGGTGGGGTTAAAGGAGCAAATAGGCGGGAAACAGGATACTCTGAGTAATCCTATAGACAATCATAGTGTTTCAGGCATAAATAACCATGTTGAAGATAACCCTGGTAGCTGTAATGTAGAAATGGTTGAAAGCTCAGGGAATGGCCATAATACTTCCCAAGATAGGTCTAAGCCTATGACACCCAATTTTTCCCAGGGAAACCAGCATGATGTAAATGATAAAGGTAGGAGAGTATACACAAATTCTAACATGGGTTGGAACAAAGGAAATAGAGGAAGGCAAAACAAACAAGGTCACTTTGATAGGACTAATGCTCGCAAGCAGGTGACATGGCCAAATAGGCCTATAGCATCCAATACTATGGACAACAACACGGTAAGTAGGCCGAACTCTGTTACAGGTAGTGTACGAGCTAATGTGCATAATGTAAATGTTACCGAAGAAAAAAATATTAAATCAAGCTACAGTAGTGTTTTGAAGAGTAATGTCGTTCGTGGTACCAAACAGGTAGTTGACGGTACTGTACTAAAGCCTGCTAAAAAACTGTTTTGGCTGTTTTTATCTGGTTTTGACCCGTCTGTGGAAGGTAATGCTATTCTATCGTACCTTATAGACCTTATCGTGAGAAGTTGAACACACGATACAATACTTATAGCTCTTTTAAACTTGGTGTACCTGGTAATGTGAGTGAGGAGCTTATGCACCCAAATTTATGGCCTGAAGGCTGTGTTATTGGTAAGTATCGTACACCTAGAAACAGGTCTGGTGTTTGGACTCGTGAAAACCGTTTTTTAAATCAGAACCAACAACCTATGGATGCAACGTAGATAGGCCTACTGCACATATAAAGGGACTAGTGTTTACTGTTGCTCACTGGAATGTTCAAGGTGTTACTGGAACTAGTAAAATTGATGAATTAATAAACTTGGATGAGAAATACAATTTAAGTGTTCTATGTATATGTGAACATTGGATTGGGAACCTTGATAACCTTTCTAACTTAAACATACCTGGTTTTTCACTTGCCAGTTCCTATGTTAGACCTTTAGAAAATAGGGGTGGAACTGCCATTTTTGTTAAGTCGCATATTATTTCTGAAGAATTAACTTATCTTGTGGACCTATCAATAAAAAATGTCTGTGAGGTTGCGGCAATTTTTATTAAGGATATGAACATTATCTGCATTGAGATCTACCGAGTACCTGATGAGACGAACTTCGAAAGTTTCTTGGAATGTATGTACAGAATTTTAAGTCTTTTAAGTAGTAGAAATAAGTCCAATGCTTCAATAATTTTGTGTTCCGATTATAATGTAGATATATTGTCAAGTAGTGTTAAAAAATATGTTGTTGATAACCTCTTAATCAGTTTTAATTTGAGGAATACTATATTTGAGGTTACCAGACCAAGTTTTGGCGGTGAAATCGGGGGAACTTGCATTGATAACATATCAGTATCGGTGCATCCTGAAAGGATTGATAAGGCTTTTGTTGAGCCTATGGTTGTGTCAGATCATCATGCTCTAATTCTTAGGGCTAAGTTGGATGTCACTGAAAGCAGTAATTTAGATAGAAAAGCACAATGTGCTCCCTCAATTACTAGACCTATACCTGATTTAAATGTATTTTATTTTAGTACCTTATTAAGTAAGGTTAATTGGTTATTTTTGTACAGTTTGAGTAGCTTAGATGAAAAGTTTGAATATTTCTTCGAGACATTTATGAACATTGTTGATATAGCTTTCCCAGTCAAGATTAAAAAAGCTGTTAGTAAAAGGTCAAAAAATAAATTTAAGTGGTTCAATAATGATTTAGCTGTGTTAAAAGAAAAGTGTCTTTTGATGTATCACCGTTTTAAAACAACTGGGTGCATAGAGTATAGAGATAATTATAATAGGCTTAAGCGTGAATATAAAAAAGCAGTTAGAAAGGCAAAATTAGCCTATAATTCCAATAGAGTGCAAAATGCCTGCAATAAACCCAAGGAAATTTGGTCTATTGTAAATGAGGGCCTGAACAAAAATGAGAAACCAATAGCTGATGGTAACCATTTGAACTTAGATTGTTCAAAGTTTAATGACAATTTTATGAACTCCGTAAAAGCTACTGTCCTAAGTGTTCCTAAGTCAAATAAAGGTGTACAATTTTATCTGGATAAACTCAATATAAATGGGGTACAGAATAAGTTTACCTTTTGTAATGTGTCAGTTGAACATGTATATAGTGCAATTAACTCGTTAAGCGATAGTCTCTGTCTAGATGTATATTTTATTAATTCTTTAATTTTAAAACTTGCTGCACCATACATTGTAGAAGTGCTTTCATATTTGTTTAATTCATGTATTGATGAGGGTGTTGTTCCACAATGTTTAAAGTTTGTAAAAGTGATACCTGTGTTTAAGAAAGGCTGTAAAGAAAATTATGACAGCTACCGCCCTATATCAATTATCCCAGCTTTATCTAAGGTTTTTGAGTTCTTGTTAAATGTTCAAGTCAAAGCTTATTTTGAGGGTAACAAGTTATTTTCTGACATGCAGTATGGTTTTAGGGCAAAGAGAGGGACAAGTAATGCTATTGTTAATTTTACGAAAGATTGTATATCTGGTTTAGATGCTAGAAAAATTGTGCGTGGACATTTCTATGACATGTCAAAAGCTTTTGACACCATA
This sequence comes from Macrosteles quadrilineatus, assembly GCF_028750875.1. Lineage (NCBI taxonomy): Eukaryota > Metazoa > Arthropoda > Insecta > Hemiptera > Cicadellidae > Macrosteles > Macrosteles quadrilineatus. Next base: position 33,507,083 of record NW_026542601.1, on the reverse strand, counting down.
GACCATGATGTTATATTGAATAAGCTTTATTTTTATGGTTTTGACACTCTCTCTGTAAAATTGATACACTCATACTTGTCACAGCGATATCAGTCAGTCCTCTACAATGGCTGTTTTTCACCTTACCTGCCAGTCTCGACTGGTGTGCCACAAGGGTCTATTTTAGGCCCTACTATCTTCATTATTTATGTAAATGACTTACCTGCTGCTCTGTTAAATGATCATGTAACACCTTATATGTATGCAGATGACCTGGCCTTGCAAACTCAGTGTAAGGATAAAAATTTTGCTGATCAACTGTTTCTTAGTTCGAATAGGCTAATTGAAGATTGGGCTGCTGCAAATATGTTATGTTTAAACAAAGAGAAAACGCAGAGTCTTGAATTTTGTCTTGGAAATAGTAATGATGAATTGTCTGTTGTAAAGTTTTTAGGTGTGTTTTTACAGTCTAATGTAAAATGGGACAATCACATAAGTTACCTGTGCAATAAAATTTCCAAAGCTACTTTTATTATTAGAAGACTTAAGTCAATTGTTAGTTTAGATGTTTTATCTGCTATTTATTTTGCACATATACAGAGTCATTTGTCATATGGCATATTGGCTTGGGGCTGTGATAGTGACATAAGAAAGCTGTTATTGTTGCAGAAGAGAGCATTAAGATTGATTTTAAATGTTAACCGTAGATCTCATTGTAAACCACTTTTTAGGAAACTTAAGATATTGACTGCTCCATCTTTGTATGTTTTTGAATGTTTAGTATATATTTTAATTAATTTAGATCAGTTTAAAACTAATAGTTCTGTTCATAACTATGAAACAAGACAAAAAAATCATTTAAGAATCAACCAATGTAATTTTCAAAGAACTATTAATTCAACTTTAGAGGTTAGTAAAAGAATGTTTAACAGATTGCCTGAACATGTAAAAAATCTCAACTTAACTAATTTTAGAAGGTTCTTAAAACAGTTTTTGATAGATTTGTCCATGTACAAAGTTTCAGAATTTAATGAATACTGGGATTCTGCAGGTAGACGCCATCTTGACTAAAATATCATTTGTTTCATTTAGTATTGAATGAGTATTATCTCTATGTGATAATTAAAAAAATATTGTATTGACGATGCACCTATTTAAGGTTACAATGTAATCATGTAAATGTTTTGTGCAAATAAAGATTTGATTTGATTTGATTTGCGTTGGATTGGCATAGCTACGAAAGAAGTTAAATATCAAATATAAGAAGTTAAAAAAACACAGTATGTCAACAGTTTTGCAAAATTTGTCAAATAGTGACTCGTAAATTTAACTGGCATAGTCATGTCAATTTATAAAATAACGATTAACTAATTATCTAAAAGAATAGTCAGTATCACGGAGTAGTGACATTGTAATATTTCCAGTTTCTGGCTTTTACGTTTAATTTACAAAATTATAGTCAAAATATTATATAAAAACGATAAAATAGTAAAAATAATAATTCAATAGCCCACAGTTTGTCAGCAAAAGCATTGTAATAATTGCCAAATTTTACATTGAAATTTTATTTTAATGGTTTAAAATGTATGCATAGCCTATAATTGACGTATTTCTATCGTTTTATAACAGAACGTAAAAAACACAGAATGCATCAAATTAGTTCTATTAATTTCGCGTATTTGCTATAAAAATATTATTTAAAATAAGTATTAAAAAACACATAGTCAAAGCAAGTTAGGTTTCCTAAATAGGTTTACATTTCTTTATTGAGTTGAAAATATGTTCTTCCTCCTAAACCATGTGTCCTCTTTGTTATATTATAACAAAGAGTAATATAAGAGCTAATATTAATTATAAAAATTGTTTGGATAATATTTTTAACTAATAAGTGTCTCATTTACCAACACACGCCACGGCCATGACATGTATTTAAAAAACTGTCCTCGCAAAACTCTCAATCGTTGAACACTTAAACACTTCAATTAGAGTTAAAGCGTAAAAAAAACTGCCTCCGGAGAAGCTGCCTGCTGAGAATATTTCCAAAAGTCCAGGGTCGCATAGGCGCTTTGAGGTTAAAATATTCAAATTGGTAAGAAATAATGGAGCGAATAACGTTTCTTTGAGTTCGCATCAGCGAGGATGGAATGTGCCCCAGCCTGAAGCTTTATGTTTTATTTGTAAAAGGAGCTTTGGATACATAATTCTTTGTACTCCGCTTCACTGTGTATACTACTATTAGTGGCAATATAAATAACTTATGGTAGTTTGAGATAAATCGACATTGTCTTGACTTCAAAGTATATTTCTATAATGCTATGGAAGAATGACGAATTAAATTTAAATTCCATAAAAAAAGATTCCCACAAGTGTCATTGTGCGTAAGTATACTTTACATTTTACTCAAAAAACTATTTTAAGATCCTGGAATTTAATTTTAATTGAATAGTTTATTGGTTTAATTTAATTTATTTGAATTTAGTTTTGTTGAAATTAAATTCAATAAAATTATTGAACAATCAATAATTTCCAACAGCTACCAAACAAATCAGGTTTCCTTACACTGATTATAGCACTCAAAGTAGTTAATTGTTGCATTTACTTACTTTTTCCTACAGTCACCCGATAAATTGGGCTTCCTTGCTCAAATTTTAGTACAGAAAGCCTTACTTTGGCGCACAGTTTTTGTATTCCAACCAAATGCAGATCTAAACAGTGTTTTTTTTTTAAGGCAAGTAATACATGTACGCTTGAAAATAAGTTGGCAACACATAAAGATTCTACGACTACGATCAGCTGGTGTAGCGATTCACAGCCTTTGACTATTGATAATACGACTTAACCTGTTGTTTTGTGTTTACATTCTATTTTCGTCCAAAGCTTGGATTCAACCTAACTTAAAACGTGTTATTTAGAGTTTGAAAGACTAATTATTTATATGCTTTACAGTAACTGTAGGAAAAATATAATGTTTAATACGAGCCCAAAGTGCCACTTCGCACACTACAAATAACTATAGAATATCGTTCACTCTGCATAAAAAGTAAACACTTCACGATTCACACTCAATGGTACGGTACTCATGTCACTTGTTTATTTCCACCACGTTAATTAAAGTCGAATCTGTTAATGAAGAAGCCCCACTGCGGCACACATTAACATTAACACAACAGGTGGTTTGTGTGTGTGTGCGTGTGTGTGTGAGTGTGATGAGCTCATATAATGATGGTAGAAAGTAACTTTCCTCCACGCCCTTGAGTGCCGACTACGGTAATGTTGGTTGTACGAGAATTCTTACAACTTTGTGTTCCGCATGACAATCAATCGGTCGAGCTTCAGAACGATAACTCGTCTAGTTTGAGGCAATTAAGCATCGTAGAGAATGAGAGTGTTTCAACATTATTTGTAGGGTTTGTATGTGTTTGGTTAGTTGCGAGAAAGAGGTCATTGAACTTATTGAAATATTAATCAGTCTTAGGCTACTCAAGTTTCACTATTTATTTTTGTATCTTGATTCAGTGCAAAGTGGTATTAAAATAATATTGTCACAGTCCTTAGATGGGAAGATGAATGACGTTTGGGGTACCCCACCTGACCTGAAGCAATGGCGGTTTCAATGAATGTCCATGTGATTTTAATGCTAACGTTAACAACCTGCACTTCACGATGCAAATTTCCGTTTTGCGCGAATGAAAATGTAATTTCTTCTTGAGAACATCACTTTTACTTAGCCTACTGTAAAAGTGATGTTTTATTTTCTCGTACCGTCTGATTTACCTTTAAAAAGTGGGGGGGGGGATCCAGCAAGCCTGCCCCTTAAACCACATAAATTTGTGAATGGACGATACTGACTAAGATCAGCTGGTTCATTAGATAGGAAAATATTAAAGGCTTATTATGTTTGACCATATATAAAACATACTCACTTGTGTTGGTTAGTCTATGGTTTGACTCAATTAAAACCCATCAAAAATATACTGAATTTTCTCATAATCGAACCGACAACCATATGATAAGCATGTAAACAAAATAATGACGTCACTACCTCGCTATCCATATAAAAATATGGACACTGTCACAATTTTACGGTTTTACCTCCGAGTTTTACGGAAGTATGGAACCATCTGGAAAAGCAACAATTTGTTGTATTATATCATAAAATCGATCTTTGTAGTCTACGTATCTACTAGTATGTCACATGTACCTTTGACTCAATACTCAATGCATGCACTAATCGTGCAAAAAATACCGAATCATCGGATTGAGATCATCGATAACTCATCGATAATCGCGTCGCGACTGAGTGCGTTAATGATTGTGACACAAGTGTTGAAGAGACTTCTCAATTAGCAAACGACTTTCGCTAAGTTAGCATGACATTAGTCAGTGTGCCTGGAAAGTTCTTGCAACTTGAGACTTAATGTTTCGCAACACCAAAACATTACGCGACTTTAAACGAGACTCCATCAGGAAATAATTAATCAATTTAAGCTATTTTAAACTTTTACCATCTGCAGTAAGTTTATTACACCCTGTAGCGTGTTTAATTTGGTTTTTTAGATGTGGATTTGACGATTTTTCTACATAACGTTATTGTTTGATGCCGGGAGTATAGCTTAGTTTTTTTGATTGTTACAAAAGTGCAACTTAAGTTTTAAAGTATGTTTTCTAATCTCAATATAACTAGTTTTCCCCCTGCAATACAATTTACAACATAGTGGCTTAGTCTAATAACTATTTATTTACTAATTAAATAAATACAGAGAAATATCATATGTATATAGATAAAATTAGAGTTTTGTCTGTACATTGCTCAGAATTATATATTTTTAGGTTATTTTTACGTTTTATACATTAAAGAAGCAGACACGAGTCTTTTCTCTATTTCTGTCTGTCTGTAACACTCAAGATGGCATTTTGCGCTATCTTCTCCAGGAAAACGAGAGTACCTATCACGACCCAAGTCATTTTAATGTATTCACTGGATTGGCGAGAGTGTCTTTAGCCATTAAAATATGGCCTCACTATTTTGTAAATAAAATTACGGTCGTTAAAAAATCAACTCATAGTTGACATCAGCTCTTCCGAATGGATAACCCATCTAAGAGGACTATGTTTCAAATACGGTAACTTGTACACGCAAAAGCTATAAATCAAATAAAATGTCAAACAAAATTAAACGTCATTATATGTAGTTGTCTGCCTCGTCGCAATTCTCCCTAACCTGATTGGTGCAATTTGATCCGAACTGCATCAGTCAAAATTGGGTACAGTTCAATCAGAATACAATAGTAGCTCTAAAGTACAATGCAGCTTTGGCTTTTGTTTTAATGTCGATTCTAATTACTTGTTATTCCTGCAATAATAATGTCGTTCCAACTATTTATTAGGTTGATAAATAATTTAAAAAAATATGTGATATATACAGAATCTTAGAAGAGTTCTGAGGTTATAATGTAAATGTACTGTCATTTTTGACAGTTTCCTTTGTATATAAATACAAAAGTACATTCAAACACAAAAAGTTAAAGTTAGGCCTAAAGTTAAAGTTGTACATTCGGTCAGTTAAGTAAAGTTATTTGTTTATTTTTATGATTCATACCATTAGCACTGCTAATATCATTAATTATATCTATGCGAGGCCGAGTTACCAGGGTGCTAATGTTAACAATATATAATGGTTTAAATACCTTCACATCTCATGATGAATTTTGTTAATATAAATTTGTTTACGTACCTTACGTCATCGATCATAATTTAGTCTTGGGCTAACCAATACCAAATTAGGATTGATGGCGTAGGGTATGTAAACCTATTTGTGTTATCATAAAATTAATCTGAGAAGCAATGATAAATAGGCTAATTTTTTATTTGACCGAAGGATAAGTTTTAAGTGAATTTTAAGATAGCTTTGTTTTCAAATCACCTAGCTCTGTAGTAAGTAACATTAATTTTCCATAAATCCGTATGAGGTTTAGGTTGGTATTATCTAGAACAGTTCGGTATGTTTTTGAAACGTCGAAAAACTACAACTCTCGGGATCGAACGGGTAGCCATCTGAATAAAACTACATCTCTCGGGATCGAACGGGTAGCCATCTGAATAAAACTACAACTCTCGGGATCGAACGGGTAGCCATCTGAATAAAACTACAACTCTCGGGATCGAACGGGTAGCCATCTGAATAAAACTACAACTCTCGGGATCGAACGGGTAGCCATCTGAATAAAACTACATCTCTCGGGATCGAACGTGTAGCCATCTGAATAAAACTACATCTCTCGGGATCGAACGGGTAGCCATCTGAATAAAACTACAACTCGGCTGACTAGTTATATAACGTATAGTTAAGCTACCAAATAAATTTAAATATTTAAAACATAATTTGTCTTTACAACTCTTTGCACAGCTCCAATCTTGTGGGATTCACTCAAAAATCAGATCTGACCTCACAAAACTATAAAAGAGATGTAATTTCCGACCCTAACCTACTACCCTATGACCCTATGACGTCACAGGACAACCTGCCCTGGTCCACCGTGTAAGGTGCGCCCTGTGAGGGTGGGGGACAGTTTGGCACCAAGGACGTAGAAAGTGTTTTCGCCGCCCAAGGGCACCTTCGAGTACCGCCCCGGACACAACTCCAGTGTGTGCGGTTCCTTACTGAGTGCTGGTTGTGTTTCTCCTCAATTGTATTGCTTGTTTATATATTTTTATTTATTTTAGTTTTCTTATTATTTTAGATTTTTTTATGTTTGCTCCAGTGTTTTAGAATTGTTCATTTAAATTCAAATATTTTATTTTATTCTTTTGTTTGGGTTTTCCTTCAATTTATTTTCTATTTCTTACACTTTAATTGTGTGTTCGTAATTTTTTGTAAATTTTTATTTTTTGGTTTTGCTTTTTATATTATTTTGTTAACACAATCATGTTTTTAAATTAAAAGATTGATCGACTTCTGTAAAATTTTAGTTTTATTTTAACAAGTTCTATGGGGAAAATGTGTGATTGAAATTAAATTGAACTTATGCTTTTGAACGTGATTTATTTTTACATCGGTATTAAAATGTATTGTTAAAAATTCATATAAACCTTTGATCAGTACTGTTCTGTTCATTAGTGTGCAATTACCTTGAAAATATCGTAAATTATGTCAGTAAATTATTATTCCAAAAAACTGTATTAAGAAAAAAAAATAGGAGGAACAAAATATTTAAATATAGGCCTTCCATATTAAACCTTAAATTGTTTTATATATAACTTGAATACTAAAGAGTATCACAAGCTTACACAAATAATAAACAGTATTATTTAAAGATAAATTTATATACAAATAATAAATTTAACAAATCCGATAGGAATGTATAGGAAACAATTTGATATACTCTACATAAGGTTGATGTGAATATTTAAAATAATACAGAGCTTTTTAACAGATATTTTTGTGCCTCTAGAACAAATAATCAAACAAACGAGACTTGATTAGGCGACTGAAATGTGTTTGTGAAAAGTGGATAATATTGTGACTGCAAAAATAAACTCATTATCAGTTGGCAACATGAGTTTGGTTCTACCAGTTCTCTTATTGGGGTGAGTAATATATAAATTAAATAATAAATTAGATACATTAAATAATATTTACAATAGTTTATTTATATTAAAAATCACTAAACAATCATAAGATGTATTTTGAATATGTGATTTTAATTAAGATGTAAGGTGTAAGGTGTACGAATCAGTTGTTGTCATAATGTCAGGTAGGTTGTAGGTTGTATAAAATTCAAAATTAATGTTCCTAATTTGAAGTTTAATTGTTATCTATATATTAATTTGAAACTGTTTTTCTTTGTCACAGCTATTTTGAGAGAACGGCTGGGCGTAGAAACTCGGTAGAGGTGTCTAAAGAAAGGTCTTGGTCTGTAGATGAGCCATCAAAAGAGAAACATGGTGAATTCCCTTGGGGCTCTGCCCCAGTGGCCTTTGAATTCCCATCCTATGTTATTCTTATGGAGGAAAACAGGGTTTTTGTCACAGCTAATTTGAGAGAACGGCTGGGCGTAGAAACTTGGTAGGGGTCTCTAAAGAAAGGTCTTGGTCTGTAGATGAGCCATCAAAAGAGGAACGAGGTCAATTCCCTTGGGGCTCTGCCCCAGAAGCCTTTAAAGTTGCCTCCAGATTTGTTTACATTACGACCATATGCATAATTCTACACTACTTTTTAATGAAACTGCTGTTAATATTTAAATTGTGATTTATTGAATTTGTCAAAATGAAGTACAGTATTTGCAATGGGTTTTTCTGATTTTAAAATGGATTTTCTTCTGCATCGTGTCATGTTTTGCAATATAATGTTCTATTACAAAATCTGTGGAAAATCCTATTATCACAGTAACTCTTTTCTTTTGGAGTTAACTGATATCTATTGTATGGGTTGGTTTCTGCCTTTTTTACCACTTCTTGGAGATTGTACGTAGGTGATATTCGTTGGCATATTGCATCTGTAGACGGTTGGTGTATACAATGGAAAAGAGTGAGAAATCCTGGACAATTTGATATAGGCTAAAAATAAAACTGAATTAACACTGTTCTACATTTATTGAGCAATCATTGAAATAACTGATTTGCAAACAATGGAAACATAGAAAAGGTCATAGAACACAACCAAGTAGAAGAAATAGAAATAATGTTTTTTTTTTCATTTATAATCGTTATCATAGACAACCTAATGCGACTATGAGAGGGAAAAAATTGTAGAAAACACTAAAAAAACAAGATCAGCTGTTTGAAAAAAGATAAGATATTTACAAAAGATTTTGATTATATATAACTGTTGTGTAGATTGTGAGTATTTCCATAATCTTTGAGTCACCTGTAATGCAATTGCTCGAATTCGAGCAACAGGTAAACTAGTAAATATAATTTTTGAAGCTTATTTTTAAAATTTATTTTCTAAAATGCTCAGGTCATCTCACTGCATATTTAGGTTTGAACATGGTTAAATCTCTGCCCTTTTTCTCAATCTTGACGAAGACGAATCCAAAATGAGTTACGAGGTAAATAGATTAAAACTCTTTTTAAGTGACATTTTGTATTTCAGGCCTATTTTTTTAATAAATAATTAACACAAACTATTCTATAACGGAAAATGCATAACGACTTCTTTTATTATCGTAATAGTTTAATAATGTGGTATTCGTCTAAAAAATTTTGTTTGCAGGTACAGTTTCTAAAAAGATCAACAAGCTATTTTAGTCCAAGCAATAATGATAATTTTAGCATTACTTTATCCAAATCCAAAATTTAAAGTTGGTTGAATAACTAATTTGACTCCTTGTATTCATTTTAGTTCTTTAGCGACACTTAAATTTATGTGGCTCAAAAGGACTCAGCCGACGTATTCTTAGTTCTCGAATCTATTACAATTTATTATTTTAGGGTTATTGCCAAACTGCTATATTTACAATCATATCCTGGGTATATCCAAGTGTGTACATAGTTGACCTGGTGTATTTCTGGATTGAAACTAACTCAAGTAGTCTTTGTCCCGTTATTTCTCAAGTAGACGTCGCTTGAAGGTAACTTGCACATTTCACACTCTAGCCTTGCCCTTCTAGGTTCAAGGCAAATCGTCTAGACCCACCTTTATGCTTCCGTCAGTCTTGTCTAAGTACAAAGGGTTTGTCTAAGGATATTTGCAGGGCTAGGACATTCGATCCAAACAATTGTTGACGAATTTCAAACAAATTTTTAAATAGGAAAGTAATTATTTAGAAAACCGTATAGCCCATAGGTCTGAGCTATTAAAAATATATATGTATTGGTGTATTTTACAAGTACTACAGCTCAGAGGTGAATAAAATGGATGAAATACATTCCCTGTCCGTGGTTACCACCCTCTGATTTACACAACCTACGCCGTATTGTACATGTACTGTCCTTTATTCAGGGAAATATTTACTAGTAAAACTAATTTTAAAATTAAGAACGAATAACATTTTGATAGATTATCCTTACACAAAAAAGAGTGGTTGAAGAGTTAGTTTTTGTTTAGTGTATGGACAAGTGTTTTGGGTATCAGGTAATAAAAAATCTATTTATTGTTTTTATGACATCATAGAGTGAGTTTTATAGACGGATTAGAGGGAAGATAATATAAATTATAAGATTAAAACTAACTGAGTATAAAGTAATGTTGCTTGTGTAAGAAGCTAATATTCAAAATTTTGAATTTTAGTAGTTATAGTTTGTCACGTTTATTTATTTATTTAAGCTCACATTTATTAGGTAGTTCAAACCCCATCTTGGAGTAGAACCCAAAGTCGAAAACTCCATAATTTTACTGTTTATTTTTTTAATATACAAAAAAATAAGTTAATTTCAAACAACTTATATAAATGGATAAAATATTAATATCACATTGTAGTCGTGAACAGAAAAAAATCAATAATGATAAAATTTAAGTTTAGTACACTGCAAATATTGTTCTCATTTCTTTTGTCATGCATAGTCAAAATCATTCGGACATAACTGAAAATACATCAATTCAATGAGTAAAATGAACTAAGGGTGTTTCCAATACACACAATCTTTAACTTTAAAAATATTTTTCATAATTCCAGTTACGTGTATTACTAATTTAAAATTACTTGTGGGAATTGTACGCGCTTGAACGGACTTCCCAAGAGCTATCCATAGTCATCTGTAGTCATCTCTTTTCAACGAAATTAAATTAGCGTCACAACAAAGTAGGCATAGCCTATTATTACCTAGGTCATCTTCATACCGGGAAAACAAATTAATATTGCGATTAAATTCAGAAATCGCAGTTATCAGACAATACGAGTTATTTGATTGAATAATTGATGTCGTAAAATATTTCTTCGACCTAAATACATATGTTTTTACTCTATTACTCATAACCGGTTCTAGTAACATTTAATTTGATTCTTAGAATAGATTAAAATCCCTAACAATATTTTTTATATATCCCTTTTTTTCGTTTTTTATATCCCTAACGATGTTATATTTTAGCTAGTGAACTATCCCTTCTGATTCACACGTTTAGCTTGTTCAAAAAGTGAAAATATTGATAAAAAATCATATTCCATGAAAACATCAATATACAGTATTAACGTCTCATGGAGTGATATAATCAAGTACATCGTGTTTATGAATAAATTAGGGAAGGTTTCTTCAAATAAAAGAGGAACTCAGTTAGTTTCGCTTTCTTATCATTCTAGCACAAAAAAAAACAAGTGTCCAAAATCAAACAATACTAACTGTATTTGTGCCTTCTTCCTGCGAGTTCTTCCTGAAGGTAGGTTCGATTCCAAGCTATATCGTTTCTGGACCCACGTGGTATTTGTCATTGATCTATCAATTGATAGCTATGTAACAAAAGGTTGACGTTAAATGTTTAAAAGACCAGGGGTTGAGATTGTTCCCTAACAAAACCCGTTAAAATTTTGATGACGTAGCAGGACAAATAATTGTTAAGACAAAAACTTCAGTCCTGATTCCTGATTCTGGGAGCTCGACTAGTAGATACAGATTAATCCGATTGATTACAAACCCCCAATGGTAGTAACCACTATGCTGTCAGATAGAGCATTCAGTGAAGCTATTTTAAATAAGATATGTCAACACTACTTGGTTGGGTACAGTGAAATCCAATTAATCGCATCCTACCTGATAGCACCGACACTAATCCACTGAGTAATCCCAACCAACGAAACTATTTAATTGCTATTTCCCTTAATTTGCTGTTCATACTGCAGGTTTGATGTGTTATGAGAACTAACCCTACTATAAACGCTTTAGACACACCCGGTGCCTGACAAAGTGTGTTTCAATACACTTTGCAGTATTAATAAATAATAAATAATATAAATAAAAATATAAGTTGTTTTAAAATCGAATTCAACCCAATTTCTTCCCAGCATTATAATTACTGTACGCCAATGGTTTACTGATACACATTTTTACATTTTTGTCTTGATTCAGTGATTTCACATTGTTTATATGAGTGTTGACGTCAGTTACCTCAATTATTTATTTGTTTTATTCCAATGCTACAAAACAGACTAAACCCAATTACATTGCAGCATTAATATGTTGCGAAAAAAACTTGGCATGCGTAAAATAATAAAATTGTAAAAGTGTATCATGCTGAAGAAATAATAAGTTTTAGTGTATACATTCACAACAATGCAATAGATGACAAGAGAATAGATAGCATTAATAAACTAGAAAAAATCTTTAAATATAACATTGGCAATTATTTAAATATCTAACAACAATAACGAATTAAATAAATACCTACACAACATTTATAGTTATGATCAAAGACAGATTATGGTAGTTATAAAGATGACTATTAACAAAATTAAACAGTCTATTCCACCCCTAAGCTTATTCCGTTTAGCTTTCCTGAGTTTTCCTGTAGACCTAATCGTATTAATACTTTGGAGAAATCTCAGATAATTTTAGGTTGAGGAAGCATTCCAGTAAATTATTCTATTGTTCAAGCAAGGCAACGAACAGGTTAGTATTCACTCCGATTTCTAATTTGTATTTCAGCTTGGAATAACAATATGTTCCTTCACATATCGAGTATAGATTTCACTCTGGGGAAATAAGTATGTATTTAAGATTTTATAAACATTTTCCTTGTTCCCTTTTCCTCGATTATTTATAACCTTGTATGCTATGATGGAGATGTTAAACTTGTGCGTTGATTTTGCCTGTTTGGCACAATCTCAGAGGTCCTGATTTTGATCCTGCTTGAATTACAAAAGTTCGGTTAATAAATGGCTTAAATGTTTATCAATGAATAAGTTCTTCAAAAAGTAAATAAACCAGAAATATTTATGAATTTATTTCCATGAAAGTGTGTTTTGGAATATTCGCCATTCGAATATCATATGTTAACATAACAAACTAAAAATATATATAGTATTATTTCTAATTTGATGATCCCAATTCTGTGTCCCGAACGTTAAAAAGCAAACATGACCTAAATTTCATACTATACATCTAAAAAGTTAATCGTTGTGTTATTATAAGTTAATTGTGGTGGTCGGAAAAATCTAGTGTGTATTGTGAGCACAAACAGTCCTCTTAATACACAAATAGCTCTTTAATTCAGTAATCCCTAGTGAAATGTAAAATACCAACTGAATTACAGTCTTCAAACAATTTTATTTTTATGTAACTGTGACCAGTCGTCTTACATGTTTTACAACCATACTCAAATAGCATAAGCAATCAGGTATCATCAAATTGATCAAAACTTGAAAAACCACTCAAAACTGTCAGACATTCACAGACTGATGAGATAAACTTGTAATTTAATTGTTGAGGTCATTAAGGAATGTCTGGAGCCTCAGTAGTGGCAAACATGTTGATAAAGATGTAATCTAAAGGTTCGAGACATGTTTAACATACTGATAGATTCAGTATGAAGATTTCAAACACAATCTACAACCCGTGATCAAATGTCAAAATACTTTTAGATTGGGTCAACTGAAGATAGATGTAATTTATTTAAATTGTTCTTAAACAAAACAACTGCTATTAGTTATACGATAACCTCGGAAATACAGATTGCATTGAGAAAACAGGACTTCTTTCCTTGAGACACTGGTTAAAATATAATCAACCAAAAATTTTTTTTAGCTATGAAAAAATTTTGTTTTCCTGCTGTGAAGCTCACTTTAAGTAGTTCCATCTCGTGCTCGTGGGCAAGAACTGACTCTATTTTCTAGCCACATTTTTAATGGGTATTTCAACAAGAAGGCAGCCAATATTTTACAGTGCGCTGTGGCAGTTAGGTTATGTTAGTTGAGCAATTATGATAACGGCAAACTAGGTACGACAAAAAAATTACAGCCCATGAAAAAAGAAGGTATAAATACATATTGATGTAATTGTGAATTTGTCTCATATACAAATTACACAAGATCAAAACTTTTGATTTTGTAAATATCACTTTGTTTCTCATAATCTATCATAAACGAAGCTAAGCCAAACTAAAATACCCTATAACAACCGCGTTACACTGTAAAATAGTGGTGCCTTTTTTGATAAGACACCCCCCAAAATTCTGGAAATTTAGGCATACTTTCTATTGTCCTAAAAACAAGGTTGCAGTGTTAAGACACCACTTGAAGGTTCTATACGTTTCTAATTAAAGGTTCTAAGTAAATCTTTGTATCTGATAATCAAAATATTTCGGAAAAAGATTGCTGCAAGTTCATTTACAACCAAACAAAGTCGTACCACAGTGGCGGTTGTAGGACTTTGTCAAGGGGGGGGGGGGCGGCCGAGAGTGTTCCACAAAGATTCCCTTTTTATAGCCGTTTGATGGCTTTTAAAAGCCATATCCCCCACCCCGGCCTTTAGAACCAACTATGTCGTATCTTAAAACCCCTTTGAAATATTACATTTAAAAGCAAGCATTGTAGGAATTACTGCTAATAAAGGAATTTAAGGAAGTGTGAGGATATTCTGCAACAGAAAATCCAGAAAATATAAACAACAGACCCTTTAAAACCCATGTAATCACGTAGTAAAATCAGAATAACACCTATAAATTCGTAATTGTTACAACTAACGCCGCCTTCACTCAACAAAGCACGTCTCGCCACTCGAGCGAAAAATCTGAATCACCAAAGTACCGGCCCATTGCTATACTACCGCTGTTTTCAAGGCCTCAGTCTAGCCTGGCAAGAAATAACCGCATCGAACCGTATTGTCTAACGCTTTACCCGCCTTAACTTACTTCTAGTAGTCGTTTCACGGTTGATTAAGGTATTGTTGAATTCCTGGCTGTAAAATAGGTGTCCTTGTTGAATAATGTGTGTTAAGTGAAGTATGTGTGGAACTTAAGTGCTATTATACGGCATTGCCAGGTATGTAACAAACTAGTATGATGATTTACATGTTATGAAAGCAACTAAATAAGAACAATCAACTTGTCCTCTTAGCAACCGTTTATATATTGACCTCCACAAGTTGATTAAATCGTACAAAATTGGTTGTAATGACAAAGCGTGATACTACTAGTAGGTCTATTATTTTGATTTTATTTATACAAGAATATTAGGTATTGGTAGATGCTATTTAGTCCCTGTTAATAATTTTAACTTCTGGAACCCCTTGTCTTTAGAATGACCATTTAGTAATTCTACCTCTAAGATATCAATAACATAGACTAAGCAACACAAGGGAGTATGTTTTATCCATATCAATACTGCTATTCAGTCTTACTATAATGGAGAGAACGAATTCATTTATTGAGCTGAGTAGCTAATTGCATTTAGTGTTCGTCTAGTAATCAGTTAGTTTAAAATTAAATCCCCTACCCTCGTATCAAACCCAATTTTGCACACCGAAAATTATAACTCATTTTACTAGCATGGTAGAATTATTTTAATTTTTTTCTGGAGCTGTAAATTACTAATGGATATACATAAACCGAATCAAAAGGTCCAAAACCTTTCCCCGCCTCTCATTTGTAAGCCCATCTCGCTAGACACTTTCAAAAGACTCGCTCTTTCAGCTCAAAAATCAAAACATACGCACGGACAACACATCCACATATATAGTCACGTTCTTCATGCTCTCTCCAACTCTGTGAAAGATAGACTCTATGGTGTGACGCCATGCAGCCCAGCTTCCGTTCGATGTCCCTGTCTTCCTGTTGACATTTAGCTCTTGTGTGGCCAATTTGTCCCAGGATTGACTCGGCTGCATGGCAGCGAGAGTGAATTGACTTTCTTGTCCACGAGTGAAAGTCTTTTCAACCGGTGAAATATGATATGTTATTGTCTTAAACGTGCCAAGAAATCTGGTTTGGGCGTTCGATGTTGGTCTTTTAACCGGTTGGAGACTTTTTGTAATCTGGCCTTTTCCTGTCACGAATGTAAATCTATAAACGAGATAGCGCACGAGGAAAATTCTGGTAAGATTTTTCCAAACAGTTAAGAGATAAGCTATCGATTAACGTTACTATCTGGGATCGCAACTACTTAGTTCAAAGAGTTAAGCTTTTCAAGTTTCTGATTAACGACTAGTTTCATAGCTTAATATTTATAGAAATTCTGCAGTTCATTGTAGGCTTTAAAACCTCCAATGGTCATTTTATAGTTTTATTATACATACATGTATGGAAATTACTGACATATTTAAGTTTTTTCTCCTCTCATTGAGTAGCCACTCGTTGCTCGTTCTTCTGTTTAGTTAAACACTATTCGGGTAGTTTAACCATACTACTCTAGATCGCAGGTCCGATCCTGAGAAAGTCAAAAACTTTTTGATGGTTCGAAACTAGACTCAGCTGTCCTTGAACCAGGGTATCATGTTTTTTTTTTTTTTTTAATAAATGGGCCTAGCTAAAGAAACAAACTAGATGGTCAGTAACGAAGCTACACGAGGCATATCACTATCAACTACTCCTTCACTCGTATTTGGGTAAAAAGACGCTCAGTTGTGTCTCCATATTTACTATGTACAGCAGTAATTCATCTTAGTTTAGTAATTTACCGTCAGTTGATTTTTTTCAATAAAACTATTTGAGAAGGTGATTATCCCGGAATAAAATCATGCTTGCATCATCATTCTTTTAATTTACCTCAATCTCAACCTTGATCTCGAATAATTCCTATCCAGGAAATTGTCAAGGCTTTGCTTGAAAATCCGCGTATTCAAAAATAAAACTGAGGACCACCCAGACCACTTCAGTCCCTCCACTACATATTGCCACTGGGGCTGCAGACACAAAGAGAGGCTTGAACATTACAATGCCACGACCTTGATCAGAACTGGAGAAGAAAGGTGAAAGGTTCAAGGAAGGGGAGAGGCGAGGGCGTTTGATAGAGAAAGTAATCCAAAATGCGTGACTTAAACTTGACTAAACGGCTGATTTCTCACACCTTTAATCTCTTGGACGATTTTGAAAGGCAAATCTAGGTAATGTTCTGAACACCATGTTCCTGGAGAGAGAAAACTCTTGTTTTAGGTACCTAGCAAAATTGGTTATACCTAATGGAGGAATTGCTTATAACTTGAGACTAGCTGTTAGCCCGTCCTACGTACGGGAATCAAGTAGTCTATTAAAACTTAATACAATTCAGAACAGCTAGTTTACACGCATAAATAAAAAAAAGGTTCTGGCTGAGAACTTCTGACAGTTTCAATACGGAAAATCATCTTGTAAACTAATATCACATGGCCACCTATTTCTTTCATCCAATTATAGGCATATACAATATGCATTTTAAATCCGATCATTTGACAATAAACAGCAATTGTATCGATTTGAAAAGCCTTAAAGTGAGATTGGTGGTCGATTCACATACACTGGTTTTAAAGTACAGTAGCTAGAGCATACCATAAACGATCTGATTCCATGCATCAAAGACAATTGGAAGAATATTTTAGGGGGGGAAAGACAAGTGGAAAATCTTAAGACCAAGTTAATAATTCGTTATTAAGTTAAAATTAAGTTAACGAAGACCGAGAGCTACAGGAAATGACGATTAGAATCAAAATGTTATGTAGCCATTTTTTTATAAGAGTAATATTATTTTAGGGTTCACATTGCATGCCATTACTGAGTGCAACCAGTTACTGCTTTAGAGTCTAAATCAAAGCTTTTGAAAACAGAAACAAAAAAGTCTTGTGTCGCTTTTTGCATCTACAGTATTTCTTATGTCAGCATAGCTTGCGGTATGTGTTGGTACGTTGGTAAGTATTGGTATATGATATTCCTAAAGGTATAAACTGATACATAATATGAACACCAAAGAAAGTTCCTCGATACTCAAATGTCTTAGCACAAGGTAATTCAACACAGAAGATTGACAATCTTGCCAACAAATTATCAATTTCTTACTTGAACTTGAAACTTCTACTCTATAGCAATATTTCTTGGAAGTATCGAATCGTATTGTGAACCTCAATAATTGGGTTTACCCTACTGAAGCTGCTCTCTTCACTGAAGACATAGGCACCATTCAGCCTCGTATATTTCTGAGAGGAATTCATCATTGGCAAAGAAAGACTTATATGAATTAATGAAAGTTTTAACACGAGACCAGAATGGTAGAGATCCCTTTTCCAAAGATTGTAATTTTTACAAGGATATTAATATCTTCAAGGATATCAGGAGGAATCACGTTTTCAATCACCAAGAAAAGTTTACCACGTGACGTCTCGCACGTGATTTGAGCTTGCCGCGGTTATGCTGTAAATTTCTCCCGCCTATTTAAAGACGATTACCCTCCTTTAATCGTCTGCCATTACTGCATGATTACCACAGCTACAATTCTCCTTGATGAATGTTCTTCCTTCATCCTATTCAAGCCGCGTTCCATCCGGCGTCTTCCTGCTCTCTGTTTTCTTTTGTGGTTAATTCTAAACTAAACAAGTTATTGTTGAAAATTACTGGAAGTTGATTGTAGATAATTATCAATTAACTTTGTATTTATTTGTGGTAAATAGTGTATATTTAACTTCAAGGCTACATTAATCAGACGTTATTTACTGTTTTATAATACAATGCATTTCAACACTTTAATTCGTTCAATTATATTTGTCTGAGAATCTATAGAATTCAATTTACAATATTACTACGACGCCAAACCAGGTTGCGTCGTTCATTGAAAAATTATAAAGAATCAATTTCACAACAGCTTAGCTACTGGCCTGGATCCTATTGCTTTTTATCCGAAATCATATATAGAAAGCAAATAATTAAGTGTATATAAATTTTCTTAAAAGTAATCCAAAGTTCAGTTAGTTGTGTATCATACTTTTTGAGTGGATTGTGTTTTCAAAAGTAATAGTAAACATTTTAAACATTGCTCAGTAAGATAAGCATCCTTAACTTAAGATCTTTGTAAAAATTATTTGTGAAGATTTACATTCCTACAATCCGACTAAGTTAGAATTAAAGTAGTCTTTAAACTTATATTATTTTGAGGTCTACTTCCTTTGATACAATATCAGAAATGATCAGAGAAACTTAGGAATATATTTGACTTTGACATCTTGTTTCCTATTTGGAGGAGAAAACAGTAGTATTATATTTGTAAACAGTATTTCTATAAGGTGGTTTATAGCTTTTAAAAATTACGTTACACTTTGGATTTTTTATTTCAGTTACGTTACGAAGGATTTTTTTACCAAGGAATTTAATTAAACTAACCTCCTTCAGCTACAATCAGTAGACCACACTGGTCTTAAATAACGTAAATAATTTTTTTAATACTTTGTAGATCAAGCAAAAATGTTGAAACACTCTTCTTCTTATTCTTTTATTTTACTTTGACACTAGCATTTCTATTGTAAATTCCCACCTTCCGTCAGTTTGTTAACAGTCGAGGCAACCTCATTCTGTTCCTCACTCGAAGATCGATAGTCACGACTTTTTAATTCCGTGTTTGTTCGAGCGAAAGTTTCGTGCTCAAGCACACTCCGGTGACTTTGCAAATCTCATACGGAAACTGCTCCAACGGAATACTAGGTATGAATGTAACCGTTACGCAGTTGGCACCCACAATGATAACCGTGTCGCTGACTACTTTACTCTCTCCTATTCTTCTAGGTTATTTGCCACCGTTGTGCCATTGATTGAATTCTATTCATTGTGCAGCTATTTCAATATTCATGGACTCGAATTGCCTGGGTTCTTTTTGGTCGTGCTACTTTTTGTAATAGCTTAAAGTGTGTCTGTAGAGAAGAAGAAGGAAGAAAGAAGAATCGAGAAGAAGAATCGAAGAATCCAAACTTTTCTTCACCTGCTAACAAGTTATTTTATTAATTAAATTTTTTAGGTTTTATTTCACATTTTTTATTATTACGGTATTTTAAGGTGCAAGAGCCCATAGATATTGTTTTGAAATAATATGCGTCGTATTCAGATCCTTAATACTTCTTCTTATATAAGTAATACAGTACATAAATCGGTGATGAAGTTTATTATTGCAATATGCTAATCTAAACACTTTTTAACTGTCGATTCATTGAAATTAAATCTATTTAATTAGGAGTCCCACATTTAATGACGTTCCTGAGTCTAGTGTTAATTATGTAAATTGTAAGTATAATTAACTAGTTTCAATTGACAATCTAGCATCATTACTGTTTAGATTCATTACGTATCGATGTGATTTCAACGAATTGAATTCATTTGAAACTATTTGAGTCGAACATTGAATTTACTTTGGCTTTTCCAAAGCTATTTATGATTATTTATTACTGGAATATGCAAATGACGTCACTTTCCGTAACCGACTCTCGGACTATAATTTGACAAGGACAAGCTCTGAATACCGTGAACTGGAACTGGCTAACAGAAGACCGGCGCGGGAGTGGCTCTTACTTTCACTGTGCCCTTGTGTGTGTGTGTGTATGTGTGTGTGTGTGTGGGTGTGCGTGTGTGTGTGTGTGTGTCTCACTAGTACTTGTAAGGAATTGACTATAGTCAACACCCAAGCATGCTTGGGAGGTCTTAGCAGTGATGCCAAACAATTTGTGGTCCCCAGTGAAACCCTATTTTAAGCTACTATATGAGCTGTGTTTCTATAAATGGAAATAATCTATAGGGTCTTATAATCTTAACAAACTATATTAATAATCCAATAGGATTCTATGATTAGTTTATTTATGATATAATAACATTTACCTTGAATCTTTTTTTCGGCTGCTTGAGTATGAGATGTCCAATCCAGACTGCACCGAGTGCCCACTTCGGGTAGTACCTATCTGCACCAATGGTCGGGGATTAGTCTTGCATCTCAGTCCCCGACTGCGCCGATAGCACATTTGGGGAGCTCCTATCTGCAGCAATGGTCAGGAATTAGCCTCGCATCACAGTTCCCAACTGCACCGATAGCACATTGTGGGGATTACCTATCTGCACCGATGGTCAGGAATTAGCCTCGCGTCACAATCCTAACTGCACCGATAGCCCAATTCAGGGGAGTAACCATCTGCACCGATGGTCGGGAATTAGCCTCGCATCACAGTCCCCAACTGCATCGATAGCACATTGTGGGGATTACCTATCTGCACCAATGTTCAGGAATTAGCCTCGCGTCACAATCCTAACTGCACCGATAGCCCAATTCAGGGGAGTAACCATCTGCACCGATGGTCGGGAATTAGCCTCGCATCACAGTCCCCAACTGCACCGATAGCACATTGTGGGGATTACCTATCTGCACCAATGTTCAGGAATTAGCCTCGCGTCACAATCCTAACTGCACCGATAGCCCAATTCAGGGGAGTAACCATCTGCACCGATGGTCGGGAATTAGCCTCGCATCACAGTCCCCAACTGCACCGATAGCACATTGTGGGGATTGCCTATCTGCAGCAATGTTCAGGAATTAGCCTCGCGTCACAATCCTAACTGCACCGATAGCCCATTTTTGGGGATTACCCATCGGCACAGTTGGGTAGGATCTAGGATCGTATAACAGTACTAAACTGTACCAAAATATGCAGTTACCACAGTTAAATATGCAGTATACCGTGTCGCTCATTTAGTGGCGTACCCATCTGCACAGATGGTCAGTTCATTTAATTAGTCCACTTTGGCATTTCAGTAGCGAGTATTATATTCTATCGGCTTGGTAAAGAGCTCTTATGTTTAGTCTCCAACCCTCGCACAACGGGAGACTTTAATTGCAGTCGAACATTAAGACTCTTGGAAACGCCTTCGACCATCGGTGCAGTTTGGTAACAACCATAGCGTAGGTGTCCCACCAATGTGCATGTGTTCTATTACTACTTCTGACACTTCAAGCGTTGTCTTTGTGTGTGAAAGTGTCCGGAGAAAGGGTGCAGTGGGTGTCCCGTATATGAATTGGTCCTCTGAACCTCATATTGCATAATTCTAGCGGCGCCGAGGGGTCCTCAAGATAACAGGTTTTCTCACTCTCTCCACGCCTCGCAGGTGGAGCGATTTGACATAGCTTTTAATTTTTGACTTGTGTAACACAGTGGCTGATCCAACCTGCGATAACTAATTGATCCAGTAAACCTATCACTTCGTCGTTTGGATTTTTTCGTCGTACTAAAAGCCCACGCCACCTTCTTACTATAAGCTTCTTATTAGGATGTTTCTGCAGTTGGCAGAATTAATTGAGGAGT
Source organism: Macrosteles quadrilineatus (assembly GCF_028750875.1). NCBI lineage: Eukaryota > Metazoa > Arthropoda > Insecta > Hemiptera > Cicadellidae > Macrosteles > Macrosteles quadrilineatus. The sequence goes on along the minus strand of NW_026542601.1, from coordinate 33,484,946 downwards.
TCTCCTGTGTCAAAATCATCGGCGAAATTGTTTAGATATATAATTTATTTTCACCAGGGTTAAACTACAAATCTGTTGTAAATATTTTTCAGGAATCGTATTTTTATATTACGTATACATAATCACCTTTTTTTGTAAAATTCCTCCAACTTAAAAAGTTATGTTACATTTCGCATGGTTATAGATACCTTATTAAAACATTATATGGATCCTACAATTAGAATTGCCAAACTTGTCTAGAGTCCATCCAAATTTTGAATAACCAATAAAATCAAAATATTGTTTTTATTGCCATAAAAACAATATAAATGTATCAGCTTGTGTGGACATTCTAAAAATAAAAAAAAAACCACTTAGTTTGTTTTTAAACATAGAAAATAATGTGAAAAGATTTATAAGTATTAGTAAACAGTGTTTGCACTTTGAATATAAAAAATAACTATTTTCCTTTTCCCCTTTTCTCTTAAAAGAAAAGAATTTAATCAACTTCAAAAATTAGATTATTTAGAAAAACGATTATATCTTAAGCCAAACAGGATCCATGGTTTCTCTTAACGTCATACCATATACCACCAATCCTCCGGAAATCCCACGAACTAAATCCTATTCTTAACACCTACATGGGCTTTCCAAGATATATTTCGGATAGTAACCTCTCAAACCGGTTGCTCATATCCAGTCAGAAGTTGTAAACAGCTGATAGCAATCAGCTGTCAGCTGTATGCAGACCACTGTGATTACGCGGGAGAAATTGGCGCCATTGCCCGGCTGTCAGAACCTAACCTAGCATTCGCGTCCGTGTTGTAATAGTATATTGTAATTCACCGTTGTGATTATGACTGCCTTCTATATCACTGCAACCTGTTGGATTGGAATAGTCCTCTAATTATCTAACCTAATAGGAATGCTGTCACTTCTATATTTAAAACACAGAGAAGTAATATTTATATTACTTGTATTGTATTGTATTGTAGTATTTCTCATTGATCATTAAGCTTATAATCGATTGTCCTGACTAAAGAACAAGCTGATCTTAATCAGTAACAAAGTGATTAGGCTTATCTCTTTCACTCAACACTAGACTCATCTTCGTCTTCTCAAAATGTCCAACGTGGTGTTTTAGTATCGTATAATCTAGTCTGGTATTATTTAGGTATCGTTTTTCAATATTCTGGCTGATCAAGCATATTGCATATTTGTTGAACACGTTATCTAAGTGGTAGTGCCTATTACAAGCAAGATATTAGTGGTTCGAGTCAACCACCTGCACGAATTTATCACTACAACTAACATGCCTATTTAAAAGTATCCGTAAAGTTACAGACTTGACCTTCGCAAATAACTGTAGTCTATGGTGACGGGCAGTTGACGTTCAAACACTTTGAAGATTCTCTGTTGACTGTTGACTTAAAATCAAGTCGAAACATTTTGAATAAACCAAGACTTGAAAAGCTTACGAATTTTCTCAAGGTGTTCTAGACAAAGGGAATTTCGTCTACAAAAACTACATACATCCATAGATAAAAGGATACTCCTGTTATCGAACAACTCCAAGAATAAAGAATCAGCAAGATTATTAACCTAGTAAAATGTTTGGTAACTTATCCTCATGGATGTTCATGTTAAAAATCTGACAGAACTCATCCAAATCTGAATCGATCACTTTAATCAAACAGAATAATAAATAAAATTCACTATATTTCTGAATTATATACATCCGAAATTGATGTTAACAAAGTGTCCCACGAATGCGGCTGTTACCTAACTACACCCTGTGGAATTACGGTTATTTACGATCAGCTGATATTAATTAATGTTGCCGCCAACGCGCGCTGTAACCGAAGGTGATTAATATTGGCGGGATTTTCACACCACTGCTGGACATGTTAATGAGGACAGTTATTGAACACGGGTCAGATCAGAGTGATAATCCCTACCAAATCAATACTGCTGTTTCAATTTTAAATTTTTGTGGTGGGGGATTCTAGGTCAAAGGTATTTTTGTTTTTGCAAGGGAGCGGTCCAACCCCTAATCTTGTTATTTTATTTAAGATAAACCTGTTGATAGATAGCGTCATTAATTGATAATCCAAAGCCAAATTTTAAAAAGCTTTGAATAAAACCAGCGATTTTTATTTGAAATTATAAATTTGAACGAATTGTTTTAACCTCTGGTGACATCAAAACAAAGAATTAAACCGGTCCAGTGTTTAGGCCTTGCCGTGCCACCTACGATAGTATCTTCTTCCTTAAAATGGTTTACGATACCTGCATATAGTAATCGTGTGTTGCTGTTTTCTCAACTAGTTTCGATTCTTCTGAACCATCATCAGGCCTCAAAGTGTCAACCTGACACCTTGAGGCCTGATGATGGTTCAAAAGAACCAAAACAGCAACAAAGAATTACTAAATACAGACTACAGGTGTCGTAAACCATTTTCAGTATAATACAGTAATCTGGAGGCTACTTCCCTATAGAGTTAATTCGCTAATTCTTCCTTTTAAGGGAAATTCGCTAAAAGGAACCTGATGCGAGTAAAACATTTTCTTTTCTGTAGAACTCCCTCCCCTGAAATAGTAGAATTTACACTTTGGCTGTATTCAAACCAACGATAAAAGTTATTTGTCTTTTTAAAATCGTTTGGCAAACTTTGCACAAGGCCACAATAAACCAATGATGGCTGTCTCGTAAATTTCACATCCAACTAAAGCATTTTAAATTAAATAATGTATGTATTGCCACAGTTTACTCAGTTTCCAATACAACCAATCACATTCCTTATCGATCTCGAGCTAAACAAATATTGACAATTCATCTATCTCGGAATAGAAAACCTCATTTTCAGCCTATTAAAATACATTACAAATCGAGTTAAGTAGAGTTTCGTATGTAACTGTGAAACGTCGGTTATCAACCTTGTTCCGCTCACCACACATTTAGTATGCAGTCTGGTTATAGGGCCGTTGAATATTAAAACAGTGATCGTACCGCAGTTCACCCTAAACCCGTTATTTTATACGCCCCATGAGTCTTGATCGTCTTTTGATTTCAAATGGCTTTACTTTAGAGAGAAAATCACCTTGTAGCCTTTAAAACTCTATACTTATTCTTCGAAAACTTTTATAGGATACATTTTACAAACAATCAATTAAGATACTACATGCAACGACTACATGCAACGTGATATTAAAAGTTTCGTATGGTCTTAGTAGAGCTCCGTACTTTACTACAGAGAAAGTTATCTTCCCCTGAGACACATTTTATAAGTTTTCTATACATACTTACAAATGACGGTGTAGTCAAATTATTCATGACTGCTAAAAACCACTAAATTGGCCGGATTTAAAACGAAACGAAACTCTACATCAACTTATCAATAAGAAAATATATAAGGATAGTATATTCCATCACTAGGGCGTACAGTGACTCTTTTCTACCCGAGCTCTCAGGACCGAGGCGAAACCGAGTTCGGGCAATTAGCGAGGTTTGACAATGCAAAATTGTTGCCCGTGTGATGAACTAAATTTTCTATCATAATTCAACATTATTTAACAAACTAAGCTAGAAAACTAAAATACTTTTCATGTAAAGATAAACTCTCAAAACAAATGTAAACTTGTTTTCATTTTTAGTCAAATTAGCAGCTGTTTAGTTAAGAGATTCAATCATTTGGTCTATCACGATTAGTGTAAATTACCATCAATGTTTCTTTTTATTTACAAGACTAGCTGTTGTACCCGTGCTTTGCAACGGGGAGAGGACACAAAATAGAAACATTTTAATCTTTATCTCTTGCATACAATAGTTACACATCCGCCAACGCTTTTAGAAACAAAATTCAACTTTTATGGCCTTAATAGAAACGTTTTAGTTATGACCTTTAAATCTGGTAAGTAGTGGATACCACCATTTTGATTTTGATAATTTTAAATCTTGTGTAGGCTGATATGAGAAAAACTGACCAAATCTTCGAGTAAAACCTTGACATACATGATTTACCAGATTTACCTTCATCTCCCTTAATTACACATGTTTTAATTTATTATTGACATTTTCAATTTCAATTTTGAAGTTGCAAAAATACTAATTATTAAATTTAAATATCTTTATATTAAACTCTTCTTTATAATTATTAAATCACAAATCCTTTCATCTTCAGTTTTTCACTCACAATAAATCAATAGCAAAACTAAGTCAGCTGTTATAAACTTTAGAAATATTGCTGTGCCTTACCAATACATACAGTCTTTTGAAATATTAAAGAAACTATATCTATAGGTACTTAAAAATGTCAAACAAATAATGTAGCATTAATACAGCAGACAAAACTAATATGATTATCAAGGACTAAAAAATGTAATAGCAAATACAGTATATGTTTCATTGCATCTCTGATTCTACTAAACAAAAATATCAACAAACAACTTAATATACAAACCAGTTCTTTTAATCAGTTCCATCATCCATTGCTTTTACATTTTCACACTTACCATTAAGAAAACATAGTAACAGATATTTCATTGATTTTAGAAACAAAAGAACACTGTGTACTGCTTAGTTTTATGATATTTTCCTTGGTTTAATTTAATCAGTGGTGTGGCAAAACACAAATAATAAATGTATCAAATAAAGTAAATGTGAACTGAAAGCTTTGTTAGGATAAAATAAGAGTATTTTGTATTACCATTTGATAATTAAATATAGTTACACATATATAACAGATTTTAGAAAACAAAAATCAACGACAATTTAGTTATTGATGATATTCTTTAGTTTAATTTAAAACACAATAACTTAATTTACCTAAATATACATATAAAAAACAATGTGATGTGAAAGCTATGTTAAGTTAATTTAACACATGTGAAGCAGTTAGAATTTATTTAAAGTAGCCTCCAAATGCATACAAAACATCTATACATTGTAATTTTCATACTGTTTCCATGAAAACATATCAATAACATTATTTTCACTTAAGATTATTAACTTAAGACGCTTTAAAAAATCCAAAAACGGTTATAAAATCTTTTTTTTTCTATAATCATTGTCATAGTTTTAGAATAAATAATCCATGATAAAAGGTTAGATTAAAATAAACCTACCTCATATTTATGGAAAATATTATATTTAATTTCTTTGTATCAGCTGTCTGAAATTGTGAAATATGCAGTTTAGCAGTTCTTCTTGTTTATATGTCAAAGTAAATGTAAACAAACATTGTTAGTGTTCTCATTACAGCCATGGAGACCAATCAATATTTACTTTTAAAATGTTCATCTCAGAACTTTTAAAGCCAAAGGGGCAAAGCCTACGGTCAGTATCGAAATGTGAATAGTCCTATAATGGTCCTTGGTATAGTAGCTATATTTTTGTAAAATTTAAGCCCAGTTGGTTCAGTAGTTTTTGCACCTATTAGTAATACACATACAGACACCATTAGATTTTTATATAATAGTATAGATTGCAACAATAAGCTACAATCAATCTTACTAATATTATAAATGTGAAAGTTTGTGTGTTTGTTTGTTTATTTGTTTATTTGTTTGTTTGTTTGAAGTTCAATCACGCATAAGCCACTGGATGGATTGGGCTGAAATTTGGCATGATGATAGATCACATTCCCGGTTGAGCCGTGACTATTTCCACCGGGCGAATGTCACGACTCATGATCAATGGTTCAAGTGTTTTTTTTTATAGTAGGCTAGTTCAGTGTTTCTCACTCCACGACCCCGAACAAGGCTGTGGGTTTTGTTCTTTTTACTCCCACCGCCGACGATTCAGAGGCTCCGAGACTTTCGTTAGCGCTGCATCGGCATAAATTTTGCATCGTCTTACATCTTAATTTTGTAGTATGTTTGCGTTGTATTTTTGCCTTTTTCTTACTTGTGTGAAGATATTCTCTACTATGCAGTAAATTGAGAGTATTTAATTCATGTATTATTGTTAATTATTGTTGTGTTATTCTTTTAAATGGTTAATTACAGCTCGTTTCTCTCAAATGGCGTGTTGTTCTTGAACCTCCATCCATGGTTCTCATTTGTTAAGTAAAGTTTTGTGAGCCGCTCCTCGGGCCTGCGCATGGATCACGCTTCCTTTTCGTTAGTCTGGGTGCAGGCACGAGGGCATGGTTCATCTGGTAGCAGAGCGTGGTTAGTGGGTTGCGTCCTGGGTGCCTTGTCGTGAAACTTGGTTTCGCGACTCGGATACTTAGAGATGCGATCACTGTCCGCGTTCTGTTTTTTGTTTTGTTTTGAAGAGCCGTGGATGGATTGGTTTCTTGGAAATGTTCTGGCCTGGCAGTTTTGGAAAAAGGTCTTGTTGTTGTTGTGGTGGGGCGTAAACACATTTTATTAGGAGCTCGCCCTTTGGCCGAGGCACCGGGTGGAATCGGTGGTAATGACTTGCATCCTTCGGGAGCAAGAGTGTCAAAAGCATGGTCATGTCTCAAAAAAAAAAAAAAAAAAAAAGGTTTGTGTGTACACCCCATCACACAAGTGTTAGGTGTTGTCTAGTGTATGTATCGGTGTATGTTTGTGTGTGTGTACGTTCGTGGGTCATTTGTTGTTGTTTTTTTCTTGCGGTACTTGCGGTATGAATGGGCAGGTTCTTCTTTTGGGCCCCATCAGGTGCGTAGGCATCAACGTCCAGAAGCCTTAGGAATTAAATTTCTGTGTTTGTTTTGTGAAAAAATTTTGTTGGCTGTTATTTTGAGTCAAGTGCTGGTTGAGACTCGGTATGGCGTCAATTGTGCCGGAATATTTGAGGAAGCCGGAGCTGGTGTACGAGGTGCGGTCCCGGGGGGAGACTCCTGGAACTGATGTACGCACTTTGCGTACACAGTTCAGACAAATTGCTAGCATGCCTCAAGCTTGGGTTGAGTCGCTCAGTTTGGATGAGGAACTGGAGGCATGTAAAGAGAGGATGGAAGAGCTAAGTGGGGAAATTGATAGTTGGAGTAGTTTGCCTACGGGCTCAGCTAAGGGTTCTGCTATCACACAGCTGACGCACTGGCGTAAGCGTCTACTCTTGGTTTTGGGGCAACCTGAAATCCAAGATGAGGACAAGAGCTGGGTGGAAGCCAGAATTCTTGAGCTGGAAGGAATTTTGGAGAGTATTAAGGCAGGAAAGTCTGTCAAAGAGAAAGTTGAAATTTTTGAAGACAACCGTTCTTCGGAAATTTCAAACGAAGTGCCAAAGTCTGTTGTTGAAGTTGTGGCTCCAGTGGGTACCCCCCAGGCTCCGCCTACGCCAAGTACACTGCTCCAGTTGCCTGCAAATGTTCAAATTTCAAATGCAAATGTCACACCGTCCCCCTCTCACACGTCCACCTTGGCTGCGGCTACGCTGAATGTCCAGTCCCCATCTCCCTTTCCTTCTCAAGTTCATAGTTCCCCTTCCATCTCTAACTCCTTTGGCAAACTTCCCCATCCCCTTGCCTCTGTCCTGAGTGGTTTCCGGCCGGTGGACGGGTTAGATGTGAATGGTCTTTGTTTTTTTCTGGAGAGTGTTTTGCGCATGCGTGAATACCCTGGCATGTCAGACGCAACTTTGATGGAACTCATTGCTCCATACTGTCTGAAACCGTTGGGGGACAGATTGCTTGATTGTTTGCGCAGAGGCGTCACCTTTGATGTTTTTCATAAAGAAGTTTTGGAGTTTTTCATGCCCCGTCGGGTCATGGAGAAGCTGAAAGTTGAGAGAGTTTTTCGTCCTCAGCAGCCAGCCGAGTCTCTCAGCCAGTACGTGGGGGACATTCGCACGGTGGAAAGGGTCTTGCGTTTGGGGATCAGTGAGCTTGAACTCATTGACATTGTGCTTCAGGGGTTGAAGCCTGAGGAACGCTCCCGTCTGGTTTTTGCACCACGGCCTTCATCTTTTGCGGATCTGGACAGACTTTCCATCCTTTCGAGATCTGTCCAGGACGCTGATTTTCAGAGAGACCAAGCGGCGGGGCATCTTCCCCTAGCTGGTCATCATGCTGTCGTAGCACCCGTGGGGTTGGGTCCTGAACCGCCGCAGTGGCAGAGGCAACCTGTTGTTTGTTTTGGTTGTGGGCAACCAGGTCACATTCGGCGGCATTGCCGTCAAGGTGGAAATTTTGGACGTGGTCCAAAAAACTAGTTTGCTCACAGGAGGAAAAATTGCCCAATCCTTCCTGTGAGGTTGTTGGTGATAATGTAAAGGGCAATAATTTGAATGTTTTTTCAAGTAAGTCAAAGTCTAAGTTAAAGTCAGTTAATGTTTCTGTTGCCTCCCCTTCTGGGAGTGTTGTGCCTGTGACCGAGCCTCTGCTGCGGGGGACTGCGGGCCTTGCTTCCATGGGCGTGAAAGCGGCGCGCTCAACTTGCCCACGTCTCCACATCTTCATAGGTTCCACGGTGCAGAAGGCCCTAGTGGATTCTGGGTCAGCCCGTTGCCTCATTTCCTTGTCCCTTTTTGAAAAACTTGAATCGTCTGGGCTTATCAAGCAAGTTGAGCGAAAAACCCCTATCTGCTGGACTGCGTCAAATTCACCTCTTCCCATCATCTATGAAGCCCGTTTCAAGTTCAAAATTGAACATTTTTCTTGGGTTTGGAGTTTTTGGGTGGCTAAGGACCTTTGTTTCCCTGTCATTTTGGGAGCGGATTTTATCAAGCACACTGGCCTAATTTTGGATTTAGGCAGAGGTCAGTGTTTTTTCCGATTTGCGAGACGGGTATTAATATCTTTTGCTGATGAAATTGGTGGTGGTGCTGCGGTAGTCGAGCCTGAGATACCCAGCAAGCCAACAATTGATCCGTTAGGGCATCTGACTACTTGCGAGGCTGAAGCCATCAGAACCTTGTGTTCTCGTTTCCCAGATGTGCTGACGCCAAAGCTTGGAGTCACTAACCTGTTAGAGTACGAGATTCGTCTAACAGATACCCGTCCCGTTCGCTCTCACCCATACAAATTAGCTCCACCCAAAATGGAAACTCTCAGAAAAATCATTGACGAACTTCTGGAAAATGGTGTCATTGAACCTTCCCGTTCGAGCTACGCTAGTCCAGCTTTTCTCGTCCCAAAACCCAATGGCAAGTCCCGAATGGTTTTGGACTATCGCAAATTGAATGCGCAAATTGAAATCGACTCTGTGCCTCTCCCCGATTTGCATTCTGCGTTTGACTGGTTCGGTAAGGCCAAGTATTTTTCTGTTTTTGATCTGAATCAGGCCTATCATCAGATTCCTTTGAAACCTGAGTCTCGACCTCTCACTGCTTTCTGCGTTCCGTGGAATTTGTATCAGTTCACAAGAGTTCCGATGGGTCTTGCTGTGGGGGCCCAGACTCTCACCAGACTCCTTGATTCCATCTTTCATGATGTCAAGTTCAAGTTTGTGTTCAATTACCTCGACGATCTCTTGGTGTACAGTGAGAGCTTCGAAGATCACCTGATTCATCTTGAAGAAGTCATGAGTAGATTGAATAGGGCTGGCCTTACCGTGAATCCTGACAAGGTTAGTTTTGCAAAGCCGGAAATTTCGTTCCTTGGTCATCTTATCTCTCATAGAGGCGTCTGCATCGACCCCGCTAGAACCCAGGCTATCAGGGAGTTTCCTCCTCCCAGAGATGTCAAGGGTATTGCTAGGTTCATCGGCATGGTAGGTTTTTACCGACGCTTCATCCCCAATGTTGCTGAATTGGCGGCTCCTCTCAATGAGCTTCGGAAGAAGGGCGCCAAGTTTGTCTGGGGTGAAGCGCAGCAGACGTCTTTTGATCTTCTCAAGGAGGCTATCATGCAGCCCCCTGTTTTGGCGATGCCGGATTTCAATCAAAACTTTGTCTTGCAAACAGATGCTTCCTCCGTCGCTATTGCGGCTGTGTTGTCACAAGAGGTGGATGGTGTTAGGCAGCCAATTGCGTACGCCTCACGCACTTTGAGTCCCTGCGAAAAGAAAAGCTCTTCTGTGTATGAACTCGAGTGTTTGGCTGTCGTGTTTGGAGTCAATAAATTCAGACGCTTTTTGGAGCACAAGGAGTTTTTATTGGAAACCGACAACCAGGCACTCTCGTGGCTTCTTGCACATCCACGCCAGCTTGGGAAAATTGGTCGTTGGGTTGTCCAAATATCGTCCCTTAAGTTCCAAGTGCAACACGTTCGAGGCACACAGAACGTGATTGCTGACACACTATCTAGGATGTACCATTCACCCGACGATCATCCTTCTGACCAAGAGCAACCGGGTTGTGCCGTGCTCTTGGAGTTTCCACTCGCCTTTTCTGATTTCATTCCCCATCAGCTGAAGGATCCTGAGCTGGCAAAGATCATTGGTGAGCTTCAAAATGGGGGAGCCCACCCCCCATATTTTCTGTCCCAGGGTGCCCTTTGCTGTCGCGCTCGGCAGCGAGGTAAACCTAAAGTTGTGCTGCCTAGTCTTCTTATCCCTATGGTCTTTGAGTATTTTCATTCTTCTCCTGTGGGTGGGCATCTAGGTATCCACAAGACCATTGCGAAGGTTAGGGAAATGTTCATCTGGAAGGGTATGGATCGGGATCTTGCTGCTAGGGTGCGTTCTTGTCAAACGTGCTCACTGAGCAAGCCCGCTCAAAACTCTAAGTTTGGTTTGTTGTCATCTGAGGTGGCGGAAAGACCTTTGGAGAAGGTTTTCATTGACTATGTAGGGCCTCTCCCGCGTAGCAAGTCAGGAAATAAGTTCCTACTTGTTTGTGTGGATGCCTTCTCCAAGTTTTGTTGGCTTTTCCCCTTAAGGAATGCCACTGCACAGCTCACCGTGCAGGTACTTCGAACTCACCTCTTCCAACATTTTGGAATACCCGCCACCATTGTTTCCGACAACGGAACACAGTTTGTTTCCCATCTGTTCAAAAGAATGTGCTTTGGGCACGGAATCCGCCATGTGACTACTTCCCCTTACTATCCACAGCCTTCTCATGCTGAAAGGTTCAATCGCAATCTTCGTTCCGCTCTCATAGCTTTCCATGCTGACAAGCAGACCACCTGGGATCAGGAACTCCCTTGGCTTCAGTTTGCTTTCAATACTGCTCACCATGAGAGTCACAAGGCGGTCCCTTTCGAGCTGTTTCTAGGCTATCCGCCTAACAACCCGTTAGCGAATGTGTGGGGAATTGGCGACCTTCTGCCACCTCCTGGTGCGGCTGATGTCAAGGCAACTTGGCAAGCGGCCAGGAGAAACTTGATCAGAGCTAGGGAATTGGTCCGGAGGAAGCACAATCGTGGTAGAGTAGACAACCCTTTCCAGGTGGGGGATTTGGTGTTTTGTAAAGCTCATCCGGCCAGTTCGGCTGTGGACAAGAGAGCTGCCAAGTTGTGTCATCGGTGGTCAGGTCCCCACCGCATCCTGAGGTTTTTGACGCCTGTCACGGCGGAGCTTGGAGATCCGCGGACTGGAAAAGTGTTCCGGAGGGCGCACATTTCTCATCTCAAGCCCTTCCGCGGAACTCTTCCGTAGGCAATTTTCCTTCCTCTTGTGTCTGGGTGGGAAGTGCACTGGGCCAGAGAACCGGATCACTTCTCCTGTCCCCTGTGTTCTGCGAAGGAATTTCCCTCACAAAATTTTCCAGCTCTGGCCAGAGCAAACCCTGGGGGTGAGTTTTCCCCTCAGTTTGGAAGTCCCTTGGCGTTCCCCACCACAGACACCTGAGTTGTCTTTCAGGTCAATTTCTTTTCAGGAAGTGGGGGAGAGGCTTGTTTGTTTGTCCCTTTTGGAGAGGAGTCTCCTCTTTTGGGGAGGGAGGTTGAGCCGTGACTATTTCCACCGGGCGAATGTCACGACTCATGATCAATGGTTCAAGTGTTTTTTTTTATAGTAGGCTAGTTCAGTGTTTCTCACTCCACGACCCCGAACAAGGCTGTGGGTTTTGTTCTTTTTACTCCCACCGCCGACGATTCAGAGGCTCCGAGACTTTCGTTAGCGCTGCATCGGCATAAATTTTGCATCGTCTTACATCTTAATTTTGTAGTATGTTTGCGTTGTATTTTTGCCTTTTTCTTACTTGTGTGAAGATATTCTCTACTATGCAGTAAATTGAGAGTATTTAATTCATGTATTATTGTTAATTATTGTTGTGTTATTCTTTTAAATGGTTAATTACAGCTCGTTTCTCTCAAATGGCGTGTTGTTCTTGAACCTCCATCCATGGTTCTCATTTGTTAAGTAAAGTTTTGTGAGCCGCTCCTCGGGCCTGCGCATGGATCACGCTTCCTTTTCGTTAGTCTGGGTGCAGGCACGAGGGCATGGTTCACGGTTAACATATAGGCATATTCTTATCTCAAAATTCCTTTCGGGCTCCGCCCCAGTGGCTCTGTAGTTCCCCATGTCAACCTTATGAGTATTCATATTTAAAGGGAATTAAAGAATTTAGTCAGCTGTTTCAACTAAAAAAGTTGGTTCTATGATATACATAAGCATTAAAAAGTTATAAGATTTACCAACAGGGTGTAGCACTATAATTTGTTTTGCTAAGCAGCAACAAAAAACTGTGATACGCAATGAGAACTGTCAAAGTAGGATTGTTTACAGTTTTGTTTATGTTTTTAATGTCATGAATAATTTGTGATTGTTTGTGAATTCGTAATAATTTATTTTTCTTTATTGTTTAGGTGAAGTGGTAGAACATTATGGCTATGGTAGATGTGTAATACAATTAGTATACCGTCAATTTAAAGAAGCAAATTTTATCAAACTTTGTCCTCCCCCATTGCAAACGCAAAGCTTGAGTATAACTGCAATAAGCATTTTAAACTTATATGCCAACCCCGTACAAAGGACGGGTACTCTGCTAGTCTATACATAATAATGTCGATAAATATGCGATTGATTACATTGAATCGAAGTTTACAGCTGTTGTTATAGCTGTGAGCGGAAGTTTACTACCTCCGCAACGCATGTATTAAAATGGCTGTTTTCGCTGAAGTATGGCGGAAATTATGTTTAATGGTTTATCTTAACCCCCATAAACAAGTAATGGAATTTAGGACAACGTTTGGTGAATGTCTACTGCCAAACCCTATTTAGGCGTGGTTAAAACTGAAATGTTTTGGCTAATCAAGAACTAGAGAATGTGGTTTTGGTGATTGATTATGAAAAGTAAAAGGTAGGAGCGTTTCAAATGATTGTCAGTCAACTAGCAAATGACATTAATTTTTAACAATTTCTACATTTTTGAGCAGTGTGCACTGTTACCACGTAGCCGAGTCCTGTATTCAGAGGGTTACCGGTTCGAGCCTGAGGAACGTCAGGGTCTTTTTAACACTACATCCAGCTATCTTCGATCAAGGGGTTTTAAATAATAATATTTTCTGGTTTTTACAAAGCTACACAAGGGAAACTTTAAAAATATTTAATCTAATAAAAGTATTATTCATAAGCTTTTGTTTGTCTCTAGGAACGAAAGAGCTAACCGCACATTGTTAAATATTTTTCACCACAAAATAATAAAACTATTGGTCAATGTCAGTGCATTTAAGCGTAAAAGCACATTAATAAAAACAAATAAAATAAATAAATAAAACTCAGCTTCCAATTATACAGTCGAATGGAAAGACAATTTTACCACCCTGAGTCAATGGTTATAGGATTCGTTTATACAATGTTTAATTAATTTTCTTGGGTTTTATTTTACAGTCCGAACAATATTTCCAGTGTGTTTACTCGTATATTTCTGAGAACCAATAAAACATTTTCTCTTTTGTAAAACAGTTTTTTTATTCACCAGAGGCTTGGAAATGCCACACAAAATAAATATAAAGTTAAAATAATTCAAAATTTTCAAACAACAAAACTTCAACAGAAAATCTTCTCTCTCTAAAAATTTCCAATTCAATTGATTTCTTCGGATGAATTATTTTACTGAACGCTGGCCTTTATTTTAGCCGGCTCGATGTTTTCAGTTTTTCGTGACAACAGAAAACCAGTGAAGTAATATTATTTTTTTCTCTGTGAATTAAGTAAATATTTTTAGATTTACACCTCGTGGAGTTACAATAATTTTTATTTTACAAATATTTGGAATTTTAAAATTGGGTATAATAATCATATTTTCCTTTGTTAGTAAGGACGGATTAAATTGGAGATAGGTTTCATTAAGAATAGGCCTAATTTAAAATTAATTGCTATGTGCATCAGGTTTAAAAATAATTTAAAAAGCAATATGCAATGAAAATTAGTGTTTGTTATGCAAAATGCGTTTTAATGGATGCACATAATGTTGAAAATATGTACGTTTGGTTGACAAATGTATAGACATTTAAAAACGTAAGTAACATGCATTTTAAAATAGTGGGAATTGCGGTTAAATGTTAAGGAAAGATCAAATACGTAGAATTAATTTAAAAATTTAGTTTGTTCAGCATAATGTCTATTGATATACAGAAAAACTCTATCGTAGATCAAAAAGTAAAAAATATAAGTTTATTTAAATTAAAGTCAAATCGAGAAACTATGTCAGGATTCTGATACTATCAAAGTACACTTGTAGTAAAGTTGAGTTGTTATCGGTAATTAGCTTCGATTAATTAGTTGCAGATTGGAGTGTCAGGAATAATAATTAGTTTCATAGACAACCAGACTCAATTAACTTATACAATCTGTAGTATTATGTTATAATCAAGTTAAGTAAGTGAGTGATTAAATGTAAGCAATCACTATTGCGCCTGGACCAAGACCATAGATTTAACATCCATATTTTTTTAATAAGTTAGTCAAAATAGCTTTATCATTTGATAGCCACTTTCAACGCTTGATTGCATTGGTTTACCTTTTAGTTCTGTAATTATTTAACTAACTCGAACAACAGTATTTCAACACATAACAGGTCTATTAGTAAAATACCTAACTAAATTAAGCTTTTAGTCGTCATGCCAAAAAAAGTCAAGTTTCAGCTTTTAAATACGGTAGAAGTGCAAGTTCTCTACCATGTCAACATGGTAGTAAATGTGTAAGCACTTCTATAAAGATGTACGGATGTATTGCCTTAATAGTGATGGGATTCGAATAACATTACAACAGAAAATTCCCGACACACACACATACAGGAAAAACAGCTGATCCCGCACTCTTATGAATAATTCAGGAATCACCCACGCGCACGCGCAGCACACAGCTAATGTGCAAGCGCAAATGAAAGTAAGTTGTTATAGTACAACGGCACTGACCAGGAACAAATCTAGAAGGCCTTGACTCCGTCGCTGCTCACGCGATCTCGGTGGCCGTGGCGGCGCACGCGGGAATTCAGACATGACGTATAATTTTACACTTTCGTTTGTTGACTAAGCTACTTCGGCATTAATTTCGTTGTGAGATTATACAAGTATTGATTCATTATAAATTAGGTCTCGCTAAAATATTTTCGTATAATAAACTTGAGAAAAAAGTGATGTCAAGTTAAATAAAGTCTGGAATCTGAAATATGTATACATTTAGTAGTTTAGTATACTTTGTAGATTGGCATGTCTAGTGACAACACTGTAACAGAATATGTAATCTAATAGAATAGATGGGGTTTCCACCACACTTTTCATACCAAGCCAACAACTAGAGAGTTCTGTAGATTTAAGACCATTTTTCAAAATAAAAAAATGTATTTACATTTAAAACTGTTCGATGAAGGTTTGGTTAGTTTGGTCTAAATGCTCCTCGACAAAGAATATCATAGAAGGCATAACTTTATGCAATAGCATGGGGTGCATACGATTGCAAAATCGATGTAACCGGTGAATTCAGGCAATAAACATACTCACTTGTTATATTTATGTAGTATTTTTTGTAGTACTACTGTAGTATTTTTGAGGCAATAGGAAAACTGTGGAACTGAAACTTTATTCCAGATGTATCGAATTATTCCAGTCAATAGAGGAATACGTTACGTGCGTGTCAAGTTCTCATATTACGTTCTGTGCGTCGTTAATTAATGGTGATTTGAAATGTAGTGGAGTTTCTTTTGTTCAGTCGTTAATTAGTAATGCTCACTGTTCTAAGATACTCAGAGCATTTACAGTGATTAACAACGCGCAATAAATTGCACGCGTAAAAGTGGTATTGATATCATAAATGTTCTGGTTGTAGCAGAGATCAAACATACGTTGCTAAAGACAAATGTATGATTGTATAGTGTTGTCCAGACCATCATGTAGATTACGTTTTGTTGATTACTATTTTGTATCTTACTTCTTCTGTCTCCCACCCTCCCGAAGCACCTATCGTAAAATTTCCCCTGAGAGAGAAACACTTAAGTCGTCTACACCACACCATAAGGTCACCACCACGAAAACACGTTGAAAAAGGCTTCAAAGTTTGTGCTGAGGTATTCTTGTACATTTCAAAGTCAATGGTTGTAATATAAATGTGTTGAACATTATGATATAGAATATATAAAGAGCCACATTCTCCTGTATATCCCTCGAGAAAGTGCTAACACAACTAGAAGCCTATAAATGCAGATTAGACATCCACGTACTGAAGTTAAAAACGTGAGCTTTACTTTCGATTTCACACATTTCTTACACCCGTTTCAATCCTGGAGCACACTACTCCTAAGTTTATATCTAGGATTACGTCACACCGAGAACTATTGCCCACTTCTCAATCTCTAACGTTTGCTACTGGAACCTGGACCCATATTATAATTACACTTATATCACATTCAGGGTACTCTCGATTACGGCTACGTAAGTCGGGTGGCTTTCTATCTTCCAACCGGTTCCATTCCACATTTCTTCCGTGTTACACCGATCAAGCGTTCCACTCTGCCATTCTGCCGATACTCTGTTCCAATGGTCCAATCTGTAACGATTCCAACGACCATCTGTTCCAAAGGTTCACTCTAGCACCATTTTGCCATTACTTTGTTCCAAAGGGTCCAATCTTCAAACATTCCACCAATCCCCTATTCGAAAGTCTCAACCTGCCACTATTCCATCGATCCTATGTTCCAAATGTCTACTCTGCTACAATTCCACCATTACTCTGTTCTGAAGTCCACCATTCCACCAATCCTCTGCTCCAAAGGTCTACTCTGCTACAATTCCAACATTAATCTGTTCTGAAGTCCACCATTACTCTGTTCTGAAGTCCACCATTCCACCAATCCTCTGTTCCAAAGGTCTACTCTGCGATAATTCCACCATTACTCTGTTCCAAAGGTCCGCCTGTAACTATTCTACCAATCCTTTGTTCAACGGTCTACTCTGTCACCATTCCACCAATCCTCTATTCCCCAATGTTAGGGATCTCTTTAGGAAATGGAAACATAACTGTTTGCAAACGTTATCAGAAACATAAAGTGGCAGCACTCTTTTTTATTTAGCTAAAAATAATTCCTTTGATTGTTGGCGGTATTTTTATCTGTTCCTCCACGATCATAGTCCCCCTTTCTAACCTCTAGACACTAGACTAGCCGCGCCTCATTGTGTGTTTGTGTGAGTGTGAATATACATATGTATGTTATTCATGTTCTCATTGGAGTAGAAACCTCTTGTTGGTCGAAACACAATGTTGCTTTAACTAGTTCATTAAGACACGTCGTTGTTTTATATTTTGAAAGGAAACGTGAGTTGTAAGTTCGTGTAAAGGTTTTCCACTGTACCAGTTTCGCTTGACGATTTAATTATTTCATGCCCAATAGTGCAACGCATGTTCACCATGGCCATATACTTACATTCAATCAATGCATACCAAGTAGGTAATTGAACGCCAAAAAAGAATTACAAACACAATTCATGTAATCTCTTACTTAAGTAAAAAGTTGTATACAATTTCTTACAGTCACTGGAGAGAAACCGCTTACAAAACCTGAAAAACGTTATTCAGCACTTGTTACATTCTAAATTTACTAACTTGCTTATGCAAAGATTTTTATTGAAAATGTAAAACTTTCTCCCCACGAAACTTGTCTAAAGTCATTTTAAGTTACTAGTGCACTGAGCGGGTATTTAGAAGTGTATTTGTGTGGTGAAGTTTATGAATTGACACATTTATCGAGTCCTTGGTTGACTGCTCCTTCAAGTTGCTTTTTGTAAAATCCTTGACTCACTTAAATCGACACGCACCTAAACACTTGCCAGGAATTCGCTTTAGGCAAAACTTGTTTGCTCGCCTTTTCCCGCCCGAGTTCCATTGCTTTGACACATTTTATGTATTTTATATCTTTTAAACCCTCGCCTTTGTGAAGAAACATCTAATTTATTCATTCATACAGTTTTACGTCAAGAAATACTAGTATGTTTACCTGTGTTATTTTTAAAGCTGCTATAAAGCATTTTCACGCACACCATGATTTTTAAATCTGCAAATTTTTATTACAGTACCGGGATACTGAGCTTAACTCGGATTCAATAAAACATTGATTAAATTAGTTAATTATTGAATCGAAACCTGTGCAAACCTTCTTATTGCCCAGTAGCATTTGGATAATATCGTAGTTTAACTTTACAGTTTCAGCATTAAGCGTAGCAAGGAAAGCACGGTATTTCAAATTTCCAAATATTGTCCACTTGCTATGTGGGTGCATAATAATTATTCAATAAAATGCCTCTAATCCGCCGACAAGGTGACTTTATCGCTCACATCGCTGACGTTCTTCCAAACGTAGAGCAGCGATTCGTCGACTCTCCTACTCAAAATGATCTGCCTGTTGTCCATCATATTGCTCGGCCATAACATCTGAAATTATTTCAACACTTTCATCCTTCGATGCACGACTTTGATAAATCCGCTACAGCTGGTCCATATAGATGGAATGTCTACTTCAGTATCCAATAGTCAATGGTCCAAACTAACCAATGCAGTTGTATTTTTTACACGTCAAACCAAAATACGACAATATAAATAACCTGCAACAGCTATTTTCGTTAATTGCCACAACAAAAAGGTTTTGTCGATAACATGGGCACTTTCAAGGGCTGTAGGACAGAACCTCGATTTTTCCCAGTATTGTGACCAACTCCAATCGATGTTTCGTGTCCAAATACCCAATTTACAACAACAAAAAATCAAAACTCCTCGGACGAAAATAAATGTTTACCCCTACACGCACTTGTTTTAGAATATAGGATTTTCTTAAGCTGTTCTCAGTCAGCTGTTTGAATGTATTTAAGGACTAAGTGAGCAAACTAACCAGTTGTAAACTTGGTTGCAAACACTGTGATTAATGTTGGTTATGGAGACCAACTGGGAGGAAGGGAAACTTTTTGGAAATAAACATTTGTTGTTCACCAACTTATTTTTATTTCCAAAACCCTTCCCTCAAGCATTTTAATATCAGAGTGTCTTAATATCGAAAGGGGAATATTATATTTAAGTAGCTTTTACTGTTGGTGTTTGAATTACGGAAATAAAGACTGCTGACGTTCAATTGCAAGAAATCAGTCCCAATTTCAATGAATATTTTAATTTTACAGCAATACTTTTAACGATCCTGTCACAAATAAATGGTTATCGAATTACAATTTTTACAAGGGTTTTCCATACACATGATGAATGCAAATACAAGGGGATGGAATCCAACTAGCAAACATATCTGTCTTGCATAGTATACTTTGCCGTCTTGGTTTAATCGCCCTACCAACGCAGCACTGTTTCAAATAACTCTGCCATCGACTATTTTTAGCTAAGGTTCTCTGTGTACCTGGATCTGTCCATTGAGAATCTTAATCAAATTTTCTTTTGCAGACTTACGTGGACCAGCCATGCTCAGACAGTGTGTTCAGTGTCCAAATACAGATCCTTCGATGGAAGGTGTAACAACGCCAGGCACACAGAATGGGGAGCCGCCAACACATCCTTTGTAAGGCTTCTGCCTCCTTATTACGGTAAGTAATCATTATAAACAGTAACTTCCATAGTGACTTTACGAGTAGTAACTTAATAGTGTGGTCTAATTATTAAATAAAGAGGAAACGAAAGGGTTACGATTTTGTTCCTCCAGACAAAATTTTGAGTATTATTTGCATAATCATTTATGAAAAGCCTAATGAATGAGGACAACTTGGTTCAACTACTAACTTCTACCAAGTTACTTACTTACTCAGGATCAAGATGCCATTCTGATTGTTATGCGAGCACTATAACCACTTAGGTCCCCAACTAATGGTTCTGTGGTAGATAGTTATACGGTTAAACTCCTTACTCTTTGAACTGGGGTATATCCCTTCTGAAATGGAAAAAATATTTTGATTAACTATAACACACTTTCAACCCTTACTAATTTATTTAAATTTACTCATTAAAACATTGAGCGATATTATTTTGCACATTATAATGTTTGACCTTACGTTCCAACTCAACTCTCACTGTAAAAAAGTAATGTCATCTGAATACCTGTAGGAGGTGAGCTGGTAGAGTGCGGGACTTTGTTCCCGAAGTCCGGGATAAATCCCCGAACATTAATGGGTGTTATCCATGTGAAAATCGTGGCAAATGATAAAAAAACACCTAATAAAGTATACATTTTGTGTTGTTTCATTAAGAAGTAATTTGGAATTGCAGTATCTTCTTTCTCTTTTTTATTAGTTCTTCATTCACTAATTTGCCAATTAAAATATAATGTGTCTCCCTTAGTGAAAAGAAAGGTTTTGGACCGTAACCTTGCAAAAATTTAAAAATTACATTTGCGTTAATAAACACAACAATAGCATTCATAGTTCTGATAATAAACATCTACATTTTAAATAGTATATAGTTATCGATTGATAGTAATTATAAGATAATTACAGTAGTTAGATTTTGAAAAAAAAAACTAGGATTGTGGTTTATTTGAAACTAGACCAAATGGTCATTAATAATAGTAGAGATCTTTATTAACTTTGACTAAGCTGAAAACAAACATTAATAGCTTTCCTAATTAAGAAGTTCTAATCACATCCCAAGCTACACAAGTTATCTCACAGAAGCTTGATATGCTATTTTATATATCCTATTTATATTGATATCCTTGGATATCCTTGATAACCTATTTATGATATATTATCTACTGTAATATTGTTAAAAATATGTCATGGTGTTTTACGCACCACACCAATTTTAGCCGTCTAATTACCATGCCATTGTTTTGTTAATTACAGCATATTAATTAATTAGCATATATTGTAAATGGTTGTTTCCATCAAATAAATAAACTAATTAAAATAAATAAATTAATTAATAAAATTAAATACTTGATGCAAGACAGATAGCTTAAAGTGTTATTCTTCGTGTCCTACAACAAATACCGCTAAAATAATTGTATCTTTTGGCCAGAAGCTTAGTTCCAGTAAAATTTGTAGTACGAAATTGTCGTTATTTTAGAAAATGGGAAGCCCTGAAATCTGAGATTTATCTGAGAAACAGCTTGGCCGGATGGTTTCTGCACTAAGCATATAGTAGAACGACTCCCAAAAGAACTGTAAACCCACATGTAAGTGGAATATAGGGCCAATTGCTACTCTTACTGCTGTAAAAAGTCCCCAAGTTAGTAATATTTTCAAATCTAAACTATTACGCCAGTACAACGATTTAACTGGCTATAAGTTGTGTAAAGGCTGGAAAATGTTACGAGTTGGTATAGTGTTCCAGTACTTAAGTATTATGATTTTATATTTATGTTTAAGGTATCCTTATTTTAATTAGGTAATATGTAATTAGTCTATGTGACACCAAAAGTGATGATACTCTTGGTTTGCTTGTATAGTGCGAATTTTAGATATTTATTACACATACCAGAAAAACAGTAATAAGCGTGCTATTATAGGACGTTAGAAATTTTGTTGACACCTGTTTCAGTCTTAACTTGTTAACATATTAAATAATCAATAGTGTTTTTGTTTTAACAAAATAGCTCCATTTGAATAATGCCAATTGCATTGTTAGTTTTTAAAACCTTCTAAGTAAGCTAAACCAGTTTCCTTGCAACTGTCATTGGTAGCCTATTTGTTCTATTAGGGAAGAATATTTGTTGATGTTTAGCCTAACTGTTTTAGTTGTTTAATTAAATTTATTGTTTAAAATATGTTATAGGTGCAAATACTTTTTTTAATGAAAATATTTGAAGTGAATACGTCAAAAAACAAAATATGATTTTAATAATTTTACCATGCGTTAACAATTGAAATGTGTGTAAGTATAACAGGTATATGAAGATTCTATCTTAGTTAAATTGTACCGTTAACAAACCCTATTGAAATTCAACACTATTTCCTCCATGACATTCTTGTAAAGGCGCAAAAAGCATTGGTCCTAAAACTGAGCCTTGTGGTATCCCATAAATAACCTCTGCGGTACATCTGATCGATGACTCATTAAATATTAATTTATTCAACGTCTGTTTAAATGATCTTTCTTTTTGCTCATAAACGCACAGACTCCTGGTGGACCCCGTATTTCTTCTAAACCCACAGCTGTGCCGCCGGTGATAAAACTTTCACTGGTTGGGTAATCGAGGAAGCCCAAGGTCTCGGCCTTGCGGCACTTTCGAGTTCAACCACGTCCGCCGACAATGATTGTTATGTGATCTTGCGATCAAAAGACGTTTTTGGTGTTGATAATGGAAATTAGGACCTAATTTGTGGCCAGTATATTTTTTAAAGAAAACAACAATAATGTTTTTATTGATTCTTTTAGTATAGTACCTATTTATGATTTTGTTTCTTCAACACTATTTCAACTATGTACGAGGTCTTGTCCTTGCAGGACTTTCGAGTTTAACAACATCTGCTGACCGGCCGTGGTTGTCTCGCTCTTGCAATTGAAAGACAATCTTAATCATGAAAAATCCAAACGTTGACCTAATTTGTAGCCAATATCTTCTTCAAAGAATTTAATCTTGTTTTGACTTAATTCTTTTTGTATGCTGTGTATATTTTTGTGTTATCAAAGCTATTTCGACTCAATTTGCGACATTTTCGAGTACAATTACTTGTATTGTTTATTTATTTATTCCAAAGGACATATCCAGTGTTTTAAAAACAAACCATTTCAGTCAACCAAAATTGACGCAATGTAGTGCTGCAGTTTAAAGAAATTCTGATATTTTGCTAAAGTTTGGAACACTTAAGTAATTCGTTTGTTATCTATTTAATTTGTTTTTATAATAGCATTTTTTACGTAATGTTTTGTCATACTACTAATAATATCACTATTATATGTTTTTTTCTGATGCTATGTTTGTTTTGCATCGCATTTGCCTAACTGATTGTATAATGATAAAATTTCACTGGTCAGCGTGTTTACAAAGCCATCGGCACTGATAAAATAAAATACGTCTTCTAAAGAATTGGGAATTGTGTTTACTGTAGTTGTGATATTTCTTTTTAATTATCAAGTTCTATATAATCTATGCAAATAAAACCCTTGATTAAAAATATTGAGTGATGTGCAAAAATATCTTGGCACCAAAAAACCTACAAATCTGTAGTCTAATTGGTTTAAAAATTCCAAAATATCCTAACCGTTTCTGACTGAACATTTACCATTTACCATTTATCATCGAAGTCTTCGCCACAGTCATTGGAGACCGGGGAATTGTCAAATCTTTTTCATCTTTCTTCTTGCTTGCTTCTAACACACAATATTAGTCTAATATTTCAAAAGTTAGTCAAGTCTGAGAGTACAGAGGGATATATTATTTTAAACTGCGAATTTGAGATCAACACTTCAAGTTATGGCACATCTAATTACAAGTTACCAAATCATCCCGGGAGAGCTGATTTATCTGAATATTTCCAGAATCCGGAATATGTAGTCCAGGCTCGGGAAGCGCTTTGAGGTTAAAATATTCAAATTGGAAAGAAATAATGGAGTGAATAACGTTTCTTTGAGTTCGCATCAGTGAGGCTGGGAATGTAAGTCTCTGCAACTTTATGTTTCATCGATAAAATAATATTCTCTACTAGAACATTTTACAATAATCAATGATATTTTATTGTGTAGTTAATACGTATGCAATTTCACAAAGTTTTCAATGACTGAGTTGAATCATTTATTTTATTCACAGTTACCATTGTTAAAGTAATTTTTCTTTGTGTATTTTTTTTTTTTTTTTTTATCTACTTGTTACTCGTTAGAAGTTATTGTATTAATCTAGAGAATATACACAGTGCCTGGGTTTTCCAAATTTCAAATCCATTGTTCGTAGTCTATAATACACAGTATATAAATAACTATTCATTGGGATAAATACGTTAAATTTATCAGATTATTATAAAACGATTTATTTATATGTCTTCAAGTTCAGTTATAAAATCGTGCACTTAGATTCAGTATCTTTACTGTCACTAAACATTTTCACACAAATGTAATAGACAAATTCAAATGGTTGTTTCTGGCACAGTAAAATTTACAAAATTTATAAAGAGTTATAGGTACTACATTATAACAAAACATTGCAAAAAACAGAGCCTTGATCAATGGACTTTTAATAAATGGTCTTGGCTAAAAGTCTCAAGTCACTGACAGAGCTGTCGCACAAAGCAAACACAAAGCATCGCACTTCATTGTACACTCCGAACATTATGCGATCAACGAACAATAGGCCTACACATGAACCAATCAAGGCTTTTCATTCATATTTGGGTTAAATTAATCCCAAGCTGCTCCCCCTTCCTATTTCATAATAATAGTAGGCCTAATGGTAAAACCTTAAACATATTTTCATTTAAAACTAAGACCCCTTTTAAAATGTATTATCATCACATTAGATTACAACTATTTTATACAAAAAACCCGTTATATTTTCAATATCCAAAAAGTATATGGTGAAAAACTTTACCTCACATTTATGCACGAATATACAATCAACCCAAAATATTTTTAAAATCTCCTAAAACATTGTTGACACGTTTTCTAACCATCTACCAGCATAAGAATGTAATAACTTGGTCAGACACAACACGCAACTTTCTATCACGCAACACGATTGTGGTGTTACTCCACGGTATACGAGCCCTGAATACACGTGCGGGCGACGCGGCGTACATGTGTGAACGTGTCCATGCGTGTCAGGACATGCCGGCGCATCTGATTGGCTCACCTGATTGCCTTGCGTCACATTGTAGGATATTAGCCAATCAGGTAACGTCGTGTGGAGTTACACCATCAACTATCAGCGTGTATGTGGATGAAAAAGACATAATTTGCAATTATGTACAAAGTTATTGTATGGCAAATGTATTACAAAAAGAACGTGCAATAAACAGATGCCGCGAACCTTTTTGCTTAAGTTTTACGTTCAAATTTGAGTTTTCATAAATATTTTGAATTGTACATTGTGATTTATTAATTTACTATGTTCTTGATTATGCCTAAACTAGGTAAAGCATAGATAAGAGGTGATGTTTTAAGATGGAATTCTTAAATATACAATGGCATAGTTGGTTGGTAGGTATGTCAAAATGAAGGTTATGTCGTAAATAAAGAAATAGAAAAGCTGAGGAATCCAAAAAGCGGTAGGCCTACTTAATTTTGAGTTGTTCTTTTATGAGAGAAAGAACCTAAAGGGCTTAATGAGTTCAAAAACTCAAATGAATACAACAGAGAGTTTTTCGTCCCTTGGTAATGAACCGAATCAAAAACCAACATAAACAGTTTCCTGTCGGTAACAAATTCGACAGAACAAACCATTCATTGAAACCTGAACAGAAAATATGATTGGCGATTGAATTCTTAAATGTAAATGTCATAGAATGGTTGTGGTAGGTATGTCAAAATTAAGGCTATGTTGTAAATAAAGAACTAAACAGTAAACAAAGCTAAGGAATCCAATTTGTAATTACTTTTGAGTTGTTCTTGTTTAGACTTCTTTAAAGTGAAATCTTACTTCTTATTCTTATTTCTTCATCTCATAGATAAAACGGTTATTTGTCGTAGAAAGCACAGACTAAGTTTGTTGGTCATCATGGATGAATTAAAAACAAAACACTTTGATTTAAGAAGTAAAATATTCGTTTGTTTTGATTAATATATTTCAGCTGATCGAATAACGTAAATATACATTTCAAGTTTAAATTACTTGAAGGTATAATAGATCGTTTTTAGGGAAAACTACTCAGTGACGTAGCCAGGGGGGGGGTCCTGGGGGTCCGGACCCCCCCCTTCCAGTCTTAAATATAATATTTCTTTGTTAAGTTAAATGAAAAATTATATAATTATACTGTATTGATGTTGGGGTTGATTATTTTTAATGCCAAGAGAGCTAAAAAAAAGACCGTTTTAGGGCCTATATTTTAAAAAAATTTTGGAACCCCCCTTTTACCAGACCCCCGGTCGGTCGACCCCCCCCCTATTTTGAAATCCTGGCTACGCTACTGAACTACTGAACAATAAAGTGACTTGTATAAAGCTTGTATACTTCCCTAGCGTATAGTGGTTAAAAAAGCTTTAAAATTATACCGTATTTATGAAAATTGGTGAAGAATTAAGGAAGTTATGGTATACCGACAAAAAAAGCACTTTAGAAACTATAATATACAGTGAGTCTTGTGACCTTATGAACAAGCTTTGCCACGTTATTTAGCATGCCAAAAGAACATTGTTGTGTCCTGTTTATGATTTTTACAAAAACATTCATAACTCCTTTACTATTTTAGATACAGCGTTGAAATTCTGTAAAAATGTCTATCTTATTGAGCGCTATTTTTGGACAAAATATGAATAACATCTCCTGAACCGTTTAAGAGTAAAGGCTTTTTATAATATTTGATGCCAAATTCCATGAAAAAAAAATAATTTTACCAAATATTTGATGGGGGTGTAAAATTGAGTAAATTTTATTCAGATTACAACGATGTCCTATAAGCTTACTTTTGACAAAGAATAACTGAGAAATTATTTTTTTCTTGTTATACCTTCAGTTTTCTCTATTTAAACCATGTTCAATTGATAAAACTACTTTTTAGCATTGTTTAAATGGAGTAAACTGGAGGCATAACAAGAAAAAAATAATTCCTCAGTTATTCTTTGTCCAAATTAAGCTTATAAGATATTGTTGTAATTTGCATTAAAACATATACTCAAATTTACATTTCATGCAAATATTTGGTGAAATTAGCGGTTTCATGTAATTTGGCATCAAATATTTTTTAACGGTTCAAGAGTTTTTATTCATATTTTGGACAAAAATACTGTAGTGGTCAATAAGATAAACATTTTTACAGAATTTCAACGCTGTAGCTCGAATAGTTAATAATGTATATAAGGAGTTATGAATGTTTTTGTAAAAATAACAGACAAATAGACCGAAAACGGAATTAAAGGACACATTACATTTTTTGTTTCTTTTGACATGCTGAATAACGTGACAAAGTATGTTCATAAGGTTGTATATATAAATAGATTTTTCAGACAGTAGCATATCCAAAATGTTACTTCATCACAATGTGCTATCCGAAACGTTTATACAATTAAGCTGGGCGCAGGGAGAACAATATCGCTGACTGACTCAGTTCAATAGGTCTCATCAGAACTAATCACTCAGCAGATCGCACTGAACCGTGTGAATCAAACGACCAACCACACCACAATAGAACCACTAGACCATCGAGACCAACCTTTAACAGCAAAATTAATCAGCGAACCACCGACGAATAGAAAACCATATTGTATTGTAGTGTTAGTTTAGTAAGTTTTGTCCTTATACACCACATATAACGTACTATTTTATTTTTATTATCTATTTATGTGTTTTTAAGTCTAATATATTGTTACCAATTTACATCGTTGACTGTTATAAGCTTTACTGGAAATATCTATAACTTTCGTAAATTCTGTACGATGTAACTTTTGTATGTTTAAACGCGTGTAGCTTTTCAAATTTGAAGGCGAGCACTACCTGGCACTACCCACTTACGCTAGTACAGTATTTTTTTCTGTTTTTAATATGAAGAATCTACCTTAGCATAGCAAGCAGGATTTATGTATTTTGTGTTCTTGAAAACTTTATTAAAATTAAATTGTTGTAATTTCTTCATCCACGCATTTCTGCAATGGTGGGACTTAAAGATCTTGCTCAGTCCAAACTAGCAAGTTAACTCTTTCTATAAATATTATTAGTTATAATACTTCGTCAGCCTTGATAAATCTAGAAAAAAAATTTGAAGGCGAGCACTACCTGGCACTACCCACTCCCTCTAGTACAGTTTTGTTTTTCTGTTTTTTTTAGCGAATTTCCCATATAGGGAATAAGCTATTACCGTAGGTCTCATGGTAAGACCTAGACCTGGGACCGATTTAATTTTTCGTTTTGAGGTCCCCAGAGGCCAAAAACACCATCCGTTCAAATTCATATATATATATATATATATATATATATATATATATATATATATATATTTATTTATTTATATATGTGTCCGATAGCGCGATAACTCGAGCAAAACTTATCCGATTTTGATGAAATTTGGTACAAACGTGTAAACCTACATTTATTCGAACGAGTTCGCGAACCAGCATAATCGGACCATGGGATCAAGGGTTTATGGGGGGTTTTATGGGGTAAAAATGGGTTTTTCTCATTTTTGACCCTAAAAACTTTAAATTTCTAAATTTCTCTCTAGACCATTTTGAAGAGCTTAAAAAAACAAATAATTTAGTATATTGAAGTGTTTTTGAATGTTCATTGACTACTGAGAAAATTAAAAAAATTGTAAATTTAAAATTCCCATGTTATTCTTATGGAGAATAAATAAAACTGTTCTAGTTTGCTTGTTTATGGATATATTTTAATCAAATTTGGCAATTTGGTTTATTTCATACTAAGCTATCAATATTTCAATTGAAAAAACACACCTCAACATCTTCCCCGTAGCAGCAAACCTAACTACTCACTAAAATTAATGTTATTTAAATAGGAAATAAATCTGAAAATTTATAGGGAATATTTTAGTAGAAATCAAGCTGGGTAAATGGAAATTCGCTTAGTATGCAGGTTTGCTGCGACGGGGGTATTTTTTAATCTGTTTTTAATATGAAGAATCTACCTTAGCATAGCAAGCAGGATTTATGTATTTTGTGTTCTTGAAAACTTTATTAAAATTAAATTGTTGTAATTTCTTCATCCACGCATTTGTGCATTGGTGGGACTTAAAGATCTTGCTCAGTCCAAACTAGCAAGTTAACTCTTTCTATTAATATTATTAGTTATAATACTTGATAAATCTAGAAAAATTTTAACATTTAAATTGGACATCATTGTTTCTCGGAACGTCTCTGTTACTCTTTATCATGAACGTCTGTTGTAAGCAGACTGATACCTAAATTATTTACATCTTAAATGTAAAATATTGTTAGTAACTTAAATAATAGCGATGTTGCCGTACCATAGGAATAAAAAATGTTGTTTTCCAAACCTGTTATAGTACAAATACGTATAATGATTGAATATGTTGAAATATAAATATACCCTATTATAAACACGTAGCAATCAACTATCAATACTAGTAACATTATACTAGTTGTTTTGAAGTAGATTTAAAACGACTTTAGTGTTTAACTTGGGTACACATCACGTTGCTAATCACGAAGATGCAGTATACAACGTCAATAATTACAAGCCATGAACTGAAAAAATAACAAATTCTTTACCTAACGTAGCATTTTCCCCTGACCAGTAATGTGGCTTTTATAACCGCTCGTCTAATCTAAGCCAACCTTAACGGCTCAATACAAACATCCGTGAGGGATTTGTGACAAACATGTTTTGCAGCGTCGTAAGCTTGTTTTGACTTCGGATCGGACTTGAAATAACCCTTATCGAGGTTTACGAACAGCGGAGAGGGAGAGGGGAAAATCCTGTACTGTACAATAGCTTTGATACGATTTTTTATTTAGTTATTTATTTATTTGTCATGAGAGCCGAAGCCCCCTGACAGCATACCCGGTACCTATCCTTTAGGACATACCCGGGCCCCATGATATAGGCCGAAGCTTACGCGTCAACCTTTAGCACATCATGGGCGGATGACTAAGCCCATGTTAGCTTTGATACGATAGCTAACCTAGCTGGCATGGTTTAACAGCAGGCTTGACTAAATACACTAATTGAGTAGTAGTAGGTAGTAGCTAGTAAATTTATAGCCATGAAAGTATGAGTCATTTTTACTGCTGGTAATGCGAAACTACTGTATAGGGAAGTGAGCTGTGTGCTTTGTTTAAAAGGGGTAGATAATATTTCCCTCACTAAATTTAGTATAAGAATAGATTTTCGTGTGTAAATATTGAACCATTTTACTTTGAATTACTGTACTAATAAATATTTGATAATAAGATCTCAAATTTATTTTTAAATTACGCATGGGCTTTCTTATTCCTTTCTAAATGTAATGTTGCTATATCTTTAGTATAAAACCGGGCCGGTAATTTGTTGGTGTGAGAACTTAATTTCGATTATGGCATAATCGTTGTTTTGGACGACAAAATAACATAAAGCTGTAGTTGTATTGGACATCGGTTACTTTACTATGATCAATGTTTTAAACATTACGTATTATCCACTCACTAGATTATGGAATAATATAAGGAATTAGTTTGCTAGAGTTTATTATATTAATTTGTCTTTTTAAATTCCTGATACCAGAGCTGATGTTTAATCTGTGCTAATACAAATTCCACTTGTATACATATGGGGAAAATATTGAGGTTATGTGATTCAGTTAGGTTGGTGCTACTGCAAAACATTGTCATTGTCATTCATTAATCATTAACAAACAGCAACAGCAACAGCTGATCGGTGAAGAAAGTTGTAAGTTGTAATTATTATTGGTGTCGGTGACAGGTGTTGTGTCTGTAAACAATAAACAAAAACAAACCCAAGAAGAGACAAACTGAACTGACTTGAATTCTATTCTACGCTACGATAACTAGAAAAATTATGCAATTAAAAGTAGATTACACTTCGCGCTCTAACAATCAATATGCAATGGCTGCAGGTTTTGTAAGTTCACCAGGTTCACCTCTAATTAGGCATTGAGCTATCTTTTTATTTACTGTGTGGGGATGTGTTCGCTTGAAAATGTACTTAAAGTAACTAGCTGTTACCCACGGGCTCCACCCCGTTTACTTCATAAGTATTAATAAAACTATTGATTGGTTAAGCTGAAATAAACAAAGCAGAATACAGTAATAATGGTAATACAAACAAATAATAACAGCTGAGGTATTTTTAACATTAGGTAAATGGAAAGTTCCCTTTGGAAAGCAATTACGACCTTATAGGGCAATTTATGAAATAATGGATAATTTTGCGCAAGGTTTCTCGTCATGACGAACATTTTAAGTATGGTTTATGGGGGTGTGACTTGTAGTTTTCTCAAAAGTTCATGGGTACTTTTGGCTTTATATATAGATACCAGAAACAAAAGAACCCTGGGCCGTTTTGAGCCGCGCAGGTTTGAATGCTACGCCACACCTACCTGCACAAACCACGTGATCTTTTCGTTTCTGCGCAGGTTGTTTTGTTCTTGGGATATCTATAAAGTATAATATAAGCAGTTGTTTTTTTTCTGGTGGTCATAAGTTGTGAAAACTCAATTAAATAGATATATTTAAATCACTAACACCCCCCCCCCTCTGGGTGTCAAGTTTTGCTTTGAGCTGGGCCCAATGTCTAGCCACAATGTAAAAAAAAACTATTGGAAAACCGACTTTATGTACTTTTTTATTCACCTCATTCAGCATATTCAGGCTACGAATTTGCACTCACTTTTCCTCAAAGATTGTAAAATATGGTAGGCCTAGTTTAGCTTATGACCACTTTGGGGACAGAATTTGCACCGATAACTTGCTTTGTGTAACTATCTTATCATACTTTGCTTGCCCTTTGTTTTGAAATTAAGAAAATGTAGAGTAACTTACCAGTAACTTTAAAATTAGGCCTAAATTATTCAAAAGCCATAGGCTATCGCTGACAAACAATCAGTTGATTCTTGTGTTCATCTCTTAAATAGTACCGGTAACCCCATAACCGGTTACCAGATTTAGTCTACTAATCACCAGCTCTATAGAAACCTGCATTAGTCCTTAGCAAATCTTGGCAAGTCTACTATGAGGCATTACATATTTAACATTATCACTAATACCGAAACCCCGGTCTGACAGGCCCACGGGAATTTTCAAAAACGCATGTTGGCAACACTGTTTACTTGGTAGATTCCATTCCCCCAATACCTTCCCCCCTTTTCCTCCCCTACCTATTGATATAACGTTTGTTCATTTTGCAAGGGTGCCATGACCTTGACAGGTTGTTTGTTCATAACATGCCCGTCTCAGAAGCCCAGCGTTAGTGTATTTTAAAGCGGGGTCTCACAGACCGAGGGTTTCGGTTTGTGTGTTTCTAAGCGGGGTTCATTATTTTTCAAATGGGGTCTCACAGACCGGGGGTTTCGGTTAACGTCAGCCTAGGTGGGGTTTCGGTATTAGTGTTAAGCTATAAGTTAGCTTATTGTGTTTTGGTTCCAGATTCAGAGCCTGCTGCGACTCCATCGGTCAAGGCAGTTATTGGGTTGGCTACAGATGGAGTATCAGTCGGCCGCCATAGCTATGTCACTAGCCTGCTTCCATTGTGGGCAGAACTGATTAGGAGGGACATCTCCGATGGGTACACCAATGGTGAGTTGAAAATCAAGGGGTAGGATGCAGAAGGAATGAAAACTGAATTAAAAAATTAACTGAGCTTATGTTATCTAATATTTGGAAGAGGCGCGCCAAGGCATTAAGGGGCTTGAGCTGGATTTGTGGTATTGTTGCTTGTCCCAGTCAGTTAATGTATTTATTGACCTTCAAAGTCCAGGCACCTCATGATTGTCTGCAGTCCACCGATTAGTTCCTTCTTTTGAAGGTGACTCCCTCTTAACTGGCTGCCAAGAATTGTTCTCTTTATCTCAATGAAGAAGATAGACTGTTCCTTACAGTTGAAAAGCGAGCCATCAGCAATCTCGTCATACAAATCCATTTAATGCAGATGTTTTCTGAACTGTCCATGTCCGGTATTCCGTTAATCATCCTATTTTTTTACTGATTCTCCGACCTCAGGATATCTGAAGCAACCTGTTAAGGCCTGTGAAGAGTGAGCTACTCTTTAAAAGGGTACAGCCCATCTTCTTAACTGCCATTAGTAAGATTTTAGACAGCTCAACGTAGGCCTGTATATTATTTTCTACAATGTAACACAGTAGTTTTGACATAAGATGTGGAATTGCCCCTGAACTGGTTTATAACTAATATAATGGTTTAATTACCTACAGTCTCCAGTTCAAAGTAAGTCGATTAATGCGACCTAAGTTTCAGCACAACGTTGTGCTATCATCAGGCTTCCAGTCGAAAATGTTCAGTCCATTGGACGTCGTTTAGTAAAAACTATATACAGTTCACAAGACACAAACACATACACATTTACCGATCGGTATTTACAAAGGGAGAACGAGTACATTTTGTCAAATCACCGGTCGCAACGAGTGACATCCAAGCCACAACTAGCTAGATAATTCTTGTGGTCTACCTGACCTTTGTCCTTTGTATTGTCTTGATCCTTGGCTAATAGGATGCGTCAGTGTCGCTTGGGTCTCGATTATTTTGTTGAAAATTAAATTGGAGCTGTGGTGGATTTGATCGTTCATTAGGTTGTCAGCATCTTGTTTTAATGACTTGTCGTGCTGAAACCTAGGTTGCATTAATCGACTTACTTTGAACTGGAGACTGAAGGTAATTAAACCATTATATTAATAACACAGTAGATCTGCCCATAAATATAAAATAACTTACAGCTGAATTTCATGCATGTTTCACTATCTGTAATGCTAAGTATACCAATCTTTCAGAAGCAGGAGTGCTGTTAAACTCACAGACTGGATTCCTCGATGGATCCGGATTGTATGGAACAACTGCAGAACAGGCAGAAAGACTGCGAGGGGATGGTGGCAAACTGAACTTGACTGCGTGTTCAGAGTAGGTACCTTGTCAACTGGAGTAATTTGATTCAATCTAGTAGAAAACTTCTACATTATGTAGCAGTAGGCTAGTGTGTATGTAGAATACTTTTTTGTCCTTGGACGTTAGGTACGAGCCCGGATTATTTTTCACATTAGTTCAGGCTAGACCTAAGGGTTGCGGCATTATCACTTAAGACGGTGACACACTATCGATCTTTTCCCCGAACAAGACCCCGAACCGAGCAGGGAGAAGGGAGGTCGAAGGGAGGATGTTCGATAGTGTGTCACGAGTCCGTACACCGATCAAGACGCCGAACAAGACATCAGGCCGAGCAGGGAGACGAGCGCTCTGGAGGCGGTTTTTTGGCGAAAGATCAAAGAAAAGATCGGTCCGATGTACGATAGTGTGTCACGGTACATTTTTGCCCCGTACATCGTCGCGAGCGCCGCACCGAGCGGCCGCCTGCGCTAGCATTGATAGTTCCGCGCTCTCACTCGCACACACTCTCTATCTCTCTCCAAACTTCCTTTTGCCGCGCTCGGTAGAATTCGTCTGGTCTTGGTCATGTTCGGGGAAATGTTCGGAGTAAAATTTTGCTGATATTTATCTCCCTTCTCCCTTCTCCCTGCTCGGTTCGGGGTCTTGATCGGGGAAAAGGTCGATAGTGTGTCACCGCCTTAAGACTGTATTATCACGATCGGATTATCACGATCGCGGCAAAATCATGAACATCTCTTACGGCCATGTAGACGTCATCATCATCTCCCAGGATCGCAGTAACGTTATTGTTGTCATCCGCGATCGCGGCAAAATCATCTCCTGAGGTCACTGAAATGTCATTATCGGTACCGGTACCGACATTTCACCAGCAGTTCTCGGTTCCGGTTCTTTTGCTAAGAACCGACATTTGACGTGAAGCACGGACCTATCACTAATTACCTCCTATGTGTTTTCAACAATCTTGGTGTTTAAAACTCTTGAGCATGGCTAAGGAGGATGACAGTGTTTGTTCATAGAATGATTGTGTTTGTCAGTATAACAGTGATAACTTTGATAAATCAATCATGGGTCAGAACTCAGAAGCCATATTAGTTCAACTTGGCTTAGTTCCTTTTGTACCTACAAGCAAGCACTTAATAAACCTCTATCACTGAACTATGTTATTTTTGTTAGACATACAGAAAAATATAAATAATGGAAAGACATCAGGAAAATGACTGATAACCTAGTAATATCATTGCAGATGCCGCAATGTAGGATCAGGTCTCGGGTTGGTACACTCCACTTTGCTGTTGGAACACAACCGGTTAGTCTCGCAGTTGGCAGCATTGAATCCTCATTGGAGTTCTGACACGCTGTACTTTGAGGCACGTCGGATTATTATCGCTGAAGTTCAACACATCACGTTCAAAGAGTTCTTACCCACATTACTAGGAGAGGTAAGAGTCAGAGCTTTGAAAAGCTCAATAAGATCATAACAGCTATTACTTAATTATATCAATTTGAATAGGCTATAATAGTGATAGAAAAGAATACTAAACTTGCAAGTCCAAACTTCACCTCTCAAATAAAGACATTATTCATTTCATTTCAATTCAGTCCAAACTTCAGACGTCCAGCTTCAGCCAGGAGACGGAGAGATCACTGAAGTTTGAGAGTTCAAATCCTGTTTTGGCCTGTGTGTAAATCATGAGTTCACCAGTCTGTGGAGAGGCCCAACAATCTCATAAAACAGCAGAAATCTCAATAATATTGATTTTGTTGTTCATAAAATGTGCAAAAATGTGATGAAAATAGTAAAAATTCAATTATTGAATAAGGGTACGGGTGGAAAAAAGTTCTGTGACAGTTAATTAGCCTATTTTTAAAAAGAATAAAGGTAGAGCTTCCAAACTTGGTACACAGTTACAAGGGCATTAAAATTATTTTTAGACATTATTCAGTGATAGGCCTTCACTACCTCTTCATGGGACGGCCCGCTAGGAGTCAGAAGAAAATCTTAAATACCAAGCATATGCACATCAAATTAAAATCGAACCATCAAAAAGCTAACTGACTTTTCTCAGGATCGAACCGGTGACATTTTAAATAATTGTTAAGCGAGCATATTTTAGTTTTAGTCCAGTCCTTGTATAACATGTTTTTAAATCATAATTAATTTTAAATATTTACCGGTAAGCTGTAAATTATAATTTATTTCACAATTTGTATTATGTAGGCCTATTATAACGTGTTATTGCCGCAATAATTCCACGTAGGAAGAGTATGTGGTATTTGTGCGACGTCTCGTAATGTCATTTACTTCTTTATATTTGAAATAAGCGTCACAATCTATTTGCATACAATATTCCCCATATAAATTGAATTTGAAGAGCTCCTAATCATTTCTTAAACAATTAGAATGGGTATATAGTTAATTCGGATTAAACTACATAAAGTTGCTACTAGAAAACGTAACCCACAGAAACGATGAAAAATTGACAAGATTAATCATTTGAATATTTTATAGTTTGGCATTTTTGAAAGTATTTCAAAAGTATTGATGACAGATTAGCTAAGAAATGTAATACTTTACTTTGAAATGGCCACCATCCGAATGAAGGTATTTTAAGCCAAGTATGAATGGAGAAGTCCTCTCTACCACTTAACCTCTACTGCTTGGTTACTAACCAGCTGGACCTAACTGTTTACGATAACAATACTGTTCAACCTAAAGCCCAAGAGTTATTAACTTTACTCCTAGGTTACATTCATATTGAATATATCTTTTAGCAGGTTCAGCTAAGTGGAAGCTTGTATATGATACTTTTGTTTGTGATACATCAGACATTAACTCAAAGACTAAAGTTATTGATATTTTGCAGGTAGTAGTGTCAGAATGGTCTCTTCAGCCAGCAGAGAGGGGAAGATATTCAGGATATTCCAGTTCCATCAGAGCCGGGACATTTTACAGTGTAGCCACCTCCGGCCTGCAAATCATCCCAGGCATGCTGCCATCTACTCTGGTAGGCTCACACATAGATAGTCAAGAAAATTAAATCGGTTAAAGATGACAAAACATAAAACAATTGGTGTTACAGTAGAACCCCTGTGTACCAGTCTCCGGTTTATCCGACCACTTCTACAAAGCCAATATAAAAATAATATTTTTCTCACGGCTTACAGTGCAACTTGGCCATAACAATCAGGTCTGATTATGACCAAAGAATTCATATACAGTGTTTTGTATAGTCCAACTGTTATGTCCTCTAACGCTTGTCATTATGTTGTATATGTAGAAGTCAAGATCAGACAGTCAGATGAGAGACAGCTCCAGTGTAGAGGCTGTGATGGCTGGAATGTTCTCCATGGTACTCAACACACCAGCCCTTCTGCCAGCATTGAGAGACAAAGGTAAGTGGGTCAACCCAAGACATGGTTCTTGACAGCGTCAAGAAATGTGTTGGTTATTCTGCTGCTATTCAACATGTTGTTTTAAAATAAGCTCACTTTTTGGAGTTAGTTTTTTGTTACGGTTTATATTTCCGTTAAAGGAATTGGTTATTGGTGGGTCACCTCTGAGGCTTACCCTCAGTTACTTTGGGTGGCTTAGCTCAGGAATCAAACTCAGCACTTGCTTACAAACCCAACTTTATTATTACCCCACAAAACACACAAAGATTAAGAACACCCCTCCTATTACAATTATTAGTGACATTTTGCATCAGAGTTAGAAAAACTAGTTTTCATATTTGGATTCTTTATCAAATTTCGTCCTCAGGTGAGAAAGCAGTGCCTAAAAATAACCAAAAGTCCATTAACCTAACCAACGCTAGGAAGCCACAATACAAACACCACTCAGAGAACTTAATAGTCTAGTCAAAACAGAAACACTGTGACTGTGTTGTTTTTCTTTTGTGATTTCCCTGCTTTGTTTAAGTCAGTGTAATCTACCTACATTAGGCCTAATTGTAAAAAGTAACATAGGTACAGTGACAACAATTTAAACGTGAACCTGATCTTCTCTCACTAATGTTATTTCCTCCCACAGACCAATGGAGTCGCCTGTTGGAAGAGTCAAGACAACAGAAACTGCCAGGATATAGAGAGTGGCTGAAGTGGTGCTCGGAACGTTCCAACAAGTCTGTGACAGGAGCAATACCAGCTGAGGCCCAACAGATGCTGAACACACTTTACAGGTATTGCATTTTAAAATGTTGATGATAAAAATCTTGGGGTGGCGGAATTTTATATCCCTGGAATTTAACCCACTGACCAAAACTGACGTCACAACCTAGGGGATAAAATTCCGGCCGCGAACTTTTGGTACAACTCAAAAGTTTGCGGCCGGATTTTTAACATCAGTTTTAAACTAAAGGTGGAACATTTTCCCGTTAATTTAATCAGAACACAACAAATTATAAAACCTAGAGTGTACGGGCCGGAATTTTACCCTTGGTATTTTACCCCCTTCATGAGGTCAGCTTATGTACTTGGATTAAGTTTTAAATGAATAGCAAACATTTTATTATTAAGTAGCCTATCTTAATTTATTTTTAACCTCAACTATGAAACAGGTACTAATTTTAAGATTCGAGTTTGGGAATTTGATATTTGGGGCTACCTGTTGATTAATATGTATGTAAATATAGTGACTTCAGCTTTGCCCATGTTGATAAAACTCCGGAAACCCATAATCGTACGCCACCGCAACAAACCTGCCTAGACTAAGCGAATTTTCATTTGCCTGATTTGCTAACACTAACATGTTTTTTTATGTCCGATTTATTCCCTTTTTAAATAAAAATAGGTTTATAACTATGAATTAGGTTTGCTGCTATATTGAATGTATTACAGTGTGTTTTTAGTGAAATGTCAATAGATTGGTGTGAAATTACAATATTTGCCAAACTTGATCAAAATATATACAAAAACCAGCAAACTACAACAGTTTACTGGAACTAAGTTTAAAGTTATTTAAACCTTTCTCCATAACCATTTAGCATACAGCATCGGTTTATTATACTAAATCAAAATTTGTTTTTACACTAAAATTTAGGACAAACAGCTGCAGATTGCAGTATTGCATAGTAAAGTTACGCATCCAGCCCTTGTCCATTCGGTAACATTGACCTTGGGGATGGGGTGCATCAGCTGATAGTGGCGTATCCTTCCTTTATTAACTGCAAATGTATACAAGCTTACCTTGATATCTGTGGTTTCTATTCTAAACATACGCCTAATCTTCAACAAACTTATTGGGATTGAGAGAGGTTAGTCCGTATCTGGTTCCTAATCCAAAAACCGGTGTGTCCACAGGAGTCCTCGGCAGGTAGACTTGCTGGCGGGAGGTATCTTGGAGCAGCCGCAGCAAGGCAGCGTGTTGGGACCTGTCCTGACATGTCTGATGGCTAATCAGTTCCGTATGTTGAGAGACAGTGACCGCTACTGGTATGAGAACGACATTCCACCAGCGTCACTCACTAATGGTAAGTTATCACACTTACATGTGGTCGGGTGGTCCATAAAAGAGGGGAACAGCTCCATTGGTTTTGTTCGCCCAAGTGAACAAGTGTTCTTAATCAAACCAAGGCCCCACTAGAAAAACACGCCATGTTGCAGCATGGGCAGCGCAACACTACGTCACAGTGTTGGATAGTTGTACTAATCTCTTACCATTAAAATCTTACAAACAGCCAGCTTGGTTTATATAAAATCGTGGTCTTCTGGCGACGACCGTGTCAAAAATGATGAATCACTAACACTCACCGAC
Organism: Macrosteles quadrilineatus; assembly: GCF_028750875.1. Classification (NCBI taxonomy): domain Eukaryota; kingdom Metazoa; phylum Arthropoda; class Insecta; order Hemiptera; family Cicadellidae; genus Macrosteles; species Macrosteles quadrilineatus. Next base: position 33,445,306 of record NW_026542601.1, on the reverse strand, counting down.
GTTTCGGCCTTGATACAGAGTGCCATCTTCAGGGCGACTCCCCCTGAAGATGGCACTCTTTATCGAGGCCGAAACGTCGGTGAGTGTTAGTGATTCATCATTTTTGACACGGTCGTCGCCAGAAGACCACGATTCTACATTAAGTGACCGTGGAAGCCTATCCAGGAAGCCAGCTTGCTTATTTACCTAAAACATATGGCAATGGCAATGAATTTATCAATGAATCTATCCACTAGTGTAACATCATGGATCCTACAGCATGGCCTGTTTTTCTAGTGGGGCCTTGATCGAACTGACCAAAAAGACCAATTCACGTTCTGCCATTTGTTCACTTTATTGTTTTGTTTGTTCTAAAACAGATTGACGTTAGACTGAAACTTGAGGAGTAAGTTGAAGCAACTATAATGACTACGCGAATTGATGTTATGAAAGTGACAGAGATTAACTTAAATCCGAAAAGTTAGGGGATCCGAACGTTACATCTCAATACTAGCACAGGCGCAGATAATAGAAGATAAAATGTCATTGAGTGTTACACATACAATATAAACATAGCTGAACAATGAAAATTCTCTTCAGCCGATCCATAAAGATATTTAATCTATAAAAGAGCACATTTTAATGGTATTCTATAGTATAATATAATGTAATGAGTATAGCATGATGGGTACAACACAAATATCAATCGGCTGGTTATTTTATTTATTTTTTTATCAGCTGTTTTGTTTTCTTGTTCAGTTTCTGTGTGATTGTGATTCAGCTGTCACGAGTTTCTGTTTACTGCTTTCATTTATCAGCTGTTGTGTTTACAGATCAGCTGACAGAGGTGAGGAAGGTGACTCTGGCAGGTCTGTTGTGCTCCAATGTGCCTCATCTTCTAAGTGTCCAGCCCAGACCTTTCTTGCAAGAGGATTCATACCTGTGAGTTATCATCGTTTATTTACTTCAGCTGTTAATAATAGAGAAAATTTGTGTTAAATGAAATTCAGAACATAGCTACACAACAATTCTTCTAAAACTTACCGCTGCTTTTCCTAGCAGTCTAACTACTGCTCTTATCAAGACGTTAACTCTAACTACAGTAGTTACCACTGACCCATTGATGAAGGAATTTTTAAACAGAAGCATTACCATTTGAGACGGGTATGCCATCCAGGTGTATTTTAACCCAAATGTGAGTAAAAGATGAGTTTAGAATAAAATAAGATGGCTTGTGTTGCTTTGTTACTGTCTAGACCATCCATTTCATTAGCCAGGACCATTTATTAAAAGTATACCAGCTTGAGCTTGACCAAGGACAGCTGGGTCTAGTGTTGAACAATCAAAAAGCTACTAACTTTTCTCAGGATGACCACTGTGTTTAGAATAATATGGAGCTTGTGATATTCTTAGATAGTATATGTAGACCTATAGATATGTATATGATGTATTGACCTTTTTACATTGTTAAAAATGAAAAATTGTATTGTTTTATTTTATGTTCAATCACCGTATTTCCTTTATTTCAACATTTTTGTTTTTCCTCTATAGTAATAAATTTGGTAGTCTGATATTGACGTAGTCTATCTCCTCATACATGATGTAATTAATGGCCGAATAAACCACTATTAGACAATCACGTATAGAATAACAATAAATTTATGACCGTGATTTTGAAACCACTGTTGTCAGGAATGCCCAAATCGGATGTGATCACTTCTCCCCACTGGCTGTGGAGGCGTGGAGGGAAGACACGCAAGAGTTAGACTCAGCCCAGGAGGCCGTGTCCATGGAAATGCTGAAGCAGGCGATCCGTCAAGCAGAGGACGACGTTCAGAGACGCTTCCAGACAGAATATCTACTTTATACACACAGTGAGTGTCATTACTCTTGCGATATCAGCTTTGACAATCAATAGAAGAGCCCATGTTGAAGACTTTGCCAGTTTTAGATAAAAATGATGTGCCAATGACATAGTGTGCTGAAGAAAATTACTGATTTCTGCCGAATACACCACACTACTTTGTAACCACTTTAAATATCCCACCAGCTGTCCAACTTATTGTAAACTATAGCATCTCTTATGACTCATGAACTATCAGTGTCAAAAAGTAAGAGAGAAAATATAATTTTGAACCACCACACTCTTTGAGAGGCTCATACAACTCTGTTTTATGCAATAACAATTGGTACAACTGGCTAAATGATGAGATGTCTGATCTGTGTCAAAAGAGGGAATGATATTGGTCTGGGCTTTGAGGTTCATGCCAATGAAACACCAAGATATGATTGACCTTGTATTTTGTTTTTATTTACCATAGAGAAAATCATAATGCGCAAACTCAAAATGGGAATAATGTAAAACTCTCACCCATTAAAACTTTTAAGATAAGGAATGTTGCAGCAACACATAACAGATTTCTTTATACCTCTATCGTGTGTATTGTTCCAATTGCATTGCAAAACTTACTTTGGGTAAAGGGGGATTTTACATATTTGTTTAACTTGAAGTTCAGTGTACTTTATGGACTTGTTCTGATAATCAAAGTTAAAAGCTAATCTCCGATTGTCAGTTTATGTAGGAAAGTTAGTATGTATCTTTGTTTTGTTATTGTTTTCTCATCAGTTGTTGTCTGTTAGATAATTAATTATGGATGACATATTGTCTTCTAGAACACCAATATTTTGGTGTTAAGTTTCGTAGATAATCTGTATTAAAGTTTATTCATTCTAAACATTTCACATGACAGTTTGTATTGCCTTGTACTACAACATTTTGTTACAATTTTCAATAGAGGGCGGAGTGGACCCTAAGTCTCCCATTGGAATTGCCGCAGCTTTCAGCAAACCCAACAAAGCTTCGTTCCTTCTAGCGAACACATCAATACTGCTCGAATACGCTTCTAGGGAGATTATCAACAACATTGGAAATAAGTGAGTAAACACCTCGACCTTAAGTAGTGTTATACATTGATTACATTTCTTAAACCTAAAATGAATCTAAGACATTTTCCCATTTTTACAATGAAGTATCATAAAAAAGTTGACTACAGCACCATACACACAGCTATACAGCAGTTGACTTACTCTCCATAAGAATTAAATCACAGAATAAACACCTAACCCAGAACCAGAACTCTCACTGAGCAAAAAAAAAAACAAAAAACCGTTATGTTTTGAATCTGCTAGAGTCTACACTAGAGAGGAGGAGCATTGCAGTCGCTGTGACTTTAAAAAAATATTAATTTCACTTGTACATTATGTTATCCAACCAGCACTCCTAGATTCTGGGCCTAATATATATATTAGGAGATGATTCAAATGCAATTTTTTTTGCTCAGTGAGAGTTCTGGGTTAGGTCTTCATCTATATATATATAAAGCTCAAATACCACTGACTCATTCATTCATTCACTCACTCATCACAAAATCTCAGAAACCATAAGACCTAGGAACCTGAAACCTGGCAGGCATCTTCCTTTTGGGTAGTAGACGCTCACTAAGAAAGGATTTTACCCTCCGACATCTGGGCTCTGCCCCAATGGCTCTGGAGTTTCCCATGTTAACCTTATGAGAAATGGAATTAATGAATCTTAACAGCGGTTTCAATTAAACAAGTTGGTTCTGTTCTATGATGTTCAATAGCATTAAAGTTACAAGGATTACCAACAGGGTGCAGCACTATTATTTTTTTTACTAATTTGCAACCAAAACCCCTACCTGGAGGCGAGTTAGCGTAGCGAACGAGCTAACCTGAAGGCAAGTGAACGTAGTGAACGAGCTAACCTGAAGGCAAGTGAGCGCAGCGAACGAGCTCCAACCTAAAGGTGAGTGAGCGTAGCGAACGAACTTCAACCAGGACGTAATTGAGCCATGCGAACGAGATCATCTTGAAAATTAAGAAGTTAAACGGGGCAAAGCCCACGGGTTACAGCTAGTTATGTGATAAAATAGGACAGCATACTACAAAATTTATGACTTTGTATCAATAAGTAATAGACCTCTATTAATGTCTCAATCATTAATAAACACTAAAACCTTTAATTCTCCAGATCATACTTTAATCTTTTAATTAATTTCAATTTGAATACTAAAGCATATTGTTGGTATTTACAAAAAGATTGGATGAAAATCTGATAAACAGGGTACAAATTCCACCCTTGATTCGCGTTACCCTAAAAAGGTTGGGTCTGCCCTAAAAAGAGGACTGACTGGTTCTCAGAAAAATCAAATAAATCACTTTAAAAATAACAACCATTGTCTTTTACGCAGAAACCGACGGAGGCGACAGTTGGACAGCGGAGACAACATTATCGGCTTTGGCTCAACTCTCTCTGACTTGCCATTGAAAGACTTCTTGTCTGACATTGACGTGACGAGCTTTCTGCCATCTTTGACACGTCATAATATTGCCGATGATGAGGTAGGTTGGTGTAGTGAATTGCTGAGGTAACATTACAATAATAATCATCCAACAACATCAATAGAGTTTGTCACACTATCAAAGATTGTGTGATGGAACTTTTATATTCTCTCTTTGGGTTAAGAAGGTCATACATGTTTGAGTCACTGTTGACTTTGGATTTTGCAAGTAGATTTTCATAGTGATTTCACAAGTGCTTGTGAGGGAGGGGCAATGGGGGGACATAGTTCCCTTTTTTTGCGTTAGAAAACACACTCTATAAGGTTTTCATCCGATACATACTAACAATTATGTTTTAAACGGTTTTTAAGAAAATTCTAGTATTTAGACAACAATGTTTTCAGGTGTTTTACAACAACACTTGTTTGTGGAGGAGGGTCTTTGCTTTAATTCTTAGATCAAGATACTATTTTGCTGCTTGAAGAAAGTTTCTGCAGGCGCCCATAGGTTACATAGTAACAAGACAGAGGTTTAGACCGTCTTCATATTATTTAAAGAAAAAACCCATGCCATTAAAAAATTCAAAACACGACAAACTAACAATGCCCAAACTCCAAAGAAAGATCTTAGCCATTAATTAATTGTTGACAGGTGTGCAACGAGGAGCAAGGGCCGTGTGATCCCCGCAGTCCCTACAGAAGTTTCAGTGGTCATTGCAACAACCTGGAAAGGCCCAACCTCGGCAGGAGTGTCACTACGTTTGCTCGTCTTCTTCCGTCCGTCTATGAAAATGGTAATGCTAATACGTTTTTCAGTCTAAACCATATTACCTACTGTAACAAGCGATTTACAGTAGTTTGGTGTATTTTCATAGGTTGTATCATCATGAATCCCATTTATATCAAATTATGTTAGCTGAATAAGCCAAAAGTGTGCTACTGTAAAACTTGCAATGTGTCTGTTAGTTTTTGAAACTTTAATAACTGATGTGATATAAAGGATGCTCAGCTTTGCTTGGTAAAAAAATTTGTGTTTTCAACAGGTATCAGTACAGCAATTGAAATTAGCACAATTTGTTGTCAGGTCAGTTCAACTACCTCCCATCTGTAAAGTGTGCAGTTTTGTTGCATATCATGCTGTTCAGTAGAGTACTAATTTTGTTAGTCTGGCTTGGTTTGTATATGACAATACGTGTTACAGGTATATCTTCCCCTAGAGTCACCTCCGTGACTGGTGTAGCTCTACCCTCACCTCGCTTGGTGTCATCTACAGTACATCCTGATATCAGCAACCTACACTCACGCTACACACTGATGGTCATGCAGTTGGCTCAGTTTATAGACCATGACTTGACGTTCACACCAGTTCAAAGAGGTAAGTTAACAAACATACATTATAGGGGTGTGTGGGTCCCAATACTTTCTGGTTCCATCAGGCCAACAGTTTACCTGAGAGATCAGTCAGGCCAAGCTTGGGTTGGGTAGAGCCAAACCAGGCATTCATTTTTGCGATCGGAAAAAGCATCTGGGATGATTTACGATATCACCACAATTGTAGGTGATGTTCACGATTTAGCCAGGCGATTGTGGGATGTGTTTACGATTTTGCCTTGACTGTTTCAGATATTTTTGATTTCACTGAGACCAAAGAAGATATTTTTATATCTCTATGACCACAGAACATAACACGATTTCACTGTGACTGTGGAATGTGACCGGAGGATGGTCCAAATTTTTCCGTGACTTTGGAAGGTGTTCTCAATTTTGCAGTGCTGTAGAATAGGTTCCCGGTTTCGCTGTGACTGCGGAGAGTGTCTTTGATTTCCTCGTGACCTTGTAATAGCTTATAATTTTGCAGTGACCGCAGAAAGTATTCATGATTTGCCATCATGGCATAAGATGATCACTGTTTTGCTGCAATACGGGGGAGATTATGTAAAATATTGTATTAACAGATTTTTGTATTGCTATAAATAAATATTTTTAATTTTTAAACACACTTGAGTTTAGCCCGACCCAGTTTGGCCCGAGACACCAGAGCCAAAACTTTTACCTGACCCAACTCAAAGTATCAATGTTTGGCCCGCAGACCCCTAATCATTCATGAGGAATTTTCAAGTATACTTGTATCTTTAACAAGTAATATTGTTTATGGTAATTTAAGTGATCGACTATCAACTTTGATAAAATTTTTTAATCCTTTTACTTATGCAAACTGTAATGTAGTGTTAATAGATATTAGGTTTACGTTTTGTTTGGATATGGGTATAACGGAATTTCTTATATCACTATATTGGCGTCACCATTTGTAATCAATGCTTAAAAATGTAGCATTATCCGACCATGTGTATTTCACAAAGTCAACTTATTTTATGGTATGAAACACCACTCTACACTATAGCATTCTTGAATCAATCAAAGTAATTTTTGTAATAGTTTCTGTCAAAAATAAACAGCAGTTAAAGTTTGGTACTGATTGGTGTGAGCTAAAACCTAACTTAACTGTATCCATAAAATTTAATTGAATCCCTGATTTCCAGGATTCTTCGCCTCCATCCCGGACTGTCGGTCTTGTGACTCCCCCCTGACTGTCCACCCGGAGTGTATGCCTATTACGATACCCACGGGTGACCAGTTCTACCCTCAGATCAACATCACGTCTGGTGCTCGGGTGTGTCTGCCCTTCATGAGGTCACTTCCAGGCCAACAGAGACTGGGTGAGTGTCATAATTGGGTGTCAAAGTAAAAAATGCAAACATTCTTTGGAGAAGTAGAAGGAAATGAATGGAACAAAGATTTTCTTAGCAAAGAAAATCAAATTGGTTCACTTTAAACTACACCCTTAATCAAGCGGAAATATTATTGCTACTCTTCAACAAACTGATTTGCCACAGTATTGATTTAAAAGAGTAATTTTAAGCAATTTTGTTGTGTTGCAATTCAATTCAATTCAAACTTCTTTATTCATTCTTTTATACAATATATACATCGAATAGTGTCAGGTTGTACAACAACTCAAACTAGCCTAAGTGACAATCTCATCCACTCTATGCAGGAGACTGAAAAAGTGTTTATGTACTGTATTCATCATGACTGTGATGGGTGGAAAAAATCTTCAAAAGAATACGAGCTATTTTAATCAGATATTCTTTTAATCTTTTTTTAAATTTGTTTTTATTACTTTCTTTTTTAATTTCTTTTGGAATTGTATTTAAATATCTTTGACCGATGTAGGAAGGTTTCTTTTCAAAAAGTTTTGGTTGACGTTTATACGTTATTATGTAGTCTTTATGTCGAGTATTGTATTTATTCAAGCTACACATTAATGTTCATATAACAACACTGACATTTCATACCACAGTAGGGCTTCTTCAGAGAACTGATGGGAAGAATTAACCATTTTTCATTAATGTACTCATGAGTGTACTCTCTGAAGACGACTTATTCTAGGAAAAGATTCCAGGGTTATGTGATGTATTATTATTGTGTAATAAATATCTCAAGTTTCAAAGTTGGATTCAAGTTTTTCTAGGAAAGCAAACTAAACTCACCCCATTACAAAACAAAAACTTGATTAGTCAATTGGCTTTCCCTTAAAATATAAGCAATTGATGGATTTTGTTTTCAACATTGTTTGTGACGTAGATGAATTTGTTTGATATCAACCTTAATTACCCAGCTACACTGCCATTGTTTAATACTGTTACATAAATCTCTGCCGAGGAAACTAGCCTAGAGGTAGAGAACGGGGCTTCAGTACCCGAGATCCCAAGTTCAAATACAGCCAACCACCAATGGTCGTAGCTATCTAGTGTGACCTAATGTGTAAAACTGTTCTGTGCTGGAACCTAGTGTCCCAAGATGTAAAGGAAGGACACTAAAAAAACATTATCTGAGTCACTGAGTTTGCAGACAAGGCATTGTTATTTGACAAGTATATCCTGTTCGAAGGATCACGGGAACAGATCAACCAAAACACAGCGTACCTGGACGGCTCACAAATTTATGGCCAGGACTCGTGCATGGCTCGTGGTCTGCGTAGTTACGGTGGTCGCCTGAACGCCACCATCAGACACAACGGAGACAAGGATTTGCTGCCGTTGAGTCCATCTCACCCTGAGTGTAAGGCACCCAGCGGATACTGCTTCATTGCTGGTGAGTAGTCCAGAGAACTAGAGCTATTGAATTGTTCCTTTTTTTGTGAATTGTATGCTTTTCTGTTGAAGAGAGATTGTTGAACTATTTTATGGTTTCTTTAAATGTAAGTGAAAGCAGTGAAATTCACTGACAAATCACTGATTTAACCATAAAGGTGTTCTATTTCAATCAGATTTTTTTTCATCATGGCCTCAAGTGTAAAATTATTTTAAATAGTTCTATCTCCGCCGAAAATAGAAACAACATCGGAAAAGCGGTGTAGGTAGTCAAAACAAAAGAGATTGTACAGTGCATTTTTACTCTCAATATTTGTAACTTAATGGGTTGCTAGACTTAAACGGAATTTTCTTGTCAAGACTAACCTCTTTCTCTTGTTAATCCATATAGTCTGTCTCATATTAGAAACCGGGCTTATCTAAGTTAGCCTAAAACGGGTTTTCATCTTTGCCTAAAAATTCAGTTGACTCTGAACTTGTTTTTGCAAGAAACCGAGGGCAAGAACCGAGGAGAGGGGTTTTGCAAGAGATCAAGCAGAGTTTTTATCCGTATCTCAATAATCAGATATGGATTTGATTTTTAACTGAATAATCATAGTTTACTCTGAACCGGTTTTTGCAGGGGACGGAAGAGCAAGTGAGCAAGCAGCGTTGACGGCCATACACACTGTGTACATGCGAGAACACAACCGACTAGTCCACGCCCTACACGCCGTCAACCCTCACTGGGGCGATGAGAGGTGAGTGGACCCAAGTTGCCACCTTGGGGTACTCCAGTGGTTCGACTCAAAGTTACAGATGATTTCATCTAATAACAATGTTAAGTTTTCCTTATTTCCAAGCCTAGTTATGAGAGATTCTTCATCGATTTTACTGGTATACATCAGTAAGTTTGTCAATTTTTAGAGGGTTTTTGATTTTTAATGTTTCTGGCTTCAACTGTATTTTTTGTTGTCTTAATGACATTTTTGTTCAAAACAATCACATTTTAAGTGGTCCACACCTCGTTGAGGGTGTACATCTCCTGGAGGCCCGAATACCTATTTTTCACTGACTGGCTCAAGCTATTAAATAAAATCTTCTAAACAACTTTTAAGTTTCTTCAGTGTAGGTTGCTATATTTTAGTTGAATGAATCCGAATGACACTCCTTGGTGTGTGGGGAGGATTGAGGACCTTTCCTAAGAAAACTAATTACAAATTAAAATATGACTATGTATAATTTTGTCATACCAAACATTAGCCGTTATTTTTGTTAGCCCATGTGACCTACGGGCACCTACGTTGGTGAGATTTTTTCTGTTTGAATCATTGAAATGAAATGAAATGAAATGTGTTTATTGTCTTGTGAATTTATACAAATTATTGACAATGTCCGAAAAACTGCTAAAACTAGCATAGTCAGTTAATGAATACAATATACAATATTTACAAGAATACTACACACAAGGAGACATGTTACAATACATACTTTAATATTACAACCAAATAATCTTATTGTTCAGAAAAATGCAAGGCATTTAGAATAATGAAAGTTATTAAACCCCATAACCAACTAAATCCAACAGTAATTTGGTAAATTTGCTAGCTCTACTTAAAAATTAATAAAAGGCATTTCAAAAAAATCTTTTAAAGAATAAAAAGGGTTGTTCAAAAGCCATTTGTAGAATTTAGATTTAAAAGTTTTATTAGGATATTTTGTTATTAAATGTAAATTAGCTTGTTGTATATTTTTATTGAGATTACAATATGACTTTTAAGAGTTTTAGACAGTCTAAAAAAATCTATGGTAGCAACGTTTTTATTCCTTGTATTATGAACATGAGAATTTTGTTTGATAAGGTTGGAATTTTGTAGAATATATGATACAGAGTCAAATACATAAATGTTATTTACTGTTGGAATTTGTAGCTGAATGAACAGGGGTCTACAGTGTTCCTGTAGGGGTTCACAAGATATGATTCTAACTAACTTCTTTTGTAAGACTAAAATTTCCTCTATCCTACTGCAATTTCCGTAAAAGATAATATTGTATCTGAAAATGGATTGGAAATAAGCAAAGTAGGCTGTTTTAATATAATTTTGATCTATACAATGTATTAGTTTAGTTATAAGACAAATTACCCTTGAAAGCTTAGAACTTATGTAATCTATATGATCTCCCCAAGAAAGGGTCTTATCCAGATAAATACCAAGAAATTTAACATTGTCTACATAACCATCCAACATATTTAATTCACAGGGTCTAAGGCTAAAAACAATTTTTTGAGTTTTATCTTTGTTTAAGAGGAAGCCATTTGATTCAAACCAAATAGAAGCTTCATTGATTGAGTTTTGAGCTAACTCTTGAAGTTGTTTAAGATCGGGATTAATATTTAAAAATGTTGTATCATCTGCATACAAATAAGTTTTACTGGTTATACATTCTGGGAGGTCGTTAATACAAATTAAAAATAATAGAGGACCTAGAACAGATCCCTGAGGCACGCCATATTTCATTTTTAATTCTTGGGACCATTCTCCATCAATATTGACTTTTTGTATTCTATTGTTTAAGTATGATTTGAAAAAAGAAAGTGGAGATCCGTTGATACCATAAAAACTTAATTTCATTATTAGGCAGTGTTGGGAAGTAGGCAGTTTGGGAAGTACAATTGAATACTTGTATACTTGTAGCGCGCTACTTTTTTTGTAGCGTTAGCTGTAGCTACGCTACTTTTAAAATTGTGTAGCTTTAGTTGTAGCTAGCTACATTTTTAAAGTAGTTGTAGCGGAATTTTAGCTACTTTTCTCGCTACATTAACATTTGTTTGAGATAGTGATTTTTATCATAACCTAAACCTTACGTGAAACAACCTCTTTCAAACTGAGATTTTCAAAAAAATTAGGCCTACTTTCTTGGCTTCAAACAGCTGGTTGCAGCCGTTTCATTCCCTACCCAGACAGCACAGATTTATCTATAGAATATCTTATAAACATTTAACTTGGATATTTAAGATATCTATAGATGATCAATATCCAGATATTTATATTTGTTAGATATTGTGAAGAAGTTTAAATGTCACTAATTTCTACTTTCAACAGATATTAGATTTACAATATCTTAAGAACTTCTAAAACTGAATGTTATACGGATATCTGATGACAGATCACAAAAAATATATAATAAATACATAAAAACACAAAATAATAAAGATTTAGTCTGAAAAGCACATTTATCAGTTGAATACTAGGGAACCCGTGCGGCTCAATGAGCCGCCTAGTATGAAACATAACGCCGAGGAAAACCTTATGCTTATTTGAAAACTTGTTAGAAACTAATTTTAAATATCTCTAATGGCGTTACCAAGGTTCACCTACATCATTTCTGCTCTCGATTTTAACTGATAACTTCTAATAAATGCTAAACGATCTGCCTCAATTCGAGTTAATATGTTGCAACAAAGTTTTTCCAGCATTGAGAATTATTGAGGAACACTGTTGCCGTACTGATAACCTTTCTTACGTAATTAAAGTTGGGCCATTTTATTCCTTTGATTTGAGACATCCCCCGATCAAACGAATTTTCTCCGTAGAGTAACCTGAAAAGTGGGGTGATGTCAACCATTTCATTGCTCCATTTTTTACCCACAAACTCGGGGTTACCAACTGGACAGCCATAACCTGCTTTGAATAGGCTAACATTTCTTGCATGCATTCATTTGATCTGACATTTAGGCAAGTTTACTTTCCCACCGTGACAACACTATGAGCTTCGTATATTTTTTCACTTCCAAATTAAGTTGCATAGCAGAACTGGCAAATATTATTCATCTCTCAAAGTGAATGTGTATCAGGATGGGTATCTGTTAGACCAAGTCTCTCTTTTTCTACTCTCCTCATACGCACAAAATATCTTATTATTAATTGTGTCCTACTACCGTGTACAATATTTCTTCTTTGAACTTGAGGAATTTTCTGTTCTTCCAACAAAACTGATTTGAACTGTTTAACTTGGTCTTAACCTACTAAATATTACAGACATCAATATTTACTCCCAAAAAGCTACAGCTTCTTATAAACAGCTGTTTTTTTGTTTTAAATTTGTTCTATGTATTTCTTACGGGGAAAACCCGACCTTTGAGTGGGCCTGACGCTCTTAAGGGCAAGAATTTTAGAATTCTAAAACCTTATTGCAAAACTACATATTGAGAGGAATCTTTTGACACCTCAAACGTTGAAATTGGTCCACAAATAAGGGAGGAGTTGCGTTAACAAAAAACGGCTTCACGTATTATATATATAGATTTTCATTAAATAGTTCATAAAAACAATTTTTGAAGAAAAAAAAAACTAGACAAAATTGTCTATACCCGGACAGGTTTCGAACCTGATACCTTCATCTTATGAAACTCTTACCTTACCTCTGAGCTACCTGTGATTGTTGATATTACTAGTTTTCAAGCGGTTAAAGAGGAGCCAACAGCTGCAATGGTCGCAATACTTAAATATTTTTGATACTATGATTCTGTTTAGGCATCAAGTTGTTAAATTAATTGTTTTTCTGACAGATGGAGAGAATACTGATATCTGAATATAGATTAATTAATTACCATTAGTAATGTTATTATAATGGTTATATGATTAATTAATATTTACCCTTAAATTGATCAACCCATATAGTTTCCTCAAATAAGTTGAAGAATTTTAAAATATTTGAATTATTATTATTATAAGCAGGTGTATTATTATTATAAAAAGGTGTTTAATCATACATTCAAAGTCAATTGTATAATGTTTTTACGGAATGGCTTAACAGTTTTTTTTTTGTTTCTCACAACTTTTGGGTTGTGCGAGACTTGTGTTATTATATATTACGTGGTGTAATGCACATTTCTTCCCTTCTGTCTGACTGAAATAGTTTGACTTTAATGAAACACTCCCTTTGGAAAAGTGTAGTCATTCTTGTAAACATCGCTAATGCAATTTTTGTCCACTTTGGGCTGATTAAAATTATTTGATTTTTTTAACGCGTAGCACGGATTAGAGTAACAGAGACAACATAATATAATTAATCTACCAAAATAACCACACAAAAACTACAATTAAGTTTTGGTTTCATTAGTGTTTGTTGATTTGTTGGATGATTTTAGATCCTGTGTTTTTATAAGGCTAACTGTAATATTAAATATTCTAGATGAAACAATAATGCACTTATCAGCATTTATCGTCTTTATAATCAATATCCAATCGTCAATGTAGGATTGATATTTACAGGATATCTGTTCGTAGATATCTAGTACTGAATATATGTACAATATTTGTAGGATATTGCATCTAAACATTATATAAATATCTACTGTGAAACTTTTAATATCTATTAAATATCTATAAAATATCTTAAAAGATATTTTACAGATTTCTTAGATAAGATATTTTAAAAATATATTTAATTACATTTAGATATCTTTAGATATCTTTAAGATTTCAACCACTTTGAATATCCAATGGATATCTGGTGCTGTTAGGGCTATTACAACGTTGTGTGGACATAGAGGCCATTAAATTAGTGTTATCCACATTTTTTGCTCTCATTTCCTTAATTTACTACTCTATGATTACTGTCAGATAAAATAAAATCGCTAGATGCAGACGACGTTTAAACGGTACCGGTGACAAGAGAAGCTATTGAATTGAATGCTTGCAAGTGATTGACAGGACAGGGGAATTAGTAATCAATTTAGTTTCTTTATTATATCGATAATGCTTCAACTTGGGGTTTAATGGAAACCAACACACCTTGAAATAATGAGAAAGCTGGTCTATCAACCTTTGCTTCAGCTGTTGATTGTGGTTTATCATCACAAGCCCTTCCTTGGTTAGATTACGAAGATTTTTCAAAGGTTTAGTTTACTAAATTAGCAAAGAGGAAATTACCTGATGAGATTTAAGATATGCCTAGACTACATGATAATTGTAATGAAAAAATCTCCATATAGTATGAAACTTACATTGAAAAAATAGCATAGTTCGCTCCTGCTAACAGCTCTTGTATAGGACTGAGGCTATGGTTTAAGACGAATACCAAGTTCAATTATTATGAATATATCTGTTTAGTCCTTGCAAAACAAGCCTACTATAGCCAACTTGTTACATAGCCAAGTAGGCCTACATGTTATTTTTACTTTACAAATTTCATCATGTTTAAATTAAAAGCCGATTTCAGGATAAGTTGCTGAATACTGTTTTCTCTACCAACTAGGTTGAAGCACAATTTGCCCTATGCATAATGACAATAAAGGACGATTTATTGGCATTGAAAAGTGTTATTCGTATAATAAGTAATTTATCACTTTAAAAGTTATAGCAATGTTGTTTTTAACATTAAAAGTAAAGAAAGGCAATAAACTCCAATTTCAGTAGGCGAGGCTCTGTAACACAAAAAATATGTTTAAATAATCTTTTTGCAGTTTTATTGGTCTTAATTGTTGATATAAAACATCTATAAATGAATCTATATTAAATTAATAAAATTAGCTTTTAAAATATAGTTTGGTTGTATGTCCTTTGAACTTAATGAAAATTACATTTTAAGATGCTTAAAAATAATGCAATATTTAAAAATAATTACTAAATATGATGGGACACCCAACTATTTGGTTCTGTTGTTGTAATGTTAGGTTTATAATGCCAATAAATTAAATACAATCTAGGAACAATTTGTTTTCCAGGCAAGATACAATACTGACATTTTTTTAAATGTTTGTTCAATAAAAATGTAGTTGCAATTAATTTTACATTTACCTAATGTGCGTGGAATAAAAATTAACGTCTTTGGAAAAGTAGCTAAAATTGTAGCTGTAGCTACATTTCATTGTAGCTGTAGTTGTAGCTAGCTACTTTTTCGGAACTGTAGCTGTAGCTGTAGCTAAGCTACTGTTTTGGAAATGTAGCAGTAGTTGTAGCTAGCTACATTTTAAAAGTAGCTTCCCCAACACTGTTATTAGGTCATCATGGTCGACACAATCGAAAGCCCTACTCAGGTCGCAGAAAGTGGCCTGAGCAAGTGATTTCCTCTCAAAGACCACATGTCCAATGTTTAGTACCTCATTAATCAATTTATCTATTGCGTCTGATGTACACTTGCCCTTTCTAAATCCAAATTGTGATACACTTAAAAAGTTGTTTCTTTCAAAAAAAGAATTCAGCTGGTCAAAAACCATGATTTCAAACAATTTTGATACTACAGGAATGATTGATATTGGGCGATAACTTTCTGGAATATCTTGTTTACCTTTTTTAAAAATGGGACAGACTCTGGTGACCTTTAATTCATCTGGAAAGACACCCTCAAGGAGACAGAGATTATTGCTTCCTTAAACCCTGTAACGAAGTGTTTTCTCATAGATTCCTACATTGACACACTAGGGTCCATATTTTAAGGCGAAGATATGAAGCACGTGTTGTGAATTAATGATATGATAAGTCTTGCTACCAAATAAATCAGCTACATAGCTTGTTCTTTAGCTAAAATAATCTTCATTCTACCAGGCAAAGTTTTGAACTAACTTTTCTCACAACCAAATTTGTGATCTGTTGATTAGACGATAAATTTAACCACTCAGACACCCAGCTACATTAGTTAGGCTCAGCTATTTTATCCAATGGTCAAAGACCAATAACATAATCTATTTGTTGCAGACTATACCAGACGGCTCGACGTATCGTTGTTGCCAGCTACCAACACACAGTGTACAACGAGTTTCTGCCACGACTGTTGGGTTGGAACGCCATCAACTTGTACGGACTAAAACTTACACCACAGGGATACTCCAAGAGTGAGTTATCTGTGTTTGCTACGATTTAAGGAAAAACTTTGATGAGTTTTTAAATAACCTTTGCTGAGTCAGTCACAATAAGTGATTCAAAGCAATGGATCAAATATAGGTACCCCTTAATAGATTTATAATGCTTATGTATCAGTTTGAGAAATATTTTAATGCTAGTTCTGCCCGGTTTGTGTTTAAGGCGTTTTGTTCTTTATTTGTTTATTGTTAATCTACCTAAAACTTAAATCTATAACCAAAATAAAATTATCAAATAAAAAATTTTGCTTGTCCTTTGGTGTTTCTGGTGGTTAAATGCTTTCATCACTGAATTCTCTGTCTTGCGGTGAGTGCCACGTAAAGTCAGTAGTATTTACAACATTAATAAAACTTTGTTTCGCCCATTTGGTGCCAATGAGGCATCCTCAGGGGCAAAGCTGAGCTGTCACCTGCCAAATGGACGGAACGTCTAGTTTTGTAAATATTTTAAATAGCAACTTGCCGTTGCTATCACTGGAAGACCAGAATTCAGTGATGACACTGACCACTTGAGCGTACAAATGAAGAAAGCATACATTGTAAAAATCCAGCATGAAATAAAAAGTAGACATTAAGTAGATGTAGCACTTAAACATCACATACACAAAACAGAAAGCCATACAAAAAACTCTTTAAGATTTTATTTCTACTAGCTTTATTTAAACGCTCAAATCTATATAAAATGTTCCTGGTTGTTCAAAATCTTTATAGGTTTTATTAAAAATAATTTCTAATTTTATTGATCTGCTTATTTTTTTTTTTTTGTTATACTGTTTAAGAGTGTCAAAATTTTCTTACCTTAACGTTAAAATCAAAATTACTATTTACTGATGTAAAATAATAAAGATGATATTACACAGCCACCTACAGTTCATCTTGCAACCCGAACATTGTGACGGAGTTTGCGACCGCCGCCTTCCGTATCGGCCACTCGCTGCTACGCCCGCACCTGCCTAGGATGAACAGTCAGTACCAACCCGTTGAGCCAGCTGTTCTGCTCAGGGATGTCTTTTTCAATCCAGATATTGTACATCAGGTGAGCTGATGTGGTATTCCCTTAAACTCAGCAATGTGATCCTCAAAGGTGTCTTTCCTCCCCTCCAGCAGTTCTACCGTGTACTTCTGGATGTATTTCAGTACTTGATCATTCAATTACGACGCTCATATGTGTTTTGGGTTGTAGATTATTTGCTTGCATCATTTTTAGTGCGAAGACTAGCTTTGTTCTGTACCCACGGCAATCTCATTTTAGTTTTTTCTTGATAAAAGTTTATTTATGAAGGACTCTTAACTCCCTTTTAGTTTATGTACTCCAAATTACTTTGAGTTCATATACTCCCAAAGTAGCACACAGCATTTTGTTTTCAGCACAATAATTAGTTTCCATTCATGATTTTTTACTGATTCGGCACCCATTAGGAAGTAAAGTGTGCAAATTTAATTTATCCATGCATAATTATTTTCAACCTAATGGGTAATATGATCTTGACTTTGTGGCTTGAAAAAGGTTTTTAAGGCCAAATATATAGGCTACCAACTAACCCACATTACCTCCTGCCCACCCACTAAATCTCCGATTTAACAACTAAATAAGGTGAAAGGGCTCCATAAGAAGTGGACTCTAAACAAACTACTCTTCAATCTTTGTGGATGGGAAATTCACAGTGTTCACTGGAATGTAAACACATTCTTGCAAAAAAAAAACTCCTGGAAATTCAAGTGAAGATGTAGAAGACAATATTTCACGCTAGCAGCCTACGTCACTTTGTGACTTCAAAATCCGTGATATATTTTATATATACTGTAGTTGATAAGGGTGAAAACGATTATTTCTCATCACATCCCTCCTTGTGAAGCTTGATGATGGTGCCACACAGGCACCAAAACTATAATATAGTTGTGTTTACAACAACGTTGGATTGCCTAATAGCAAGCATTTGAACCTTTTTTTAATATTAGTGAGTTGGATTAGGCTCTATAAAAACACAGCCCGTGGAAATCACCTCTTAGTATCGGCCTTTGAAAAACCAACTGAAGTCTTTTGGCCCAAGACTTTTCAGATTCAGGTTATAGTAACAAGTTAGTGACCCACTTGTCTGTGCTAGCGCCACATGGTGGATGAGCTGATACGAGGATTGGTCGCCACGCCCATGGAGAACCTCGACCAGTTTATCACCGGAGAGATCACCAATCACCTGTTTGAAGACAGAAGGGTTCCCCATTCTGGCATGGACCTTCCAGCTCTAAACGTGCAGAGAGGTGAGACAAACCAAATAGAAGGGAAACTTTTATATTTATTTTTTATCAAAACCTTCTCAAACAGCCTATGATATGTATACAGACAGCAAAATTAATAAAAAATATTTTTTTACGTCTGTATTTTAGAATGTTGTAAATAGTTAGTTGACCTACTAACCCGATGACCATCTATGCTTTTGTCCAAAATATTTTTATTTTTTTGTTCTAGAAAAACATTTCTAGTACAGACCGTTTTACAAAGATTAATGTTATTATATACAGGGTGTCCCGGAACTCTCTACCAATATTTTAGGGCATTGATCCTGGGTAAGAAACGTGCCTAAATATCATATTTAAATTTTCCGGAAGTCCTTAGTTTCTCACACAGCCACTATTTTGTTTTTTTCAGTTATTAATTTTTTTCTAAAGAATGGTTAAACATACGAAATGGAAACTTTGCACAAACATTTATTACAAGTAGACAAAGCTACAAAAAAATTATGATGATTTTTCAAATTCATAAAACAAAATGGCGGCCATTTAAAATTTTCTCACTTAAATAACTCAAAAACCATTGATTTGACAGAAATTTTAAATGGCCGCCATTTTGTTTTATGAATTTGAAAAATCGTCATAATTTTTTTGTAGCTTTGTCTAGCTGTCATAAATGTTTGTGCAAAGTTTCCATTTCGTATCTTTTACCATTCTTTGGAAAAAAATTAATAACAGAAAAAAACAAAATGGTGGCTGTGTGAGTAACTAAGAACTTCCGGACAGTTTAAATATAATATTTAGTTATGTTTCTTACCCAGGAGCAACGCCCTAAAATATTGGTAGAGAGTTCTGGGACACCCTTATAATCAACTATAACAATAAATGTTGTAATAATCGACATATACAGGGTGTCCATAAAAAACGTTTCAGGACTTTGGGAAATGAATCCCCATACTAAAAGGAAGAAAAAAGTATATGGGAAGGTATGTCCGAAAATGCATATTAACCCAGATATCCGCCATTTTGTTTTTTATACAAAAAAATTTTTATCTGTGAAGTTTTTTATTCGACGATTATGAAATTTGGTATACATGTTAATATACACAAGACCTATAATAGAAAAAATAATAAAGTTGTTCCGATTGTAAATTTCAAAATGGCGGCCGTTTGAATTTTTCTAACTTAAATAACTCAAAAACGGCTAATTCTATAAAAAAATGTCAAGGATACTTTTTTTTAGCATTTTTAATTTCCTATCAAACGATACCAAGATCAAAAAGATCGGACAAAAGATAACTGAAATGTAACGTTTTTTGTGTAAAAATAAAGCAAAAATTAAGGGTTCCTCTACTAACTTTGCCTAATATTTACACAAAAAACGTTATATTTCAGTTATCTTTTGTCCGATCTTTTTGATCTTGGTATCGTTTGATAGGAAATTAAAAATGCTAAAAAAAGTATTCTTGACATTTTTTCATAGAATTAGCCGTTTTTGAGTTATTTAAGTTAGAAAAATTCAAACGGACGCCATTTTGAAATTTACAATCGGAACAACTTTATTATTTTTTCTATTATAGGTCTTGTGTATATTAACATGTATACCAAATTTCATAATCGTCGAATAAAAAACTTCACAGATAAAAATTTTTTTGTATAAAAAACAAAATGGCGGATATCTGGGTTAATATGCATTTTCGGACATACCTTCCCATAAACTTTTTTCTTCCTTTTAGTATGGGGATTCATTTCCCAAAGTCCTGAAACGTTTTTTATGGACACCCTGTATATCCGCCTACCGTCCACTATGCACAAAATGATAGCGGATATCGGGGCTATAGAATACAGGGGCTGGCTCACGTGGACTAGCAAAGTGGTCCCACTGCCGTGTGGCTGTGACGTCACCGCGCTGACTCCACGGGTGTAGCTAGCGCGCGACACATATACAAATCGCTCATTTAAATGCTTCCCTAAATGTACACAATTAAATTGTACGTATAAAACTTATATCGTTGTAATCTGCATTAACTACAGAATCTGATGGTCCAAAAATATTTTAGTTATGATCAATAATATGTATTTTAAAAGGGGAAAATTATAACGATTACAAACTTGTGAACTACAAAAAGTCACTAAGCGGGGATGTTTTTTATTTTTGGGATAGGAACAAACTTTGAGCGAGAAAAATATTCATTAATAGTTCTATTTCAATAATTTAGCCTGAAAATTTTCGATAAAACCAACGGGTCGTTAATTGCTTATCAGGAAGTAAGGCTTTAAGGCTTTATAAATTTGGCGATCACATTACATCGTTCCGCACATGTCCGCATCGTGCTGTTTATAACATGATAGTAAAAAAATGTTATGATCCTAAAACAATTGCACTGGTTCTATTAGTGAAACATGTAATTAGTGCTAAAACTGAATTTTAAGAATTGTGTAGACTTAAGGCTTAGAATGTTATTTTATCTTGTTTGATATTCCGGTACCCCTTGTCATATAATTCTAATACACTTGGTTGGGTATCTTTTAGGAATGTGTAATGGTTTAGGTAATTTTATATTGTCTGTTGAACAAAGTGTTTATTCGTAGAAAATAAGTAAAAGAGTGTTTTAATGCGATACTATTTTTATTATAATAGGTATCCTATTTCGCTGATTTTAGCCACTTACTCATCTTCTGATCATTTTTCTTCTATGTTCTTCAGAAACAAACGGAAGACGCGAATAACAATGAAAGAGCGAAGTTGTTTTACGCGTATTTGATGCAGTGTTGCCATAACAACAACCTAAAATTTGCGAGGCGAACGGCAAAATTACCCGCCAGCGCTCAGTTGTAACAATCGTCTTTTGAGACGATTTATTAATGAAATGTTAGGGGTATTTAAGAATTGTTAAGTAATTACTAAGGAAGAACTGATTGACTACAGTTTTCTCGCTGAAAGTTTGTGCCTAACCCGAAAATAAAAATGTTCCTCGCTTAGTGACTTTTTCAAGTTTCATTATTGTAGTTTCTCTACGTTTGTTGGTATAAAACCAATTTACTTGTGGTAAACTAAAAACTGTTTGGATATTTGGATTGTACAGTTAATGCAGAATAAAACGATATAAGTATCATATGAGAAATATGTTCGTACAACGGTAGGAGAGCGTGTAAAAGAGTGAGATTTTCGCTGGCCGCGTAATGGAAACAGGCCTGACTGTCAGCCCGGTGACGTCACAGGAGGTGGGGGAGCGGGGCCGTGTCGGCAAGTGCTACATCAAAGACGTGAGCTAGCCCCTGTATTCTATAGCCCCGAGCGGATATAGCCACCTATAGTCCGGGAAGGCTTAAGGAACAATGGTTTATGTAATTTTCATGTCTTGTGAAAAGTAGTTGTAAAAAGGAAAGACTATTCTGTAGCCTCATTTTTATGTTAAGATTGTATTGACATGTCACGTGCTTTTCTAAATGTTTTATGTGACAAAGTGAACCTGAATGATTTTTGTTGGCAAAAAAGGTCTCTGCTGTTTCAAATAGTGCAATGTAACTGAACCATTTTTGTTTGTGTTGTAGGCCGAGACCATGCCATCCCCTCGTACAATGAGTACAGAGCTTTGTGCAATCTGAAGCGAGCTACTACATGGGAGGATCTGAGCAGGGAAATTCCAGCCGAGACTATTGCCAGGTTTGTTATTTATTTGCATATGTGATTCAGACTACCGGTAGTGGTTTTAAAGTAAAAAAAAAAACTAGACAAATTCAGAACATTCATTTTCATTTATAACTTTCATAACCGAAACCATGCCCATGTATATTTTTAGAATGGGAATGCCACGAATCTTCTTTCACTGGTTATCTGACATTGGTTATTTCTTTGTTTGAAGTTCATTGTTGGTGAAGGTGAGTTAATGTTGTTCAAAGGTTTGTAATAATCCTAAAATGATTTATTTTTTTGGAACCTATAAAATGTCTGCAATAAACCTTTGAACAACATTGGTTATTTGTTATTTTAATGTATCATCCCTCAGTCCAAATATAATGATAGGAGGACACACTCTGTAATAGGGTGCAAAGGACAAATCAGAGTCAACTAGCAACATTTTGATTCGACTGAAGTATTTTCCTCATGAGTAATAATTTGTTACTGTTTGCAGGTTCCGCCGTATCTATGCCAGTGTAGACGACATTGACTTGTTCCCCGGAGGTTTGAGCGAGCGAGCTGTCCAAGGCGGGCTGGTAGGACCAACCTTTGCTTGCATCATCGGACTACAGTTCCGCCAACTGAAGAAGTGTGATAGGTTCTGGTAAGTGGATCACTTTTGACTGTTTCCACGAGATGGGTTCATTTTATTGAGCCAGAGAAATCAACAAAAAATACCTGTTACCAATGTGTTAGCCTTTTTTGAGACTATTGATTCATTGTCAGAAAACTGCCCGTTCCTAATGTGTGACTCGTCCACTAAAACCAAACTTTATTTATTTAAACTTACAGCTTATGATTAGTCAATTATCAATTAGTTGAGATTGAGACGCCACCTAGGTGTGTATTTTAACCCAAATATGAGTGTAGAATCATAGACAAATAGAATAGATATAGACTGGCAGCGGATAGCATATGTTCCGACGCCCACCGCTAGGAGTGTTAAGTAGTTACGGCGCGCACCGCTGTAGCGTCTGCTGGTAGCATAAGGCTCCTGCGCTCCTTGCCTGTAACTACACGGCACTCGTAGCAGTTAGCGCCGGAAGCTTCCTGTGACAGTCTATATTTATTCTATTTGTCTATGGTAGAATGTTGTGAGATGATCTGTGTAGCTTTATTACTGCCTAAGATCTGCGGTTTCATCAGTCAAGTTTTAACATGCAGCTGATTGGTGCGTAAGGATATTAAGTCCACTTTGATTTATTCTCTTTAAGTTCTAGTTTAAGAATGTCAATTTAAAATGTTAGCCCTATTTATACGTACAAGATTGATAAACCATTAAAATAGAACATGGCTATCTGTAAAAAAAATTCTGAAGATTTTTAATTGAGAGATAGGTTATTTTTTTTTAGGGAGAGGAGGGAAAATGTTTTTACGCACACAGGTAACCAGCCTGTAGTGTGAGACTCCTGAAAATTATCAGACTACTCACTAAAAAACCCCCTCTACTCTGTTGGACACAGACCTGGAATTGTTTGTCACATTACTTCAAGTCAGGCCAACATGTGACCTAACGCCTCTTTCACACGAAGCGGCGCGCGCCGTGCGGCGCCCGCCGCGCGGCGCTGCGCCGGACAAGCGTGTGTCTTCACACTAGTACGGTTTCGTGCGGCGCGCGCCGTACGGCACTCCTAAATATTGATTATTTTCTGATTCTGTTCAGTTGTTCAGTTGTGGATTAGTAGCAGACATGTTAACACCATACCAAAAGAAGGTTCTCGCAATTTACTTAGTGTGGAGACGAAGGAGAAGAAGACGTCGTAATAGGCGATTTTGGGTTCACCCAATGCTTGAGAATCGTCACCACTTTGGTGCATTCAAGGTGTTGTTTGAAGCCTTGAGAAACGATGAAGAAAGATTCTTCGCTTATTTTCGGATGTCAATTAAATCATTTGACGAGCTTCATGACAAACTGAAAGTGAATCTGCAAAAAGAAAACACAAGAATGCGAAATTGCATCCAACCAATTGAAATGCTTGCTGTTACAATAAGGTAAGTTTATGAGTGTACAGTAGTTTATATATATTTTTTAATTGTAATTTTGATTACTTGTTGAGTAACATTATTGAAACATAAAGTAATCAATGTTTCAGTTTCAATATATATAACTTAATAGTTGAACCTCATGGCCCCCGCTCTCGCAATAACATATTTGGCTGATGTAAAAAAATTTGTTAATAATACTGTAATAAAAAAATAACAAAATGATAAACAATTATTTTTTTTTTATTATTAACAACTTTATCAATTTTATAATAGTGTAGATTTAATGTGATCTGGTTAATTGATGGGTACCGTAATTTATTCGAATCTAAATCCAAAACTTACTGTCCTTTGAGCGGAAAAACCGACAGGTCAACAGACAACAAGAGTAGAAGGCAATTACAAAAATAACTAGGATCAAAGTTTTTTTTTTTAATTTTTTTTATTAAATAAAATGCAAATAGTTGAACATTAATTATGAAATGTCAATATTTCAACATTAATAATAAAAGCAAATAGTTTAACATTAATTATCAAATGTAGTTCAACATTAATAGTAAAATGCAAATAGTTAAACATGAAAAATAAAATGCAAAAAGGTTTAACATTTATTATAAAATGTAAATAGTTCAACATTAATAGTAAAATGCAAATAGTTGAACATGAATAATAAAATCAAATAGTTGAACATGAATAATAAAATGCAAATAGTTGACAATTAATTATGAAATGTAGTTCAACATTAATAGTAAAATGCAAAAAGTTGAACATGAATAATAAAATGCAAATAGTTGAACATTAATTATGAAATGTAAATAGTTCAACATTAATATAGTTATTTTAACACATATTTGAGGCAAAACATTCTAAGCATTCCAACTTCCAGTAGATTCCCCCTCGAAATCTAAGGACAAGATACTTGATGACGACAGTGGTGTAGTTCTATCGTGATTCGGGGTTGGTGTCCGTGGTGGATATGGTTGTAGCGTAGGCTGCTTGTTGCTTCCTTGACTGGTTTCTTGAATCCCTTGATAGAACTGATCCCTGCTGTTGGAGGGATTAGGATGAATTGGACGAGTGAATGGGTTGGTGTATGGCTCATAAGTAGGTTGCGGGGGGAATTGCGGCTGTTGTTGAGGAAAACTGATGTTTTGAGGCTGACTTCCGGGATATGGGTAAGGGACTTGCTGGGGAGTAGTGACCTGGCTGGTTCCTTCGGCCTTAACGTTCTTCAAAACACGTAGAACACCAAGCTGGAATTCCAGAAACTGGTCATTCGTGAAGGTTTTCAAAGTTGGAACCATGCTTCTGAAAAATCCGAAGTAAGTTTCATCTGGGTCATCCCCTTTGTCTAACACTTTCATCATTTTCAGTTCGAACTCGTCTTCCGGTTTTTTCCTCTTTCTGGTTATTTTTGGTCTGCTCGGCTCGCCCATCTGCGCTTGGGTCGGGTCTTCAGGATCGTCCACCATTTCATCCGTGGGCGAGACTAAAGTAGGCCTATTGTCATCGGGAACGTTGATAGAAGACTCAGTGGCATGTTCGTGTGCAATTTTCTTCAAAAACTGAAGTTGGTCGTGATATACGTATTTCTTGATACTGCTGGCTCCAGCTCCGGATTTTTTCGTGTCCTTGTCTTTTCGAATGTGTTTCATCCATCTGTCCCGTATATTTCTCCATTTCTTGATCAAGCTGTCCCCTACAAATAACAACTCCGTTTTAATTATTTTACTAATAATCATAACATATGTAAAGTAGTAAGTGACGTGAAATAAATGTCGGATACAGGCAAAACTTAAATATTTATTTGTGTAACTAGTGAGTGAATTGGCACTGTTGTGCGAAATGGGAAACGCTGCACCAGCTGATCGTAGTTGCAATATTTTTGAGTGCTGTCAACTTATTTTCAAGCATACACGGATTACTTGCATAATAAAAACACGCTGTTTTGTGTTGTTTGCTTGGAATACGGGTGTGCACCAAAGTAAACATATTCTCTCATGTCATTTAAGTGCCACATCGCTAAAAAGTTACACAAATAAATATTTAATAACCAGAGGTTGTTCCGTGCTCAAAAACTCGACCAAACATATGTGTTGTGCAAACTTCTCTATTTTCACGTCGTATATTTCAACGTTACATGCCACGTCTGAGGCTGAGCCACTTAACGGTTCCGAAATCCAAACAAAGACAGTTATCTATTGTTGTTTGTTCCAGGTACCTGGCTTCGGGCAACTCGTTTACCGATCTACACTTCTACTACAAACTTGGAATCTCTACAATAAGTAAAATTGTAGAAAACGTTTGCAAAAGTATATGGGACGTCTTGCAATCTGAGTGTTTTCCTGAGCTGACGACAGATAATCTAAAGGAGATATCTGAAGGATTCTTGAAAAAAACACAATTCCCTCATTGCGTGGGGGCTGCAGACGGCAAACATATCCGTGTTGTCAAGCCTGAACATAGCGGTTCTTTATATTTCAATTACAAAGGTTATTTTTCTATTGTTCTAATGGCCGTGTGTGATGCAAATTACCGGTTTACCTTTGTTGACATTGGAGCTTATGGATCAGAAGCAGATCCTACGATTTTCCAGAAATCAAGTTTATGGAAAAACATTAAGGATCAGGACATAGAATTTCCTAAACCTGAGCCCCTCCCCGGGAGTGTTTCACCTTGTGTACCCTATTTTTTCCTAGGAGACGAAGCGTTCCCCTTAAGTACTAAGCTCATGCGTCCTTTTGGAGGCCGCAACCTATCCGTCCAGAAAAGAGTGTTCAACTATAGGTTGAGTAGAGGTAGACGACTAATTGAATGCACTTTTGGCATCATGAGTAACAAGTGGCGGATCTTCCATCGACCCATGAATGTACATGTAGATTTGGCAGTAAAGATTACCAAAGCCTGTGTGGCTCTGCATAACTTCGTCAGAGTGAGAGATGGAAATAGATTAGAAGATGAGTCCACTGTTGTTGGATGGGAAGATTTCCCAGTATGCAACAACCAAGGAACCAACCAACCATTGCGAGGTGGGATCAAATCTATCCAGGTCAGGAATGTTTTGGCCGACTACTTTATGACAGACGTAGGATCGGTGCCATGGCAGTTAAAGAAAATCTGATCACAACGCACATGGACAAAATTGTGAACAATGTTTACAATTATGAACTGGACAAATAATATGATTTTATGTACATAGTAAAGTATTAAAATTTATAACAAAGTCAGTGTTTTATATAGTTTGCATTAAAATGGTGTTGGAAATTTGTTTTATACTTCTGCACCCTTTTCCTTCAAATGTCCTTTAAATCCCGATTCCTTGTAGAAATAAAATTGAGTAATATAATATAAATGGTATGAAACCCGGGTTACATTGACCCCTTTTTCGATATTTTTATTGATTAATTTTGGTCTATATTATTAATTGATATTAATTATTTGTTTGTAATAAGTGCTGAAATATTGCTATACATTTTTTACCATATCAAATCCTAACAGTGCAATTAGATAAAAAGAAGGAGGTAAAGAAACATGCTTGCCTATTAATAAATAGATTTTTAAAATACTAATTTCTGGTTAACATTATTGTTAACAGTTACCAAACTACTATAATTTATCATATTTTCTTATTTTAGAATTATTTATCACATACTATTAAAAAAAATTAAGTATTAAAAAATTGACCCCGGGGTCAATGGTCTCCCTGGGGGTCATAATTGCTTTGCTTGAAGGAATGATAACAAATAATGAAGTTACAGAAATAATTTTTTTATGGTTGTTATATAAATATAGGGACTCCAAGTTTTTGTTTGGCTTTGGCATCAATGAGTTTTTGTTTTATTTTAAAAAATATATGGTATACAAGGTTTAAAAATACCTTTTTATGTAACAGTTTATAAATATCAAAGACAAACAGGCATTTAAAAACAAATTCACATACTATAATACATCATGGTGGAAGGAAAAAAACATTGATTTTGTTATAAAAACAATAACAATCAAATAAAAACAAATACATACTAATTTGACAGTTACAATCAAATGATCTTTTGTTTGCAATCCGAGTGACGTTAGAATATGTGGGAATAGCACACCTATGTTTATTCCTTCCACCATGATAATACACCATAGTTGTAATATTAGATATAATATAATAATAGTATGAGGATGAGTGAGTTGCAATCAAACTACATAATTGTAATTTGTTGTTAGAAACGACTATATAGTCTTTGTTACTTACCCAATCTTTTCTTTTCCGAAGCAGATTTGTCGTCAAATTCTGGAAATAGCACCAGACAGATTTCTCTCCAAGCTTCCCTATTTTTGTTTCTGTCCTTATACTCCTCTAGAGACTTGTCCCACAGACACTGTCTTTCTTCAACTAACATTATCAACTGTTCTATATCCACGTCCACATCAGTCTCAACCACTTGTGTCTCTAGTGTTTCACTCATCACGAACTTTAACTAAAAACACTTAAATAATAACACTTGTACGTCTTCACCCTCCAAAAGCAAATCAAAGACTGACGAAAGGCTGTCAACCTATTGTAAGTTGAGGCGGACTACCTGACCAGACGGTGGAGCAGACAATGGCTATGCTGACCCTACCAACCCTCCGAGTAAATCTCATTAACCACGCCTCAGTGAACACTCCACTTAAAAGTTCAAATAAAATGAATAGGCTAATTTAAAATATAATACATTCGTCATATCTGAAAAAATTTTATTCTAGAAGTAAAAAAAAAAATGTTTCATTACGTATAAATTATTAATTTAATACTAAATATTCTCCTTTAGTTATTAAAGGAAAATTTTTGTTTTAATACTTTAAGTTGGCCGATTTGCATGGGATGAACATAAAAATTTATGTTTTGTGATAAGTTTAAAAATATTATTTCGCGATACAACGATATATAATATCCTAATTAACTGTTCCACCCTCTTGGCCTGGTAGTTTGCCTAAATTGAGACAGCGTAGGGGTTGGGCCGTGCGGCGCGCGCCGCACCGTGTGAAAGCTCCCATAAGAACCAATGCACCTTCACTGACTTGTCCGGCGTGGACGCCGCGCGGCGCTTTCGTCCGGCTCAAGGTGCATCCGGCGGTAACTCGCGCGCCGCACGTAGTGTGAAGGGACTCATATACTCCCATAGCCCTACGCCGGATCCGGCGGGCGCCGCACGGCGCGCGCCGCGTCGTGTGAAAGAGGCGTAAGCCCTGAAAGATAGGTTGTTATGATGATATCGTAATTACATTTAATGCTCTGTTGTCTAGGTATGAGAGTGCTGACCCGATAGTCAAGTTCACCGAGCCACAACTAGTAGAGATCAGGAAGGTGGTTCTGGCCAAGACACTGTGTGATAACTTGGACACTCAGGGCACCATCCAGAAGTCTGCTCTGGACCAACCCAACGACTTCTTGTAAGTGGGGTTATAGACTAACTTTTGGCTCTTCATTAGATTAAAGTTTTTTTTTTTTTTTTTATTTTTTATTTTTTATTTTTTTTTTTTATTGTCATTTGTCAATTTACATTGCTATAGACAACGTCAAAGAAATACATTAAAGTGCAGTATAAAAGGAGATGAGTACAATGTACTTGTCAGGATAACAGATAAAACATCAAAATTAACAATTAGCAACAAATCAATATAAACTATGAAAATTAACAACAAATAAATTACAACTATTCACCAAAGCATCACTGGATCAAAGCTCAATAATATTAAGTTAAAATCTATATGCTAAAAACTCATCAAGAGAATAAAACGCTTTATTTATAAACCAGCTTGACAGTTTTGATTTGAATGGTTGGATTTCAAGGTTTCTGATCTCTGGTGGCAATTTATTGAAGCACTTGATTTGTAGATATTTATGGCTGACTATTGTTTTCCGCAATCTAAAAGAGGGTGGGACAATATCTTGTGCTCTTCTAGTGTTATAATTATGAACTTTCTCAAAACATACATAATCACTCTGGTTTTCCTTTACATATACAAGATTTTGAAATATGAAAATGCAAGGGACAGTCATTATATTGTAATCAATAAAACATTGCTTACAGTCATCTTGATAAGGTAGATTGGCTAAAATCCTTACTGCTTTTCTTTGCCAAGCAAAAACATGGATAGCACCTCTACTATTTCCCCAGAGCATTGTGGCATACAGCAAATGGGAATGAAAATCACTAAAATAAGTATTTAATAACATATTTCTACCAACACATTGTTGTAGCTTACGTAGCAAAAAACAAGCCCTTGAAAGTTTTGAAACTACTGAGTTGGTGTGAGATTCCCATGTAAGCTTCTGATCTAAAGTGACCCCTAGTAATCTAACAGGCTTACAATCTTCCTCTGAGTCTAATTTTTTCAAAGTAAAACAGATTGTTTCAGTCTTGTTGGCATTGACTGTAAGGTGGTTAGCATTAAACCAAGAACTGGCTAATTCCATTACTCTGTCACTGTGTGCTTTTACATTTTTTAACACTTTATCGGTAACTACAAAAGGAGTGTCATCCGCATATAGAATGGTTTTACAAGGAATATTGCTAGGCAGATCGTTTATATAGATAAGAAATAAAAGTGGACCCAGAACTGACCCCTGTGGAACCCCTGCAAGGACCTCCTGAAAAGAGGACTCAATGCCTGCCGATGAAACCTTGTGCAATCTACCACAGAGATAAGTTTTAAAGAATTGCATCTGCTTATCATCTATACCATAAAATGTTAGTTTGTTTAGAAGGGCTTCATGTGATATACTATCAAAGGCCTTGCTGAGGTCTACAAGAGTCATATTAACATAATCACAATTTTCAAAGCTATTAATAATACCAGTTACAACTTCATTTAATGCCTTAGTTGTGGAACGTCCAGGTCGAAAACCAAATTGGCTACTACTTAAAACATTATGTTGATCCAGAAATTCTAAGAGTTGGTTCTTAACACATGATTCTATTATTTTTGAAAATACAGATACGATACATATTGTTCTATAGTTATCAATACATGACCTGTCACCCTTTTTGAAAAGCGGTATACTCTTGGACATTTTTAAACAATTAGGAAACAAGGAGCAATAAAAGGAAAGATTGATCAAATATGTCAAAGGTGATACAATATTAGCTGCAATATGTTTGATAACTCTGTTACTAAAACCAAAAATATCTTCACTCTTAGATGGTTTCAGAGTTATATTACTATTATTATTCCTATTATTATTATATATGTCAGAAGTTATAACAAATGTGTATTATTATCTTATTTGAACTTTAATTTGACCCTTCCTTTGGACTAATTAGTTCCAGGAAATCAGACCCTAGTGTGTTTTACTGTTCATGGTAGTGGATATGTTGAAACAACCCCTTTTGCGTGTCTAGTTCGCGAGATATGAGCGATGATTTTGAATTGTTCCCACTCCCACCAAGTTGTACACCTGCTGGAAAGGCGACACAATCAGTTTTGGTCATTTCCATGATGGCCCCTACAACAATCAGAAGTCTAAATTAATTACACTTTAAGATCATTCTCAACCCCTATAGATGCTGGACTAATCGTATGTTGACTCAGTATTCATGTATTTAATTTATTCAGTTATTTTGGAGACATGAGATATGGGTAGTGCCAAATGAGAAATATTTTTAGCAAAGGTATAATTTGAGAGTATTTGGTAAGAATAAACTACAGCACATGTTTTATTTTTTTATTTAGCTTGTCCTGTGCTAAAATATTTAAGGCTATGTTCTGCAAGTTGTTTTCCTCATGGGAAGTTAGAATTTTGGTTTGGAAACAAGAACATCATAAGCGTAACTAGGATGATCCTAAGGAGGGTTGCACCGGGCGGTCTGGGAGGAAGGGTGTTCAGAGCCCTCCCCAGGAAAATTTTTGAAAATTAGACCCTGTATACCCACATTTTCAGTTAGAGACATATGAAAAAGATTTTTTAATTGTTTACTTTCATAATAGCATAGTTACTCATAACAACATGGGTAATGGACCAATGAGGTTCAAGGATTGAGAGAGATGAAGTAAAATTGTAATGATTCGAAATTTAACTAATCAGCTGTTCAGGCCAATTTAATTGTTGAGTGGTGCAATTCTACCATTGTTGTCTAATTTGCCTAGGATCATATTATTTACTTGATTGATAAGCTTTCAACCTGTTGTTGATTTCTAGAAATCCACGAGTGCCATGTCAGTCGCTTCCAACGATTGATGTAAACGCTTGGAGAGAAAATGCAGCGCAGGGTTGCCAAATTGCAGGACGGACTGTCCCTGTTGGTGATACAGCGTTGCCAACTCCCTGCACAAGCTGTGTCTGTACTGCTGAGGGGGTCAGTATTACCTTACCAACTTTGTAGATTATTGTATATTCATTTATTTTTGCCCCAGGATTTAACATACCTTTTGCTGCCATACATCCATTATCTATTATTGGATTTACTAGTCTTAGAGCATTATTGCTTTATTTCAAAATCTCATTAGATCGTCACATAGTTTTTATTTTAAGGAACTTGAGTTGTATTGTAACCTGCTATGCCTTCAGTTGAAAATGGATCTATAATGTTAAAAAATAGTAACATAATAGTAGGTAAAGGTCGGCAACAAAAGGTAATAGTAACAAAAAGTTGATTTCCAATGAGAATTATTAATTAATGAAATTAATAATGAGATTTTATATGGATATGTATGTAGCAAGAATTTGTCTGGTAAAATTAATTTCAGTAAGTATTTTAAATTTTTTTACTAAGGCCAGCAGTTGCTTTACCCAAGCCAAGACCATTTATAGAAAGCCCAATGTAAAGGACTGCTGGTTTTGAACCATTTAAGCTGTATTCAAGATGTATTAAAATATACACGATGAAATATATGCATAAATACAGAATGGCGTCAAAGCAGCTTATTACTGATTAAGAAATAGGTCGTTAAATAAAATAAACTAAATAAAACAGGAAAATTTGATCAATGTAATTACATGTTGTAAAGCTCTTCAAAAAAGTAAAATGCTACAACGGCCCTGCAGGGAAATTCAGTTGCTTTTTGTTTTTAACTTCGACTTTCTATCTCGAAGTAGTTGGACTTTATTCTCAAAGTACTTTGACTTTATTCTCTAAGTACTTCGATATTTCTACAATAGTCTAATTTCAACACACAACTTCTCCCTGTTTCTATCATTGTCTTAAGTGTCAACTCACTTATGCAAATGTCATGCTTCAATTAAAGAATTGCAAGTATTTCAGGCTGTTGAAGGCATAAATTAAAATATTGTTCAATCAGTTCATTAATGTCATATTCCATGATGTGTGCTAAAAACACTTTCTATCTGCCAATTCCGATCAAAAATATGTCTACAGAAGCACCCCTACATCAACATTTAATAGTTATGGTTGCAGTTGCCGTAAAATTTTAACAAACGACAGCCCTGAAGGGAAATTCAGTTTGTGTGTTGAAATTAGACTAGAAATATCGTCAAAGTACTTCGAGAATAAAGTCAAACTTTTTAGAGATAAAAGTCGAAGTAAATTAAAAACAAAAAGAAACTGAATGTCCCTTCAGGGCCTTCGTAAAATGCTCTAGCAATTAGAAACAGTTGTTTTTTTTTTTTGTTTTTTTTTTAGACATAATGTTTTATGTCAAATATTTCTTTCAAACTTAATACCTACAGGTTTTGGCTTCTTGTTATAAAACTCCAGTTTGTGTTGTGTTGTGGACGGATAATGTGTATGCCTAGTATTATCAGCCCCCACATACATAATAGTTTGCAATATATTATATGTGCTGTAAACGGTTAGAATTTAGGACTTCTTAGGATCGAACCGGCTACTATTGGGTGAGCACTATAACCACTCAGCTACTATCACAACTTACCATTGTTGTTTTTCAGCCACAATGTGCGTCCCTCAGAGTACACGACTGCTCCCAGTTGATGAGAGAGGCAGGGCGAGACGCCATATTGAGGGACGAGGTAAGAATTGCTGGTATTTTACACTCTTCGGTTGTTTAGATTTTTACTAAAAGGCTTTTAGTTTTTACCCTTATTGGTATTTGATTATACCTTGTGTTTTAAATTGGCCTAAACTGAAAAGAAATTTAATGTAATGCAAGTCATTATAAAATTGCTTTTACAATAGTTTTTTAAGAAGTAAGTAATGGTTAAAACAACTATTTATTTATAGTTGAACTATTTGAAAGGGATTCATACTACAGTATTTGTAGCTGAACGATGCAGAGAAGAGAATATACATATATAACATACAATAGTACTTGTAGTTTGGTTTTATGATTCGATAAGCGATTTAGAAGCCTTCTTTCAGTTTTTATTGCATAATGAACATTTTACTATTACCTGTATTTTTTTGTAACCTTATTGAGGTAAGTAAAAAGTTTTGGTTTCCAGATTTGAAATTTCTGGTTCTAAACCATCTTTAATTTCTAGCTTAACCAAGAGGGGATATGTACTGTAGAATTTGTAGCTAAACCATCAAGTTAGGATTTCTACAGAGGATAAAGCACCCTAATAGCATTTGTAGCTGAACCATCAAGTGTGGATTTCTACTGTAGTATTTGTAGCCGAGCCATTTAATGACGATGTTTAAAATAGTATCTACAGCTGAGCCATTTGCTCTACAGTATTACAGTACCTGTGTTTGTAGGTGTGCGCCGCACAGTGCTCCTCATTGTTGTTGTCCTCGCCCGGCCCAACTCTAGAAGCTATCGAGGAGGTTGTGTCTTTGACAACTCGTAAGCCGCAGAGTCGTGCCCGAGACTTCCTCCCCACCCGGCTGATCCCCCCTCCCCCACAACCACCTCGACGACCTTCTCTGAGGAGCTTCAAACTGCCTGACATCTTATTCGGTTGAACACCTTCGTCCTCCACTTCTTTATGATGTGGCTTAACCATTTTTATCGAGGATGTTGTAAGATAACTTTGTTGAAGTTAACAAAGTTTTATTTGTTGAACATGAAGTTCTGGAGTGTTACAAATCAATAGTAGCAAAGGAAAAAATATTTGATCATTTTTGTTTTGGGTTTTATGTAAAATTTATTTTATTTAAAACTCTTACTTTGTTCAGCTAAAAAACTTATGAGGTTTAAAAAGTGTTTTTTATTATCGGAACAGAATAAACAATCTGGATTTCGAAACCAAACCAAAACTGTACAGGATGGTTTTAGGATAGGTAAAAATCTGGTGAAACCTAGGTTCTTTACTGTTTGAAAAAAGCTGCTTGACAGCTTGCTTGGATATTATGTTATCCTTCCAAGTTTTTTATAACAAATACTCCATTTACAAACTTATTTAAAATGTTCTCAACACATTTTAAGAAATTCTCCTTTTAGGAAAATAATTTTAATTAAAAAAAAAAGTTTTCTCACACATTTATGAAATTTGTTGTTTGGTATAGTATGTATTTATAAAACTTGACTCAAAAAACATTTATACATTGAAATAGTTGTTTAACCTTTGAAAGAATTTGTAAGCATGTCATTTGTTTTTTTGTTAACATTTAGTGTTTATTTGTAGGCTACCTCATGTCTCAATATAAGGGCTGATACGGCTGATAATGCATAATATTTGTGAAAGAAATATAAGATACAAGTGATTTTAGGGTTCCCAAATGAGACGTTAGTGTATATAAACAAAGCATTAGTTGTTTGTTACCAATTTAGGTACCTTTTATTCTTGTGTTTCATCCTTAGTTAGTCCAATTAGGGATGACTGTATATAAATAGAATAACCCTTGAAAAGTAGTCAATTTGAATTCTAAAGAGCTCAATTAGATTAGTGATGAATTATATATTTGAGTTAGTAATTTCACAGTGAATTGTAAACTAATAATATAGGTACTTAGTGCATTAATTTTAAGTTTTGATTTTTCATTGAAAGTATTTAATATGAGAATTAGCCGTTGCTTGAAAACAGCTATATTATGTGCCAATTGTCTTATTTCTATTATTTGATCAATCACTTTTAATAATTTGTAATATTGTTTTACTACCTATAGAAAATTGTATTATAAAATATTGTATATATTCTTATAAGATAAAAAGATTAAGTTTTCAAAGTTTTTTGTTTTTTGACCCTAAACTAAATTGTATTGTCTTTGTATTGTGCAGTGTATTAACACTGGTCTTACAACCCCTGTTAAGGAAGTAAAAAAAGAGAAAATATAGAATGTCATATATAGAAACACAACACTAGCTGGCCCGACATACGTCGTCCTGTCCTATTGTGGTTTTATGTCAAATGCTAATGCTCGTTCATTTTCAAGATGAGCTCGTTCGCATCGCTCAATCACGTCCTGGTTGAAGTTTGATTGCTACGCTTACCCACCTTTAGGTTGGAGCTCATTCGCTGCGCTCACTTGCCTTCAGGTTTAGCTCGTTCGCTACGCTAACTCACCTCCAGGTTGAAGTTTGTTCGCTACGCTCACTCACCTTTTGGTTGCAAATTAGCGGTTGTTATAAATTTTAAAAAATAATAGTGCTGCATCCTGTTGGTAAATCAATTAACTTTTTTAATGCTTTTGAACATCACAGAATCAAATTGTTTAGTTGAACCAGCTGTTAAGACTCCTTAATTCCATTTAAATATAAGTACTCATAGGGTTAACATGGGGAAACTCCAGAGCCACTGGGGTGGAGCCGATTGGACGGATCACGAAATTGATGGTGTATAAACCTAATCCATGAAATTCTACCCTTATGTACCAAGTTTCGTGGCAATCGGTCCAACAGTGTCCTAGCTCATAACGTTTAATCAAACATACAAACTTACTATTTTAAGTAGATGGGAGATCTACGAGACTGCTCCAAGGAATTCGTTTTCTTAAGACTTAGCGTACTCTACATACTCTGTTTTTGACCTGCTGAAAAACTGTCCCTAACCATCTCAAATTAACCCTTTAAACTTAGTATATTTTCAGTATCTTAATCATGTCTATTTTTATCTTGCTTTAACTCTTCTTTTGACATGAACATCCAAATGTTTTAGGGTTTCTGATTTAAAGTGCAATTCACGTAAGAATTCATTCATTCTACCAGCTACTTGAGTCCTTCATTGCTTAATTTAGGTGGGTCTTTCCCACATACAGGTCAACTTCTCATATGGTTACACACCAGACCTGACTGAGATGAATTCAATTATCAATTATTTAAGATGTATTGTAGGCCTAACTCTATATCTACAACAGTGCTATCTCTTAGTTGGAGAGGCAAAACCTTAAGACTGGCCATAGATCAGTTGTACAGTTCTTTTCTCGAGTAAAATTAAAATACCAGCTGGGAGTATGTTTAACAACATTGAATCACCTGGGCGGTGAGCACTTTTTCCTATCGCCGCACCAAGGGTATAGATATCATTACGATATCATTCTTGATCGTACTGACGACGACAACTCGATTGCCTATTGCACAGCTGACACCAGCAAAGAAGAGAATGTAGTGTCAGTACAAATAAATTTGTTTAATGGTTGATAAATGATTTTGATATGACAAACCGATATTATCTTTCCTAGCACTAGGGAAATGTGTTCCCCAAACTAAGCCTGCCAGCTGTTCAGCTGTCTGCCTGCGCACTAGCATTTTTTACTACTGTGCATCTTTTTGCTTGGTTTTTACTCGCGAAACGAACTGTAACTGACAACCAAAAGTGTAAAACTTGACTCACAAGCTGGCAGCACATTTCAGTTATACCTGTAGCTTTTGACTGTTTTTGCTGATTTGTATTCCTATAGCTAATTTCTAGTGGAAGTTTGGCTGTAGTCTTCCATCTGACGCTCAAAGGAATTATGTTGGAGCTCAAAGGAATAAATAAATAAAAATAACCATCAGCTTGAAGCATATTCGGGTAAATTTTATAGTTAGATATAGTTATGTAACATAACTGATTTCATGTGTGAACAATCAGTTTTATCATCAAGAGTCATTTACTACAAGCTTTGACCATTAATAAAATAATTAATAGTTTTTAATCAAAATGGTTATAGCTGAAGTGAGCCATTGACATAAATTACTGATTTCTGTTGCATAATAGACTTTTTAACCTAGTAAAACTAATAGGACGACTTATTATAATTTATATTATCTTCAAGTCATGTCAACTATCCCAGTAACAAATAAGGTAGAAAATAGAATTATAGACACCAGCGCAATATGTGTCTGGCTCACTCAACTTCATCCTTTTTTAATATTAAATTGGTGACAGCTTGTCAATATAGATGTCTTATTTCAGCAGCTAAAATAGTCAATACTACAAATTTAAAAACGTTATTTGAATTTTAGAAGATGAAAAATATTTTTCATCACTTCTCACCGAAAGTAACTATTTTCGATAACAGCTGACATCAATGAAAGTAGCCGTTTCCCAAGCTCTAATTTAGGGCGAGGGAAAATCGATCAGCTGATTTTCCCTCGCTCTAAATTTTACTTTCCCTCGCTCTCAATTAGTTTTCCATTTATTCACTATGCGCGCTAGTGTTTTGTTAAGGTTTAACTTAATGATTTAAATCAGCTGTATGTATTGTTCAAAATCGTTTTATTCTTTTATTTTGATGTTTGAAGTATTGAGGAATGTATGAAGGTTTCCTTTAGAATATTTTATTTTATTTTTATGTTTTAAAAATTAAACAAAAATGAACATAGGTTTACTTTTAGAAGATGTTATTTTATTTTTATGTTTAAACAAATTGTTTGATAGATAATTATTGTAATATTACTGAGGTCTGCTATTCTGTGTTTGTGTATTTTTGCGTCGTGATGAAAAGTATCGTTCATAACTCGTACCGAAAGTTATTATCCGGCACTTGCTCCATTATTCCCGTCCTCGGCTTCGCCTCGTACGTGAAAATAACTCTCACGTACTCGGCTTCGCCTTGCACGTGAAATTGGGGTTCCCTGTGTTCGGCTTCGCCTCACACAAAAACTTGAGCACGCGCCGGAAAATGCCACTTTCGGTCCTAGTAATGAAATATACTATTTTTAACATGAAATTCATGTCAACATACTCAAACGTTACTCAGACATCAAGTTCACACATAAAGACCCAGGGTAAAAAAATGTATAATATACAGTATGATAAAAAATTGATGTAGTCATCCTGTCAAAAACAGAAATGACATAGAGGAGCTAACCAGACTGTATATAAAACAGAGAAAATCGGCCTAAAAGTTAATGATGAGAAGACAAAATGCATGCACTTCACAAGACAGCCAAATGAAATTAGATAAAATAAAATTATTATAGATGGACATCATTTTGAAGTTTTTGAACAAAATTTAAATATCTAGGGGTAATTATATCAAGCAGTAATAGTGAAGAAATGGAAACAAACTATAGGATTGCTCAGGCCAATAAATGCATGTACACTTGAAAGAAATTTGAAATTTTTGACTTCAAAGATTCTCTCGCATAGAACAAAAATAAAAATATATCATACTGAAATTTGACCAGTATTAACTTACAAAGCTGAAACTTGAATTTTAAACAAAGAAGAAAAACACAAAGTGATTGTTTTTGAAAAAAAAATTTAAGAATGATATATAGCCCAACACAAGAAAATGGAGAATGGAGAAAAAGGCATAATAGGGAGATGAGGGAGGAATATGTATAATGATTATGATGTAAATAGCACACGTGAAAGCAAGGAGAATACGGGGCAATACGGAGAAAACTGAGTTTACTATTAAAAGAAGCAAGAATAGGAAAGCCAGAAGGGAACCGACCATTAGGAAGGCCCAAGAAGAGATGGTGGGATAGTGTCTCCAAGGACGCCAGAGAAGTGGGGGCAGCAGTTAAAGAGGCAGAAGATAGGAGAGCAGTTGTTGGTGCGTGTGGCCAAATCCCATCTTGGGCATAAATGGCCATTGGAGTGAGTGAGGATAAAAAAACCGTGAGAAATCTACACTCAAATCACAGAATCAAAAGCCATTTGTGTCAGTCACAAAACACTTATTAGCAAAGGAGCAATATCAAATTATCAAATTTAATCTATTTAGGCTACTTCCATCACTGCCATGTTTTTGCGATTCTTTAAATACACTACAGAGTTTTAAGTGGGTACTCCTAGATAGTAAACAACACACGTTCAAATTACATCTTTATTCTTTTACAAAAAAACATCATTTACAACAAATAATTTAAGCTTACAAACAAATTTAAACATGATAAACTATGGATAAATAATAACACATGACCAAATTTAAAAACAGACACCAAAGTTTAAGGTTAAACACACGCAAACAAACAGGTTAAAGATACCAAACAAACAGGTTAAAGATACCAAACAAACAGGTTAAAGATACCAAACAAACAGGTTAAAGATACCAAACAAACAGCCTCGGATACCATGCAATTTTTCACAAACACATGCAGGTAAATCGGAAAACAATTAACTCCATTCCACAACCAATGATTGGAAGGGATAAGGAAGGAATATTAACAGATTGGTCAATTTTTGCCCTCAGACTATATGTCTATCCACTGATTTTTAATTCCTTGAACTAATCAAAAATAAGAAAGATGTATTTCTAAACTATTTTGATAAAAGAACTAAAAAGTATCCTTGCACATTGAAAGTATGCATAAAGTAGTTAAAAATAAGCTAAAAGAAACGGGTGGATATTTACAATAAATAGCAGATCAAGATTAGATAAGAATAACATAAATAAATATAAAATAGAATACAGTGAAGTTTAAGAGTATTTACAATTAAAATGGAAATAGTTTAAGTTAAAACTTACTAATCGGACTGCCCAAGTCTCATATTAGATTATTTAAATTAATAATTAAATAAAAATATAACAATATTAATGTGTGCCGTGGCTTAATATTTAAATTTCAGGTTAACATAAATTATACATTGCATGTAAACATAGGTACCTGGTTTTGAATCAACTAGGCTAGTTTTACCTTATCCCTTTTTTCTATCATTAGTGCAGGAATGTTTGGAAGGGAAGCGTTATTATTAACTTTTTATAACATTACTTTATAAAATGCAGATGAATATTTACAGAATAAAAGTACACAGTAATTTTGTTAGCACCGTATTTATAATTTGATTATTCAATGTAAAATTAACAAAATGTTTAGGATAACCAATCCATCCCAAGTTAATATTAAGTTAAATTGGGAAAGCTTTTAAGTAAAAATCTAAAAATGTAATTTACACTGTAACTGTACTAGTTCTAGATATGGTACAAAATTAGCAAGGAAATTGGTAAATTTGGCGTTTGAAATTTTGGCTAAGAAATTGTAAGAAATGTAATAGTCAATTAGTTTATACTTGATTTTATAGAGTGAGAAAAAATATTTCTCTGGAGTTTGTGACTGATTCATAGGATAAGACATGTTCTCTTCAAAACATTCCCACAGTATACTACTAAAAAGAATAAGGTAGACCAGCCTTAGTAAAGTAATGTTAAAGTTCTACATAATTGGAAGGCGGTTTTCAGAGGGTAAGGAGACACTGGAGGGTTTGGTTTTCAATAAATTATCTGAAATAAAAGAGAAACAAGGAGGGATAAGTGGCAAGAAAGGTAAAAGACACAAATGTGCAGTTTTACACATGCAGCAAGCAGTAGTGGTCAAGTTGTAGAGGAAGTGTAAATAACTTCTCGGTCAGCATTGAACATAAAAATACACAAAAATACAGAAAACAAACACACAACAAATAACAGATAAAATATACAGAAAGTAAATAAAAATATGTCTAAAATATTTTATAAATATTTAGACTTCTACTGTTTAACGGGTCGGTAAATACATGATCGATTTCGATCGGACACTCCAAGCATCATCAGACCCAATAGGCGAATCCAAAAGACTACCTTTATTTACTTTCTGTAAAGGAAGGAAGTGTTTGGCAATGTTGAGTTTGTACAGCACATGAGCTAACAAATATTTACCAATACACAAAACAAAAAAAGTAAAACTATAGATACCAATTTTATTGCTAGTTCTGTCCGGTGCACTGTAGAGGTCGTGTTTTGTTTACAATTTGATTCTTGTTATTTAAGTTTAAAAATCGTTAACGCAAATAAAATGATCTTATCATAAACAATAACTCGCCCCTTAGTTATATTAACAGTAAAGCACAAATTAGGAAATTGACCCTAAAATAATAGAAACAAATTTTTGTCGACACTAACGATCAGTATCACCGGACATGACCTAGACATTTTCTTGATCAGTATTGAACGAGTTATTAAATTTATGGAAAGTAAATAAAAGAAAAATCTTATAACACTTAAAACTAAAGTTTAAAACATATATTTACACTTACGGTATACTATTACTCACAAGACGGTAAATATAGATAAAAGATGGTAAGTAGTGATCGATTTCGATTGGACACTCCAATACACTCCTTTGAGTCCAAATTGAATTCAAATAATTCTGCAGACTAAGGGAATTTCCATTTACCTGGCTGGATTTCTACTAAAATTCTTAACCTAAGAATTTAAGATTTCTTAACTTATTTTCTATTTAAAAGGGTTCAACAGCATGTTTCCCCTATGTTACATGATAGGGTGAACCTATGTTAATGGTTCTAACATTAATTTTAGTGAGTACTTAGGTTTGCTGCTGCAGGGAAAATATTGAGATGTGTTTTTTTATTGTAATGCCGATCGATAGCTTAGTTTTAAATAAATAAAAAATTCAAATTTGGTTTGAATATATCCATAAAAAAGCAAACTACAACAG
Organism: Macrosteles quadrilineatus; assembly: GCF_028750875.1. NCBI lineage: Eukaryota > Metazoa > Arthropoda > Insecta > Hemiptera > Cicadellidae > Macrosteles > Macrosteles quadrilineatus. Next base: position 33,402,382 of record NW_026542601.1, on the reverse strand, counting down.
TTAATTTATGCTCCATAAGCATAACAAGGGAATCTATATATTATATAATACGTGAAGCCGTTTTTTGTTAACGCAACTCCTCCCTTATTTGTGGACCAATTTCAACGTTTAAGGTGTCAAAAGATTCGTCTCAATATGTAGTTTTGCAATAAGGTTTTAGAATTTTGAAATTCTCACTCTTAAGGGCGTGAGACCTTCCCAAAGGTCGGGTTTTCTCCATAAGAAATACATGGAACAAATTTTAAAACAAAAAACAGCTGTTTATAAAAAGAAACTCATTAGCTTTTTGGGAGTAAATATTAATGTTTGTAATATTCAGGAGGTTAAGACCAAGTAAACAGTTAATCAGTTTTGTTGGAAGAACAGAAAATACCTCAAGTTCAAAGAAGAAATATTTAAAACGGGAGAATGAGACAATTAATAATAAGATATCTTATGCATATGAAGAGAGTGGAAATAGAGAGGCGGCCTGGTCTAACAGATACCTATCTAGATATACATTCACTTTGTTAAAATAGTTAACCAACTTTCAATGGTGTTGCTACTTTAGCCTATTCAAAGCAGATTATGGCTGTCCAGTTGGTAACCCAGAGTTTGTAAGTAAAAAATGGAGCACATGAAATGGTTGATTCTGTATCACCCAACTTTTTAGGATTCTCTAAGGAGAAAATTTGTTTTATTAGGAGGATGTCTCAAATCAAAGAAATAAAATGACCCAACTTAAATTACTTAACACAGGTTATCAATAAGGCAACAGTTTTCTTCAATTCACAATGCTGGAAAAACTTTTGCATCATGTTAACTCAAATTGAAGGAGATCGTTTAGTATTCATTAGAAGTTATTTATCAGTTAAAACTGAGAGCAGGAATAATTTAGGTGAACCTTGACGAAGCAAATATAGATATTTAAAATTAGTTTCTAACAAGTGTTTAAACAACTCTAAGATTTAACTAGAATTACTCTAATTTAAGCATAACGTTAACGTTTTCCTCGGGATTATGTTTCATACTATGCGGCTCATTGACTATGCGGGTTCTCTAGTTGTAAATTAATTTTTTTTTAATTATCTCCGTAACCGTTGGGCATACAACAACGCTTCAATATGGAGAGAAGTTATGAATTTTTTTGTTTTTAGGGTCAAAAATTTGAAAAATTAATTTTTACCCCATAAAACCCCATAAACCCCCGTTCCCAGAGTCCGATTATGCTGGTTCGCGGACTCGTTCAAATAAAAGTAGGTTTACACGTACAAAATTTCAACAAAATCAGATCATTTTTGCTCGAGTTTATCGCGCTAACGGACATATACATATGAATTTGAACGGATGGTGTTTTTGGCCTCTAGGGACCTAAAAACGAAAAAGTAAATGAGTCCCAGGTCTAGGTCTTATCATGAGACCTGCGGTAATAGCTTATTCCCTATATGGGAAATTAGCTAAAAATAAGTATTTCTGTGTTATATGTAAGGACAGTCATATTTCTCCATTTTTAAATGACTCAGTACACAATACCAATTTGAACAACAATACACAGTACAATTTGGCTTTAGAAAGGGTTTAAGCACAATGAAAGCTTTATCAGATTTTATTAGTGAGATTTCATGGGCTTTGGATGGGTCACAGAGCACAATGGGAGTGTTTTGTGACTTATCCAAGGCATTTGACTGAGTCAACTATGATATCCTTTTGAAAAAGCTAAATATTTATAACATTTCAAAAAATCTGTCCTATGGTTGACTTAACAAACCATTTTCAAAGAACAATAATTTACCTAATTAATGTTTAAAAATAATGAAAAATCAATATCAGAATGGGCAAAAGATTACAGTTGGTGTTCCTCAAGGCTCGATTCTTGGACCTTTAATCTTTATTTTGTATATATAAATGATTTGCCTAAAATTGTCTCCAACAATCAGGGCCGTCGCGTGGGTGGGGTGCCACAGTCTGGGGGGCGCCGCGTAAGCGGTGGCTTGGAGGGCACCACGGCCAGGGGAGCGCCGCAGGGGCGCCGCGGCAAAAGTGATACAACAAAATTGAAAAAAAATAATTTTGATACGTATATAACGTAATTTGAAAAGCTATGTATGACTGAATTTTTAATATTACGTTGTATGGATTTTTTTAACAAATACATATTATTTGACACCAATAACTTTATATATTTTCAACGTTTTACCAGATAAACGTTATATAAAAATGAAGTAGCTAGATTTACTTGTTTACTACTTATTTTGGTAATAACAGCCTAATAATGAACTCCACTGTGGAGTTGAAGGCCCTAGCCAAGGCCGCACTAGATATACCTAATGCGGCCTTGCCCTAGCCCAGCTTCATTATCTTAATATAAATCAATATTGCAAAGTCGCAGTGTCGCTCTGTCCGTCTGTAGGCCTTTCACATGAGTAGCCTACTAGCCTAGCAGCTGTGTTCTACAGTATTTTTATTTCGCCCGATTACCCTCCTCCACTTCCGTCTCTGACGTCCTGACGATGACTCACGGTAGAGACAATGACCTCAAATAGGCTCAAATATGCACGTGATGACCAGATGCCCATCCCCCCCACCACCGCTACTACCCCACCACTCCTTAACGGCAGTCTTCGCTCGGCTGTCAGCTTAGTTTGTGAGGTTACGTGAATATTGTGTCCAATATGTCCAAAAAGTTAACGGTTGCACAGCGGAGAAAATTGAATAAAGAAAAGTGAATTTAATATTTAGGTTAGGGACTATGGTCTTATTTCAGATTTCTAAATGTAATAACGTGGTTTTATTTTATTCTGTCATTCAGTCTGATTTGAGGTTTTGTTTACCATTGTATTAATTTCTATTAGTACTGTATTAATTAATAACATGTATAGTACTTTTTTAGGCCTTAATATTTTCTTACATTAATTGTATGGATTTCATTATCATCTATTAAAAAAAATTTCTTATAAAATGTAAGTAGTTTAATCAATTATTCCTGACTCTAGTATTTTTAAAAGGTTATTCAATACGTTCACGTGACTGTTGTTGAGCATTAAAACGCAAGTAGCAACGCAACCCGCCACGTAACTTTGTATAACGATCATCACTCATCGTGTGTTTGGGGAGGGGCGCCTGACAACATCTCGCCCCGGGCGCCAATAAACCACGAGACGGCCCTGCCAACAATCTTATTTTATATGCCGACGATACAACTGCAGAAGATGCAAATGCAAACACAAATAAAAATACAAATGCGATACAAATGCTGACGATCAAATGTAAAAATGATTCAAAAGAATAAAAGACCACAATTTAGCTGTTCACGGTGATGCAAAATTTTCTCGGTTTGTACGTAGATTCAAATTTATATTGGAACAAAAGCATTGAACATTTAATTAGTAGACTGAATTTGTTTTGTTATCAAATGATATGAAACACAATTGACTTAAAAACTCATTTGATGTTATATTATGCAAGATATAACACTCTTCAATATGAAATTGAATTCTGGGGCTTTACATTAAACATTCATTTAATTTTTAAGCTTAAAAAAATGTTTAAGAATAATGACATTTGCACCATGGAGATCATCATGTAAGCCAATTTTTAAAGAATTAGGAGTAATGACTGTTCGGAGTTTAACAATTTTTAAAACACTTTTGACAGTAGAAGGACATTTTGAAAAATTATGTAGTGAAAAGGCTGAGCATAGGCATGATACTAGGTTTAAAACTAACTTTCAATGTCCGCAGCATCGTCTTTCATTAGTAGAAAAAAACCCGACTTACATGACTATCCTCCATTTTTCCTATCGCTTGGCCATTTTGTAACAGATGTTGTGCAACATTTGAAGCGGTTAACAAATTTCACAGTCTGTGCAATGTAGAATCTATCACAATCGTTACAATTGATTTTATAAATGCCCGAAGTATTGAATTTGTTACAATCTTCTATTTTATGATACATTATTTTACTCATGGTGTTCTGAGTCCTGTAGGCTATTGAAACTCCGTATTTTTTAATCTGTTAGCAGTCCTTTGTGTTGTAGTCCCCGTGTAGCTAAATGTGACATATCTGGGGTTTTCCTCTTTCATCTCTTCTAATGTTGTTCTGCTATGTAGTTTATCCTGGCTTATTGATTTTTCTCCTCGTTTTTCTTGCAGTCTTAATTGTCTTGGTTTGAAATCCATTAACTTGTGCGATCTTCTTAATGATGTCCAGTTCTTTCTTCCTATTGGTTTGGCTAAGTGGGATCTTATATGCTCGGTACAGGGTGGATCTAAAGGCTGTGGTCTTGTGGATTGTCGGATGGATAGATTTGCTGTTTAGTGTTTATTGTAGTGTCCGTTTGTGTGGGTTTCCTGTGGATGTCAAACTCTATCTTGAAGTTGTCTTTTTTTTCTAATGTGAGGTCCAGGAAGTTGATCTTTTGGTTTTCTTCAAACTCGTTGGTAAAAGTGAGGTTCGGATGGTGGCTGTTAAGTGTCCGCATCATTGTTTCGTGCTCTTCCTCCTAGGCTTGTCTGAAGATAACAAGAATGTCGTCTACATATCTAACATACAGTTTTTGCATCCTAAAATAGAAGATTGTAACAAATTCGACGCTTCGGGCATTTATAAAATCAATTGTAACGATTGTGATAGATTCTACATTGGACAGACTATGAACTTCAAAAACCACATATCTGCGTGGAGGAACAACACCGGAAATATCAAATGTTGCACAACACCTGTTACAAAATGGCCATGCAATAGGAAAAATGGAGGATAGTCTATGTATTTTAAAGAATTGTAAGAAAGGATATGTAATGAATGCTTGGGAAGAATTGTATATTTATAAGTAAAATAGAAATAAACTGATTAGTGAACAAGTAAATTTTGACTCCAGTTATACTTATAACAGTTATAACTAGGGTGGTCTGCCGTTACACTTTAGACGCATAAATGAGCTAAGCATTATTTAAAGATTGTCAATGGCTAAAGCAGCAACAACTATGTGAAGATGATGATGAAGAAGAGAATGAAAAGAATAAGATCAATCTTTATCATAACATGAATTTGTGATGTATTTCTCAGTGGCAAGAACTAGAATATTTAATTATAGAACTAATGTTACCTTAGCCTTTGTTTTTGCAAGAACAAAAGCTTAGTCAAAATTAGTTCTATAATTAAGTATGAATTTATTTTGTATGTTTTAATTGTTTTAACTTGGATCATCGTAATAAATAGATAACCTTTTAATTTTGTCAAATTGTTATTTACATAACTATTACAAATTTTTTCCTTAAATATACTTATATTTGTCCTAAACAATTATCAGAAACTATACAAATCGTGCAATGATAAAAAATCAAAACTTTGCGACTATTTGTGTAATTCATAATTTTATCTTTTAATCTTTAAAATACTGTAACTTTATACCTACATCTTATCTATTTACATATTTTTATATACTATTGAAGTAAATTTAATCATCTACAACCTTTTTTCCGTCAATATTTCTGAAAAATAACAGAGAAGGACAAACAAATAAGATTTTAACAAAAAATTTGAGATGAAATTTTTTTTAACATTATTTTATTTTTTTGAGCGCGGATATCTCAGAAACTATGTGTCTTTCACTAATAATGTTTATGATCAAATTTGTAGCAAATTCAATAAGCTTTAACTTTTACATTTAACAGTTTAAGCTACGACACACCATTTTCAAGTTATAAGCGAAAAACCGCAAATTGGGGCATTTACACCTCCCACCACCAGAGAGCGGCAGGGTGATTTTATTCTCACCTATCATATATTCATTAGGGGACCCTCCCCGACACATTTTTGAAAAAATTGGGAATACATAGATTTGTTCCTCTATTTTTCCTAATTTGCTTGGGCTATAACTTAGACCAATTGTTAATAATAATTTTTATCGTTGTCGAGCATTGCGATTCTTAAATTTTGTATTAACTTAGGTACCTTATTGAATGGTGCTAGGCTATGAAATTAACACAAGAAATAAAGATTATACTTGTAAGGTGAATTTATTTCTTAAAGACTTGTGCTACTAAAAAAACTCTCTTTAAACTCAGTTGGTGCCTGTCCTTCTCTTTCAATGAAATAATTATGTTATCATGAGAATCTTTGTATGGTTGTTGAAATAGTTATTTTACTTCATGATGTAATTTTAACAATTTAACGTAAAAAATAGGTTTAGAGTAAATGTGGATAACACAAACATTTAACTTCAGCTACAGTTTCCTTATCGGTGCACATCTCACAACCTCTAATAACTTGGGGTTTATCTCTACTGAAAAATTCAAGTTTAAGACACCAGTCATGATAGGGGTGTGGAATTTTTAGCCATTCAGGGGTTTCTATTCCAGAAAAACTAGATCTGTGCGACATACGGTGTTGGTAGTTGCAGACATAACAAGATAAATTTCAGACGCTTAAATTCCCCCCCCCCCCACCCAATACCCCGGAATCCCAAATCATTTAGTAATACTTGGATGCCAAATGTTTTATTACATGTAATAGCGTACATTTAAATGTTGTAGCCTCTGATTGAGAACCGCTAAATTTTGCTGTTTGGTTGTTGTTGTAGATTAAACTTATATTTGTCTTAATGTTGCAGTGGCTGCAAGAAAGAACTTTTCTGAGGCTACAGAGGCATCAATAAAGACGTTGATTAGTAACTGGCTACAGCAAGCCAAATTCAGGACGAGCAGGAGGTATATTTCTTATTATTATCTGATTGCAACTTTATTTACATTTTAAGCTATGAATTGTATTGTTAACTAATATGTGTCTTTTACAAGCAATGAATAAATAAGCGGAATAAACCAATTTAAAACTTTTAGGTTAGGGTAAGGTAGTTGACAGTAAAGTGGGATTATTTATTGCCGCGGAGTGTGTTGTGTAACATTACAGTGATGTGGTCAATGAATATTCCTAACTAATATGTGTCTTTCACAAACAATGAAAGCCCCACAAAGCTTGAGTTTGTGTCGCACATGCTTAGTCGGAATAAACCAATTTAAAACTTTTAGGTTAGGGTAAGGTAGTTGACAGTAAAGTGGGATTATTTATTGCCGCGGAGTGTGTTGTGTAACATTACAGCAGTGTTGGGGAAGCTACTTTTAAAATGTAGCTCGCTACAACTACTGCTACATTTCCAAAAAAGTAGCTTAGCTACAGCTACAGCTACAGCTACAGTTCCGAAAAAGTAGCTAGCTACAACTACAGCTACAATGAATTGTAGCTACAGCTACAATTTTAGCTACTTTTCCAAAGACGTTACTTTTTATTCCACGCACATTAGGTAAATGTAAAATTAATTGCAACTAAATTTTTATTGAACAAACATTTAAAAAATGCCAGTACTGTATCTAACATTACTTGGAAAAACAAATTATTCCTTGATTGTATTTAATTTGTTGGCATTATAAACCTAACATTACAACAACAGAACAGTTGGGTGTCCCATCATATTTAGTACTTATTTTTAAATAGGCCTATTGCATTATTTTTAAGCATCTTATATGTAAATTGCATTATAAGTTCAAAGGACATACAACCAAACTATACTTTAAAAGCTCATTATATTTCTTTAATATAGATTCATTTGTAGATGTCTTATATCAACAATTAAGACCAATAAAACTGTAAAACGATTATTTAAAAATACTTTTTTGTGTTACAGAGCCTAGCCTACTGAAATTGGAGTTTATTGCCTTTCTTTACTTTTAGTATTAAAAACGACATTGCTATAACTTTTAACCATAGTGATAAGTTACTTGTTTTATGAATAACACTTTTCAAAGTCAAGAAATCGTCCTTTATTGTCATTATGCATAGGGCAAATTGTGCTTCAACCTAGTTGGTACAGAAAACAGTATTCAGCAACTTATCCTGAAATCGGCTTTTAATTTAAACTTAAACATGTTAAAATTTGTAAAGTAAAAATAACATGTAGGCCTACTTGGCTATGTAACAAGTTGGCTAACTTATAGTAGGCTTGTTCTTGCAAGGACTAAACAGATATATTCCTAATAATTGAACTTGGAACTTGGTATTCGTCTTAAACCATAGCCTCAGACCTATACAAGAGCTGTTAGCAGGAGCAAACTATGCTATGTTTTCAATGTAAGTTTTATGTTATATGGAGAATTTTTCATTACAATTATCATGTAAGTCTAGGCATATCTTATCTCATCAGGTAATTTCATCTTTGTTAATTTAGTAAACCTTTGAAAAATCTTCGTAATCTAACCAAAGAAGGGCTTGTGATGATAAACCACAATCAACAGCTGAAGCAAAGGTTGAAAGACCAGGTTTCTCATTATTTTAAGGTGTGTTGGTTTCCATTAAACTCCAAGTTGAAACATTATCAATATAATAAAGAAACTAAATTGATTACTAATTTCCCTGTCAATCACTTGCAAGAAGTCAATAGCTTCTCTTGTCACCGGCCGTTTAAACGTCGTCTGCATCTAGCGATTTTATTTTACCTGACAGTAATCATAGAGTAGTAAATTAAGGAAATGAGAGCCAAAAATGTGGATAACACTCATTTAATGGCCTCTATGTCCACACAACGTTGTAATAGGGAATGAAACGGCTGTAACCAGCTGTATGACGCCAAGAAAGTAGGCCTAATTTTTTGGAAAATCTCAGTTTGAAAGAGGTTGTTTCACGTAAAGTTGAGGTTATGATAAAAATCACTATCTCAAACAAATGTTAATGTAGCGAGAAAAATAGCTAAAATTCCGCTACAACTACATTAAAAATGTAGCTAGCTACAGCTAAAGCTACAAAATCTTAAAAGTAGCGTAGCTACAGCTAACGCTACAAAAAAAGTAGCGCGCTACTGTAGCGTCGCTACTTGTAGCGCGCTACTGCCCAACACTGCATTACAGTGATGTAGTCAATGAATATTCCTAACTAATATGTGTCTTTCACAAACAATGAAAGCCCCACAAAGCTTGAGTTTGTGTCGCACATGCTTAGTCGGAATAAACCAATTTAAAACTTTTAGGTTAGGGTAAGGTAGTTGACAGTAAAGTGGGATTATTTATTGCCGCGGAGTGTGTTGTGTAACATTACAGTGATGTAGTCAATGAATATTCCTAACTAATATGTGTCTTTCACAAACAATGAAAGCCCCACAAAGCTTGAGTTTGTGTCGCACATGCTTAGTCGGAATAAACCAATTTAAAACTTTTAGGTTAGGGTAAGGTAGTTGACAGTAAAGTGGGATTATTTATTGCCGCGGAGTGTGTTGTGTAACATTACAGTGATGTAGTCAATGAATATTCCTAACTAATATGTGTCTTTCACAAACAATGAAAGCCCCACAAAGCTTGAGTTTGTGTCGCACATGCTTAGTCGGAATAAACCAATTTAAAACTTTTAGGTTAGGGTAAGGTAGTTGACAGTAAAGTGGGATTATTTATTGCCGCGGAGTGTGTTGTGTAACATTACAGTGATGTAGTCAATGAATATTCCTAACTAATATGTGTCTTTCACAAACAATGAAAGCCCCACAAAGCTTGAGTTTGTGTCGCACATGCTTAGTCGGAATAAACCAATTTAAAACTTTTAGGTTAGGGTAAGGTAGTTTACCGTAAAGTGGGACTTATTTATTGCCACTGAGTGTGTTGTGTAACATTACAGTGATGTGGTCAATGAATAGTGTTCCTAACTAAAGTCTCTCAATGCTTAAGTTAAGAACCTGTCATCTTTAACCAGCCTTATGGTCATAAGATTTAAAACTACCAAAAACCCTAACATTCACATTTTTTCACATTGTAAAAATTTTGATTTTCTCTAATAAGATTGAAATGCTTGTTTCAGGAAGAAAGAAGTAGCCCAGCTCTGGACCACGATTTGGATTAGGTTGGCCGCTGTATATACCTTATTAACTCTATTATTTTTATTGTTTTATAATAATTTTCTAATAAACATTATATCTATCAAGAACAGTTAATTTTGTTTTAATTCTTACCAGCACACTTGTCTGTAATTTACTTAGTTCCAAAAGATGAAAGTAAAGTAAAAGTGTAAAAATGGTTAAACAATTTTTGTTATGTTCTAATTATTTTAACAGTTTTATGGATTAAATATATTTTTTATTATAGATAAAATTATATTTTATAACATGCTGAGTGCCAATTTTAAGATGCAAAGTCAAAAAATATATCATTGGGCAGAAAATACTTTTTATATAATCAAAAAGAAATGATATATAGCCAGTAAAGTGAAATAATTTTCAGTGTAAAAATGAAATAAGTTATCAAATGGTGGTTGATAAAAAAACTTCATTTACCTAATAAAATTACTTAAGAAATATTCCTCTGAATTAATATTTTATATTCTGACCATTTTTATAAAAACATTAATTATACTAGATTATGAAAAAGTTATAAAAAGCAGTAAGTATTGAACTAACAATTCCATATGTTTCAAGCTATTGTGTGGTTTTGGTTATTGAATTTACTCAGTTACATCTCATGAAAATTAGGTGGAAAATGTAAACTAATTTTTAAGACATGTAACCAAGTAAATTTTGATTAATTTTGCCAATAAAATTCAAAATTTAAAAAAAAATCATCCTTGGTTCAGTCAATAATTGACCTTGATTTTGCCTTGAAACTTGAGATTTCCCTTGAAATCTGCTTTGTTTTTAGCTTGAAACAGGCAATAAAATTCAAAATAAAAAAATCATCCTTGGTTCAGTCAATAATTAACCTTGTTTATGCCTTGGAACTTGAAATTTCCCTTGAAATCTGCTTGGTTTTGAGCTTGGAACAGGCAATAAAATTCAAGGCTGTTTCAACCCAAACCTGTGTTAACTTGGATGCTTGAATCAGGCCTGATTTCGCCTTGATGTCTTGAATATTATTCCTTAATTTAAGGTTGGTGTCTTGAAAATTGAGGGTCAATTCAGCCAACAAACAACCAAATTTTGCTATGTGGGGCTAACAACCTACAATATGTTCCCTTTCAACAGATTCACCGTTTGTTTGCCCGATATTATTTAAGTTCTAAAGAATGACAAATTTATCTGATAGTTAATTTATTTAGTTAAGAATAAGAATAAGAATTGATCAAAGGTTATTAGACATGTGTATTTGACATTTTGTTTAAACGGTCAAGAGCTTCTTTCTTCTTTGCCCAAGATCCGTGTCTGTTAATTGACATCAATCGGTCTAGTGAAAATGGTGGATCCAGAAGCAGGCCTTCAAATGTCTTAACTCTTGATAGGCCTACGTAGGACAAACCTAAGCCATATTCTGAAGATCCAATGTCCACAACAGCCGGGATGTACTCTTGCAATCAACATTTGTTCTACAATCGTCAGGTCAGTTAATTCGTTCGAGACACTTGACACATCCATATTATTTAACGCCGTGAATTTAGTTGCATTTGAACGACAACGCGAACAAATCGGTGATTGGTTTGAAGCTGTTAGTTGTTGGCGATGACAGTTAGTGCAAGTGTAAAATTTTAGTGCATCTAATTCATGTTGGAATTGATTAGCTAACTGCCTATCATTATCAGCTTCTTCCGCCACTGCTTCATCTGGTTCTTCTTTTTTTCACGACGCCACTCTCTTACAATATTTGCATTATTGGTGCGACGACCAGTATTACAACGTGGCCTTTGAGGCATGCCCAAAACAAATATAGCCAAACTGTTACTTCCATTGATAAACTGTTACATTCCAACTTTAACCAAGGATGAAAGTAAACATTGAAATGTAAACAAAACAGTTACAAACAATTAACATATGTTTATCTTATTTAAATGAAACGAGATAAACCAAGATAAACCCATATGTCATAAACCCAATATAATTTTTCTTTCAACTTACATTAAAATAACAAGCGAAATTGCGTGACCCGTAAAGTAAAATCCAGAAGGAAATTTGCTAATATTTTTTACCAAAACATTGTGCTCAGTATTCTTTAGCTGTTGGCCAAATTGCATATCTGTAACGGGTCAAATGTGTAGGGGGTAAAATAACGGCTAAACCACGAAACCTAAACAGCTGAATGTAAGCTGTTGTTGTGCCCTAGTCGCGACGCTAAACTGACATCGCACCTAACCTCCAATTCCAAGACAGCAGACGACGTTGGTGTCAGTTTGGTTGTTTGGTTGTTCGACTGCGTCTGAGGGCGGGCTACGGGAGAGAATAAGAGCAGCTGATCCACTTTGTGAGCGAGGCAGCTATAAAGCATGTTAAAGCTATCATACGCCTGCCTTTGCTGACACGGGACTCAGCTGACTCTGTTTGTGCTGACCAATCAGGAAGCGTTTTAACTTTCGTCTCGATTCTGAGACGAAGGTGAGGGAAGAAGAAGGGTGGTGGAGGAGATTGTCATTCGTAATCCCGGCTTTTCGTAAGTTGGTTTCGCTTTTGGTTCGTTCTCGAAAATTCGTGCAAGTTAAAGTTCGTATCGCAAGCTCTGAAAACTTAAGTTCGTATGTATTGTTTCGTAGTGAATATTTTGATAGAATTTCGTCATCGGGTAAGTTTTGTAACTAACTTACAGATTATTGTATATTACTTGACCAGTTTTCGTGTACGAAACTTGGTTGAACTTGAAGGCTAGGCCTGATTCGCAGACCTAGTCATACGCCTTAACCAACAATTTGAGTAAAGTACTGCAGTTGGTGAAATATATTTTCAATTACGTTTCATAATCCGTCTTGGAACTTTCCTTTTTTAATTCTTAAAACCTTTTTTTTTTAAAGTTCCCCAAACGTACCAAAGTCTGTTCCAGCAGACAGGTTTCTGCTGGACAAGTTCTGTCGAAGTTGGTCTAAGTTGAACACGTGAGGAAGTTAAAGTTTTAGTTTTTCGTTTTTGGCTCAAGGAGCAGTTTCACCTTTTTAGTTTCATTTTTTTTGTTCGTTCCTCACCTGGACCACTTAGGCTAACTTATTTTCTTATCATTTAGTAAATTCAGACTCTGTGGGAGTTAGGCTAGGTTAGGCCTATCTTGTACTAACTTTGTTTGTTTCAGGTTGACGACGTAACTCCGTAGGTAAGCGGAGTGACTACTTAGCTTACTTGTTGATTTGTTAAGTTAGCTAGTAGTGTGTCATTTAGATATTTGCCCACAGAGTCAAGTCAAAATTATTTATTTCCCCACAAGCCCTAGGCTAGAGTGGTGATTTCGAGTAGGGTGTTTAGTAACCCGCAACGTTCGTCTCGAGCTCTGACAACCAGGGCTATCAAAGTTAGGCTATCCGAATCACTATCGACTCCTGGGAAACTCCCCGCGACCAGACTAGGGCGAATCCTGGGATCTCGTTTTCTTACCGGTGGCGTAATTTACCTCTTGTCGTCCGCCAGGAAAATTACGTCACATAAATGGCGCCCGAAGCAGTTGGACCAGTGATTGGATAGTCTGATAGTACTTGGTGAGCTCAAGCTAAGATCGCTGTAGCAGCTGACGTCGAGTTGAGATTTTAGCCTACGTTAACCGCTCTAGCCTATCAAGTGTTCGCCTAGGCCTACTGTTATTTTTTATTCTACGTTACCGTTCTAGCCTAGCATTTCTAGTTTATTAGGTAGCTTAGGCCTACATATTTTCTAGTTTCGTCGTTGTAGCCTATTGCTAGCCTAAGCCTATTGGTGTTTAGCGTTAAATATTTTAGCCTATTTGTGTGATAGCCTATTTATTTTAGGTAAAACGTTTACTTTATAGTAGCCTATTGCATTTTAGCCTTTTTATTATTGGATTTTGGAGCAGTTTGGACTTGGTCCTATTTTAACAAATTTTCTGGGTTTTGAGTACCTAGTTGAGACTTAGGCTGAAAAAAAATAAAATTTTTTTTAAGTTGTCTCGTTTGGACTTACTTAGTGCTGAGTGACGTTAGGCTTGAATTTAAATAGGTTTATTGTGGATTTTTCATAATTGTTAATCAATTTCAGCCTTTTAAATTATTGTTGCAATTTGTTTGTTTTGTTGTGCACTAATACTTTGCAGCTATGCCTAACTCGCTCCCTGAAGTTTGTACGACGCCAGGAGTTCTAACCACGGCTGGTGCCGTGGTGACTACGTCATCGGTTATCCCCACCTGCTCTTGCGCATCGACGATTACCACCACATCGACGGTGTACACACGACCGATGACCTCGACCGGCTACTCCGCTCCGCTTGCCCCAACGGAAGATCCTCGCGTTGGATGGATCTACCGGTTGTCTAAACTACAGTTGATTGCTGAGGTGGAGCGACTCGACCTACCCACCCATGGCACGGTAGAGGAACTTCGCAGGCGCCTTTGCCTATACTGGCGGATCAACGCTGGTGATAAGACCCCCGCAACCTCCCAGGAGGAGGTGCCTATGACTGGCCAGGTGTTAGATAACCAGGCCCGTACTTCGATGCATGATTCTACTCCACGCCCATCGCCTTTTGACTACCGAACGGGGTCCATTCATCATCCTACTGCGTGGAGGCCACCCGGTACCTATGGACTCGTAGGCCTACCCAGGGCTACGTTCCAGCGTCAGAGCCCACCTGCTGCGGTCACCTCGGCACCGCACGAACTGTCCTTCGCCGGACAAGAGGACGTTACTGATGCCCAGCATACCTTCGACTCGGCTCAAGGGTCTCTGCCTCGGGAATACCCCTTCGAGGACCCAATACATCGAAGTTTGGACCGCATACGCCAAATGCTAGGCCTACCGCCCAATGCCGACCTGCGCAGCATGGAGCAAACGTTAACCGAGGTGTTGAACCTCGAACAGCGGGGCTCACGACGTGATGAGGACTACGCTGAGCTTCCAGTCCACGAGATCGACCAGCTAACCTCCCGATACCCAGTCCCGTCTCGAACAAGGGATGGATACGGAGGTGTCCGGTCGTCGTATGTCCTACGGAGTGATGACCGACCTGACGATGTTGCTAAAACGTCGTCCGCCCTCTGCGACAAGGTCCGGAAGTGGAACTTGCGCTTCGACGGTAGACGAGATGCAGTTTCGTTCCTGGAGCGTCTAGAGGAGCTGCGGGAGGCCTACTCCCTGTCGCCAGAAGACGTTTTACGGGCGTTGCCTTCACTTCTACATGGCCAAGCTCTCCTCTGGTACAGGAACAACAAAATGATGTGGCGTTCCTTCCACGATTTTAGGCGGGCATTCGAGGTCCAGTTCTTCCCTGCCGGCTATCATCGACACTTGGATGACGAAATACGGAAGCGCACTCAGGGTGAAACAGAGTCGTTTAAAGATTTTGTTATTGCTCTGACAACCCTGATCCGACGGAGCGGCACGTTCTCTAACCAGGAAACCATCGACCTGGTGTACTTGAACATGAGGCCGGAATACAAGTTCATGATACGACGTCATGACTTTGTCACGCTACCCGACCTCGTCGAGCGAGCCGACGAATACGAGGAGCTGCTACGGGAGCGCAAGCTGTTCCGCCCTCCCCCTCCAGTCGCTCAAGCATTGGTACCTGAGACTGCCTACACGCCCAGGCGTCGAACGGACCGTTTTGTCGATGTTGCGGTGATGGACTATTCTGAGCCCGACCGTAAACCGCAACCTACCTCGCCAAAGACCGGCCGCACTGGTGATAACCCTGCGAGGATCGGGGGTAACCAGCCAAAGCATACGACCGCCAGCGTTCCTAACAATAGAAACTGGGGCCTACCGTCTACGGGCCCACCTCGATCACCGAGTAACCGCAACCCTCCGATCTGCTGGAATTGTGATGCACGCGGACATGTCTTCCGGGATTGTACTCAGCCGAAGGTGTTGCGGTGTTACTACTGCAAACAAGTAGGAGTGGCCACTACGAGCTGCGGTTGTCGCGCGGGAAACGCCAGACGGACTCAGGCCGCCGGAGGTCGCCTGAGCCCACGTCCCGTGGCTGCACTACCTCCGAAGAATGGAGCTCATGGCTCCAGTACATAACGGCCTTCACTGAATCGGGTTCAGGCATCGTGAGGTCACTTGAGCCCGCAGCGCAGCCATCTATGACCTCTACCGAGCTCAATTACGTGAGCACCTCGTACGTGTCGGCTGGAAAATCGTCTGAGCCGACAGACATCCGACCTTTTGTCGACGTCACGCTCCTTGGAAAGGGATTTCACGCTCTGTTGGATACCGGAGCAGTTGTAAACCTCGTCGGGGATGAGGTTGTTCGTCACTTCGACGAGTGTGGGGTAAAACCTGAGATATCTTCGGCGGACCTGAGGATGGCTGATGGTACACGTTGTCGGATTGAGACGAAGTACCACATCCCGGCCCAGATCTTAGGTGAAAACCTCATACTCGGAGCCTATTTTGTGCCTGGGCTCACCACGGACGTCGTATTGGGTATGAGGTGTATTCGAAACCTTAACCTCATACGAATAAACGTCAACCACGATGGCACTTTCGACACGACCACGACACTTCCTTGTGCGACGGGCACAATGGAACCGCTGACGTCTAAGGAAGAACAACATCTCAAGAATTTTCTCGAGAAAGAACTTCCTCTCTTCGATGCTGTTGTGGGACCTACGGCGTTGACTGAGCATGTCATTCGGCTCAAACCAAACGCAGTCCCGATCAAACAGCGCCACTACCCTCGTAACCCTGCAATGCAAGCGGTCATCAACGATGAAGTAGCTGCCATGTTGAAGGATGACGTAATCGAACCATCCGAGAGTCCATGGAGCTCTCCGATCGTGTTGATCCGGAAGTCGACTGGGAAATACCGCTTTTGCATCGACATGCGCAGGGTGAACGACTCCTCGATCAAGGACGCCTATCCTCTGCCTAGGATTAACGCCATCCTTGAGAAGCTCAGGCAGGCCAAGTTTATCAGTACCTTGGACCTGAAGCAAGGCTACTGGCAAGTGCCATTGGCCGTCGACAGTCGCCCCGTGACCGCCTTCACTGTGCCAGGCCTAGGCCTTTTTCAGTTCAAGGTCATGCCGTTTGGCCTACACTCGGCCGGTGCCACCTTCCAGCGCCTTCTGGATAGAGTCATCGGGCCTGAGCTGGAGCCGAAGGTCTTCGCTTACCTTGATGACCTTGTGGTAGTGTCAACGTCTTTCGAGGAGCATCTAGAACTTCTGGGGGTTGTTTTTCGCCGCCTACGCGAGGCGGGCCTTTGTTTAAACCCCGAGAAGTGTCACTTCGCCCGTAGGGAGCTGAAGTATCTGGGACACATCGTGAGCCAAGATGGAATCGCCACAGATCCTGAGAAGGTCCGCGCCATTCAGGATTTCCCCGCACCCACGAACGTCAAGGGACTTCGCAGTTTCCTAGGCCTTGCGTCGTGGTATCGGCGATTCGTCGAGAAGTTCGCTTCAGTAACCATTCCGCTTCGAGGTTTGCTGAAGAAGAACGCCAAGTGGCTCTGGGGACCCGAACAAACTAAGGCATTCGAAGCTCTGAAGCACGCCTTGGTGACGGCCCCGATTCTCGCCTGTCCCGACTTCAGCCAACCCTTCGTGCTCCAGGTCGACGCCTCGAATTATGGCCTGGGAGCAGCGCTAACTCAGAGTGTAAACGACCGAGAAGTTGTCGTTGCGTATGCCAGTAGGCTACTCTCTGAGGCCGAACAGAACTACACAACTACCGAGAAGGAGTGTCTCGCTCTCGTGTGGGCTGTTCGGAAATTCAAGGCTTATCTCGAAGGCTACCACTTCATTGCGATAACCGACCATGTCGCCCTAAAATGGCTGCTTAAGCTCAGTGAGCCTAGTGGGCGCCTGGCTCGGTGGGTTATGGAGTTGCAGCAATTCGACTTCGAGATAAGGTACCGCAAGGGGACATCGAACAGAGTGGCAGACGCCCTGTCTCGTCAGCCAGTCCCTGAAGTGCCCAGCCCGTCTGGTGAACCCGATCAACCTACGTTTGAGGTCGGAGTTTTAACCAGACGCGCTGCAAGGGAACAGTTGCGGTTACGACGCCTAACCGATGCTGAAGGTGACGAACCTTCACTCGGTGATGAGCCGGCGGGTGACGTTATCGATCACGAAGCTCCTGGTCCGACGCAGCAGGAGACTGACGACCCATCTTCTGACGTGGACAACGATGGTAACCCGCCGGGCAGCCACAGTGCTTGGTATGACCGCCTTCGCAATCTGGTCAGCAAACACCCTGGGCGATACTCGAGATACCAGCTTCGCGACGGTAAGCTGTACCGTGCTGTCTTGAGGAAGGATCGACCTACGACATGGAGGGTGTGTGTGCCAAGCGACCAAGTATCCGTGGTGCTGCACGAAAACCACGACACGGCTACGGCAGGACATCTTGGGGTGAAGAAAACGTTAGCCCGAGTTGGTGGGGAGTACTTTTGGCCTAACTGGCGTCGTGAGGTGAAGGCCTATGTACGGTCTTGCGCCCAATGCCAGGCCTATAAAGTACCCCAAACGAAACCAGCTGGGAAAATGTACTTCCGACAACCCCAAGGACCGTGGTACGCAGTGTCTGCTGACCTGGTAGGCCCATTGCCTAGATCACAACGGGGTCAGCGATTTCTGCTCGTGGTGCAGGATACCTTCAGCAAATGGACGGAACTCGCCTCCATTGCGTCTGCAACCGCAAAGAATGTGGTGACGAAGCTGAAGGCTGTCCTACTTCGACATGGAGCTCCGGATGTGTTGATTACGGACAACGGCACGCAGTTCGTCGGTAAACTGGTTCGAGAACTGGCTGCTGAGTGGGGCATCACGCTACAGACAACGGCCCCCTACAGCCCGCAGTCGAACCCAGTCGAGAGGCAGAACCGGGTGGTGAAGACTATGATTGCGCAGTTCGTGAAAGGCAACCATAGGTCTTGGGACAACCACCTAGTGGAGTTTCAGTACGCCCTTAACACAGCTGTCCACGACTCTACTGGATTCACTCCCGCGATGCTGTGTTTCGGACGTGAACTGAAGCCTCCCTGTGCCGTCCGTGGCCTTTCGCTTGAGGTGTCTGAAACTCCCCAAGGTCCCTCGTTAAGTGAGACCCATCGCAAACGACTGGAGGACTTTCAGCGTCTGATCGCGCAGACACGCAATAACCTCAAGGCCGCCTACGAAAGGCAATCAACATATTATAACCTCCGTCGCAGGGAGGTGACGCACGAAGTCGGCGCGCAGGTGATGAGAAGACTCCACGTCCTGTCTTCTGCTGCTGACGCCATCGTAGGGAAATTAGCACCAAAATATCATGGCCCCTGCATTGTGGTCGGTCGTCGAGGTACTAATCTCTACGAGGTGCGTGATAAGGATACTGCTGCACTGCACGTCGTTCACGTGAAAGACTTGAAACCTTTCTGTGCACGTGACTAGTCTGCAAGGATCCCGCAACCGCAGCGACGTCTGGTGATCCGTTGTTCGTCAGTCCTTTCGGTCACGTCAAGCTGCCGACAAGCAGCCATAGCTAACCCTCGTCTGGGGGTGACGTATCCTCGTGAGTAGCTCTTCGCCCCGCTTCCAAGACTCCGAGCCTGCCGTACTACCCTACCTTTGTAAACCCCACGCTTACTCTTCACCTTTGGTTACTCTTCGCCCCGATTCGTTTTCGTCCAGACCTCTGAGGCAACTCGGCCTCAGACAGTCTACATCATTACTAATTTCGCCCACTTTTCGTCGTCAACACCCTGGAGCAGCCGGACCAACGGGGTCCGGCATCGGCTTCTGTCAATTTTTCCTGCCCACGATCCTACTGATGTGTCATCTGCAGGAAAGTTCAACAGCTTTTTTCTTTTTCTCGTTTTTCTTTTTTTTCGTTCCGAAGTGTGGAGGGGGTGTAACGGGTCAAATGTGTAGGGGGTAAAATAACGGCTAAACCACGAAACCTAAACAGCTGAATGTAAGCTGTTGTTGTGCCCTAGTCGCGACGCTAAACTGACATCGCACCTAACCTCCAATTCCAAGACAGCAGACGACGTTGGTGTCAGTTTGGTTGTTTGGTTGTTCGACTGCGTCTGAGGGCGGGCTACGGGAGAGAATAAGAGCAGCTGATCCACTTTGTGAGCGAGGCAGCTATAAAGCATGTTAAAGCTATCATACGCCTGCCTTTGCTGACACGGGACTCAGCTGACTCTGTTTGTGCTGACCAATCAGGAAGCGTTTTAACTTTCGTCTCGATTCTGAGACGAAGGTGAGGGAAGAAGAAGGGTGGTGGAGGAGATTGTCATTCGTAATCCCGGCTTTTCGTAAGTTGGTTTCGCTTTTGGTTCGTTCTCGAAAATTCGTGCAAGTTAAAGTTCGTATCGCAAGCTCTGAAAACTTAAGTTCGTATGTATTGTTTCGTAGTGAATATTTTGATAGAATTTCGTCATCGGGTAAGTTTTGTAACTAACTTACAGATTATTGTATATTACTTGACCAGTTTTCGTGTACGAAACTTGGTTGAACTTGAAGGCTAGGCCTGATTCGCAGACCTAGTCATACGCCTTAACCAACAATTTGAGTAAAGTACTGCAGTTGGTGAAATATATTTTCAATTACGTTTCATAATCCGTCTTGGAACTTTCCTTTTTTAATTCTTAAAACCTTTTTTTTTTAAAGTTCCCCAAACGTACCAAAGTCTGTTCCAGCAGACAGGTTTCTGCTGGACAAGTTCTGTCGAAGTTGGTCTAAGTTGAACACGTGAGGAAGTTAAAGTTTTAGTTTTTCGTTTTTGGCTCAAGGAGCAGTTTCACCTTTTTAGTTTCATTTTTTTTGTTCGTTCCTCACCTGGACCACTTAGGCTAACTTATTTTCTTATCATTTAGTAAATTCAGACTCTGTGGGAGTTAGGCTAGGTTAGGCCTATCTTGTACTAACCTTGTTTGTTTCAGGTTGACGACGTAACTCCGTAGGTAAGCGGAGTGACTACTTAGCTTACTTGTTGATTTGTTAAGTTAGCTAGTAGTGTGTCATTTAGATATTTGCCCACAGAGTCAAGTCAAAATTATTTATTTCCCCACAAGCCCTAGGCTAGAGTGGTGATTTCGAGTAGGGTGTTTAGTAACCCGCAACGTTCGTCTCGAGCTCTGACAACCAGGGCTATCAAAGTTAGGCTATCCGAATCACTATCGACTCCTGGGAAACTCCCCGCGACCAGACTAGGGCGAATCCTGGGATCTCGTTTTCTTACCGGTGGCGTAATTTACCTCTTGTCGTCCGCCAGGAAAATTACGTCACATATCAATTGGTCAAGCCATTACATTCTGAAGCTCTTACAAAAAAGTAGGGATGGACGGGATTGAATTTTTAGTTCGGGACGGGACGGGACGGGATTTTTATTTCCTTCCCGATTTTCGGGACGGGACGGGACGGGATTTTTTCTGTGTATAAAAAGAAAGTCTTGAGTATAGCAGTTACCAAAAAAGACATACAAAATCAATTTTTACCGTTTTTGGTACTGATCTATAAAAACCAAAAAATAGGTAACAATATACAGGTACAAAAAAAGACATACAAAATCAATTTTTACCGTTTTTGGTACTGATCTATAAAAACCAAAAAAATAGGTAACAATATACAGCTACCTATAGAAACTTGTGACTCGCGGTCACGGCGCGATCGTCGGTATGACTCGCGGTCACGGTGCAATCGTTGGCATGACTCCGCTGTCACGGCGCGATCGTCGGCATGATTCCGCGGTCACGGCGCGATCGTCGGTTGGACTCCGCGGTCACGGCGTGATCGTCGGCATGACTCCGCGGTCACGGCGCGATCGTCGGCATGACTCCGCGGTCACGGCGCGATCGTCGGCAGGACTCCGTGGTCACGGCGCGATCGTCGGCATGACTCCGCTGTCACGGCGCGATCGTCGGCATGACTCCGCTGTCACGGCGCGATCGTCGGTATGACTCGCGGTCACGGCGCGATCGTCGGCATGACTCCGCGGTCACGGCGCGATCGTCGGCATGACTCCGTGGTCACGGCGCGATCGTCGGCATGACTCCGCTGTCACGGCGCGATCGTCGGTATGACTCGCTGTTACGGCGCGATCGTCGGCATGACTCCGTGGTCACGGCGCGATCGTCGGCATGACTCCGCTGTCACGGCGCGATCGTCGGCATGACTCCGCTGTCACGGCGCGATCGTCGGTATGACTCGCTGTCACAGCGCGATCGTCGGCATGACTCCGTGGTCACGGCGCGATCGTCGGCATGACTCCGCTGTCACGGCGCAATCGTCGGCATGACTCCGCTGTCACGGCGCGATCGTCGGCATAACTCCGCGGTCACGGCGCGATCGTCGGCATAACTCCGCGGTCACGGCGCGATCGTCGGTATGACTCGCGGTCACGGTGCAATCGTCGGCATGACTCCGCGGTCACGGCGCGATCGTCGGCATGACTCCGCGGTCACGGCGCGATCGTCGGCATGACTCCGCGGTCACGGCGCGATCGTCGGTATGACTCCGCGGTCACGGCGCGATCGTCGGCATGACTCCGCTGTCACGGTGCGATCGTCGGCATAACTCCGCGGTCACGGCGCGATCGTCGGTATGACTCGCGGTCACGGTGCAATCGTCGGCATGACTCCGCTGTCACGGCGCGATCGTCCGCATGATTCCGCGGTCACGGCGCGATCGTCGGTATGACTCCGCGGTCACGGCGCGATCGTCGGTATGACTCCGCGGTCACGGCGCGATCGTCGTTATGACTCCGCGGTCACGGCGCAATCGTCGAAATGACGGTTGAATGATCGTCGAAATCGTCTCCTGCGTTCGCGGACCTATCGCTCGCAATAGCGGCGTTATCGGCACTCGCGAAGCGGCAAAATCGCCGACGATCGGACCAAATCCCGTCCCGAAAAATTCCCGAATCAAATGTAATCCCGTCCCGATAATCGGGAATATTTTTTTCCCGAATAATTCCCGAAAATTCGGGACCCGTCCATCCCTACAAAAAAGTTACAAAGTGAGGGAAAGTGAGCTTCGCTCAAAAATGAATTGGCCGGTGCTTCCGGTAGCCGATAGGGTATAAGTAGGGACGCCATTCAAGATTCTTGTCATTCGTCTACTGGGTCTCGTGATGATTGGGGTGGCCAATCGAAATTGATCACCACTTACCATCTTTTATGTATTTACCGTCTTGTGAATTACAGTATAAGCTTAAATATATGTTTTAAGTTTTATAAGATGTTTCTTTTATACTTTCCATGAACTAACATCAAAATTTACAATGGGATTCGAGTAGTCTACTTGTGTTTGTTAGTCTATGGTAGAACCAAGTGATTAACCTTTTACTTGGGAGTGAGGTTACGCTACACTAATTAGTGTTTTGAAACACAACTTTTAAAGCTAAATTAGTTCAAAACTATACTGTAAAATGTGTTTCAGTTTACAAAGCTGGTGTATTAACAAAATATGTAGGCTAGTAATGATTTAAAAAATACCGTATTGTCACAGTTATCTGATTAAAATATAGGGCACTGCCTGGAACTATTAAGGTAATTGATAGGAAAGAAGGCTTACCTTCAAATAATTCCATAGAGAAACTTTATATACAACACAAAAGTAGATATTTTCGTGGTCACTAGTGGTTGAAAAAAGTGGCTCTGGCATGCATAAAAGTACCCTGTGCTAGAGTGGAATAAGGCAGTGGCGGCTCCAGGATTAATTGGAATGTACAACCTAGTGGTTGGATTATAACTCAAGTCAAAAAATGACTGAGCTGTACCTATTGCTTCTGAATAGCCACCACTGAGTCTTTTACATGCAACCCTACTAAAAGGAAGCAACACAAAAGTGCTAAAAATCATCAAACTTACCTTGGGTTTCATCCTAGGCTGCTCGCTATTCTGTAAACATAAAGATGTATTAAACTAAAGAAGCAACAAGTACATAAGCATTTGTTAAGAAATATACACAAACACACTGGTAAGGAGTATAAGAAGTGGTAACAGTAAAAGTCCCGAAATAGGTGAGACACAAACAGCCAGTCATCGTCCTTCTTTAATACATTTTATGAGGCTAGTTATTTAAATGATTAAACTTGTACTATGTGTAATGCAGCTTGGTTAGTTAGATAGACATTGGTTGATTGTTTATGTTGTCTTTTATGGAAATAGATTAATTTCAAAGAAGATGCCAATAAACAATGAATAAGATGGTCAGTTATTCTGCGTAAGAGCGCTTGACTTAGGAATATATCCAGGAATGTTTAATTGATGCCGAACTAATCCCATGATAACAGTTCCAGGCAGTTGATACTACAAAAAGTTCAGGACACAATTTTACATTTCACCATTGGGAAGTTGGGAGAGGATTTCAGGGTCCATAGCTCTTCACTGAGAAATTTAATAATTTTAGGGTTGAAACACCTCAATAGACTAGATTTAATTCTGAAATGAGAGTGAAGTTATTACTTTCACAATACTGTATCTGTGCAAGTCGAAGTATCTTACCTGTTTTAAATGGTCGATACTCAATGCTGCCAATGTTCAGAAGTAACCATACATGGAGAGGTCTCCAAAGGCAGCCATGTCATTTAGCAATCTTCTTTGAGCATAAGTCTGCGCCAGTTCCATTGCTAAACAGAAGAAATAAATTATATTATCAATTAATCACATTAGTTTTCATACATCTACATTAATCAATATTACCCACAATTTTATTGTTTCCTCATATTGTATTCTCTATTTTGGTTTAAGTAGCCTATATTGTTATTGTGTCATTTTTAACCATCTGGCTCAGGAGTCTTTAAAGAAAATATTTTCTTTTTTATAAAATCTTAATCCATTCCGTTACATCCTCTTCAGGAAAAAATTTTAATTATTATACATAGAGTACTCTTAATGTGTTTTGCAGGAACCTTTTTACTTGAACAAAATGCTTAAAAGTCATACCAGGTATACTTAAGTTCTTATGGCATTACAGTTGACACAAAACAGTAGATAGTTTTAAGGCCCTTGGTAAAAGTATGTAAATAAATACTTATATAATAGGGTTGTAGTATCATGTAAGCGTAACAATTGTGCAGTATGATTATTTTTTGGGTTACAGAAAAAAACAGAATGTCTACTAATAACAATAACACTCAACAAACTAGAAACAATATTTTTTTTAACTTGTCATTCTCAAGTTAGGATATAATAAGCAATGCAATTAATCAAGACAGAAAAAATAAAATACCCACCATTGCCTGTAATTTTTTCTTGAATATGCCTACTTAAGTATTTTAACACTAGGGCATACATTTAAAAAAAAATGTTAGTAGGCCTACGTAGCATTATAGCAGCTTTCGATTTTGATAATTTAATGGGGTTTCTAGCACACACTATTTTCCAAACCACCCATGTTAGCTCACATGATATTAAACAGATTACTAAACCAAATAGCATTTCTTGGTAAACTTACTTTTGGGACACATAGTATATGTTATTTATACAAAGGTATTTAATAACAGTTAGTGCTAAACATGAACAAAAACATTAGTTTAGTGATGATCAAAACCAGATATTTTGAATCTCAAAACCGAAACCAAAACTTTTAAAAATTAAATCCTGAATCTCGAATCTCAAAACTTAAACGTGCAACTTTTTCACTGGGCTAGTTACAAAGGTCAAGGTTACAAAAAATACAGGTAATAATAAAATGTTAAGTATGCAATCAAAACTGAAAGAGATCAACTCCTGACACTGCTGACATAACATAGATACTTGTTTGATAATCTTAAACTTCAATAAAACATATTTTTTTATAAACTAAAACTACCAACATTAAAATAAATTAAACCTCTAACACCAACATGAAAATGAATATTAGATTAATTAGGACATTTAGTAGTAAATATTTCTTTGTGTTATGAAACTGAATCGTACTTTGGTCGAGTTATAGTATTTAAGATCCCTTTTGAAGTTCACAATACAGTTTACTTGTTTTGTTGTTGATGGTGATATGTTTGCTCTATTGCTACGAGCTTGTATGGAAACAGTGTTATTAACAATAACAATGACACAAACAATTTCAGCAGTTTCAAAAACAAAACTGCCAAAATCTTCAATTTCAAAACTTTTGAATCTCGAAACTCCTCGAATCTCGAAACCAAAACTTTTTCAAAGTTTTGATGGTTTTGAGGTTTGAGATTTGGTTTTAACACATCACTACATTAGTTACACAGAGTTTACTTACCCATAATAGCAGCCGGATCAGGGTGGAACTTGGGGTCCATGTTGTACAGCTCAGCACCTCTTCCCCGAATAGCTCGCCCTATGACAAACAGTTGTCAACATCTTGGTAGATCTATTCTTAATCAGTTAAAAAAAAAATGTTCTATTTTTATTTTTGGTATACACTTTTATTTTCATCCTCAAATTACCATTTAAAGTAATAGTTGGCGCAGCAACGAGCGCCGGGTAACTGCTAGTTCTCATATAAATATTGTTATGATAGGGGGCCTGTGTGGCTAAGCCTGTAGCACAATTGCGGCCCGTGTCCCGGTAAAATTTCCCAAAAAATCCTGGTCCCCCCCTAGCTTGCGGCCCCCCTGCACCGCGGGCCCACTGTTGCCAAACTGATCCTGAACCTAAGTGTTGTGCCCGTGTTCTTAGCCAAATATTGTTCTCTGGTATGGAGACAGGTCCTTTGTTAAAGCCATTCATACCATAAAGGACTAGAGGTTTAACAGTGTTAACAAAAATTGTGTATATACAAATACAAGAACGCCGAACAACAACAAAATACAAAAAAAATACAAGAATTTGTTTTTTATGGTTTAAAAAAAGTCTCTGTTAATTTTATACAAAATTTCATGCAAATAAAATCGGCCAACATTTAAATATGTTTATTCGCAACAATGAAATGTGTAAACGTTGACTGATTAGGATGAAATTTGGTTTGAAATTATCAGATATTTAAATAAAAATATCACATTGTTTTAGATTGCTTGAATATTAAAGAAATTTGCACCCTCCCTAGTCCCCTTTAAAGTGAACTCAGCCCAGCGGCAGTAATAAAGGACCTGTACGCACACCAGAGCAATAACTGGCTTAGGACACGAACCCAACTCTTTGATTCAGCTCAGTCTGTCCTCAACTATAACACCAAGCTGGATGGCTATAGTGGTCACCAACCAAATGTGTGCTATATAAATGAGACGACAGCTTTGTTATTGACCAAGATTAGTTGATTTTGTAGCCAGGACCTTTTAACTATTCATTAAAAGCCCATTATCAAGCAGGGCTGGGTCCAGATTCATTCTTACTGACTTATCTAAGGACCTGCGACCTTATAAATGTTTAAACCTATATTTAAACATTTCAAAATTTTAACTTTACCTGCAATATATATTCTTCAAGTTTTTTTGTATGTAAAAAATCATTTTCTCAGAAAATTCAAATGAACATAATTATGAAACCAGATTTAAAAACAACTTACAAACAGTGCTTTGTAGGCCTAAATACTCAAAGAGTCAAACAAACATTCAATACATGGCAGCTAAATTGTTTAATAATATATCAGTGGAGTCTCGGGAGTTGTCCTTGAACACTTTTAAATCAAAAATGAAAACATATTTAATACAAAAATGTCCATATACAGTGTAGAATTTTTTTTACATGTCAAAATATTTATATTTAATTGTGCCTGTAGTTTATATATATTTTTATACTAGATCTTATTATATTGATTGATTAAATGTAAGAACCGGTATTCATTTGCTGTATTAATACCGGCATTATGTATTTTGTGACGATTGTTAATGCATTGTGAAATGTCAACAACAATAAATTGATTTGATTTATGAAGCACTATAACCACTCAGCTACTTAATACCAAGAGATTTGAACACTGAGTCTATTAGGGAATCCTAGAAATTGTTTCTATTATGTTAAGGAAACCTTAGAAGTAAGTCTGCTAGAATCAGTAGCACTTATATTAGGGGCGGCTCCAGCGGGTAGGGGAAGACTACCCAAAATTTGTGTAGACATTTCAAAATTATCTAATTACTAATAACTACTGATACAATGACTAATTCATTTACCTTTTTTACTAGATAACCTTATGCATAGAAAATAGACATGTCCTCCAAAAGCATTTAACTCACTATTTCGCATTTAATTTTTAAAAAATGTCCCCCCATCTTGAGGAGAAGTCGCCCAAGCCCCCAATGCCTCGATCAAACTTCTTTTAGATCCTTGTCAGGCCTACCCTAACAATTATTCCTGGAGCCTCCCCTGGTTGTACTATGAATCTGACAAATCTCAGTAGCCTAACTACACTGAAATTTTGCACGTCTTCCCAGCTCTGAATGTCTTGTCCTTTCCATATAAATAAAATTATAATTTCTTAGTTAACACTGCAAAAGTTGAAAAAAGTCATTGAATTAAATTTTTTTGAAAAGTCAAAACTGTATTAAAATTGCACTGACAAATCATTCAAGATTAAAAAGGCTACCTGGTTTACCGTCGTTTCCCGGAGAGGGCAAAAAACGAGAAATCAACTTTTTCTTGGGTATTTGGATTCCTGGAGCTACAGTCACAAGCTCGATGGTGTAGGATTGATTTCCATTGGTATACATAGGGGCTGAAACCGAAAGAATATGTCAAAACCATAAAAATAACCTACTATTGAAAATTAAAAACAACGATGGATAGTTCAATAGTATATGAGGCTTAAATTCTATACACATGTTATTAGTCAGTAACAAAGCTACACAGGTCATCACACACCATTCTACACTCATCGTTCACTCATATTTCGGTTAAAATACACACCCAGGTGACGTCCCCATCTCAATGATTGATAATTGATTGATGTTAAAAGATTTTAAAACCTACCAATGTTTTTAGCCAACGTCAACTTCACCCGACATTTTGAAGACAATGAATGTAGGTCTAAACCACTAAAAAATTTTGGTAATCTTATATATACTAAAAAACTTTTGCAAAACTTATGACAGCTAGCCTGACCATACTGGACCAAATTACACACGGTTGGTACCAAATGAATATTTTCCTGTGGATGTGCAGAATCCCTTTATAAATTAAAATAGGCTCCAAAATAAACACAACAAATTAATTTGAAATTTTGAAAAAATTAACATGGGCGTATGGGTTGCCATGTTGGTGACAAAATAACAACAAAATATAAACAGGAAATCAAAACAAATTAAAGAAATTCCAATCACATGTTTTATTTACAGCGTGGGTTGAAAATAGAGAAGTTTGCATAATACATACTTTTGAAAGTTTTCAACCACAAGGCGGCTCTCGTCAGATCCAAGCATAAAATGAAATTTCTAATCAAGTTCATATTCTTTAACCGTCAAATATTTTTTAATGGGTGTCGGTCAGAATATAAGATTGAAATATTGTTTCATATTTAAAAAAATTTTATAACATTAAACCAGTTTCAAATTTGCTAAATAAAAAAATATTTAACTGTGTATTACTTGTTAATTGTTTCTCATTGTTTTTCATTTGTAACTTTAAAATTCTTTATTTCTTATTCTTGCCAATCATCAAGAACATTTATAGATAAATAAAATAAACCACAAAGGAAAAAACCCTAGACTGAAAAAAGCTTTAAACAAATTAACACTTAAAATAACAACTTTGTTTAGGTTGTGGAAAGTCACTTTTAACAATTGCATCAAAATTCATGATAAAAATTCTTTGCAACTCAAGATCTTAGGTTTGGTAAAATATCAAATCTCTTTATTTAAACAATTTAAAAATAAGAATAAAATAATCTTAAGTGCCGTAATCTTAAGTAACGTTGTATATTGTTTTTTACATTCGTGATGGAAAATGTCCGCAATAAACCTTTGAACAACAAATCTTAAGTAGTTCTTATTTAGTTATAGCAAATCTATAATACTGTCTATGAATGTACCTTAAATCTTCTTTAAAAAATACCTACCAGAATGTATCATGCTGACAGAAAATGTATTTAAAAAACAAAATTTCTCACCCTGAGGGGCGTACTCCGAGACCGCACCCAATTCCATCCCTTCCGATGTCGCTCGGGCCGTAGCATCAAATCCTGACGCATTTACTGAAATTACAACATCAACAATAAGTATCAGAGCTATAGTAGCGATAATCCAACAAAAACCATCAAGGCAAGATCGGATAAGTAGAGGTCAAATAAGTGAGGAAATCAAAACCATTAAACTTAAAGTATTAAAATAGCTAAATTTTTAAAGATCTATCACTGTACAATTATCGAATGCTTTAAATTTGTTTTCAATTAAATCCACTAACTTGTTGAAGGTATTATCATAAAAGACTTAACACTACTTTGTAGTAAAATAGAAGATACTGAAAAAATATACAAGATTTAGATAGTAAAAGCAGTACTACTTCATTCAGTCAGATTGTTGCTTATACTTTGAGTTTACAACCAGTGACAAGTAGCAGATAAGTATGCACATATTTGAGCAGATAACAACTGTATAGGAGTGGAACGCAACGTTTAAAACTTAACCAGAAGTAGTCAAATGCAGGTGACTATACTCTGTTCACAAAACTTAGGCGGTTTGAGGGGAAGTTCCCCCCGATTGCAGCCGATTGACATTTTGGCAAAGTTCAGATGTTAAGCTATTGTTTTAAAGGTAGGATCAAGTAGTGGAAGGGATAAATTTCTTCCCATAAAACCACCTAAATTTTGTGAACAGAATATAAAGCTTGGAAAATGAATTTGTGTGTATTTCCAATACAGATAGAGGTGGTTAAAGGTCTTCCCAGTTCAGATAAATGGGGCAAAAGACATCCGTTAATTCAAATAGCTTTTAAATTTTTGATTGCATCATCTAAATTAAGTAAATTCTCACCCAGTGCCCAATCACGGTCATACCCAGAAGTGGCTGGTAGTTGAACCTGGGATCCAGAGGTGATTTCTGAAACAAAATTTTGATTCTTAAGGAGTTGAGGAAATTTGATTTTCCGCTATGCCTCGCGCGTGAAATTTGAGCGAGCACTGAAAAATGTCACTTTTGGTACTAGTAATGAAATATACGATTCTTACCTTGTGTCCAGTTGATGGCCCCTTCACAGTCGTAACCAGATTTAGCTGGGAGTGTAGATGCAGAGGTGCTCGCTGAAACAAAGGTCCATTAATAAACTCCAATGACATATTGACAGAAAATGTCAATCAGTACCGGCATAGACAAAAAGAATTTCAGCTGTGCTGCGGTTACCATAGGTTCTGGCGAACACCGCTGGGAGCGCCATGTAGTTACATCGTACCCGCTACATAAACTAACCGCAGCACGGCTGACAGTCTATATTTAATTCTTTTTGTCTATAGTACGGTTAATGTCATTGACAAAGT
Source organism: Macrosteles quadrilineatus (assembly GCF_028750875.1). Lineage (NCBI taxonomy): Eukaryota > Metazoa > Arthropoda > Insecta > Hemiptera > Cicadellidae > Macrosteles > Macrosteles quadrilineatus. Next base: position 33,371,209 of record NW_026542601.1, on the reverse strand, counting down.
ACTAGCCTATTTAATGAAGTAACCAAGCCTTGAGCTTTGATGGTCTTCATAACAGAAAAACTACCTACCTAAAACATTCAAATATTGCGAGATATTAGATTGAGCCATCTGAAAAAGGTATTTTGAAAGAAAGTCTTGTACATTCTGATCGTAGCATCTTCAATTAATTAAGAGAAGAAAAGGCACTAGCTCGAGAAATCTGGAGGCATTGTGTTGGCTAAGCAAAGTAACACCTAGGTGATTGGAACCATGGCACTAAGTAAGTAACAATTATATAATCATATTTCATAATTAAATAACTGGAGCCATAATTTCTTACCCTTGGACCAAGTGGCTCCTCCCGGTTGATACTCATTTGCAGCTGTTAATCCAGCGAGGTAGGGCATTCTAGGTGCCTGTCGAGCATTGGATGCAGTGACACTTGCTGAAACAAATTACAAGAACATGAGATTAAATATGTGTCTAATCCAATAAACTTGAGTGGATCTCACATGTTGTAGTACTGAATTTTTTGGGTAGATTAACTATTATGTGTTAGACATTGGGCAGGGGTGGAACAAAGGTAGGTTTTAGAAGTCATAAGCATGAAGCCAAGGTAAAAATATTACAAATAACATAAAAACGAACTTTCAATATCACCTCGACCGAAAACAAACGCTGAAACCAGTGATCTAAATTTATACATAATTTGCCTCAGGATTGATCTATTGACATAAAATGAGGTTACTAACCTGTCGTCAATCAGTCCTCTATTGTCTTGGATCCAAGACAATAGAGGACTGATTGACGACAGGTTAGTAACCTCATTTTATGTCGAGTTATCTTAACATTTTGCTGGAGACTCAACACTCAAGCAGGTTAATTTGGCAACAGATATTTGACTGTTTTATTGAGTTTCAAAATTGATGTAGTACCTATGTAAACTATGTATATACGTAGATGTGTGTATGTAGATTATGTATGTATATTTAATTATGTACCCTAGATACATTTCAAAAGGTCTTTTTAGGCTAACAGCGAGTTGGTAAGGAATCTTCATCCCACAAACTCAAATACATAGCATTCATGCACTTCCGATGAACCAACAAGAAAATACTTGATAAGTTAGTGATAGTTAAAATGTTACGTAATGCTTCAAGTGGCCCAATCAGTGGGTCATACTTTGAGCTCCACACCAATCGTTTCGCAAATATTTTTAATTGAAGAAAAAGGTAGAATATCTTGCCCTAGTAACAGTAACCTATAAACATCAACCATTACTTAATCATAATCAAAACAAAAAAAATCATTTCTTACCAAAAGCCTTTGTAAAGGCAGGATGTTCAGCAATTGGTATGCCAGGTGGGGGGCGAGATGGAGCTTTGGATTTAGTCAACGGAGAAGCTAAAACATGATGGGGATCAGGATATTAAATTACATAGTAATTTTCTGTTCACATGGAAAATAAATGACTGATTACTTAGCTGTGATTGGTTCAAACAGCCTTAACGTTTTTAAAATAATTCAAGGAATTATTAATGAGAATATAAAAACTCTTGTAAACAAAATTACACAAATGAAATAATAAAGAATGATCAATGCATTTAAACATGAGTACTCTTAAATTAATAGCTTTACATAATATAACAAATATGAAAAAGAATTTATAACAATAATATAAATTATGTATTGATATAGGTATATTATTTATTTATTTACACTTAGACCTGCACTATTAACATTAGCGGCAACGGCAACTACATAAATTATGTTATAATTGTGATCAATTTTGACCAGTCATCATGCAAGTTTCGAAATTGAGAGAATCAAAATCAGATCGATTTCATTTAGATTCTCCCTTAGGCCTGATGATGACCTGTGTGAATTGTTGATAATACAGTGAAGTGAAGTATTTAATGTATCACCTTCTAGTGAACTGTCACTGGGGTGTAGTGTCTAGATATATTAAAAACGTTGAAATATATATTTTAATTATACTCATATTTGTTATATATCATACCGTTTTGAAGTTCGCAAGTAAAGTAAGCCCTACAGCTTGACAACATCATGGTACTGAATCACCCGTAGGCCTACATCTAAGAGAGCTTTTACGAGTCAAAATTATCTTTTAAAAGAGGTATTTCATAACCATAAATTACTGAAATTGTATAAAACCATACCACAATTTTCTACAACACTTCCAGATGCTGCATCGTTCCAAGCTTTTTTAGCATAAGGCGACACAACATAGTTTTTAGGATCAATTGGTTTCAAGTCGGTATTCAGGATTTCTTCCAGGCCATTGCTCTGTCGTTGAGCCTCCTGCACCAAGCTAGATGACTAGAAACAAAAATTAATAGAAACAAAAATTAATCCATATTATATAAATCCCAAAGTAACCAAGAACTTTTAAGAAAACTAAAAGTCACACCCCCATAAACCACATACTTCAATAAAACTAATAAATTTCCCTTAAAGGTCATAATTCCTTTCTAATGGAAAATTTCCATATACCTAATGTTAAAAATACCTCGCAGCTCTGTACTTATTTGTTTGTTATTCTTTCAATTTATTACCTTATTAAAATCAGGTATGATTATTTCTTTATATTATACTGTATTCTGTTTTGTTTATTTCAGCTTAACTTAATCAATCAACAGTTTTACTAATACTTATGAAGTCAAACAGGGTGGAGCCCGTGGGTCAGGCCCGTTTTTGACCCTGTCAGCGCCCTAGGCACAACTAGTAGAAGCGCCCCTTTGCAATATATATAACAGGGTGTCCAACGACCGGAAAACCGTGAAATCCGAGACGAGTTTTTTAAGCCGGGGAATTATGTGTGAATGTTGTATTTCTACCTGGAATTTTCAATTTACCGAAATCGCATGAAACAGTGGCGTTGCCTTAACCACGGGAGACGATAATATGTCTACACACAGCCGATGATCAGAATTTTCCGCGATGGCAGAAGATATATGTCGATGATATCTACAGAGCTGCGAGGGATGATCAGAATATTGCCGCGATCACGGAAAACGATGATAATGTCCACACGACCGCAGAAAACAGCAAGAATTTTGCCACGATCGCGAAAGACAATGATGATTTCCACATGACTGCGGGGGATGATTACCATTTTGCCACAATCGCGGGAGGCGATTACAATGTCCACGACGGCGGGAGACAATATAATGATGTCTTCACAGCCACACAGGGGTGATCAGAATTTGGCCCCAATTGCGCAAGGCAATAATAATGTCCATACAACCATGGGGAAAGATATGAGTTTGAGTTTTGCCTCATTTGCGATAGACCATGATAATCTCCCCACAACCGGGATATGTTCATATATATTGCAGCGATCATAGAAGACAAATTAGTCTACACAAAAGCAGAAAATAGTCAGAATTTTGTCGCAATCGCGGGAGACGCTTACGATGTCCACACGGCTGCTAGGGATTATCAGAAGTTTACCACAATCGCATGCAAATACAAACACCAATATTTTATTTCCCAATTTTTTAGCACCCACCAAAAAAGCCAATTGTCTCGCGCCCTAGGCACGTTGCCTACCATGCCTATTCGGGAAATCGGCCCTACCGTGGATAACAGCTAGTATATCTTAATTTTCATTCTACAACTATACTGATGAAATCAGATTAGTAAGTGAAACACTTTCTATGACGACAAGAATGAGTCAAAACACAGGCATATGAGAGGATTTTTGACACTTCTGAGGTTTGTTCTTTCCACCGTCCAAACACTTAAAAGATGAAGGATTTGTCACCTTCACATTCACTAACTGTTAAAATTACAAATATTAAAAACCAGAAAACTGAGTTTGCTAATAGAATAATAGGCCTACACACAGTCCAGTAGAATTGTGTTAGAACTTTGGACAAACTAAGCTAAAATCCTTGAATAGAAATAAGTTAATAAAGTTAAAATCATGCAAATGTATACTTTTAATAATAGGCCTACTGTTTTATATAAGTTGGCCTATATTTTAATTTTTAAATTGAGTCTAACAATACGAGGGATTTCCTTCTTACAGTTACTGGTTCAATCATCTTTAAGGGTCGTTCAGTTTTCTTATGGTCAGTCTTCTCTTGTCTTAAGTCAGACTCTTTTCGCACGTAGGGGTGGAACTGAAAAAAATAGTTAAAATTAAGAGCAAATATCAGGTTAGTTAGACAAATGAATGAATGTCATAATCAATATTTAATGAGAGGGGCATTAGACTACATAATTATTTAATGTTATATTCTAATATCCTAAAGCAATGTAAGCGATGTGTCTGACAAGGCAACCTACCTAAACCCAGGTTAAGTAAAGCCGGGTTTACACTGTGCCAGTTGGTGAAACAATTGTCAGAAGACAGATAACTGGCATTGAAATTATTGGCTTCCTGTAAACACTTCAAGCCAATTGCCTTGTCAACTGCCTTCACAATTTCCCCGTAGGCTGAGGACAATGAGCTGGGCCCAGTGAGGCCCCCCACTCTTCGAAAACCCAGTTGTCGTGACAATTAATTGGCACAATGTAAACGGTATAGACCAATAGCGCTGTCTCGTCTTTTTGCAGTATCTTAATAGGTGAGTGAAAATTTAAAAACGTACGTTTTCAGGAAAAGCACTTTGCAAATTTTTTCCCCCTTTTTTCAAAACTTTTATTATTTTTTTTATTTCATTAACATTTGAAGTTTCATAAAATGTCCATGGTAACGCAATATCTTTGGTAGTTTTCTTTTTAAAGAGCATCTTTAGTAGAAAAACACAAAATCCTGTCACGACCATAACGGACGTTTAAATGAATATTTAAAATAGTTAATATTATTTTTATAACTATGTTTTGCTATAAACTAGTTTACTTTTATGACCATTATACAATAAAAAGGTCACTGAGCTTTTGGTATATTTGGTCTTTCTAGAAAAAAATAAAACAAACTCAAAAAATAGAAAAAAGCCAATAAAATCTTTTTAAGTTTGTATTACTCCGAAAAAACTTACCTGAGAACCGAAAAATCGTTATGTTTGTATAGAGGTGTGCTTCTTTTGTGTATAAAACATTTAAATATGACGATATTTTAATTTTTGAAATTTTTATGATAGAAATCATAAACGTGATGGTCAGGGACAAGCGGTACGGTCGTGAATTGTCTGGAATAATCTAAATCTTTCCAAACAATCCTTCAATTATACTGTTAGTTATAATAAAACTATGTGTTTCAATTGAACTAAACTGTTCAATTTACAATTATACTAAAGTTATTGTCACGACCAAACACACTATAATCCATAAGGCTGGATTGGTCGTGAAAAAAACCGCGATGGTCGTGAAACTTTGGTCGTGAAATTACGTGTTATTTGGCTCTGTTCTGGCGGTAGCCCTGCACCTCATGTTCGAGGATACAAAGTGGACTTCTAGGTTAATCTAGCAATTGAAATATCTTATAAACAAAAATTAACACCATGTCTACTTCATCGAATGGCTACGTACGGTCATGGACACACCAAAATTACAAAAAACACAATCTTTCCTTTATTGATCTTGTAATTCCTCCTTTCAACTCAAAACGACCGGCACTACAATCCTGACGTACACCCCGAACTAGTCTCTAAAACCAACTGACTCCATCGACGCCAGGCTTGCCACTGTCGTGCTCCAAAGTTGAAAAATTTTCCCAAATGGTCGTGACGCCAAATCGAGGGACAGACTTATTTTGTCATGGTAGTCAGTCTGCAATGACAATAAAATTATAATATGCTCCTTTTTTGTAAGTTTAATAACCATTGATGACATAAAAATATGGCTTTATATATTTCGGCATGAATAATTAGTCTAAAAACAGCGTGAAAGTTGGAAAATGTACCCTAGGGACACGTCATGGTCGTGAATTTCGAGACTTTAAAAATACGAAAAAAATACCTAGAACCTATTTAAAACCAAATAAATGTGTGTAACATGTTGCCCCCATCCCAAAAAATATTAAAACACATAATAATAAACTACAAATCCAGTATCTACGAAGTAAAAGGCCAGGGACATAAAAACGTACGTTTTTAAATTTTCACTCAGGTATTCTAACTTAGTTCACTGTAAAATGCCTAGGTAAGTGTGTGAACAGGTTCTCGTTCAACTTGCCTGGCCCACGATAATTCTGCAACCACGTGATGACGATTGGCTAAGACCCAATCGCTTACTGGCATCGTGTAATCTCGGCTTTACCTAAGTTACATTACAACACTAGGCCTAGGTGCCTACATTAGCCTATAGCGCAACTTAACCCTTCAGTAGGCCTACATGCGCGGCTTATAGTACCACCTATACATGCGGGCGGACTGACAGTCTGTGTTACTTCTTACTTACTGGAAACACTCCTTTATATAGGCCTACCCTAACTAAAAAAGTTCATATAGCATCAAAATTTCAAATAATCCAAATATAGGTAAATAGGCCTAGATAGGCCTAATAGATAATTTTCAAAATTAATTAGGCCACAAATAACTTAGGCTATTTCAAATTTAAAATGTCCCTATTGAAAACCAATCAGTCAATCGCTGGCCTGTTCTTCATCCTCTTGAAACATGACACGCCTTTACACCCTCGTTCTTAGGCCAACTGACCCTAAGACGGTCAAAACACCGCCATTGTCCTTGAAAAGGTATAGTGGGGGAAGGTAGATAGCACATCATGTCATTTGCTCGCGGATTCACTTAATTTCAGTGCACTTTTTCAAATGTGTGGACTCTTGGGTCCGTGGCGCATGTAGGCCTACTGGAGGGTTAAGTTATAACTTAGGTGTAGTGATGTGACGAGTAGAGTTGGCGAGTCGAGTTGACTCGAGTCAAGACCCGAGTCGAGTCAACTCGAGTCATCTCATTCACAACTCGAGTTGGTACGAACTCGTACGGAGATTGCCGAAGCTACACGAGCTCGTAACCTTACGAGTCCGACTCGCAAAAGCCGAGTCAAGAAACCGAACTCATACGGAGAAAGCCGAACCTTAACGAACTCGGGACGTAACGAGTTGACTCGAGTTTACTCGCACTCGCTTTCGGCCAATAGCGTCACAGCTTTACGAGTCAACTCGCATAGATTCAACACTATTGGCGGAACGCGAGTTGAGTTGACTCGTATAACTGAAACCCTATTGGCCGAGTGCGAGTATAACCCTACACAATCCACAAAACGAACTCGTACGGAGAATGCCAAAGAACTCGGAACGTCTCGAGTCGAGTCGACTCGACTCGTAAAGCTGATACGCTATTGGCCGCTACCGAGTCGGCCGACTCGCAAAACTATAAGTTAACCCTATTGGTCGACTCCGAGTCGTTGCAGACTCACATGATGCATTGGTTTCGGGTCGAGTTTCGAGTTGAGTCTGACTCGACTCGTAACTCGAGTTCACGGCAGTTGGCGAGTCGAGCCACTCGAGTCAGGAAAGTACCCGACTCATCACATCACTACTTAGGTGCATAAAACTTAGGCCCTAGTTTAGACTTTTAAATTAAGCAAGACTCAAAAAAGCTTTCTAGCCTTAGGTGCAGGCCTAAAACTGTCTCACAGATAATATAACCCCTACTCCCTGCCAATTCTAGGGCTGTGCCCTATAGCCTAAACTGAAGGCTTTCAAGAAATGGCTTGCCTAAGTTAAGTTTAGGCTACACTGCAACAATTCTTCAAAAGTGGGTTTGTATCCTCTCTCATGCAAAACTAAGCGGAAGCCTCAGTGTCTGCTGTGAAACATAGTAGGGAAGCTACATAACTTAATAAAAGTTGGTAAGTTACACAAAGGCCTAGGCCTAACTATTAATTACCGGTAACTTAAGTTATATAAATCTCTAGTTTAAGTTTAAACTTGTCAATTACAACATTGTAAGTAACCTGAAGTAATAGGTACTTACTAAGTAAGTAGTAGGCTAACTTAAGTTAGTATGAAGTAAGACTAAACATTTTTTATCTGTGATTCTGAATTCTGCACTTTGTTTATCTATAGCCAAGGCCTATTAGTTGAACTGAAATGCCATTAGCTATGTTAGATTATCATAACTGATAAAAAAGTTCTAATAACTCACCGAATAAGACGCCATTACGTTAGTAGAATGAATGTAAAATAGAAATGAATAGAAAACTCACTCAATCTAACTTATATATTATTTTAGAATTGTATATCCAAACTGAGTTTTTACAGATAAAAATGGCGCCGAGCAGTGAGCAAGCAAACAACAGCAAACAAAACTTTGAATACTTTGTTGACGTTGTTCTTTTTCTTTTCTTCTTTCATTTCCGTTACCATCGTTTTAGTTTTAGGTCTTTGGCCGCCTTGCTTTATAGCACAGCAGTAATATATTAAATCATAGATAAAAAAGAGTCCCGTTTTATCTATGATAAAACTAGCAGTTACCCGGCGTGCGTTGCTGCGCTAACAACTATTATTTTAAATGATAATTTGTTGTTTACAATCTATATATATTTATATATTTTCTAGTAGAGTACCCGTCCTTCGTACGGGATTGGCATGTAAGTATAAAATGCTTATTGCATGTATACTCAAGCTTTGCATTTACAATGGGGGAGGGCACAGTTTGATACAATTTCCGTCATTAAATTTACGGTATACTATAGCATAGATAAAACATACTCCAGTCTAAGGGAGTATGTTTTATATATGCTATAGTATTACACATCTACCATCATAGCCATAATGTTCTACCACTTCAGCTAAACAGTTAGAGAAAAATAAATTATTAAAGATTCGCAAAATATCACAAATTATTCATTAAATTAAAAACATAAACATAAGTGTAAACAATCCAACTTTGACAGTTCTCATTTCTTATCACGGTTTTTGTTGTTGTTGCTTGGTTCAAATTAGCGGTTTTCATAAATGCAAAAAATATAGCTTTGCTGCACCCTGTTGGTAAATCTTATAACTGTTAATGCTTTTGCATAAAAATAACCAACTTTTTTAGTTGAAACAGCTGACTAAATTCTTTAATCCTATAATCTAATACGAGCAATGTTTGCTTGTATGTATGTATGCTTGCTTGCTTGCAGAAAGATCTCGAAAACGGCTCCGACGATTTTCTTCAAATCTTGTAAATAGTTTATTTTTGGCCTAAAAACGAGTTTCATGCAGTTAGAACTGCCAACAAAAATCTAATTACGTAGAAAAACGAAACTAAAAGTCACATTTTTTTAACATTAGTCTTATGGGTTGCTAAGTAACCATGTTGGTTGAATTAAATAACAAACAAAAAGTAAACAAAAGACTTGAAGTTGTAGCATGTGTTCATAATAAGCCAACTACGCACAGTATACTAGCAAATTACAAATACAGTACAAAAGGGAAAGCATTACTTGTTAATAATCTAGCAAAGATTATACCTCATTTACTCTGAGATTATACTAAAGATTACTCGATACATTGTAGCATTTGCAGTCAAGGGTAGCAGTGCGAAGTCTGGGATCTGTTTATGACGATTAGATTAAGGTATCTGCAATCCTAAAATGCTATGGGAAGAGAAGGAAACAGGTCCGCGACGTAGGTAGTGTTGAAGGAAGTAGTAAAGGCAATAATAAAAAATGGTATGGGAAGGGAAGGAAACAGGTCCGTGACGTAGGAAGTGGTGAAGGAAGTAGTTTAAAGGCGAGCTGTCCGGAGTGTGGGGACTGCTTATGACGATAAGATAAGGGTATGGGCAATCCTAAAATGCTATGGGAATAGAGGGAAACAGGTCCGTGATGTAGGAAGTGATGAAGGAAGTAGTTTAAAGGCGAGCAGTCCGGAGTGTGGGAACTGTTTATGACGATTAGATTAAGGTATCTGCAATCTTTAAATGCAATGAGAAGGGGGGGAAACAGGTTTTCGACGTAGGAAGTGGTGAAGGAAGTAGTAAAGGCGAGTAGTATGGAACGTGGGAACTATTTATGACGATTAGATTAATGTGTCTGCAATTCTGAAATGGTATGGGAAGGGAGGAAAACAGGTCCGCTAAGATGGAAGTGGTGAAGGAAGTAGTCAAGGTGAGCTGTCCGGAGTGTGGGAACTGTTAATAACGATTAGATTAAGGTATCTACAATCCTAAAGTGCTATGGGAATGGAGAGAAACAGGTCCGCGACGTAGGAAGTGGTGAAGGAAGTAGTAAAGGCGAGTAGTATGGAGCGTATGTTTATGACGATTAGATTAAGGTGTCTGCAATCCTAAAATGCTACGGGAAGGAAGGAAAACAGGTCCGCGACGTAGGAAGTGGTGAAGAAAATAGTCAAGACGAGCTGTCCAGAGTGTGGGAACTGTTTATGGCGATTAGATAAGGGTATGGGCAATCCTAAAATGCTATGGGAAGGGAGGGAAACAGGTCCGTGACGTAGGATGGGGTGAAGGAAGTAGTCAAGGAGAGCTGACCGGAGTGTGGGAACTGTTTAAGACGATTAGATTAAGGTATTTGCAATCCTAAAATGCTATGGGAAGGGAGGGAAACAGGTCCGCGACGTAGGAAGTGTTGAAGGAAGTAGTCAAGGCGAGTAGTCCGGAGCGTGGGAACCGCGACGTAGGAAGTGTTGAAGGAAGTAGTCAAGGCGAGTAGTCCGGAGCGTGGGGAACTGTTTATGACGATTAGATTAAGGTGTCTGCAATTCTGAAATGCTTTGGGAAGGGAGGAAAACAGGTCCGCTAAGTTGGAAGTGGTGAAGGAAGTAGTCAAGGCGAGCCGTGTTTAGTTTGGGAATGGATTTATGTATCTCCAATACTAAGACTGCTTTCAGAGTGATGATTTTTCCCCCGAGCAAAGCTCGGTCCCCAGGTACTTACCTTTAAATACGAATACTCATAAGGTTAGCATGGGGAACTACAGAGCCACTGGGGTGGAGCCCGAAAGAATTTTTGAGATAAGAATATGCCTATATATTAATCGGGAATGTGAGCTATCACCATGCCAAATTTCAGGAAAATCCGTCCAGTGGTTTATGCGTGATTGAACTTCAAACAAACAAACAAACACACAAACTTTCACATTTATAATATTAGTAGGCCTAAGATGAGATGGTGTGTGTTTGTGTGTGTACGTCTGTCTGTTACCTAATAACGCAAAAACCACTGAACCAATTGAAATAAAATTTTTATATGAAAGTAGCTTATATACCTGGTTAACATATAGGCATATTCCTGTTATTATATTTCCCTTGGGCTACGCCCCACGTGCATCCAAAGTTTCAATGTTTACATTTTGGGAAGAATGTAAATAGTAAAAAATATTAACTGAAGTCAACTGTAAATACACTATATAATTTGACAGTTCAAACAGCAGAGGTTAAGAGGTAGAGGTTCTGCTCCAAAGATTTTAATGTTTTTATGATTATGAGAATAGTTTAATTAAAATATTTATGAAAATATACTTATTTTAATGGAAACAGGAAGATCAATTCAAAATGTATAAATCTTTTGGAATAATTTTGATATTGTAGTAGCTTTTTGTTTACAAATTTGAACTGATAAACAAATATGTTTGGATCAGGATCTGCTGGCTGGCTTCAAAGAAACTCGAGCGTATTTTTCTTAATGTTTAATCCTCCTAGGGGGAACCTCACTGGGAGGTTTGTTTTTGTACTTCCCTTCCCAGACTTTCTCCTCAAGACATCCCACGGATATTGCGAAGGATATGCAAGATATCCCATATAAGTTAGTAGTCTAGTCCTATGGTCAACCTGGGATATCCCCGGATATTCGCAGGAATGCGTATAATGTCCCCACCCAGGGGATGTCTCACGGATAAGCTCACATCACATCCTATGAGGTCATCCCAGGGTAGTCCTCAGGACATTCTCATATGGGACTACTATGGGATGTTCCTGGGGCCATTGGGCCTAGACATAAAAACGCAAAATAATAAAGATTTAATATTAAAAGCTTAATTATCAGTTGAGTACATTGATTCAATAGTTAATAAACACAAATTTTGAAAAAAGGAGAAAACCTTTTTGGCCCAGACGCGTCTCGAACCTGGTATCTTCGCCATGAGCCTCGTACCTTACCTATAAGCTATCTGTGATTGATGATTATATAAGAGTTTTCAAGTGGTCAAAGAGTAGCCGCGACAGTTGCAATGGTCGCGATATTTAAAATGTCGATATTTTGACTTCGATATTCTTTTGACATCGATGATTAAAGGCCGATATGACTATCGATACTAATATCGATGTTACTCTGTTACTGGTTCGGTCCGATTCGATGTCCCTTGTCCCTCAGAAATCAGAAATCAGAAACTTTTTATTGCCCTTGTCCCGCCTCCCGAACTCCCGAGTCCCGCTCGGATAGCGCTGGGTTCACAACTATATGGTAGGCATACGGTTAAGTATCGATCGTCGTAGTATGAAACACGTATGAAAACAACTACTATCGAATATCGTAAATCGATTGGCTTCCATAGCGCCAACCAACCAACCAAAACGTAAACAAACCAGTTTAGCTGCTAACTCATGTTTTCCAATTTTTATTTTATTAATAAAAATGTCATCGTATTTAATTATTAATTGTTTAATGCAAAACAGATTGTAAATAAACTTTGTCAAAAAAAAACCAAACCAACCAACACCGACAGACAGAAGAGAGAAGACAAGAGATTACAAAAACTACTAGCACTAGCCTAAAAGGAGAGGAGAATATTTGATTTAATTTATTCCAACATTGTTCCTTTTGATCAGTTTCATGGTGCATAGTGCATTATTATGGAGGAAATATGCAAAGGTCATCTAAACGTTTTTAAAAGTAAGGGGGTGGTAATTTATCTGGCGTTAATTGCGCAAGTTACTGGAATATTAATTTTAAAATTCCTCCGTAATTTAAGTTCTTATATATTCATCATGCTGGTTATCAGCCTTACTGTAATTGGATAATAAACATTTTCATTGGCAAATTGTATGCCAGGTTCAGATATTATGTTGTACTTATTTATTTGCATTCACTCTCACTGTAATATCTGCAGACTTTTGCTAAACATCTCTCGTCTGTCTTTAGACCACCATCAGGGTCTCCCTCATATGAAGACTCAAATACAACTCTCTCATCTCTTACTGGGTTTTCTGTATCATGTGAAGAAGTTGAAGCTGTCTTGTCCTCTCTGAATGCTAATAAAGGAGCAGGACCCGATGAGATTTCTCCATCGCTACTCAAGTACTGTAGCTCTATTCTTGCACCGCACATAACAATCTTCTTTAATTCATTTCTTTCATCTGGTGTTTTTCCTAACTGCCTGAAGACAAGCTTCGTTGTACCAATTTTAAAGAGTGGCAATCCCTCGGATATCAAGAACTACAGGCCTATAGCGATTCAGCCAACGCTTGCAAAAGTGTTTGAGTCTCTGGTTCTTACTCGGCTGTCTTTCTTTGCCAGAAGTTTTCTGTCTACAGCTCAACATGGATTCTATAGTGGCAGATCATCAACGACCAACTTAATAACATACCATGACGACATTATCTCAGCTTTCAACAGAAACCACCAGGTGGATAGTGTGTACATAGATTTCTCGAAGGCGTTCGATAGAATCAGCCATGATCACCTTATGGCAAAGCTTGGTATTTTGGGAGTGGCTGGACCTATGCTGAAGTGGTTTCGGAGCTATATTAGTGGACGCTGCCTTATTGTGAGATATAATGGGTCTGAATCTGAAGCCTTTCCTGTGTTATCTGGAGTGCCACAGGGCTCTCTTTTGGGTCCTGTACTGTTTTCAATCTTCATTAACGACCTAGCCCAGGCTGTCAAGCATTCAAGAATGTTACTGTTTGCAGACGATGCTAAAATCTATAAGGAAGTAACAACGGACTTTGAATGTGAGGAGCTGCAGGGTGACTTGGACAATGTGCTGCGGTGGTGCTCGGAGAATGAGATGGAGTTGAACATATCTAAGTGCGTTGTACTCTCTTTCTCTCGGCGCACGAATGTAATGGTGTTCAACTATACCTTATTTGGTTCGACTCTCCACCGATCCTCTATAGTGAAAGATCTCGGAGTAACTGTTTCCTCGAATCTAAGTCCAGAACCTCACTTGAGAAACATAAGTAAGAAGGCTTATTCTGCTCTGGGATTTGTTGTCAGAATGTCTCGAGATGGGTTTTCACCTCATGCCCTAAGGACTTTGTATGTGCAGCTGGTCCGCCCTTTGTTGGAGTACTGCTCGCCAGTTTGGTCACCATACCTGATATGCCATGTTGATCTTCTCGAGGGTGTACAGAGAAAATTTCTCCGAGTACTTGGAGTGAGTCTGGGCTTTCGCTACCTTGAAGTACCACTGGATGAGATGAAACGTCGGTTTGGACTTCTTCCTCTGAGTTCGAGACGCAAAATCTTTGATCTGCTGCTCTTAAAGAAGATCATCACAGCCTCGGTCGATTCACCAGATTTGCTGAGCAGGGTTGATTTTCGTTGTGCTCGGGTGGTTCGATCCAGAGGTCTCTTTGAGAGAGCTCATTGTTCGACACAGTATTCTTACCACAGTGCTCTGCCTCGCCTTCATCGTCTGGGAAACAGCCTGCCCAGTTACATCGACCTGATTCAGTTCTCCGAGAATCGCCTTAGGAAAGAGCTAACCAACTTCTACTCGTCAGAGGAGCATGTGCATGTTTGATTTTTTTCTTTTTAATTAGCTTTTTGTTAGGAGTGTGGCGATGACTTAGTGTTGGGGCCGTCGACTCCCCTCACTTCCGAGCCAGTGAGTGCATGTTTCTGTGCAAGAGTGTGTGGTAGTGTTGGGGCCGTCGACTCCCCTCACTTCTGTGCATTTCATATTTATTAATATTTATGGTCTATCTTGTTGTTACCTTTATTGTTAAGTTTTTTATTTTTGTTCAGAGTTTACCATACCGTTTGCACATTGTTATCTTCTGTAAATTTGCTGTTTTTGCCTCCACACTATGTATTTATTTTGTAGTTATTCATAGTTGTTCATATTTTTTGGTTTGCTTATTGTTAGTCTCTACTTCGTTAATATTTATTGTATTATTGTTCCTGCATGTTAACTAGTCTTTATTGCCACTTGCTGTGATATTTATCATATATTTATTTCTCAACTCTGTTTTGTTAATTAAGTGTAGGTAGTAGCTTTGACTATTATTACGTCATTTTTTTTGGCCATCTCTATATATAAGCAATGTAAAATGTAAAATGGTGTTTACCGTATACAAATAAATAAATAAATAAATAAATAAATAAATATTGTGAATAAAATTATGGCCTTCCGTCGTCAAGGGCACATTATGACGTTTGACGACAGACATAGGAGCTATAGGAGCAGCTGCAGCAGAAGGCACCAAGGCAATAGTTTACTATTCCACCATGAGTATGAGACAGCCGGGTGCGGTGAGCCAGAGCCGATGCCGATACTAGAAGTCGATGTCTGTCATCCGGTAGAAAACAAGCTCGATATTTAACCGAATGCCTACCATATCGTTGTTGTGAACCCAGCGCTATCCCGTCCCGACCCGACCCGACACTCAGACTCAATCAGCCTCAGCAGAATCAGCTATCTAGTATCTATGGCTTCGGCTCGGCTTCGCTGGCTAAAGAGGTTTTCATTGAGCCCAGTCTTTGTTCTTTAGTAATGAAATAATACTAACTAGTATAATTAAATAATACTGCGGTCATTGACTCTTCACTCACTATCCTAGTAGTAATAAATAAATAGTAAAGTAAAGTAACCAAACCATGGCTGGCAACTATTTGATTGCTGGAGTTGTGGGAATTGTTTTTGCTGTTGGGGTTGCTCTTTATGAAGCATTTAAGGAGAGGGAGAGCCGCAAAGAAAGACAATATGATTATTATGGACAAAATCGAAAAGAGCATCTGCATCGTGATCCAAGGTAATTAACTATCTCTAAGCTTAACTTAGGGTACCTAAGTTATCTCTTCTGTTTTTTTTTTTGTATGCCAGGCCTAGGCTACATGACGTTTAGGCCAAGCTTAAATCCCAGTTCCATTGATGTAGTATGCAACTTAGCTAATTTCAATATCAATATCCTAACTTTAAAGTTAAGTTAGATCCTAGGCTAGAGGTGTACCCATTTCAGGTACAGTATACTCCCCTCTTATCCGGACCTTTTAACCGGACATCGGTTTAACCAGACTACACTCGGCAGAAATGACATCTCTTTAACTGGACTATTTTATCAGCACATCGGTTTAACCGGAGCAGATCTGCAGGAAGTGGGTGGTACTGAAACAACTGTTCTCGTGGGAAACATTGAGACCAATGATCACGTCGTGTGTCTCAATACAATGCTCTCCTAAATTTAAGTCATATACTGCATACAGTATGCATTTAAACTGGTTATCCGGACTGGCCCCGGTCCTTAGGAGTACGGATAAGAGGGAGTCTACTGTAGGTAGCCTAGGCCTAGTATGTAGACCAGGCAAATTGTCCCAAAAAATCGTCTAAAGCTGGCAAGTCTTTTAATATCTTTTGGAGGTCCCAAATAATATGAAAATGGAGAGCTCTCTCCAGTGACCTGAACGCAGCCTAGGGGTTCCACAGGGATCTGTTCTTGGACCTGTGCTCTTCCTAATTTTTATTAATGACCTGGGGACTGAGGGAAGAACTTAATGTTCTTTGCCGATGACACTAACCTCATCACAAAGTAGTACCGACCAACTGCAAATTGGAACACTCAAAATCCTTGACGAAGCTAAAGCCTGTTTCCTTAATGGTAACTTAAGCTAAAAATAAATAATGACAAAACCCAGGAACTGACATGGGCAAAAACTTGAAAACAGGACAATTGCTGTCCCCAGCATTTGAAAAAAATTATACTTACCTACATTAATAAATCTTATATTTTTTGAAAGTTTGGTCTTTGTAGTTCATAAATATAATGTTTTTAAGTCTGAAATTAATTTATATAATTAATTATTACTAGAAGAGAAATTTGGGGACAGGTTTTTGTGTAATGTGGGTCACACACAAAATCCTAAGTTTTGACACAGTTAGCTTGAAAGAATTATGGTAGGCTAATTATGATTCCATTAGCTTTTTAGGTTACCAAATAACAGTCAAGTGTGAAAAATATAATAGTTTATGAATATATTTGATGTTAAAAGCTCAAATAAAACTGTAATAAATTTGTGGACATGATTTCAGGATCTCTCTTTTTCCTTTATCCAACACACAATAGCCTACTTATTATAGGTTGTTTTTTGGTTTTTTTCAAATAATGTACTTATAAGTACAATTTCCAATTATAAAACGACCATTTGAATTAGTGGTTTTTATTATATGGCAACAAAAACTTTGTGACCCACCATTACAAGAGTGACCCAAATTACAGCTAATGTAGGTCACGTGACTGACATTACATGTAATGCAGGTAACAAATTTTCAGCTGGATCCATTAACTAACATCACAACAGAGGTGTCAGCAATTTGTTAATTACAGTAATGCATAATATTAGTAACGCTGTGTCACCTTTTGATTTTATCGTCTGCTAATGATAGGTCACATCAGACTGAGCGAGGTTCGTAATTTTCTCGCTAATCTCGCAGCCAAACTCTGGCCGCCCAGATTGTCATATAGTCTCCACAATCGGAATATTTATCGTAAAGAAAATAAATATAAGCAATCACCAATCATATCGTGGGTTACTGGAAAAAAAAAATTCTCGACATTGAAAACTCATAAGAGAAGTAATTTGGGTCACAAAATGTACGAAAAGTAATGCTGGTCACACCTCAGATCCTCAGATTTTGTGACTGACATTAGCGTGACCGATATTAGCATTTTTACTCTCGTCATTGACTAAAACGAAACATGGTGGCATAGTTCCCTTCGCAAGCTATTATGTTTGATTTAATATTTGTTTTACTTATATTTTCTTAGTTTTCAATAACTTATTCACCTTATTGTCACAGTTATCAAGGGTACCGAGCATTACGCAAAAACTTAACGCTAACAAAACAGGTTTTAAAAAACGACTTACCGGTTAACCTGCAAAGCCTGGAGTCACATCGCGTCTGACCTACCACACCCACATCTAACAAGGAACTGAGAGAGGGCGAAGTCTTGTTCCACCCGAAGTCGAGAAGGTTCAATGACCCGACGAGAACCGGTCCCAACCCTCGAACCCAGCATTACGTTCCCGGCTGGGGACGCGACTTTTAACGCCCGCTATTGCCGTTATATTTAATTAAAAAGTCCGTTTGATGTATTTTTATAATCTTTTAACATTATTCATCAATTTAAAACCAAATATTACAACAATATCGTCTTAATACTACTGAAGAGGTAGGGTTATTGTATCCAACTTCTAATCTTGGGGACAGGGTTTTTGCATTAAATGTAGACAACATGAACTTTTTAAACACACTTTTCTTTATTAAATACAACAAAAACAAATACAAATTACACATTTTTATATAAAGTAAAGTATGATAAATTATTTAAAACCATTAGAAGTAAGAAATACATGACAGAAGAGAGATAATTAGCTGGGGACAGCAATTGTCCTGTTTTCAAGTTTTTGCCCACATGCAGTCTAAAACATCAGAATCTACAACAACAACCTGTGAAACTACTCGGTTTTTGGCTGGATGGCAATTAAGTTGACTTGGGAAACACATGGTAGGTGAGTTAGATGCCAGACTTTCCAGAACGGGTTTCCTTCTAGGCCTAAGGAATCTATAAAACTTGGTCACTGATTCCAACTTAAAATTAGCCTAAGTTATTACTGTAGGCCTATGGCCTCTTCCACAGTCTAATGAGCTACGGTGTCATTATCTGGGGGCTCGCTTCGGAGACAAGAAGCATTCTAAAAACTCAAAAGGATATGCTATAAGAGCCATATCGTCCAGCGCAAGGCATGAACACTGTAGGTCAATGTTCCGTGACTTAGGAGTGATGACCGTTACAGGCAATTAATAGGCCTATACAACTGTCTGGTACATTTTAAGGAAAACAGGCAACCTCAGCTCAGGCCCGTTTTTGACACTGTCAGCGCCCTAGACACAACTAATAGTAGCGCCCCTTTGCAATATATATAGGGCCTACAGGGTGTCCACTGACGGGGAAAACCGGGAATCCGAGAATTATGCTTGAGTTTTTTAACCGGGAATTATGCGTGAATTTTGTATATCCACCTGGAGTTTTCAATTTACTGCCATCGCGAATGACAACAGTGTTGTTTCCGTGACCGCGGGAGTCGACACTAAACACACGGCCGCGAGGGATTATCAGCATTTTCTGCAATGGCAGAAGACGATGATGATATCTACAGAGCTGCGAGGAATGATCAGAGTATTGCCACGATCACAGAAGACGATGATAATGTTCACATGAATGCAGGAAACAGCAAGAATTTTTCCGCGATTGCGGAAGACGATGATGATCGCCACACGACTGCGGGAATGATAAACATTTTGCCGGAACCACGGGAAACAATAATTACGATGTCTTCACAGCCGTGGGAGACGATTACGATAACTACAGGACCGCTGGAGATACAATAATGAATTCTGTGTAAGGAGTTTGAGCTTGTCAAAAAAGCCTCTGAAAAATCTTTATCATGTGTGCTAATATAGGTACTTTTTATGTAAGCCTACCACTGCAGGCCAAAATATCTTATTTTGTTAGTCCTCGAAAATTACCAAGCTATAAGATACAACGAGTTGTTAAGCCAAGTTCACATTAAAAGCATTTCCAGCGTGCACCTTAATCTAGAGAATATACATTTATCTATCTACTAAATTGTTACTCCTTCGTTGTTCTCAAAGGTTCTGACATATTTTGGTTAGTTCTTTAAAAAATAAGTTATAGACAATAATAAATAGCTATGCTAACTTCACACTTCCGGTTTCCAGCTCGCTCCTTCGTCTGATGAAAAATTCCTTTTTTCTGAGGTACAAGCATTACCCCGGACAATCTTGGTTTTACTGTAGCTTCTTCCCTATTAGAGAAATTCACTAAAAACAGCTTACCTATTTTACAATCAACCCTAAAAATATTTTTATTTTTATGAATGTGATTCAGCAGCAAAAATATTTAAGTTAATATTCTTGTAATTTATTACACATGGGAGCGAATGGAAGTAGCTCACTGTTACCAAATAATATGGTAGTGCTTATTACATTTTTGTAAATTAAATGTTTATTTTCCTACCGTCACCCGACAAAGTTGGCTTCCTTGTACTGTTTATAGCACAGAAAGCTGCTAATTGCTGCACATTTATACTTTGCCGTACGGTTTATACTTTGTCGTACGGTTTATACTTTGCCGCACATCAGGATTCCAACGAAACAACACAAAACAGTGTGATTCTATTATGCACGTAATCCGTGTTCGCTTGGAAATAGGTTGGCAACACTTAAAGATAATAATACTATGAGCAGCTGATTGACTATTATAACTACGATTTAACCTGTCATTTCGTGTTTATAGTTTCGGTATTTCTGAACTTTCTGGACTTTTCTTTTAAAAGTTTTTAAAACATTCCTACGATCTTAATAAACAAGAAAATACCTTTAAAGCATTTTTTTTAGGCGTGGAGACCACTTCAAATTACAAAAACATACGGAACTATATTCTCAAAACGCGGAGCACATTTCTTGCCGAGGAAAAATAGCGGAGTGATACGGACCACGGGTACTACTTTCTCTAGGGCACCATTTGTGTTGCCATCTGAACCTAAAAACGTGTTGTATAGTGTTTGAAAGACTAATTATTTATATGCTTTATAGTGACTGTAGGAAAAACACGAGTGTTACACGAGACTGTAACACGAGTGAAAAAGGCCTTTGCTGCACTCGAGATCATTCCGTAAACATTGCTCTCGTGTGCAGCAAAGTGCCACTTTCACCACTAGTTACACAAATAACTATTTCATTTTTCAGGTCTCCCCCTGTGCAGAAACAAGCCGTATGCGGCTATTGTAGAGGACCATTGGCTAAAGAAAACATTGACAGACTGAGCTGTGGACATATATTCCACAGTCGCTGTATTGCTGGGGTAAGCCTAACTATGTTGTTACTAATGTTTGTTTTAAAAAATGCTGAGATTGTCACTTGAAATCTTAAAGGGTCTGTTAAAGGAGGCCTTTATGTACCATGTGCCAGTTGGTCCTGAAATACATGGTATTAATTTAAGCCCAAATGTTCAAAGCTTGTATGTTAGGTTTGGTAAACCTAAATTTAAACTGCATAGTACCTACAGTAATATCAAATTAGGCCTAACTCTGTGATGTAATTGCTACAAGACCATGGGTGTTTACGGTACAAGCATGGTGGTTACAGTACAAAGCAATCCTCCCACGGGATTTCCTTTTGATTACCTAGCGTAACACCTTTCCAGGTGAGTTGCGTACAATACTTTTTGCCACACTACCAGGCACAAATATAGAGTGTAAGATAAGCATAACTCATACATAAATTACAATAACCCTTTAATATTTCTACTCATCTTTAGGAAAAGTAATGATTTAAATACTTTCCCGTAGGAGTGAAAGTGCAACATCTCTGCCCAAACATGTCTAATATTAAAACTTAGCTTTGTTTGGAATAAGAGCCCATTGAATAAACTTATGTTTTTATGAAGGAGTAAATTTACCATTTTCCAGCTAATTTTACTGCACTCCAGCTGACTTACGCTTAAACTTCAACTGATTTTACCAAACTTTTTCTGAAATCAACGACTTTCTGGTCTACAAAGAGAACAGAAACCAGCTGCTTCCTGTGTAGTGAGGCAAACGTTTTAAGTTTTAATAAAACAATGCATTTACTTCTCTTTAACCAACATATTGTATATTTCAATCTTTAAATTTAAATAATAGTATATTTCACTACTAGTCACGAAAGTGACCCATTTCGGGGAAACACTATTAAGCCCCGAAATTAAACTTTTGTGATGAGTATTGAACGATTCTTTTTATCATGATAAAAAAAACTACTTCTTAAAAATATCTTAAAAACTTAAAAGTAACTTTAATAATCCATTCGTTTTTCTAATCTAAACACGATTGGCTGTACAATTAATTTTGGTGTAAAATTCTGCTGATTGTAACTTTGTTAATGTCAGACAAAGTATTGTTTGTGTAGCGAAAGTAATGTTTATGTAGTGAAAGGAATGTTTATGTAGTAAAAGGAATGTTTATGTAGCAAAAGTAATGTTTAGGTCAGGAAAAGTCAGCTGAGATCACTATTTGTTTTCTGTGTATGGAAATTGAAGATTTTCGAAGATCCCAGCTGTATGGAAATGGGCTATTTTCAAATACAGGGTGATGAAAAAACATTTAATAATTGAGCGGAGCGAGCGAAGCTCTTATACGTCGACTCTTATGCATTTCGTAATACGCAAACTCCTCCTAGATGGCTGAATCAATCGTTTTCAAATTTTGCATGGTGATAAAGACCATACCGGTGAATATAATCATAAATATAATCAAATGACGACACTAGCTTGAGGTCCATGACGTAGAAAATGGTGAAGTAGTAAAGGTGAACAGTACTTCAATTCTAAAATGCTATGAAAAGGTATGGAAACAGGTCCGTGACGTAGGAAGTGGTGAAGTAAGTAGTAAAGGCGAGCTGTTCGGGGTGTGGGATCTGTTTATGACCAATAGA
The DNA here is from genome assembly GCF_028750875.1 of Macrosteles quadrilineatus. Classification (NCBI taxonomy): domain Eukaryota; kingdom Metazoa; phylum Arthropoda; class Insecta; order Hemiptera; family Cicadellidae; genus Macrosteles; species Macrosteles quadrilineatus. Next base: position 33,348,637 of record NW_026542601.1, on the reverse strand, counting down.
TTAAGGTATTTGCAATCCAATAATGCTAAGGGATGGGATAGAAACAGGTCCGTGACGTAGGAAATGGTGAAGGATGTAGTAAAGGCGATCAGTCCGGAGTGTAAGAACTTTTTATGACGATAGATTAAGGTATCTGCAATTCTAAAATGCTATGGAAAGGGAGGGAAACAGGTCCGTGACGTAGGAAGTGGTGAAAGAAGTAGTCAAGGCGAGCTGTCCGGTGTGTGGGAACTGTGTATGACGATTAGATTAACGTATCTACAATCTTAAAATTCTATGGGAAGAGATGGAAACAGTAAGGAAGTAGTAAGGTGAGCAGTGTGGAGTGTGGGCACTGGAAACCGTTTGTAGCAGTTAGATTAATTTATCTGCAATTTGCTGAAATGCTATGAGAAGGGATGGAAGCATGCCCACGACATAGAAAATGGTGAAAGAAGTAGTAAAGGCTAGCAGTGCGGTGTGTGGGAATGTTCATGGCAATTAGATTAACGTATCTGAAGTACTAAAATGCTATGGAAAGTGATGAAATCCACTTTCCACGACGTAGGAAGTGGCTTAGGAAGTATAACAGCATGAGCATAGTGTGAGAACCATCTGTGGCAGTTAGATTAATGTATCTTCAATCCTAAAATGCTATGAGAAGGGAAGGAAACAGGACTATGACGTAGGAAATGGTGAAGGAAGTAGTACGGCTAGCAGTGTGGGAACTGTCTTTAGCAAATAGATTAACGTATCTGCAATCCTAAAAAGCTATGGGAAGAGAGGGAAACAGGTCCACGAAGTAGGGGCTGGTGAAGGAAGTAAGTAAAGGTGAGCAGTGTTGAGTGTGGGAATGGATTAATGTATCTGCAATGCTAAAAAGCTATGGGAAGAGACTGTAGACTCTAGGTTAAAATGATTACGAAGCACGAATCGATACATATTTTCGATACATTCAATAATTTACAATCGAAATTTCCAACTGAGTTGACAACGGCTGATGTTTACTCCATAGAGGCTAAAAACGGTTTTTACTCCCTAAAGAGTAAGAATGCTACTTTAGACCCGCAACGCATGCATTAAAACGACTGTTTTTACTGCAGTATGACAAAAACAATATAATATGAACCCTTGATGACTCCGCTCAATTTTTTGGATGCCTCTGCGAACGCCACCTAGTTACTTAAAATATATTTACCAAAACTCTACGTGTATTTGTTTACATTATTGGTAATGCATAGCTGTACAGTAAAATCTTAAATCTTTTTAAATAATCACTTACAGTTGTTTTTTAAAGATGTGCAATTGTTGAAAAGAATGTTAAATATTGCATTTTATTTTCAGATAAATATTTGCCCATACACTTTATGCCAAAAAAAGATTGAAACACCTCGGTAAGTTTATAATTTATGTTAAAAACTTAACATACTATATGTTATATGTACGAAAACTTTGTGTAATATAAGATCTCCAAATGAGGTCAAGTGAGCAAATTAAAGTCTGAAACCATCCTTTTTTTTTTGCTGATTTTACTTCTATTCAAGCCGGTTTCCACTCCTATGTGACAAATAGTATTGTCATTGTCATAGTATAAAAACAATTTTATAGAAAATCAATGCTTCTAACATAAATCAGGTTCTGTTCTGTGGATCAAAAGTCGTCGGAAGAAAGCCAACTTCTATTGAATCTGATGCCAGTTGACAAATATGTTATCACATTAGTGTTATAACGTTTAGACGCAGAAAGTTTGCAGGGACAGAAAATTGTACACATCAAGACCAAGAGCAAGTGTGTTTTACATCAAGATAGTGACTAAATTTGAGGATACTTAGCTGATGTCTTTAAGACCACTAGGGCTTACCATTGTTGGTGTTGCAAAATGGTCTCTTACCGCAGACACCATTAAAAACATCTTTCAGATGTCTACAATCAACTACAAACTTTCTACACCCTTTGCACAAAATTTTTACTACCAATTAATTACCCATTTGTCAACTGGCAATGGACAATGGTCGTTAACGCCTTAGAATACAGAAATTTAATCACAAAGCAATTCTTATTTGGCAGGAGCATTGATTTTCCTTCGCATGGTTTCCTGCTACCATGACGAAATCATTCATTGTATAGGGATAAAAAATGTTGAGAATAGCCATAGAATAGTTCAATTAATTTATTCAGGGTGGAGCAAGGTAAATGGTTTTTTTTTCATTTTTGCGGCGATGTTAGGCGGACAGGAGGAAAAATGAGTTAAGTTGTAACAACTCAGTATATTTTCACTGATGTTTGTCCATAAAATAATTCAATTTTCACCATATGTTTTTCTTTTAATCTGTATGTCAATATAATAATTCATTCTCCCTTTTCCAAACCATGTGTAATAATTGTCCATGTCCAAGCAGACAAATAAATAAATAAATAATTCTTTATTGTCACATCAACGTTTTGAATCATAGCCCAGCTAAAAAACATATGACATTGTCAAGATTATTACCAACTTTACTTAATGTACAACAATGTGTCTTATATTAAACAATGTTTTTAACAAGTTGGCAAAATTTGTTGAACGATAACAGAAAAAAAAAGTTTTTATGTCATACAAAATAAAGTCATATTGATTGGTTAGTTTCAATGAAGTAATCATTAACACTGTAATATGTTTTACTTATCAGAAAATCAGCAAGTCTGATTTAAAAGATTTATTATTAATTAAAATTTTTAGAGTTGAGGAGTTTGTTAAAAAGTTTTTCCCCATGTATTTAGGTGTTTTTTCTACAAGCTTCAGTCGGTGTCTCGGATATTGGAAATTATTTTTAAATCTAGTGTTATAGATGTGGTCAAAGCTTTCGCTAATGTAGTTATAAAAATTTAAATGCACCGCTAACAATGTTTTGTAAATAATAAAATTTGGAATAGTCATAATATTCAATTCTTTAAATCTTTTGCATGAAGATTTCCATGGTAAAAAAGTCATAATTCTTATAAACTTTTTTGAATTTTAAAAACTTTTTCAATTTCAGAGGCGAACCCCCAAAATTCAATTCCATGCTGTACTATTGAATAAAACTGTAATGAGATAGTACGGTATTTAATTATGTAGAATATTAATATATATACCGATCCGGTCGTGGCCTCGTGGTCCAGTTTCCATTTTATTATAGTTAATATTTGAATTCATGTTAGCTACTTGTAGATACATTTATGAAATCAGATTAGTCCATTTATATAGATAAATCTCTGTTCACTATTTATTAATCAGATGTATTAAAAAAACATAAAAGCTGGCTGTGATATGTAGCTTAGGTATTATTTTGCACTTTGACCAGGTTTTTAGGTTCACTTGAATATGGTTCGAGCAGCGACAGGAAATGTGCGTGAGTTAGCGGTGGTTGGTGGAAGATATATTGGGCCCAGGTATCTTAACACTCATCCAACCACATTTTGCCACGGATGAATAAGAGGAGAAAGCGAAAATAAGTCTGTTCCTTATGTGACTGGATGCTGTCACAATTTTGTAATTACAAACCTCATCTTATTTCAGATCTACCGCAAGTTCGCCTCTTCCTGAAGTAAAGTGTGATTCTTGTAATACTCAGGTTGGTTCAAACGAACTGGCTAAGCTCAACTGTGATCATGAAGTTCACAAAGACTGCCTGAAGGTAATTGGACATATTATTCTTGAGGTTTTATAATGTGTTTGGGGGGATAGGTTTAAGTGGTAATTAACAATTACATTAGTTAATGAATTAAATGCTTAGTGAGTCACATTTCATTGCATGAACATTTTTGTTCAATCAAAACATTTAAGGAGAAAATATATAAAACTGAAAATATATAAATGTAAACAGATTAACGCATATACACCCAGCGACAATTTGAGGAAGACTCATAACTCCTGTGGGAGGTTGAAACTCTCTTCTGACATTTGTCAAACTTCAAACACCCTGTAATTATGTCAACCACTACATAGTGACATTGCCTTCCCAGTCTTAAATTTAGGTTTCTAAGAATGCGAGAATTTCAACTTTAGCTGTAATAAAGTTTCACATTTATTTTCTAATTTTCAACTCTTACTGTAATCTTTGACGGTGTGATACAACTAGACTTTCCATCACCATGTTGAAGTTTTCATCAGGTTTTTAATAAAAATTGTCGTAGTTTATTGTGTATTTACTAACTGAACTGATATAAACTACTAATTTCTGTCGATTACACAAACCTTATTACCAAGTCAAACCAATGGACTTATTGTTAGCTAGAGCAACTGCTATGACCCATCAACTCGGTCAGCAATAAAAAATAAGATAGGAAATAGGATTTTAGACACTAGCACATTCTATGTTGGCTCTTTTTTACTTTTTTAATAAAACATTGGCATAAGCTGGTCCATATGTATAGGAGGTCTACTTAAGTATCCATTAGTTAACAGTATCATTTAACCATTCACTTCAGATCATTTATCACTTAAATTGATTATCAGTAACAAAGTCTTTCTCTTTCAGATGGGTTTCTGTCCAATGCCACGCTGTACGTATCTTAGGTCTATGAAAGAACACCGCTGGTGAGGAATAGAAAGTTGATATTAAGCACAAAACTGATATTATGGAATTTTGGCAAAGACCTTCTCTGAAGAAAACTGACTCCTAAGCTACACTGCCTTAAAACTGCTCTCTATGAATTATTTGGTTCTACTATGCAGTAGCACGTGCTGATGAACTAAAATATTTTGTAAGTTTTATGTTTGGGTTTCTGTTATTACATTGGGTCCAAGCAAATGGGGATATAAAATATTGACATTAACTGTTCAAACCTATTTTGACATCTATACTGTAAGGTTTGAGTGCATGTTTATGGTTTTCTCTTAACTAACCCTCATTTGTGAAGCTGCATCTATGTTTTTCGCTCTCTATAAATACCTACATATAAACATCTATATCTAATTTTTTTTTTTTTTTGTGTCAAGCAAAAAGTTAACTTATTTCTGTATTTATTTTACTATAACTTACTCGCCTTAGGGAATTTGTAGAACAAAATCAAAGCTTTCATAATTCCTAAATATTAGTGTAAAATTTATAAACAATAATGTACAATCAATTTGCGTAGAGTATTAACAGTTTTTTGTGACACAATGTTTCAAACACTCATCCTTCACTCATATTTGGGTCAAGTTCTAGTGGCGTCCCCATCTTAAATAATTTACATCATTGATAATGAGCTTATATCATTTTGTATAAATAAATGTATTCTCATGGTATTATTGTAACTTGTAGTTTATAGTTTAGAAGTATTTTTTAGTAAATATTAATAACTGGTAGTCGGGTTATAACTTAACTAAGTATGTTTTTGATATTTTGATTTTACTAACACTCTAAAAATAAATTACCATGTACTCAGAATAACTGGCAATTTTGGCCCTTGTTTTTAAATAAAATAATTTTAGTGTGTCAGTGTTTTTTTTTTTTTTACCATTGGTCCTCTACTGCCTAGATTAATTTCTTAAACTAAAATTGACTATGTTGGTTCATTGTTGGACTAACTCTTAAAAAAAATAATTAGTACCATGTAGTTTTAGATTATGCATAATAAATTGAATCAGGATTAGCCTACCCCAAGGCTTTGTTCTTGGTAGGCCTCATGTTCCTTATGCTGGTCATGTTGTACCTTTCCAGAAAAAGGTATTACAGTTGCTTTAATTGCAGATAATACAGCCAATAATAATATAATCTAGAACTAGTTTTTACATGATTGTTATTAAAAATTGTATCGTTAGATACAATATTAGAAAATACCCCTGTCGCAGCAAACCTGCAGACTAAGCAAATTTCCATTTACCCAGCTTGATTTCTACTACAATATTCCCTAAAAACTGTCAGATTTATTTCCTATTTATAGTAACATTAATTTTAGTGAGTAGTTAGGTTTGCTGCTACGGGGAAGATATTGAGATGTGTTTATGGCGAATTTCCCATATAGGGAATAAGCTATTACCGTAGGTCTCATGGTAAGACTTGGACCCGGGACCGATTTACTTTTTCATTTTGATGTCCCTAGAAGCCAAAAACACTATCCGTTCAAAGTCATATATATATTTATATAGAACATGGGAATTTAAAATTTAAAATTTTTTTAATATTATCCGTAATCAATGAACATACAAAAACACTTCATCATACTAAATTATTTGTTTTTTTTCAGCTCTTTCAAATGGTCTAACGAGAAATTTTGAAATTTTTAGTTTTTAGGATCAAAAATAGGAAAAATCAATTTTTACCCCTTAAAACCCACGTTCCCATAGTCCGATTATGCTGGTTCGTGAACTTGTTTGAATAAACGTAGGTTTACAAGTTTGTACCAAATTTCATAAAAATCAGATCATTTTTGCTTGAGTTATCGCGCTAACGGACATATATATATGAATATGAACGGATGGTGTTTTTGGCCTCTGGGGACCTCAAAATGAAAAAGTAAATCGGTCCCGGGTCTAGGTCTTACCATGAGACCTACGGTAACAGCTTATTCCCTATATGGGAAATTCGCTAATTAAAGTTATCGTGGCCAAACTATATAATTTCAAGTTAAATTTACTATGTCTACCAAAACTTGCTCCGAGGCTGCGGCCACACAGGCGTTTTTTTCACGCACACACTCAGTGTAAAAACACGCAAAGAATTAGAGTAGCATTGAAACAAATAGGCGCCCGCTACTGCGGGAAAACACACCGTGTGTGGCATTCCCCATTACATTTACTGCTGCTCATATTTACAGGCCGCAGCCTGAGAACCAGGGTTATAGAAAAAATCACCTTAGGTTAAGGAAAAATCAGGACATGGCTCAGCAGATATCACTACTTTCAACAAGTTCATCAGTAAGACATCCTTCAGGTGTTTTATACAACCATCCTAAGTCTTTTTCCTACAGTTATCCGACAAAGTGGGCTTCCTTGCATGGATTGTAGTACAGAAAGCCTTACTTTGGTGCACGGTTTTTACTTCGGCGCACAGTTTTTACTTTGGCGCACAGTTTTTACTTTGGCGCACACCAGTATTCCAACCAAACAACACAAAATAGCATATAATAAGTTGAAAATAAGTTGGCAACACTTAAAGATATTACAACTACGATCAGCTGGTGCAATGTTTGGATTTAGTCTAACCTAAAAACATGTTGTACAGTGTTTGAAAGACTATGGTTTATATGCTTTATAGTAACTGTAGGAAAAATATGTGTAACACGAGTGCAAACTGCATTTGCTGCACTCGAGAAACTTTCCACACTCGCCTAAGGCTTGGGTGTAAAAAATTCTCTTGTGTGCAGCAATGTGCCACTTTGCCCACTAGTTGCACAAATAACTATTGTTTGGTTTTTTTAAAGCCACTGGTTATCATCCAGGTTTTGAGAGGTACAGAATAATAGTCTTTTTCACAAAGATCAGGTTATGAAAACGTGACTTGATCTTGATAGTGAAAATTGGAAAGAGGCTAAGTATTTGCTATGGAAAGTTAAATTTAGATTTCAGCCAAGTTTTCACCTTTGTCTTCCAACCTTTCTCAAGAGTTTAGCAGCGGAGCGGACATCTGTTTGAGGTTCCAGCAAACCTATTGAGATCATCACAATCTGCATAGGAAGGCGGTGTGGAATACCCGCCAGGAACTGGGGGGTCCTTGTAACTCTTGCGGAAAATGTTTGAAAATTTCATCTGTAAACTGTTTTTAGGCTATTTAGAGACATACCAAACAGTTATATGTAATTGTAGAAAAGGTTTTTGGTGTAAAAAAAACCTTTTTTAAGGTCAAGATTTGTATGTTCAAACTCCTAAAAACCCCCTGGAAACGCCACTGCTTGGCTATACCCTGGAATGTAGGGTTTTGCAGATCAAGAACACATATTTGATTTATTTTACAGACTTTAGACCACTAGCATTGTCATGTATCATCAATATATACTTAGGCATACCACGACCATGTTAAAAGAGTGCATCTATTATATTACAAACCAGAAATATCGAGAATGAATAGTATTTTAATATTCAGCACACTTTTCTGGATTTTACGAGACAAGCAGAAAAATTGAGATAAATTACATTAATAAGGCAAGGCAATCCCTATTTGATACGGCTTTATTGATCATAACTCAATATTAAAAGATAATTAAAACTACAATGAACAAATAATAATACTAATAATATTATTTTATCACACGATTAATTACATTTTACAGAAAGTTATAAATAGTTTCTACTTTAGCATAAATATATACAAACAACTAAAACTAAATTTTTTATGTACAAACTACCGCAACTGGTATCAAATTGTCCGACTTAAATAAAACTACAGTAATGAAAATGATGGTTAACCACTATAGTTCGGCCGCTTAGAAAACAACCTGCGCGCTAATGCTAAACCAATGCTGGAGGAGGTCGCTTTCTAAGCGTCCGAACTATAGTACAGTTTTATTAAATAGATAGACTATACTTATAAAAATTCCAAGTCTGGTGAAGACCTTGATGCCACTTAAATAAATGGTGATTAAACCTTTTCACCTGATTTGTAATTTATGTGCAAGGCCTAGGCATGTCTTTAATACTTACATTGGATGAGAAATAACAAAGAATTTATGGGTTTTTTTCAACCCAGCTTAATCATCTCACGTCATTTGCTATCATGGGATGAGTATCATTACAGATTATTATGACTTAACATCACCAGCACATTCAGTGTATGATATGAAAATAACATATTATTGCTTGTTTTAAAAAGTCCAATTTGGCAATACTTTTTTTACTAGGTGGATAAAAACATGCATATCATAATAATATTTGTAGCACCTTTTTGTGTCAGTCGAGACTTGCATACTAAAGTTGCAAATTATATTCCTTTTTATTTAAACAATTAATTATGAAAATGAAAACTTAATATTTTATGTGTGTACAGTTCTTACTACAGCTATGGGTACGGAATATATTTTTATTCTTCATAATAGGGTACTTTCCTGTTAAAGGGAACATTCATTATTATCGAAGATTTTTTTCTCGATATATCGATATTAACAAATTGAAACATATCAGCTGACAACTACGATAAATATTGTTCAGTATCAACAAACAATAATGAAATGAAACTGTTATTTAGTTATTTGTGCAACTAGTGAGAAAAGTGAGCAATTGACTCACTCGAGAGAAATCCTTACTCACGAGCCGTAGGCGAGTGAGGAATGGTTTCTCGAGTGAGGCAATTGTACTTTGAACTCGAGTTGCACATTATACTTTTCCTACAGTTACCATAAAACAAATAAATTGGTGAAGAAACATAACCTATTTTTACACAGAAGTGAACTTTTAATATAACATTTAATGTGAAGTGACAAATACAACAGTACAACAGCTGACCAGCTGATTTACAGCCAGTGCTGCCAACGTATTTCGCGCGCATACGACGTTCATGTTACGCGCTCACTATTTCGTGCCTTCACATTGCAAATCTGGAGTGAGACAAAGTAATTAGAGTGAGACAATGTTAACATTGTAACTGTTGTTAGGTAACTGTAGGAAAAAAAATAACCTAACATAACTAACCAAACTTGCTGTGTAACATTCCATGTTTAACTTGCCTTTTCTGTTATCAAAAGGAATTTTTAAGCAAGTTTGGTTGGTTTATGTTAGGTTAGCTTAGAACAGTTTAATTTCTTAATCCATAATAGACATTAGCCTGTCAATATGTAATGCATCGTTAAACAAAAATATCGATATATCGAAAAATCATCGATAATAATGAATGTTCCCTTTAACAGGAAAGTACCCATAATAGTTTTTTTCTAAACAGACCCTATATGACCATTTTTCTATAGTTGTTACAAGTCTATAAAATCATCATAACAAAAAATATTTTTAAAAACACCACAAAACCACTTATATTTATGTTCTTTATTAAAAGAACAATACTCAATGGTTGTTACGTTGATGAAAATAAACAATACATTTGAGGTAGAACGTGAAGTGGAGTTAGGCACAGGGCTTCAAATTCCATTCAGAAGAATAGCTTCCTTGATTGATTAGTTAGGTTTCTAAAGTTCCGTAGCTTCATTTGTGGGTTGAAGTGTCTGTGGTTGAAGCAAATGTCTGGTTGGTGGTACTAATCTTTTCTTTGCAGCCAATACATTGCAGAATGCACTGTGAGTTATGTTTAATCTGTAAATAAGTGTGTTTACATTATTAGTTTTTATTTTACATATTTCTTGTTCATTCCAGAAAAAAAATTATTCTAAAATAACACAAGGTTATAAACAAACTCTATGAATTAGAAAACAGAAACATTAAAAAGCACTGATGACTCATTCATTATGAAGATCTTTATTGTTGCTTTATATTGATAAAAAGCATACGACAGCTTAGACAGAATCAGCTTGTGGAAAAGTTTAAAAAAGCATGGTTTGCCTGATAAATTAATTAAACTAACAGAAATGTGTATGAATAAAGACTCAAAAGCCAAAGTGAGAGTGGAAGGAGCTCTATCTGAGGAGTTTTCCATCAGAGTTTCAAATATTTAGGAGTAACTTAACTGTAAAGACGAAGAGATACTAACTAAGTTATCAAATGTCAATAAATGTTTGGGAGCCTGTAAGAAGTTGATCTCATCTAACGTAATATCCCACAGAACCAAAATACAGTTATATTACAATAGTTCAACCATAGATAAAACATACTCCCTTAGTAGATTTTTCATCCTTATGGAACAGCTGAAGACAATTTTATTGTTAGTTCTGTACGGTTTATGTAGAGGTCGTGTTTTGTTTTACAATTTGTTTCCCGTTATTACAGCCATTTAAAACCTCGTTTAACCAAATAATACGATCTAATCATAAACAATAACTTGTCCCCTAGTTATATATAACCAAACAGTAAAGCACAAATCAAGAAATTAACCCTAAAATAATAGAAACAAAGCTTCGTCGACACTAGCGCCCATGTGTCACGTACATGAACTAGACACGAAAAATGTACAATGGGATGAGAAGTCTACTTGTGTTGGTTAGTCTATGGTTCAACCTATTCTGTTATATGGTAGTGAAACATGGGTATTGTACAAGAAAAATTAAAAATGACTCATTGTGTTTGAAAACAAGGGAGTACAACAAGTCTTAGTTTATGAAGTGGCTTTATGTCCGTCAATGGGGTCAGGTCAGGTTGCTTAGCTGTACAATAAACATTTAACTGTATTTTTGTGTCCATGCCAACTTTTCACATCCATTTATAACACCCGAAATGTGTGGTAAACGATTTTGAAGAATACCTGATAACTTATGCCATAGAGCAATTTTGATCGTTAGGTACATTGTTGAAGGCAAATAAAAATAAAATAATGTCACAAAAATAGGTTTATATTAATTCATTATTCGCTAGTGAGTCGGTGGCTCAGTCGGAGCGTCGCGGACTTTGGGCCCAAGGCAGCGATGTCGTGGGTTCGGATCCTGGTCACTGCCACTAAAATTTATCAGTACAGTTGACAAAGGTCAACTGTACGTACACGTGGCCTTATGGGAGCGTTCACACTTGCGATCGGGTAGTCGCGCTGCAGCTCGCATTCTTCCCTTTGTTCTCAGTGTGCACCAGTGATGGATCCGAGTGGTTTTGATATCGATATTTTCACTAGTCCGTGGACATGTCGCTCGTTTGAACGGGTGTATCCTGTGGTCCGCTACCCAGTCGTGCTTACCTAGTCAAAGCCTAGTCAGCTAGATAAGTCGCTCGTGTGAACCGGGCCTAAGGCAGATGGAAGTGGGTATTCATTCATTCCTTTTATCCCCAGAAACAAACATAGGACTAAAGAAAAAAAACCTTAAATGATCAACTCATTCAGAATTATAAATGAAAAGCCACTAAAATGAAATAAATCACAATATCAATAAAACATATCAAAACATACCCAATACTGGTCATCCACTCATCCCTCTGTTGTGCAGTTGTGGCTGATAATTTATACGCCTTATGTTTACCTGAAGAAAGTTTTAGGTATAGTTACTGTTTTAAAACAACACTGGACAAGCATCAATGACAATTTAAAAAAAAGTGTTCTTGGTAATCTCTGTGAAATACAAGCACTAATCTTTCTCTATAAATATTGTGAAAAAACATGTAAGATCAAAAATTAGTTTTTTTTTAATTGAAAAATTCTTTTTTCCAACATACATTGTTGATTTAACAGTAGTATCACAATATTGTACACAATTTAGTGTAATTGAAATTCTAAATTCTTTCTTAAAACTAATGTCTACACAATGGAATCAAATTATTTTTTTAACTGTATCTGTTGACAAAAACAAAAAATATTGTATGGATTGTAACATGTCCTAAAATGCCCTAAGAGGTTATACCACAGACAATAGACCAACCATTGGTTCTATAATCTATATAGAATTATACCTATTATGGTTATACCTAAGACCTATAAGAGACCCCTTAGGTTATACCTAAGACGTTATGACAGGTTCAAACCTGTAAGGGTTAAACCTTAAAAGGTTTAAAGGTTTACCTAATTGACTTGTTTTAACTCACAATAATTTCCAACTAAAATGGAGATATGTTGACCCAAATATGACTGGGTGTTCATCGGAATCGAGTAAGATGCTTTGTGTATGTTATTGAACTAAACGTATTCTATATTTAATTCGTCCAGGCCATTTATTAAAAGCCCAAGCATCAAGGACAGCTGAGTCTAGGTTTGAACCATTAACAAGTTTCTGACTTTCTTTGGATCAATTGTCCAAAATTACGAGGTTTTCAAGAAAAGATAAATGGAGAGCACTTATTAATTAAAGGCTATAGTGTGTATACATTAGAGTGGCGCTACTAAATACACACTTTATAGTTTCAGTTTTTTTTTTTTTTTTTAAAGCTTTCCTCAGACTATGAACATTCTGGGAATCCAGTATTGGCAACATGCTACATGGTCTAATATTTGTGCTACAGCACAGAGGAGTAAGGTATCGGTACAGAAATTCAATGGTACACTTAAGTGGTGTTTAGCTTTAAGTCGCTGGAGTCTATAGGGCACTGCCCTCTTTGCCCTCCATTTTGTAGAGCTTAAAAAAAGAAATAATTTTGTATATTGAAGCGTTGTTGTATGCCCAACGGTTTCGGAGATGAATAAAAAATTGTAAATTTAAAATTCCCATGTTATGTTCTTATGGAGAATAAATAAACTGTTGTAGTTTGCTTGTTTAAGGAGATTTTTTAACCTAATTTGGAACATTTTGTTTATTTAATACTAAGCTATCAACATTGCAAATAAAAAATACACCCCAATATCTCCCCCATAGCAGCAAACCTATAAGCACTCACTAAATTAATAACATTTAAATAGGAAATAAATCTGACAATTTTTAGGGAACATTTTAGTAGAAATTCAGCTAGGTAAATGTAAATTCGCATAGTCTGCAGGTTTGCTGCGGCGGGGGTATGTTTTGGTTTATAACCACTCATAGCCACTGACAGTGATGCAACGAAACATTTTACCAAACACTAATTGCACCACTCAACAATTAAATTGACCTGAACAGCTGATTAATTAAAGTTTTAATCATTACAATTTTACTTCCTTCTCAATCCTTAAACCTCATTGGTCCATTACCCGTGTTTTAAGAGTAAAACTATGCTGTTATGAAAGTAAACAATGCTGTTATGTGAAACTTATCAAATCTAAGAGCAAACTGAAACGGATACTTAAAAAAAAACAGTCGTAGGTAAAATTCTTCAAGCACCTTCTTGTTCCCAAACCTACTCTGATCAAAAACTCAATTCAATATAACCTCTAATTACCACTAATGAAATCCTCTAAGTACAAAAATCACTCACCTTTCACCAGTTTCCCCTGACGGTCTGTCTTGCAAGCCTTTATGAACCCTTCCTTCATTGTATAGAGCTCCAGACAGTGAGGTTTTTCTTCATCTGTTATTTCTCTTATCAGAATGTCCTCCAGTGGTATCGTCCCCAGGGGTTCCTTATCTGTAGGGTACTTGAAGTAGTAAAGGCAATTGTTGTCAAGAACAAACCACCTCTGCTTCCAACTTTTGTAGCGTCCACCTGTTAAAAGATTATTTGTTACTCTTCCTTTTAGGTTCTCGGCTAAATACATTCTCTCTCTACACAATCATGTGGTATCACACTATAAAAGTGCACATGCAGTAAATATTTTGAGAAAAACTGTGTTGTTTCTCCATTTAGAAAACATGATAGATGACTTAGTTGTCCTCTGGGTAAATACCCAAGAATGAGGAGTCAAATCCTGTTTTGCTTGTTAGTTCTGTAATTTAACTCATTGAGGTTCATCGACGGAGTTGGTGGAAGAAGTCCTACTAAATAGATGTTGATTTTTCCAAAAGCTAGTCAACTGGATTACTTACTCGTTAGTAAGCATTTTTTTTTAAAAGGAATAGAGTTTAGCTTGTTAAACTAAGAAAAATAGAGTCCAGGTACTAATAGATATACAGTAAAAAGTCACAAAAACATAGCACTGATATTTCGTCCTATTATCCGATCACAAAATTTAGGCCGTATGAGGGGAAACTCTCCTATTACTTTTTTGCTTAATGTATATGTTGCAGCTGATTGGCGTTTACCAGGTTTAAAATGACAAACCTCAGCTGTTTAGCTATTATTTTAAAGGTAGGATCAAGTGGAGATGATAAGATTTCTTCCCCTAAAACCACCTAAATTTTGTGAAAATAGAACTTTTTCAGAGAGCATATTGAAAACAATACTGTAGTTAGTTTTATTTGTGTTCTTTTTCAACTTTTATTTTAATTTATACTACAAATTTTCAATTTTGTCTATTCAGCTATTGGCGTTTAATTTAAGTTTACAACCAATCGAGTTAGTTTAAGATCATATACATTTTTTATATTAGACCAGTGCACAAATCAGTAAATGGAATGTATCAAAATGAGCAGCTACAGAATAACATTGAAGTAATATTTATAAGTTTTGTAAAATTATTCAAAGTATATCTACTTTATTATTGTATTTTACCTTGTTTCCAGAGCCAACCATCCTTGCGCGGTGCAAAGAAAGGTTCCATCATTCTCTGTGGTCTTAGATCAGTCTGTCTTTATTCTGCAAAGAAATATTAACTAAATGCTCTTAGTCTAATATACCATATATATGAATAAACATCTTTGTAGTAATACCAAATTGCATTCTAGATGCATTTTGGATATTAAACTATTTTTTGTCGTACTGCCCTAGGGAGTAAAAGTCAGCTGAACACAGTTGTTAACTTTGATTGTAAGCAATCGCATGTATCGAAAGTATGTATCGCTCGTTTTAATCGGTTGTAGCTTATTGTTGCATTCTTGTTAACAGTTAGATATATCGATGGTATCACTAGGTTGAATCTCTTACTAAACAGCTGCTTGTTTGCATCAGCTAAATTGAAAAAAAAATGTACTAGAAGTTATTTTGATAGGTTTATCTTTACATGCAAATGTTTTTGTTTTCTAACTTACATTGCCTAAATAATTTGACAAAAAATATAGTTCATCAAACGGGAAAAAGGTATCTTTTCGAACTTGGACACGGGTTGAAAAGAGTCACTATACTGATGATGAAATATACTAAAGATTGATTGTATACAATTATTGTCCCTCGATAATCCAACATAATTCCTGCAGCCTTATTGAGAGAAACAAAACTAGCCTCTGAGACAGATCCCCCTCCCTCCAGACTATAAATTCATATATTTACTAGCAAAGTACCCGTCCTTTGTTCGGGGTTACGTATAAGTATAAAATGCTTATTGCAGTTATACTCGTGCTTTGCGTTTGCAATTGGTGAGGACATGGTTTAAGAAAATTTAGTTCTTTTAATTTACGGTATGCTACAGTATAGCACATCTACCATAGCCATAATTTTCTATCACCGCCCCTATAAAAAAAAGTGAAATTGCCCATTTTTTGCAGCTTTTTGTTGCCATAGTTGGTTCAAATTAGATGTCATAAATGCAAAAAAAATTAATAGTTCCCGCACCCTATTGGTGTAAACCTTATAACTTTTTAATGTTATTAATATCATAAAACCAACTTGTGTAGTTGAAACAGCTGACAAAATTCTCGAATTCTTGTTAAAAATATGAATACTCATAAGGTTAACATGGGAAACTCCAGAGCCACAGGGGCGGAGTCCGAAATGATTTTTGAGATAAGAATGCGGCTATATGTTAATCGGGAATGTGAGCTATCATCATACAAAATTTTAACCCAATCCGACCAGTATTTTTCACGTTTACTTGTCACAAACATCCATCCATCCATCCATTCATCCAAAGTTTCACACTTAAAATATTAGTAAAATTTTACTTACTTTCCATTTATTTAAAAACAAGAAATGTTCTCTTTTTCAGAATGTTTTTTTTAAATTTAATTGCCATTTGCAGTTTCATAAAATGTCTGAAAATTGAAAAATGTACCCTAGGGACATGTGATGGGTCGTGAATTTTGAGACTTTAAAAATACGAAAAAATACCAAGAACATACTTAAAACTAAATAAATGTTAAATGTAACATGTTGCCCCCGTCCCAAAAATATTAAAACACATAATAATATACTACAAATACAGTATCTACGAAGTAAAAGGCCAGGGATATTAAAACGTATGTTTCAAAATTTTCACTCTGTGATGATAGCTCACATTCACGATTAACATATAGACGCATTCTTATCTCAAAAATCCTTCCGGGCTCTGCCCCAATGGCTCTGGAGTTTCCCATGTTAACCTTGAGTATTCATATTTAAAAGGAATAAAACAATTTTGTCAGTATTTTCAACTACACTAAACTACTAACCTATCGCCTACTAACCAAAAGGTCGCCGGTTCGATCCTGAGAAAAGTCAGTAGCGTTTTGATGGTTCGAAACTGGGCCCAGCTGTTCCTGATCATTGGGATTTAAATAAATGATCCTGGCTAATGAAACAGCTGATCTTAGTCAGTAACAAAGCTACACAGATCATCTCACACCATTCTACACTGATCCTTCACTCATATTCGGGTTAAAATACGCACCTATGTGGAGTCCCCATCTTAATGATTGATAATTGATAATTGATACACAAGTTAGTTCTATGATATTAAATAGCATTAAAAAGTTAAATGGTTTACCAACAGGGTGCAGCTCTACAGTAGACTCTCTCTTATCTGGACATCGGTTTAACCAGACTATACACTCGGCTGAAATGACATCTCTTTAACCGGACAATTTTTATCAGCACATTGGTTTTAACCGGACTAGATCAGCAGGAAGTGGACGAAACTGTAACAACTGTTCTCGTGGGAAAGATTTTATACCAGTGATTACGTGTCTAAATACAATGCTCTCCTAAATTTAAGTCAACTACTGTATGCAGTATGCATTTAAATGGTCCTTTTTAACGAGTTTTTGGGGACGTCGGTTTAACCGGAAAACTTATTATCCAGACTGGCCACGGTCCCGAGGAGTCTGGATAAGAGGGAGTCTACTGTATTAATTTTTTTGCATTTGTGACAACATCTAATTGGAACCAACTAGCAGCAAAAAGCTGTGAAAAATGATAATTTAACTTCTTTTATTATTTAGGGGCAGTGGTAGAACATTATACTACAGTAAATTAAAAGAACCAAATTTTTTAAACCGTGTCCTCTCGCATTGCCAACACAAAGCACGAATATAACTGCAATAACAATTTTATACTTATACGCCAATTTCTATGAAGGACGGGTACTCAGCTAGTATTTTATATTGTTCAAATGCTTTTAGATACAACTTGAAAACCCAACATTTTTGGTACTTTGACATCGACATCCTACCAGCTCCTTTCTGTAAAATTATTGAGGGACAGGGCCGTCCCGTCCGAAGAGGGGGGGGGGGGGGCACCGTGCTGCAGGCAATTTTTTTTGCGATCTTGTAGGTTTCCATGAATTGTGAAGGTTATCAGGTTATGGGGTTAACTCAATAAATACAAATCTGAAAAATGGGGTTGTAGTTCAAATAATTTGTAACACTATATAGGTATAATTAAATGTAAATGAATTATAGTGTGAATTAGGAAATAATAATAGTGTAGGGTTGGTACTACCAAAAAGCAAGCTGCGCGTGCATCCAATCATACTTGTCAAGACTTGAATCCCTGCCTTGTCCCTGCCAACCCTAGGTACAGCCCTGTTGAGGGACAACTATACATTTTTTAATAACAAGCTGTACCCGGAGGCTTTGCCCCGTTTTACTTCATAAGTTAGCTCATTCGCATGGCTCCTATACATTTATTAATAATTTAATATCACCTTATCTTATTTTTTCCAGTTTCAGTAGAGAATTTCCTTAGCATGTTATTATTCATGTTGTTTATGATGACTTAAAAAGCAAAAAAATGTTGTGGATTCAAATAAAGTCAAACGCTCTTCTGACTTTATCTTGCTAAGTTTAGGTAAGATTATCAAGACTCTACTGTAAATTTCAATAAGACGCCACATTCACAAAACCTTTCCTTCAAATGAGCCCAATAGCATAGCATAAATTCTTACATATTTCTTCATCTGTTTAAAAATGATTTAAATTTTTTTTGATGCTCTATATACACATACATTAAACAATATGAACGTAAGTTAAAAGCTAAAAAACTACTTTTAGCGAATTTCCCATATAGGGAATAAGTTATTACCGTAGTACTCATGGTACGACCTGGACCCGGGACCGATTTACTTTTTCGTTTTGAGGTCCCTAGAGACCAAAAACACCATCCGTTTAAATTCATAAATATAAATTTATATATGTGTCCGTTAGCGCAATAACTCGAGCAAAAATCATCCTATTTTGATGAAATTTGGTACAAACGTGTAAACCTACGTTTCTTTGAACGAGTTCGCGAACCAGCATGATCGGACTATGGGAACAAGGGTTTAAAATGGGGGTTTTATGGGGCAAAATTGGTTTTTCCCATTTTTGACCCTAAAAACTTAAAACTTAGCATTTTCTTTCCAAACCATTTTGTAGAGCTTAAAAAAACAAATAATTTAGTATGTTGAAGTGTTATTATGCGCCTAATGGTTACGGAGAAAATTCCAAAAAACTGTAAATTTAAAATTCCCATGTTATTCTTATGGAGAATAAGTTAAACTGTTGTAGTTTGCTTGTTTATGATCATATTATGATCAAATTTGGTAAATGCATTCATTTCATACTAAACTACTAACATTTTACAAAAACACCTTTTTACCCTCCCTGTTGTAGCAAACACAAGTACTCGTTAAACTAATGTTATTTAAATAAGGAATAAATGTGATATTTTTAAGGAGACATTTTAGTGTAAATCCAATCAGGCAAATGGAAATTTGCTTAGTCGGCAGGTTTGCTGCAGCGGGGGTATTTTGACATACTGCAGCAAAAACAGCCATTTTCAATACATTCATGTCTTCTAGCCTTTTTAACATGCTTATTCAAATCTAAACCTAGATATTTGGTATAAAAAAATTATGAAATTTTTTACCTTTGAGTTTTTTAGCTGTCACCAATATATTACTTATTTTTATGTTATGTTTGACTATATACTCTGAAGATTACTACTTTACTATATTTATCTTATAATAGAAAGGAGGTAGAAATGGTTAAAGTTAACTTACATTTGGCAACTCGCCCAATAATCTTCTCTGATTATTCTTAAGTTCCCTGTAGTGTTAAGGCTAGCACACTGTTCAATTTTAAAATAACTAATCTCCTATGTCCAGTCACAAAGATTTAAATAGTAAATATCTGTTTCTGTGATTGTGATTATCTTCTGGCTGTGCCAGTGCGATTATGGATTTTATTACTGACTCATCATTGAAGATAATAAATAAGTGAAACGCAATTGAAAAAGTAAAATATTATTCAACTCACTCAGTTATTAAAGACCTTGCAGAGAGTTTAAACAGTGTCAATGAGGTAGACTAAGTGAAAAAGTTGCTTTTAGCGAATCTCCCTATAGGGAAGTAGCTATTACCGTAGGTGGCATGGTAAGACCTAAGCCCGGGAGCGATTTACTTTTTCATTTTGATGTCCCCAGAGGCCAAAAACACCATTCGTTACAATTTTTATATATGTATATATATATATATATATAGATTTATATATATATATATGTGTCCGTGAACGCGATAACTTGAGTAATTTTTGTCCGATTTTGATGAAATATGGTTCAAAGGTGTAAAGCGGGATAAACTTGAATGAGTTCGCGAACCAGCATGATCGGACCATGGGAACAGGGCTTTACGGGGGGTTTTATGGGGTAAAAATTGGTTTTTCTCACTTTTGACCCTCAAAACACAAAGTTTACCAATTTCTCTTTATACCTTTTTAAAGAGCTTAAAAAAACAAATAATTTAGTATATAAAAGTATTTTTGTACGGTTATTGGTAACGGAGAAAATTTAAAAAATTTTAAACTAAAAATTCCCATGTTATTCTTATGGAGAATATTGTAAAATGTTGTAGTTTGGTTGTTTATGGATATATTTTGATCAATCTTGGCAAACTTATTTATTTTGTACTAAGCTATTAATATTTTACTAAAAAACACACTTTATTAGTTTCCTTGTAGCAGCAAACCTAGGTACTCATTTAAATATATTTAATTGAAAATCAATTCAGACAAATGGAAATTCGCTTAGTTGTCAGGTTTGCTGCGACGGGGGTATTTTGAGAATTTAACAGGTTTAGGAAACCAATATATTTACTTCTGAGTGTTATTAATTAATGGAAATTTAATCTTAGATATTAACTAAAAAATAAATCATATGGATACCAACATTTCTAAGGTGTCTTTTGAATGAGGAATTTTATCATTATTCATAACCATGTTTTGCTTTTGCTCTATCTAAGGTTTGCTATAGTATTATTTTGAGGGTCTCTGTACTCTAGTGTACATGAAATGCACATTATTTAATAGTATGAACCATCATTAGGGCGTAAAATTACTCAAATTTTCTATAGTAAAGGCTCAAGTTTAACAACTGTAAAATTTGGTACAAAATTTACCAGAATTTATTATAGAAACCACAAAACTGCATTGTTTTATTTTTATTTGCAATAATACAACAAATAGTTGTCACTATTGGGCTGGTCTCCCTCAGTCCCCTTCAGTTTGATCTCAGTCTAGTGGCAGTAACAAAAGACCTTTGCGGCAGCCAACTTCTTTTAGCGAATTTCCCTATAGGGAAGTAGCTATTACCGTAGGTGGCACGGTAAGACCTAGACCCGGGACCGATTTATTTTTTCATTTTGATGTCCCCAGAGGCCAAAAACACCATTCGTTCAAATTTTTATATATGTATATATATATATATATATATACATATATATATATATATATATGTATATAGATTTTTATATATATATATATATACGTCCGTGAACGCGATAACTTGAGTAATTTTTGTCCGATTTTAAAGAAATTTGGTTTAAAGGTGTAAAGCGGTATAAACTTGAATGAGTTCGCGAACCAGCATGATCGGACCATGGGAACGGGGCTTTACGGGGGGTTTTATGGGGTAAAAATTGGTTTTTCTCACTTTTGACCCTCAAAACACAAAATTTCCCAATTTCTCTTTAGACCTTTTTAAAGAGCTTAAAAAAACAAATAATTTAGTATATAAAAGTATTTTTGTTCGGTTATTAGTAACGGAGAAAATTAAAAAATTGTAAATTTAAAATTCCCATGTTATTCTTATGGAGAATATTGTCAAATGTTGTAGTTTGTGTTACTATGGATATATTTTGATCAAACTTGGCAAATTTATTTATTTTGTACTAATGTATCAATATTTTACTAAAAAACACACTTTATTAGTTTCCTTGTAGCAGCAAACCTAGGTACTCGTTAAACCTAATGTTATTAAAATATATTTAATTGAAAATCAATTAAGAAAAATGAAAATTCGCTTAGTCGGCAGGTTTGCTGCGGCGGGGGTATTTTAAGAAAGCTCTGGTAAAAGTTGACTATGCCAGTGACTAGCACGCCTACTCTTCAGTTTTTGAGCTAGCTAGCGTGTAAAGTAGCCCAGTGTTGAACATACACACAATGGAGGAAATTGCTTGTGCGCATGTTGTTCAAAGATGTTGGAGGAGTTGGTTCTAGCGGGAGTTAATTAATGATAAGATGGCAAGATTAGAAACGGAAAAGGTGGAAAGTGTAAGTAGGAAGACGTACAGATTATGGTGCTCAAATACATTATTGATAAAATATAAGAAGTAATATGTTTGTTCTTCAGTTACCTGACAAAGCGGGCTTTCTTGTACTGATTATAGCACGCAAAGTAGCCAATTGCTGCATTTACTTACTTTTGCCGCACTCCAGTATTCCAACCAAACAACAAAAAACAGTGTGCTTTTATTAGGCACGTAATACGGGAGTACGCTTGAAAATAAGTTGGCTACTCTTAAAGATACAGAATTTTCCATTAAATTCAACCTAATCTAAAATGTGTTGTTAGTTGTTTGGAAGACTAATTATTTCTATGCTTTACATTATCTGTAGGAAAAATATCATTTGTAACACGAGCACAAAGTGCCTTTGCTACACTCGAGAAATTTTCCACACTCGCCCGAGGCTTGATAATAATAAAGAAAGATAATAATAAAGAAATGAAGAAAAAGACCATATAAAACGTAAATTTGTTTTATTTTTACACAATAAAAACTAATGAATTAACTTTGGCAGGCTACAATATACAATTTATATAAACAGTCATATATTACAAACTATACAGTTATATTTACACATTAAAGTACAGAGGTAAAAATTGAATTTAAATCCAGTGATGGCAACAATAATTTAACTTAAGCTAAAATTTTTTTCCATTCTAATCTTTATTCTCAGATATTACATGGTCCCAATACCGGTTTGAATAATCATGATAAAAACAAAAATGAAAACAATCTCATGAATGATATAATTTTTAACCAAGGGGTAAACTTTCTTGAGTAGGCTACTACACAATTCACAATTTATAACTGATGACCTCCAATATAAAGCTACTGATAGTTAATTCTTTTGGCACTAGCGATAATGATCTTATGAATGACCTGTACCTTATAAAACTCATAAATCGTTGCTGTTGTAATTAGTTTTGTTGTATCACTGAGAAGTAAGGTAGAGAGGGAACATGCAAGACTCTGTACCCTCTTCCTTGCTCCTCACAACTATATATCCTCCCACAACGTACCAGAGCTGAAAGCTCACGGGTCTAAACAAGTTTCCTCTGTACCTTACTTCTCTGTGATAGTAAAATCCTTAACAGAAATCACATATCTGAATTTCAAATAGTTACCTTCAGTGCTTTATGAAAACTGAACAGAGAATTAGCTTAAAATAGTGTGTGCTATAAGATATTAGCAGGGATTTCTTTTGAAAAAAAAATTTAGTTTTAAGCACAATACTGGAAGGCTATGATAAAATTCAAGTGTCATCAATTACTTTTAAACTCCCTAATCTCGCATAATTTTCACATAGCTGTGAGTGGAGGGTCTGCAAGACGGAGGACAGGTTTATTGCCTTAGAGATCCTTCCATCTTCTAGTTAGAGGGACCTAAAGCTTAAGAAAGGCTCTAACCACTGGTCGATGTGTTACCTACCGGTATAACATTGATTAAAGCAGTTGGGCAATAATTTGTTAGCAAAAACTCAGTCCTCTCAACCAGAAGGCTTGAGTTCTAACTATCAAACCAGGAGCACTGTTAAAACCGTACTGAATCAAATGAGTCAAATTTATACCATTCTGAATTTTTGTAATATGTGGAAGAAATTAAGAAATACTTATCCATTTATCACTGGGGCGTATGTCGCCCTCTCAAAATCAAACAAAATTTAAACTTTAAAGATCTAACACAATACAAAATCTTAGAGGAATCCTAACATTTAAAAGTGCAAAACAAATTTTACAAACTTACAAAGAAGTACAATAGGTTGTTAAAAATAACAGAATATATATTCGATAAACACAATAAACAAATAATACAATATACATGCTTACAAAATACCTACATGGAACAGTGTTTACATTTGATAAAACAAAAAGACTAGCTAAAACAAATTTATACAGGTTTCAATTTTAGGCTTAAAAAGAGCATGACAATAAGTAAAAAAGTTGTAAAAAAAATTTGGATACCAAATATTTAGTAGTTGAACCATAATTCTTTACACAGTTAAAATTATTGACCTAAAATATAATTTATACGAACGATTAACACATTTAAAAAATAATCCATGCTGATTCATTTACGACAATAGCCATAAAGCTGCCTTGAGGGACACCATAACAAATAAAAAATTTGTAATATTAACTTTGTTGCTATTTTCTTTTTAAGCCTAAAATAACACATCAGTGGTGGAATGTGGACGGGACTAGAGTGAAGGCACTGTGCTTCAGAGACCGACCAGCTCACAGAACAACTCCCTCGATTGATTAGTTCAGCGACTAAACTTTGGCTTTGGTGATGTTTGTGCTGTTCTTACGAGCTTGATCAGTTCAATAACTGACTGGTAGATCAGTTCTAGCTCTTGTGATGATGGTTCGAGCTATTCTTCTGAGCTTTTTTCTTTCTTGCTGCCAACATGTCGTAGAACGGATTGTGACTGATGCTTTGACTGAAAAAATGTTTTTATTAGTGTTATGTTTTAAATTCACACAACTGTAGAACAATGCATACTCGGCAATAGCATTAACTTTGGAAAATCATTGAAACATTGTTATTGAAATAAATCACAGAGTATGCTACAGTGCTATTGTTTACATGAGTTGACCATTGGCTTGGTTAAAAACTAATTGTATGTATACAATAATAATCAGTTAAACTGGCAACAACAACTTGAACAATGGAATGGAATGTTTGGTTCTATCCATAGTTAAGAAATCAGTATTTGACAGCAGCGGCTTTTTACCCTAAAATTGATTTTTTTAAAGTTATCCTCTTGGCCTTATCAATATGAGGAGAGGATTTTTCAAAACCTGAGAGGGCGCACAAGCTTTTATATGAGAGCCAGTCAAAATGCTTTATGCTACCAAAAGGGCATAAAGAATCATGATAACCACCTGGGTTTAAAGGATAAAAAAAGGATCACTTGGCGAGAAAAATTAATCAACAAGGAGATAAAATGTAAGTAATATAAACACCAAGAACCCTAATGTATATCTAGTTTTTCATTCAAAGCTGTGAAAGAAAAATAACTTTTTAACCATAATATATGAAATCTTCGTCTTTGAGAGATGACCACATAATTAAACAGGCGTTAGGGCGGGCCTATGATTTTGGATGTGTTGCAATAATAAACCCTACAGTTCAAGTTACAATTTAGGTCTTGCATTGTAGTTTGCTCTTGAATATGAGATAAATTGGATTTTGCTCCAAATGGGAATCGCTGCAGCACATCCCAAACTTTGGAAACTTATTTTGCCATTTCAATTATCTGGACTCCTTCTTAAGACCACGGAATTGACAATCTAATTTGACCTTATAAGGCAACCTCCTGGTATAACTCTCTAGGCTAATATTGTTTATTAAAAATTGTGTTCATTTTGTTTGAGTTAAGCCTCCGAATCACTGATCAAAACTTGAACTGGTGAAATCACCTGCTGTCAAGTGATCCTATTGACCTTGAAAGGCAACCGGTTTCGATCCTCACGCGATCATCTTCAGGCAGACGTCGTCATCGTCTTTTCGTTCTTGCGAACACGTCATTTTTTTAAATCTCACAATATAATCTCAAATTTTTTTTTTAAACGACATTTTCGCAAGAACGAAAAGACGATGACGACGTCCGCCTGAAGATGATCCCGTGAGGATCGAAATCGGTCGCCTTTCAAGGTCAAAAGGATCACTTGACAGCAGGTAATTTCACCAAAAAATATGTGTAAAATAACAAAAAAAAGCTAAAAATTACACAAAAATCAAACAAATAACTTACCCAACACACTTGATCCATTCGTCCCTCTCTTCCGCCGTCGCGGCAGACATTCTGTACACCGTGTGTTTGCCTGAAAAATTGTATATTAATGAGTTTTATAACTTTATTGAACAAATAGTAACAATCAAATGAACTCGTTTATATTTTTGATTGATTATTTTTTTAAGGTGTTAGATGATACATGATGTGAAAATAATATCCCTTATTCAACTCATGTTTATAGGGTGGAAAAATTATTGAACATACACATACTGATAGCCAGGTATACATGGCAATACAAGTAAAAACGGTTTACATAAAGACAAATAGTTATCTCCTCATCTGGATGGATAAAATCTTGGAGGGCAACTCACCCACTTCATGGTAAAAATATTTAAAATTTTAAACATATACATAGGACAATTATTTTTACACCTCAAACATTGAAATAGGCTGAATACAACAACAACGAAAAACTACGTTTGAATCACTGCTTACACAATTGGTCACAAACTACTGCATTACATCTACAATGCAGTATTTTATAATCAACGCAAAACCCCTGGTTTATATTAACCTCAAACTACAATATACAGTAGGGTTTTGACAATCAAATTTTCAGTTATCTGACTTTATACGACCTTCCCCACGGACAATCAGAACTCCACATACCATGGAATGACATGTTTTTGTGTGGTTTAACTGGACACCGTAGAAGTTATTTCGAGACAACTCGGTTTGAAACTCCTGTATGTAGTCAGAAGATCCACACCAGAGTTTAGGCACCTAAACTTGACTGTATTTTCCGATTACGATTAAGTGAGCTGCCACAACGTTTGTAAAATACTAATACCTGCATACCTCTCTTTATTAGTGGCAAAGCACAAGGCCACAACAAAGCAACAGCTTAGGCAATGTTGCTAAGTGAACAAGTTTTTTATATCTTATTTTACAGTTATGAAAGAAGGGTTTTGATTTGTCAGTTATTTTTTCCTTACGACTTCAAAACCAAAACGGTAGTGGCTTAAAAAGAAAACGAAAGCATTAAAAAGAGGTTGAAAGGTTTTTCAAAATGTTTACAATAGTTGTTATTATTTTCCTATCTGACTTTTCCGCTTTTCTGAACTTACCGCAGCGGATTTAGGTTTGGCAATCAAAACTCTACTGTAAACTGAGCTTTCAATTCTTCAATCAAACTACAATTAAATTAAAATCCATTTTTAGCCCCTGAGCTGTGATATTAATTAAAAATAGGTATTTACCTTCGTCTACAGCTCAATCTGTTGTAACTTGAGTTACGGCCGTTTCGGCATTATAATGCCATCGTCAGACGTTGAACATTCAGCTGAAGTAGCGTCGTCATAGTTGAAACACAAAACACGAACACGAATAACATTTTACTTTTACAATTAATAACGAAAACACAATGAACAGGCCTGTCGCACACACGGTACCGGTTGACATTGCCACGATCTGAACTGGATGCCGACTGGAGGTTAATCCTGCATCGTTCTTTGCGTAGTGGTGTTATCAGCTGACCTTTGTACTCCTGCCTTTTGTCTCTTGTCCTGGTCTAAAATACTATTGAAAATGATGTGTGATTTATATTGTAGTTTGTCATTTAATATTGTGTCATCAAAATTATTTTCTGTATAGGCTCTGTAAATTTCGTATTCTTCTAATGTGTCCAATTTATTTCCTTTCTTGCTTGTGTGGAGTATATCGAGGCCAGTGTTCAGATCATACATGTCATGGTTTTTATCAACCAGGTGTTGCGCAAAGGATGATTTTTGTTTGTCGGCTCTTGGACATGGGTGATGTTCTTTGTACCTGGTTCCGAATGTCCGTCCAGTTTTTCCTATGTAAAAGCTCGGGCAACTAGCACATTTAATTTTGTATACACCTGACTTCTCACTTTTGTCGATTACACGATCAGAAACGTTTAATTTATTAATTGTCTTGTTGTTGGTCTTGAACGCCAATTCGATACCATGTTTTTTCAATTCTTTCGTAAGTGAATACTGAATTGAATGTGAGTACTCTACACACACATACTTCTTCTTTTGTGGTTGGACGTCTCCAGACTTTTTGTTTTTCATCTTACTTAATAACCTGTCAATCATATTGCTGTTGTACCCATTAGATAGCGCTATGTAATTGATCAAATTGAGTTCTTTATTAAAATTGTTGTCTGACATTGGAACATTTAACAATCTATATACCATACTATTATAAGCGGCATATTTCTGTGATGGCGGATGGTATGACGTGTTATGGATGGTTTGGTTTGACGTGGTTGGCTTACGATAAATGCTGAAATCCAATCTATTGTCCAATTTTTCTATTGTCAGGTCTAGAAAATTCATTTTGTTTGACTCCTCGATTTCCATCGTGAATTTCAAATTTGGGGCAATATTGTTTAGATATTTGTGTAATAATTCCAGTTGTCGGACGTTACCGTTAAATAAAAGAATGGTGTCATCTACATATCGGTGGTACTGCAGTATTTTTTGTTTCTGTTTGTTACGATCTGATAGTATAAATTCATTTTCGATATAATTCAAATAAATGTCGGTGAGTATGCAAGATAGAGGGGAGCCCATTGCTAGGCCCTCAGATTGTGAGTAGAATTTTCCTTCAAACTTAAAATAATTCTGTTGAAGTACTTCTTTCAGAAGGACTAAAAATTCATCGACTGCTTCTGGCAACATATTTGAACTGGAAGTCAGGTGACCTTGGACTAATTCCAAAGTTTTCTCCACCGGTACATTGGTGTACAAATTAACGATGTCAAATGAAACCAATAAATCATGCATCCTTATGTTTAAATCTTTAGTTTTTTCAATACAATCATGGATGTTTTTAGACTAAAATTATTCTGGAATTGGATCTGGTTTCTTAAAATTTGTTCGAGCTTTTTAGCGAGTGAGTAAGTTGGTGCAGAGGTGTGGTCCACCAACGGTCTTATTGGGACGCCTTCCTTGTGCACTTTAGGCAATCCTCGCAACACTGGTGCAGAGGGGTTGGTAACCATCAGGCGCTTTATTTCCTCGTCGCTAAAAAGTACCTTACTATTATTTACAAGTTTCCTAATTTTCCTTTGGTACACTTTGGTGGGGTCTTTTTTCAATTCTACAATTTGATTATTTGTGATAAACTCTATAACCTTATTTATATACTCTGTTTTGTACATTATTACACTAGTGTTACCTTTGTCTGCTTTACATATTATTGCATTGTGAGAGGTTAATTTTTCTTTAATGCTATTCAAAGCTAATGCATCATTTCTGTGAATGTTGTTAGTTGTATTGGATGTTTTATTGTCATTACGAAGTTTTTTATTGAGGTTATTAGTAACTAATGCACGGGCTAAAATGCGCCCATCTTCGTCCGGGATTGTCTTAATAGCACATTCAGCGTTAATAAATTCATTAAATTTTGCTTTTTGGCCTTGTCGTGGGAGATTATACTTTAAGCCCTTCTCTAAAAGGGCTGTTCCATTTTCTGAAACGGCCGTAACTCAAGTTACAACAGATTGAGCTGTAGACGAAGGTAAATACCTATTTTTAATTAATATCACAGCTCAGGGGCTAAAAATGGATTTTAATTCATCTGCTAGTCAAGCATTGTTAGCCATACAATACAAGAACATAAAGTTGAAATTACATAACACTGTACAGAACTTAAAATTCAACAAAGAATGTTTAAGACATGGGATAAAACCATCATACATCCAAATAAAGACTAGAAACAGGTCATTAGCTGCATCTAAAGCTATAGAATGCGCTGAAAAAGTTTGGTTAAGGAATGAAATAAAACATCTTTACCGTAAGAAGGATATGTTGAATAGATTGTTGCTAAACAAATATTTGGAACTAGCAAATAGTGTTCACCAGATTACTTTAAACGAAATTTTATTTCAAGTTGAACAATCTGTCACCAGAATTATTAAGTGCAAAAAGTCAACTCAAAATAGGAAATTTCAGAAGCTAGTAAATGATCAAAAGTCAAAAGAATCCATAGTTTTGTTTGATTTTGAATTTTACCCAAGGGTAATAAACAATACCAAAATCAAATTTGATGAAAATGAGAAATCAGTTTTAGAGAAGGGCTTAAAGTATAATCTCCCACGACAAGGCCAAAAAGCAAAATTTAATGAATTTATTAACGCTGAATTTGCTATAAGACAATCCCGGACGAAGATGGGCGCATTTTAGCCCGTGCATTAGTTACTAATAACCTCAATAAAAAACTTCGTAATGACAATAAAACATCCAATACAACTAACAACATTCACAGAAATGATGCATTAGCTTTGAATAGCATTAAAGAAAAATTAACCTCTCACAATGCAATAATATGTAAAGCAGACAAAGGTAACACTAGTGTAATAATGTACAAAACAGAGTATATAAATAAGGTTATAGAGTTTATCACAAATAATCAAATTGTAGAATTGAATAATTTATTTTTGTAAAAAAATACAACCGACTTCAAACGCTCTAAAAAGAATGAAATAATTTCAATAAAGTAAAAACTTTTGTATTAGGCAAGCTCACGTATTTTAAGTCGGCGCGGCTCTATGATGATTTTTGATGCAAAATTGAAAGAGGGTGTCCATATTGCAGGTGACTATCTATAACTGAAGGTGTTAATCTGCATGTCTTTTTTATAGTTATGCGTTAAGTGTTATTTTATTACCGTAATCAGAGATCGGTATTATAGTGGTATTAACGAGTATCTTTAAAAAGATTATAACGCATTTAAATGTTTCTAACTTGGAAAAGTAACGTTTTAATACTAAACTAGCTTCTTTTCCCTATCATAATATCAAACTAAATTATTTTCCTATTCATATAGAACATTTGTGTGTGTTATTTTCATAATGCATTTATTCTGAAGTAAACATAAAATACAAGAAAATATTTCCTTTAATATATAAACAATAAAACAGTTCAGTATGTTTTTTATATATTTATGTTATCCAGCTACAATTTATTGATTTTCAAAATACACACACATCAATCATATTTGCAGTTTGAGCCGCGCCGACTTGAAATACATGAGCTTGCCTAATACAAAAGTTTTTACTTTATTGAAATTATTTCATTCTTTTTAGAGCGTTTGAAGTCGGTTGTATTTTTTTACAAAAATAAATTATTTCATGATTTTTAGTGACTGTATATTTTTTTATATATTAATTACTTGAGGATTTTCGATAAGCAAAACTGTTTGAAACAATCAAAAGTTCCACAGAACAATCATTATTTTAAAACTGCTTGAGTCACCTGTTCAGGTTACATAATCAATGGGTATGGAAATAAACATCTTTAGATATTCCTTAAGAAAGAAAGAGTTGTCCATTACATTAGGCCTAATGAAAAACTAATTGTCTTTTCTAGATACATTGAAATGTCAGACATCATCGTTTCCTGCAATCGGTGTACTTCTACATTATAAAAAGAAATACAGTAACGTCTCAAGCCTTTTGGAACAATATGAAAGTTATTCCTTAGCTACCAGCACTAAAAAATCTCTCAAAAGTGGAAAATTGGTCGTTAACACTATAGTACCTTTCGTATAGTACCTTTGGAAAATATTATATGAAAGATTGGTTCAACTAAAAGTGGTGTAAGTCATGTAGGGGGTTTTGTTTGCTCAAGATATAGCCTAGTTGAAATTGCAAATCATCTTCCTCTAGGACTTTCCGAAGCAGGCATAATAGTATTGATATGATATAGTAACTGGGTAGAGAATATCAATAAACATTCCACATCTGCTAATGCATGTTTAGTAATTAAAATATTTAACAGTTTTAAGACAATTGACGATTATGCACTGTCACACTTCTTAGGTCGTGTAAGGAATAATATTGCATTTGATTTATATTTAGACCTGTTTTACGAATGCTTTGGTTTTCACAATACACCTTTATTTGTCAACAATATCATACAGCTATTCACTGAAACATATATGTTTTTGTAAGTCAGAATATTCAATACTAAAAACAGAATTAGGTACTGTATACACAAATCAGGTAAAACGTTAAAATACATTTTTTATAGTAACCAAAACAAAATGCATTTTTCTCATTGTAATTCATTTAGGCTCCATGGCAAGAAATAGTTTATTGATCAATATGAAGCAACTGTTTAATGAAAAATTGTCTGTAGCTTCATTTAAATGGTTTCAACTAACAGCTGTAGGAATGTTATTATGATTTATTGCCTTCTCTGCACAAATGTAAACAATCTGCACAAATGTAAACAAAATAAATGTTGAATATTTAAGGTTTTCAGAATTTTTCACCGAAACAAATATTAAACTTAAACATAATATATAAGGTACCAAATAAAAACTCTCCTGGTTATTTTGGTGGTGGAACCACACTGATCGGTAAAAGAATCACAGAGAAATTGGTGAACATACATAGAAAAAAAAAAACATCGCCACAAACAAATTGAGAACCTCCTCCTTTTGTTGGTAGTGGGGAAGTCGGTTAAAAAAGACCCCACCAAAGTGTACCAAAGGAAAATTAGGAAACTTGTAAATAATAGTAAGGTACTTTTTAGCGACGAGGAAATAAAGCGCCTGATGGTTACCAACCCCTCTGCACCAGTGTTGCGAGGATTGCCTAAAGTGCACAAGGAAGGCGTCCCAATAAGACCGTTGGTGGACCACACCTCTGCACCAACTTACTCACTCGCTAAAAAGCTCGAACAAATTTTAAGAAACCAGATCCAATTCCAGAATAATTTTAGTCTAAAAAACATCCATGATTTTATTGAAAAAACTAAAGATTTAAACATAAGGATGCATGATTTATTGGTTTCATTTGACATCGTTAATTTGTACACCAATGTACCGGTGGAGAAAACTTTGGAATTAGTCCAAGGTCACCTGACTTCCAGTTCAAATATGTTGCCAGAAGCAGTCGATGAATTTTTAGTCCTTCTGAAAGAAGTACTTCAACAGAATTATTTTAAGTTTGAAGGAAAATTCTACTCACAATCTGAGGGCCTAGCAATGGGCTCCCCTCTATCTTGCATACTCGCCGACATTTATTTGAATTATATCGAAAATGAATTTATACTATCAGATCGTAACAAACAGAAACAAAAAATACTGCAGTACCACCGATATGTAGATGACACCATTCTTTTATTTAACGGTAACGTCCGACAACTGGAATTATTACACAAATATCTAAACAATATTGCCCCAAATTTGAAATTCACGATGGAAATCGAGGAGTCAAACAAAATGAATTTTCTAGACCTGACAATAGAAAAATTGGACAATAGATTGGATTTCAGCATTTATCGTAAGCCAACCACGTCAAACCAAACCATCCATAACACGTCATACCATCCACCATCACAGAAATATGCCGCTTATAATAGTATGGTATATAGATTGTTAAATGTTCCAATGTCAGACAAAAATTTTAATAAAGAACTCAATTTGATCAAACACATAGCGCTATCTAATGGGTACAACAGCAATATGATTGACAGGTTATTAAGTAAGATGAAAAACAAAAAGTCTGGAGACGTCCAACCACAAAAGAAGAAGTATGTGTGTGTAGAGTACTCACATTCAATTCAGTATTCACTTACGAAAGAATTGAAAAAACATGGTATCGAATTGGCGTTCAAGACCAACAACAAGACAATTAATAAATTAAACGTTTCTGATCGTGTAATCGACAAAAGTGAGAAGTCAGGTGTATACAAAATTAAATGTGCTAGTTGCCCGAGCTTTTACATAGGAAAAACTGGACGGACATTCGGAACCAGGTACAAAGAACATCACCCATGTCCAAGAGCCGACAAACAAAAATCATCCTTTGCGCAACACCTGGTTGATAAAAACCATGACATGTATGATCTGAACACTGGCCTCGATATACTCCACACAAGCAAGAAAGGAAATAAATTGGACACATTAGAAGAATACGAAATTTACAGAGCCTATACAGAAAATAATTTTGATGACACAATATTAAATGACAAACTACAATATAAATCACACATCATTTTCAATAGTATTTTAGACCAGGACAAGAGACAAAAGGCAGGAGTACAAAGGTCAGCTGATAACACCACTACGCAAAGAACGATGCAGGATTAACCTCCAGTCGGCATCCAGTTCAGATCGTGGCAATGTCAACCGGTACCGTGTGTGCGACAGGCCTGTTCGTTGTGTTTTCGTTATTAATTGTAAAAGTAAAATGTTATTCGTGTTCGTGTTTTGTGTTTCAACTATGACGACGCTACTTCAGCTGAATGTTCAACGTCTGACGATGGCATTATAATGCCGAAACGGCCGTAACTCAAGTTACAACAGATTGAGCTGTAGACGAAGGTAAATACCTATTTTTAACAATTAAATTTCCCCGAATTTCCAAAGTACCGTACTTGTGATTAAAACACCCACCTTCCACCACTTTTCCCTCGCTGTCAGTCTTGCACGCCTTGATGAAGTCCGTCCCCATCGCGTACAGCTCCAGACAGTAAGGTTTGTGCCGATCTGTGGCCTCTCTCACCTGGATGTTCTCCAGTGGGATGATCCCCCGAGGCTCCTTGTCTGTCGTGTACTCAAAGTAGTACAGACAGTTGTCGTTGAGAATGAACCACCGTCGCTTCCAACTCTTGTAGCGTCCACCTGTCGAAAATTGTGGGTTCAGTATCTGTGCTTAATAGTGTTCCGTTGATTCACTACCACTGATTTTTCAGGTTGAAATGTTATTATTTCCTATAAATCCTGTTAAGGGTTAATTTAGATCAGGTTATTTTAGGTTGGGTTATTTTAGGATGGGTTATTTTAGAACCAAGGCATAGTTTATAACGTAATTTGTGTAATGTTACCTGACTGATGAAGCCGCTAATCTAGTCAGTAAAAATGCTACACAGATAATCTCACAACATTCTACACTCATATTTGGGTTAAAATACGCACCTGTGCTGTGATGGGGTGTTCCCCTGTACATTGTGAGTATTTCCATAATCTTTTGAGTCGACTCATGTCATTGTAAATTGAAATTAAATTAAATGAAAAATCATTTATTTACACAGGCAAAGTTAGGGCCACATGGCCCTTTCTTACACTTAACCTGTACTTAATATAATATAAATATTTTAACAGAATCAGCTTATACAATAAAACAAAACAGAAATCATAGATACAGAAACTTTTATCAAAAATAAGTAAATTTTAAAAATACTTACACACACACTCTCACACATACATACATACAAGTCAGCGACCGCCATGCGCACAAGCCCCTACGACAAACCTGTCTTAAATTATGACTGTTATTCGAATTTAAAATAACGCCTGTAATACTTCGCGATTGCTCGAATTCGATACACTAGTTTAATTTAATTTGTTAGTTATGGAATGGACAAATAGAACAAATATAGACCGGCAGCAGTGCTGTGGTTATCATATGTTCCGGCGCCCACTGCTAGGAGTGTCGTGTAGTCACGGCGCACACCGCTGAAGCGTCTGCTGGTAGCATACGCAGTCCTTGTCTTCAGCCGTGAGTGCCGTAACTACATGGCACTCCTAGCTGCACAAAGATAAACGGTATTTGTTCATTATTATGTCTTTTATTGCTGACAATATTCCCGTGGCGGAGCACGGGCGGTTAACTAGTAGATATGAACTAGTGGTAGAAAATTATCATTTTTATACAAAAACTTCCAAAATGTTAAAGCCTATTTTAAGTATTTATTAGTTTTCAAAAAAGTCGGAGCAAATATGGATTAAGTATTAAATATAAAAAAATATGCGAGACCAAAAAGCTGTTTTTAAAAAGATAAGAAATATTTGCATGTTCCAATCCATAAAGTAAAATACATTTAAAAACTAAAAAGCGAGAAAAAATATGAAAACCAGCCACATTTACAACATGACTAAACCACAGCCGAGTAGATGATGTTATGTTTGCAAAGATAAGTGGAAGGCTGTTGCCCTCAAGTTCAACTAGTGTTTTGTTCAAAGCTACGCAAGAAATCTTAAGAATAGCGATTCAAGAAATACATCTCCCTAAGACAAATCAGGTATTTGTAATGTAACACAACATTACCTTGTTTCCAAAGCCAGCCTTCTTTATCTGGGTTGAAGAATGTGTGCATCAGGTCATTACCATCATCCTCTGGGATCTTGAATGGTTCAGTTTTTATACTCTCGTATAAGCTCTGCAACAAAAATATCATTCAATAATCTTAACAATATAGGGGTATTCTGCCCTGAGCTTAACTAAATAAATATTGTCCCACTTTTGGCCATCAAATATTATGTTTTAGTTGTATCGGTTTGTTTAGGACAGTTAGGTTCTATTTACGTACATGTACTTTTTTTGCAAAATATAATAAATCTAAATGTAAGTTGAATGTTTTAATATCTGCCAAGGTTGGATAGTTTTATGATAAGTAGTTGCTGTGCCTACACTTGGCAACAGGAATAAGATGCAGAAGAGAATAATATGTTCATGGAATCTACTGTTGAAAACCATTCCGCATTTACTGTTGAATATGGATACAAAACTCAATTGAACAAAATAAAAACTTATCACAGTGTTAACATAGAGGTTGCCATGTTATATCAGCACACCAACAGAAAGAAAGTTGGGTCCAAACTACCACAAGAAGAAAATCGTTTTTAAGGGAAAAAATAACAAGTTACTTACGACTAACAGTTCCCTCGGTAGATCGCCCCCGTTGTTGATTCCTCTGTTCATGCTGATGAATTGTTCAACTGTCGGTTTTTCCTTGACACTTGGATTGTGTAGACTCGTATTGAGCATGATGATGGCAAATGACAGCACATAGCATGTGTCTGAAAACCATGTCATAATCAAACAACGCATGAAATGATTGGGTTGAATGAATTTTTTAAATCAACATCTGCCAACTATTTAAACTTATTGGTAATTTTGTGAATTATTTGTTTGCCTATTTTCATCATCTTACAAAAGTATTCATAGCAGTCAAACACTCTTAATTTATAAACACAAAAATTAAATTATTTCGAAACAAGTGATTTGTGGATACACAAAAATAGAATTAGGCTAAACAAAAAGTAATTAAAGGGTTTTTAAGCACAACTCACAGAGTAAACTTCTATGCAATCCATCCACCATTTATTCAAGATGGGGTTCTCCCACTTAGATCTCCCACAGACAGTGCTCACCAGACCTGACTTGAGTTATACTTGATTCAAACCCTCATCTGTCTCCTGTCGCTGTCTCCTGACTAGGGAGATCTCGGCCATTCATCAGACCACAGAGAAGTTAGGTACATAGGAAACAAGCTTATAGTACACTGTGCGCATTCAGTTCTAGTATATTGTGCCGGAAAAATACTTGAACAAGTCTAAGCAGCGAGCAGACTGTGTGGAAATTCCTATTGCACATGGCTTGTCTTCATCCACCGTGAACGTTGTAGTACATGAGGGTGAGGAGGGCAGTGTTGACCCTAGACACCAGAACTAGCGCTAGCCACCACTTAAGTGTACCGTTGAATGTTTCCTCAGTACCTTACTTCTATATGATCAGACCTAGCTGTCAACTATAACAACACTGGTCATCAAAAAAGGCCCCCCCCCCTTTGGGACAGCTGTCAGAGAGAGCATTTTTTTATTGAGTTGCACTTACATATAGCAAAAGTTTTGTTTGTCAAACTTATGGCAGATAAATTGGCCTACAGCTCTCAAAGCTTCAAAGACTGATGAGGATATTTTTTATTAGACGAGTACCCTAAATCAAAAAGATTTTAACATGACATAAAGAAAAAGTAATGTTTTTTTGTCATTTTTTAGTACGGTACCAACCTGTATTAGTAAATATGTTGGGGTTCAATTGGCAGTACCGCTGAGCAAAGCACTCCATCATTCTGTCAATCTTCTGAGCTTCACCTGGTAACCTGAAGCTCCACAGGAATTGTCTACAAAACAGGACACACTTAGTTAGGTTTGTCCATAAAGACGGGTTTTCATTCCTTTCAAAGATTTTAATTATTTAAGGACCGAACATTTTAGTTCTGATGTAATTACAGAATTCTGTAAAATATGCCAACTTCTAAACCACGTGAAACTGAAAGGTAGTTCTGTAAACAATGGAATCTGTTATGTCACATCAACCATATGTCATAAGGGTAGCCAAAACTAAGGGAGAAAATAAAATTTTAGACTGTAGCACATTCCGTAAGAGGCTCATTCAACTATAATATTTTTCAATTAAAAGATTTACAACAGCTGATCTATATGAATGCCTACTTCATTGTACAAAATTCAATGCTACCAAACATACCTAAGTGCCTGCACCAGTATGAGGTCCGTAAAGTCGTGCAAGTCCACAAACGCTTTCAACACCTTCTCGTTGAAGTCGTTGCGTTCGCCCAGGTAGTCCCCGATGGCCGTCTTGTTTAAGCCTTCTCCCTTGTACAGGAAAGCCGCCACGTCTTCGCACGTTCCTGTCAGCAATCCATGTTCAACGAGGAACTCAATGCCTTTCTTGGGATCCATGTTGAACTTCTTACGGCCAATGGACATCTGTTTTGTGCGTGTGTGGTTTTTACTGCAACAAAATAGACAACGTGTAATAGCCTATTCAAGACTTTTTAATGGTGATTGGATGGTAAATGGACTCTGGACTTAGGATGGAACTAGACAATTCATTCCTATGTTAAAATTTGTAATTATATGAATTACAGGGAAATTCTTTGTCTCTGTGAACTAAGCGAAGACAACTTTTTGTTTCTGTGAATTTTCAAGACAAATGTTTTGTTTATGCAGGGAAACACATAGTTCCTGTGAAGTACGCAGAGAAAAGTTTTGTTTTTGTCAATTACACAGATAAATGATTTACTTCTGTGCGCTACCAAATACTTTGTTTTTGTGAACTAAGCAGACACATTCTTTGCCTGTAAATCAGTTGTGTAAGAAAATGTTGCTTAAGTAGAGCTTCAGACAAATAAGCAGGTTGTGAAATGTGTCACACTGGAATCATATCTTATCAGTAGCTCTAGTGTAGAAAGATAACAGGTTATTGGAAGTCTAGGTAAAACATTGGAATTGCATCAGTTCTGTAATGGAAGCTCTATAATTCTATTCCGCATTCCGGACCACAATAATAAAACCCAGGACATTAGTATTGTCAGCATTGAGTAATATTCTATCCAATTTAAACTCAAACATTTATTCAAGGATTGGAAAGAAGAAAAAAAACAACAAGTATTTTCATTTTTATTTGTATTTTGTTGGATTGCTGATATTTTCCAAACTACTGTACATACCTCTTTAATCCGAACCCCTGTAATCCGAACGTCCACTAATCTGAACGAACGTCCACTAATCTGAACGCCTCATTGCTATACTCTATACACAGTACAGTAGTTCTTTATTGTATACTGTATTTATTGATATATGCACCGTAATTATTTCAATTGTAATGTACAGTACTGTTTATTCCCTATGTTTACTACTGTATTAAATAAATACTGTATTTCACTTCATAAAGCATTTTTCACTTTTCCCTAGCTATTATTATGTAAAAACTACAATATGTTCTATAATACGAACTACTCAATAGTCCGAACTACCCCCAGTCCCAATTAGTTCGGATGAAAGAGGTTCTACTGTATCTGAAATTAAGTTCAATAATTTTTAATTTGTTCCATTAATTTGTTAGTTTGTTAATTGTTGTTGTTTGTTGGTAAGTTTTAAGCAGTGCAAATCTGTGAGTAGGTTGAATTTACTTCTTATGTCTAGTGATACAAACATAACATATGTACATACATTTCATAATATTGATGATAATGATGATGACGATTTGCCTACACACTCCCACTTTATCGCATAATACTTCAAACTCTCTATTTTTCTTATTTATTTGCTCATGTTTTAGTAACAGTTTTTAAAATTAGTAATTTAGTCGGATACTAAATGTTTACAGTAAATGCTCCTAATCTGTTAATAATTTATGTTAGAATACACACTGCCTTTGAAAAATCACAAAATTATCTGCTTGAATTCATAACCATTTATATAAACAAATAAAACAAAGAAAATAATTCAAAAACTTCCAAATTCCAGTAGAAAAATTCATGTGTATGGTTAAAATAAACTAACAATAATAAATCATACTAATAACTAACAATTTGGTTGGATGTTGATATAAGTTTAAATATTTACAAATTCTGTTAGATATTTTTCTTGTTAACATGCACTACAATGTTAGCAAAACGGGAGTGCCGATGGAGACCTGTGGGGGTGCGTGCGTTTGAAGGGACTTGACCTGGTCTCCATCGGCACTCCCGTTTTGCTAACACTGTATATCTTTTCTTCATCCTGTTCTCCTTTGTATTTTAAATACAGTATTGAATTATCTTTTTATTATATTTGCAAATATTCAAACTAACTAAATGGTAAGAGGTGAATGATATGTAGATAGTGGTTATTGAAATTATAGGGAATGAATGAAAAATGGGAATAGAAATGAGAAAAGGTTC
This sequence comes from Macrosteles quadrilineatus, assembly GCF_028750875.1. Lineage (NCBI taxonomy): Eukaryota > Metazoa > Arthropoda > Insecta > Hemiptera > Cicadellidae > Macrosteles > Macrosteles quadrilineatus. The sequence continues at coordinate 33,308,213 of NW_026542601.1, read as the reverse complement.
AATGAGAATTAGTTCGAAGGACCAGAGGTAAGAAATGTAGAGAAATGGAAATATAAAATTAAGATTGTGAGAGGGAGAAAAAATGAACACACTTTTGAGATAGGAGAACAAGACACTGTTTCCATTTACATTCATATACAACATATGTCACCAATATAATAATAGGGAAATAATTTAATTTCATGAACATATGTTTGAAAGCAAAACATTTAAGAAATTAATTGAGCCAAAGATTATGAAATATACATAACATAAAAACATAAAGGAAGATTATTGAACAAGAGGTATACTGTATTTTTCCAATTTTCACAAGGTAAAATAGTTAGAAGAGGAATTTGGATCGAAACATAAATTGTATTATAAAAACAACAAAGTTCAATAATTCAGTTTCAAGTTGTGTCGGGGCAAAATAACATTTTAGAGTTTACGACTAAGTTACTAAGTTAACAAAATTATTTGTCAACAGAACGTTTCAACTTCATTTAGCTAAAGAAGTTGAAAGCAAAAGTCAACAAGTTGTTAACAAACTTCCAACATAGTAAAGAATGGGTGCTCGTTTAATTCGTAAAACGTTTTCATCCTGATGGGACTAAGAAGTTTAATCTCCTCGAAAGTCAATTTATTTTAAATTAGTAATAAATATTTGAAAGCTTATTAAGGTATCTAATTTTTTTATGATTGATAATTTTCTCGATGTAGGTAATCTACATTCTAATCAAATTGCCACACTTCATTCAAAAACTTGTATAAAAGTCCAAGTTCTCTTACTTACAATTAAGTTCCTAAATTATCTTTGGTAGTAGTAGTCTTTTACTGTGTAGTATTTTGTAGTTGTATTTTATTTCAAGAGTATTTTGGGTTTTATAATGTAATTGGAGTTTTTATGTTTTTTGGTAAGGAAAGGTCCAATTTCTGAACTTGTTATTATCTAAAAAAAATTTTTTATAGCATCATTGAAAAATGGCATGTAAGTCGAGAATCGACCCTGCAAACTCACTTAACCTACCCCTAGAATAGAGCACTAGTTTAAAATAAAAACACAGCAATAACAGAAGATTCGAGTTTAAAAAACTGGAAAAAACTGAAGGCTATTCTAATAACAGTAAGAACTAAACAGACAACTTTATCACTTAAATGGTTCCAACCATAATACAAGCTTTGCCTATGTTAGAGTATATAAAATTTACTCCCAATCCCTCACTAGAAACTTGAATTTTGGGTTAGAGCCAAAACTCTGCCATAATTCACCATCTGTGTTGGTGGCATGTTGATTTACCTAGATAAACTTTGCTCATACTGAACTCTATTCAGCATTAGAGCTCCTATCAAGCATTCCATTCACACATGGAATGTGATTTAGTATCATATAGAGATCAAATGTTTAGAAAATGGTGGGTAAGTAAGATGTTTACAAAATGGGTACTGTTGTGTGTACTATTTTTAAGTGTTCATCCCCATAAAAAACTATGAGTTTCAGTGACATTTGGCTGTAAACTATCATCTATATAATGTGTAGTTTATCTGTAATGATTAAATTACTTGAAAAACATATGTGGTAGAAACTACTAAGTAAATTTAAATAAACTACAAATAATTTTTCGTCATATTGCAGCAAAACAGCTGTTTTTAATGCATGTGTTACGGGTCTAAAGAAGCATTTTTACTCTCTAGGGAGTAAAAACAGTTTTTAGCCAATAGGGAGTAAAAATCGTTTTTAGCCATTAGGGAGTAAAAATCGTTTTTAGCCAATAGGGAGTAAAAATCGTTTTTAGCCACTAGGGAGTAAAAACAATTTTTAGCCCTTGGGGAGTAAAAACCATTTTTAGCCCTTAGGGAGTAAAAACCATTTTTAGCCCTTAGGGAGTAAGAAAGAATCAGCTGTTGTCAACTCAGTTGTAAATTTTGATTGCATGTATCGAAAGTAAGTATAGATTGTTTAATCGATTGAAGTTGATTGTAACGTTATTGTAAATAGTTTGACATACCACAACACAAGCCCAGCAAGTCGAGTGTATAATGTGCACGAACACTATCATAATAGACGAACTGATTGGTTCAATTTATAAACAACACTGCTTGTTTTCATTAGCAAATTAAATTGAAAACTAGCTAGAAGTGGTTTTGAGAGGTAACCTTTAAATGAAAATTTCTTTTTTGTAACTAATGACAAAAAATATAGTTCATCACACGGGTAAAAAGTGTCCTTTCAACCCTCGCTCATTTTTCGAGAGATCGGATCGAAAGGTCACTTTAGGCCCTAGTTATGAAATGTACTATTAATTAATTAATCTTTTAATTGTTTCAAGGTTAAGGGCAAAAATGAAGAAAAAAGTCTTGCAATTGCCATAATAAAGAATTATTTCTAGAAAAATTGAATAATTTATTTCCTTTACTGTAAAAGATTGTATCAATGGGTGTAATATGTGTTCTATATATGTGGTTTTTTTGATTCAGTAGAAATGTAACACTGTCGTTTTTTATGATAAACAACAGTAACTAAATATATTGTTATTGATGAGTTAGATAAATCTTAGAAAAGCTTGGAATTTTCGATTGAAATAAAAAGACCCATAGACTTGAAAACTTAGAGAGCTCTTCAAACTTACGGAAGTTCCTGATATTACTGTAGGAAAGAAAACTAACTTCAACTTTTTAACGACCAAAAAAAGATATGAAGAATAATTGGTACAGTCTTAATGTGGTGTTTTCCAGCATCTGTTGGAAATGGTGTTAAGAAACAAAAACAAATTTAACACAGAGAATACTAAATTATGAATAAAATTAGGAGAAAATCCTTCCAAACGTATTTCTCACATTTTCAATTGTATTATCTATGTGACGATACAAAATTCACAGTAAAAGTTATCCATACAAGGTAAATGTATACAAAAACAAAGTAAATGAAATTTATATACAGACTTGACTTTTGTACAAAATGTAGAAGTTTACGGAAATATGATATTGTTAAACTTGGCACATCCCTTGTTGTAGTAGTAATGTAATAGTTGTTTGAGAACTAAACTCTGGAGTGATGGGAGCTTTTAGACTAAAAGTTTTGATAATAAAACACTGCATGTTAAACAAACATATAGGACGTAAAAGTTTTCATAAAAGCTTGGTGATAGTTGCAGTTGACCCTTAAAAATTTAAACACTGAAATATTTGTAATAGAATACAGTCAAATCCATGTTTACATACATCTATTTTGTTAATAAACAAGAGAAAATCCAAACAAAATTATTGTATCCAAAAATATGAGGATTTTATAACATTAGTGTGTATTTTTAATGGTTGATTATTATTGCTGTTATTGTATGGCCTTCATTTGACCGCTTAAGATATATATTTGTTATTAATCCATATTTTCTAAGAACAAGATTTCTTTGTTAGTTGATATCAATTTAATTTAATTCAGATTTCACAAAAATTTTAAATCCAAATAATTTTACATCCAAACTTGAATCCAAGAAAAGGATCACAATCTCTTTTCTTCGTATGATTTTGTCCTTTAAATTCTAAATGTTAGATGTAACTTGTTTTTGTTTATTAGCGAATTTCCCTATACGGAAGTAGCTATTACCGTAGGTCTCATGGTAAGACTTAAGCCCGGGACCGATTTACTTTTTCATTTTGATGTCCCCAGAGGCCAAAAACACCATTCGTTCAAATTTTTATATATGTATATATATATATATATTATATATGTATATGTATATATATATATATATATATAGACTTGTATATATATATATATATATATATACGTCCGTGAACGCGATAACTTGAGTAATTTTTGTCCGATTTTGATGAAATTTGGTTTAAAGGTGTAAAGCGGCATAAACTTGAATGAGTTCGCGAACCAGCATGATCGGACCATGGGAACGGGGCTTTACGGGGGGTTTTATGGGGTAAAAATTGGTTTTTCTCACTTTTGACCCTCAAAACACAAAATTTCCCAATTTCTCTTTAGACCTTTTTAAAGAGCTTAAAAAAACAATTAATTTAGTATATAAAAGTATTTTTGTTTGGTTAATAGTAACGGAGAAAATTAAAAAAAATTGTAAATTTAAAATTCCCATGTTATTCTTATGGAGAATATTGTCAAATGTTGTAGTTTGCTTGTTTATGGATATATTTTGTATTTTGATCAAATTTATTTATTTTGTACTAAGCTATCAATATTTTACAAAAAAACACACTTTATTAGTTTCCTTGTAGCAGCAAACCTAGGTACTCGTTAAACCTAATGTTATTAAAATATATTTAATTGAAAATCAATTAAGACAAATGGAAATTCGCTTAGTCGGCAGGTTTGCTGCGGCGGGGGTATTTATTCCTAACTGGTATGTGTTACTCTCATAAATTATCTTATAAAAGTTTTGAAATCAATCTTAAATGTCTGCTTTAATGTTTCACTTTTAATTATAATTTTCCAACTTTTTTTATGATTCTGTCCTCAAAAACACTAAAAGTGACAGAAGACAAGAATTTTTGTTTTTCCACTAGTAATAAAATTTTAAGACCAATTTATTTCAGGTGCTAAATACCAGACATAATTTAAAATGTTAGATTTTAAAATTTTTAAATCCAACATTATCACATGAAACTATCAAAATCTAATTACGTCAAGCCACAACCAATGTAATGAAAACAAACAAGATTGGAACCAATTGAATGTAAATCAAAGTGTTTGGTTTTGTTTGGCCATAAATAATTCAGTACGGTAATTGGTGGAATCACAATTGGTTTTGTTTAATTGTAATCAATTCTACTATCAATAGCTAACCCAACACCTTCCTTGCTGTTGGTGGCAATTAAATATTGTATGGCTTTTGGCAAAGGCAGTAACTCTGTTAGGAAAGATTACACCTTGAATAAGAAACCTCATCTTTTGGGATGTCTAGAAAGCTGAATCCTTGATAGTACACAATTTTTGAAACCAGTAAAACACACCCTATAGTTCACCTCAATGGAAAAAATCTTGAAAAAGAGTAGGCCTAAAATAGACATTAATATAATACTTAGTTAAAACATATTTTTCGTTACACCATACCAAGAATGATTCTTACAAATAACACCCAACACAAATTATAACCTCTAAAGGAAAAAAACTTCCAAAACACCTTCTGCTAACCTTTGCCACAAACATTGAGTTGACTACACATAATCACTTTTAAATAAATAAATTATTTTAATATTGCATAATTTATTACCAATGATAAAAATGGAACACAAAAACTTTCATTAATAAATGGATTGATTGAGCCAAACCTATCTCAGAATAATACAGAGATTTCTGAACACTAACAAATGGGCTTAAGTCCAAGCAAAGAGAGAAACTTTTAACCTTATTAGAAATTTCTGTTTGGGCCCACACACGGATTACCCTTGCTAATGCAATTAAGAGAGGAGAAAGGATATTAGTATTGTGACAAATAAATTTAATTTATTACATTTTAGCTTATACGATTAGAATGTATTTTTTACAGATCATCGATAGAGTAATAGGACTACTGTATGTGATATATTTAAACACTAGTGAACTATATACAGTAATCAAAGCAGTTTTCAGAGAAAATTTAATTATCTACTTATACTAAAGTTGGCTTTCAGACTATCTTTATAAGGATATCTAACTTGACATTTTTTGTAAGTTTTCCAAATGCAATCATTGTATTTTTAGTTCAATTATATAATCAGGCCTACTAAAAAAGTTTTGGATCAAACTATTTAAGACTTGACTACCACCTGGTTTGCTGTTGACACAGCTTGATTATAATCTAGATTTTCATAATTTTAAACAAGTTTTAATCTAAAATTTTTGTGGCTATGCCAGGGATTGGACACTTTCCTTTCACATTGTAGCTAAGCATGCTAACCACTGGGCTACCAATGGATTTATCTAAGTGATAATGCGGCAACCCCTAGGTCTAGGCCTCAAGTGATGTGAAAAACAATCCCAGAAAAAATATTGGGTTAGGTTATTTTAGATGTAATGTTATTACCTGTCATCAGCTGTATCCATGTTCTCCATGTCGGCCACAACCTCTGCGAGTTCATCTTTGAGTTGCTGTAACAAACCAAAACAAAATTATTGAAGAGAATTTAAAATATTGAACAAAACTGTGAAAAAATACCCATACCGCTTTCTCAATAATCCTGGCTCATCCATACTAGAACAAACATTAAACATTAGGTATAAATAAGTAAAAAGTGGTGACCGTGATTATTTTTTGGGAAGGTGACGTGATTCACTTTCTTTAACTTCAGTTTCTCCTTTTATCAGAGATTGGAGTAACTGAACAAGAGCTGTAACGATAGGTACATAATTGTGAAGTAGTTTTCAACCCATTTGTTAAAGTTGTAGCCAGTGCACAACTAAAAAAACTACAGCAGCAAAATCAGTTTTTTTTTCAATACGCAATCTTTAATTTTAAATCAACTATCACAGTACAAAAACTAAGAGAAAAAAAATCTGGGTAGCTGTGAGGTCATAGAGCTCAACTAATGATAAGAAATATGTCGGTCCTGACATCCTGAGCAAGGTACCTTGAACCCTTTTAGTGGTTCAAAACTGGGCCTAGTCAAATAAAATATGGTCCTGGCTAACAAAACAGCTTGTCCTAGCCAATGAAAAGGCTACATACGGCATATTACTCCATTACACTCATCCTCCACTATTTGGATTAAAATACCCAAACAATGAGTTGTGTCTCCTTCTCATTTTATATGAGTAGAACACTGGCTGGTCTAAATAGTGAGGTACTTCTTTATCCAAAGTGAATGAATGAGTATAATATTTACAATCATCCTTATGAGATTGAAATATTCAGGATGGATACAAATAAATACAAATGCTTTAAATCGAGTACTGGTGATATTATTTACACTTAACTTCAAATAGCTCTACACGAGGTTCAAGATCTTCACAAGACAACAAGATGCACTTGAGTAAACATGGTTTCACGCATGGTGTTCTCAAGGCAAATCTGACAGAACAAAGTCAACTCCAAAAGACTTAAGAGGATCTGACAAACTCTAATTAACATCCAACTAATTAGATCTCTCTCTTAAGCCTCACTTTCAACTGCTTCTTTAGCATCCAACACAAGTATGGGTTCTAAACTTTATTTTAATTGTTACATTGTTAATTTTTAAGGATGTGTTAAGTCTTAACATTATTAACTCTCTAAATACAAGGTAGGTAGGATGTTGTTTACAATATGGCGTTTAATCTTAGTTTATTATAACCCTATCTAAGTTCATTTGCACCAGTTTTAAAACATGTTCTCCCATCTTACAAACAAAATTCCTAATATAACTCGTTTTCGGTGGCAATGCACACAGTAAGGTTAGGTAAAAAGTCCCAAAAAGCATTCCATGGTCGATATGCAGAGTTATGTGACACACAGGCGAACTCTATGAGTGCACACCAGACAGAAACGGGATTAAAACCCTCAATCTTAGGTGCTATCTTCTCTCAATCTAGCCAGAGAAATAACAGCTTAGATCTCTCCGCAATCAAACAGAAATAAAAGACATCCCCAATCAAACAGAAATAAAAGACATCCCCGAACAACACTGGTAAACCCAAATTTTTTCTTAAGTAGCTACATACAAGGAACTAACATTGTCGTCTTAACATTTTTTTTCTTTCAAAGGAAGTAATGTACTTTAGACAATTTTAGGTCCAAACCAATTTGTTTTAGACAGATATGTTGCCGATAATAGAACCCTAAGCTAGCACTAACCTTACATTATCCTATTCGCTATTCGCTCTGCTGGGCTAGTCACTTTTCGCTAACCACCAGGCTCGATACTTTTCACCAGTAATATCATAACGATAATAAATAACACACAGTCAATGGTGAAAACACAAAGTATATTCCAGCACAAAAACTTATAATATGTCACTATCATACAACTTTCACCTTAAAGAGCGTTGATTCACAATCCAACAACTAATTTGAACTGTTTTTTTTTTTTTACTTTTAAATTTTAACAAAATGAACAAATGCGATTTAATTTGACAATAGATTAGGTAAGATATTCTCAGTAATAGAGATACAAATAAAATGGATCGTAATCACATTGTATACTCATTTCAATTTAACAAAAATCTTCAACTAACTTATTAGTCATGAGCCTGACAAGTATGGCAATTCTATGGCTGCAACACACATGTAAAGCGAGTAATATTTTATCCAACAAACCCCACCTGCTTGTAAGTTCCGGCCAAACCATCCTCTTCACCCTTTCCGATCTTGTAACTTTTGTTGGTCAACAACAAAGCCACACATGCCACGTATACATCCCCCAATGTCTCTTCCATGAGAGCGAACACCGACACAACTCACGGCAAAACTGTAAACCTCAACCGAATAAACGCTAAAGAACGGGTAAGAGGCAAGTTGACGGTTCAAAATGCCGAGATAAACTGCTACTGAAGGTCCTAGCGCGGAACTTCCACTTGCAATGACTAAGTGTGTATTGTATGAGATGCCAATGTATCAAAATAGAATGATTCCTAGACCCAGTGGCAAGATCAAGTGGGCGTTACAGAGTCGAAACGTGAGCAGATGAGTTATTTTAATCAGCTGATATAACAAACAAGTGGAATAGTATATTTCATTACTAGGACCGAAAGTGGCATTTTCCGGCACACGCTCAAATTTTTCATGTGCGAGGCGAAACCGAGTATGTGAGAGCTAAAGCCGATGACGGGAATAATGGAGTAAGTAGCGGAAAATAGCTTTAATACCAATGATAGCAGCAGCAACAAATAGAAGAAAAATAATTATGTTGAAAATATCTTACTTTCAGGATTTACAATGGCAAAATTTACACTTACAAATTGTAAAAGGCCCATAACCTAATAGTTAATGTAATAAATAGCCCAGAAATATAATGGAAAACGTTTTTATACTGAACACAAATTATTAATTAATCCTTTTAACAATTACACCAAACCACAACATACAAAAGGTAAATAGAGACAATTAATATTTGATCAGGTGATGATATAAAGACAAGATGAGAAATATTACTTCTCTAACAATTACAACTACCTATTTTATTTCTCAATTAATTTGTTTAAAGATCAAAATGAAAATAAAATCTTCTATAAGGAAACCTACATTATATATTCGGTCTATTTTTAAAAACATAAAAATAAAAGAAAATATTCTAAAGGAAACCTACGTATATTTTTCAACATTTATTTTAAACATCAAAATAAAAGAATAAAACCCCTTTTAACAATACATACAGCTGATTCAAATCATTAAATTAAACCGTAACAAAACACTAGCGCACGTAGTGAGTAAATGAAGAACTAATCGAGAGTGAGGGAAAGTAAATTTAGGCCGTCGACACACGGGAAGACTGTTTTCCAACTGAAATCGGCAACTAGTTGGACAAACTAGTCGCCAGCGTCCCGACCAATGTAGTTAGGTGGGACAGTACACACGGGGCGACTGCGATGCGACCAGTTGAGGACCAGTCGGCGATCAGTGGTTAAGCAACCGTCCGGTTGCTAGGTGATTTCAGTCGCCTGGTTTGAACAACTTTTCGCATATTTGTATTGCGCTTTTCAAGGATCGGGCATACCAACTGCGATAACTCTTCGTAAGTACTTTTAAACATCCTGTTCATAGACTGAAATTTTGCGTCTGTTTCTTTTAATGCAGCGGCAGCTACAAAGAGCCTACATTTAATATTTGTTTTAACATAAGGATGTACCCAATACCTTCTACGTTCTTGATTGTCTATAAAACACCAGGGCTTCTTAATCACTACCACTCATTTCAAACACCATACACAGTATCGTTATAACAAAATTAGAACTCTTTTACTGTCTCAACTCAACTACAGTCACGCCCGTGTGCGGATTTAACCAACGCAACTGCAATCGTAATCGCGTCACAAAAAAGTTGGTTCAACTTTAGTTGGGTTTCAGTCTTCCCGTGTGTCGACCGCCTTAGAGTGAGGGAAAGTTAGCTGATCGATTTTCCCTTGCCCTAAATTAGAGCCTGGGAAACGACTTCTTTCATTGATATCAAATATTTACTTTCGTTACGGAGTGATGAAAAATATTATGTTTTAATTTTTGTCAACTTGTGTTCTTGTTAGCAAGCCAACAACATGCCTAATATCTAGTGTTAATATTGACGCTTAATGCATTCATGATGTATTTGTAAAATTAAGGTTTAAAAACAAAAACATATAAAACATAGCATGATTAAGAATAGATATTGGTATTTTAAATGGACTATTTGTGCGGATTTTCATTCTATACTACAGAAAAGCGAATTTGCTCAAAATAAAGATCTTTCAATTCAAAGTACTTTCTTCATTCTAGGGTTTTAGTAGCAATGAGAAGATTCTAAATGGGCTCTAATCTGGTAGCCATCAAGTCTCGGTGGCATTATTGAAATTAAAATCAAGCTCTTGCACTATTTTGGAGAGAGATCACCATTAGATAAACTCTGAAGACCCAATCCTGAACTGTTGCTATACACTCATACATGTCATTGCTGGCCGTAACAGAATTAAACATTTTTAACATACTAAAAATCGCGTACATATACACCTGTAACTTATATGTAAGCGAATAAAGAGTATGAAAGTGTGAGAGATCTGTACAGATAATCTCATGAAGGATTGCTGTTACGAAAGGTAATCAACGATTGGCAGCACTCTAACCTAACATTCAAAACACAAGTCACAGGCCAACTCTTAAACCAGAACAACTTTATGACATCATATGACTAATAGCTCGAATGTAGAAAGTCTAAACAAATGGCTGAACAAATCAAACCCACAGTCATGTCACTCTCCATATAGCAAAAGACATGTAGATATTGAATAATAAAACTTGCTGAGTCATTGTTCCTAACACAACACCTGACAGTGAGGCTTGTAACTCAATGACACAGCTATCATAGTATTTATTGTTTCAACTGCATAAAAACACAATCAAAATACTGGTTCAATTAACAAAATGTTTACACTACTAACAAGTTAATCCTTTGTTTTAAATTCAATATAAGTTGTTACTTAATACTGTTATAATGATTATTGCAAACATTTTTTTCCACTGACTAGTAAAACACAAGTTTGACAAGATCTAAGATTCTGCCGTCGGGTTGAAATGAAAATTATCAAACAATCGACATTATCCACTCAAAACATAATCACAATCATTCCAAATATCCGCGTACACTTAATTAAGTTTCAAATATATATCCATCAATATATATATCCATTTCATAAAAAAAGGTTAGATAATGTTGTACCGTAAGTTTTCTGAGGTTTGTTTGTCAACCAAGGATTTCAACATTAAGGTTCATTTTCAAGCTAAACCGCTAAACCAAGTACAGTAGTTGGAAAAATCATCTTCATACCTGGGCCAATGATGATTTGTCATATGTCAAACAAGTTTACATTACCCTTTAAGTGAAAAAGGTTTCAAGTGTTCATAAACACTGAAATCAAAACATTAGTCAAAGACAAAATTCCAGTCGCTGCCAGTATTATTGGACTTTCTTATTTATAAATAACATGATCCAGAGGCTAAAATGTTTAAATCCATTTACATATTATTCTAAACTCATCCACTCAATTTATTTATTCAACCACCCACATTAAAAACCCCCAATCCCTGGCATCCTAGCATGACTGTAATGGCTAACTCAATTCAGTAATGGACACACAGGAATTTTCCAACCCTCTATAATTGAACACAGCATGAGTTCAGTAACCTCCCTGCATTAGGCCATTAGGGGGTGGGAGTGTTGTTTACATTCTCATTTCATCCCCAAACCCTAACATTTCCCTCTCTCTAACATTTACACCGAACCCAGGGTGGAAATAAAGGTGTTCCAATTTGCGAAGTGAAATCCAACCTTGTGTTGTATTATCTAATTATTTCAGTTGATTTGTCACCTTTAATCTGCAATTAAGCAAAATTAAAAAGTAATTTTACAGAATAGGGTACCCAGTTTAATTTAGTTTGTTTTTGTAATTTAATAACCCCCCTCTTTTGTAAAGGTTATAGGAATAACATTATATCATCTTAGTTTTGGCTGCAATTATTTTAACTACAAGCTTTTATTATAGGTTTTAAAAACTCTTAACAACTGATAAAACAAAAAGATTTACATTTTCTCTTCTCATTCTTAAATGCAAAAAAATAAATATCCACCAATTATTATTTAACTTTATTTTATATTATATATGTGTTGATACAAGACCCCGCCATTGGCATGTGGCCCCCAACATGTTTTGGGGCCTGTGGGTCCCAAAAGATAATGGCACCCCTCTCCAACAACCTTTTTGAGGAATTTTTCTTGTCCTTGTCTCCCCAACAAAGCTCTTGCACTCCTGGACAAGGGCCCATCGGACCCATACATACTACAGTGGCCCTAGTTGATACTTTTTTAAACGTATTTCCTACATTAAATAAATTTATTTTGTCATTTAAAGTTTCATTTTAATGCTAAACAAGCGTTACGATTGGGTTCGAATCATAAAATTTGGCACATAGAACTGTTGGAGTTATTATTAATTGAACGTTTATCAAACGTCGAAACTATCATGACAATTTAACCCTCTCCCAAATGGGACTTGTGTCCATTAACTGACATGTTGTACATAGAGGGGGCGCCCATTCCCCCCTGTCTGTCTGTGGGGGGGGCTTCACCCCCCCCCCAAAGGGTGGTTTAGGGGTTGGTGACCACTAGTTACACTCTCTCATGTTACACGAGACTTTGCATGTTTCAGTCTGCGGATGGGAATTACAAGGAATTCCTATTTCTATTGAGTTTTTGTAGCTTTAGATTGTTTTTGAGTAGTTTTGTTCGACACACCCTTAATATTGCCGACTAAAATATACATATTGACTAATGGAAATTTAAATTGAGTTATCTGTGAAACTAGCGGTACAACTTACTGTAAACAGAAGAAAAGCTGGGTGAATAAATTGTATGGAGTTTAAAAAGACAGTTTGGACATTAAATTTTGTCTCCACTTTTTGTATTACACTTTTTTACTACACGGATATAAAATTATTATGTGCTCAACGAACTTACTCACACATAGAGGTTAGGATGTTTGGCAGCTAAGCGGCATAATTGAGGTGAAGGGATGAACAATGTCATTGTCTACAGCAAAATTGGGCAAACAAACAAACCTTTCCATTTACATGCTTTTGATTAGGGTATCTAAAAAAAATAGTAACTAATTTTTTCCCAACTAAACGGTTTTTTGTTTGTTTATTTATAATATCCCATATAAATCAATTTAATTCATAAATGGACCATTTCATGTTGAATATTACTTTGTTAAAACAAACTTGTGCCCTAAATTTTGGTTTTGTTTGCAGTCATCTTCCAGACTAAGAAAAAAGGTGGGCAAATCGAACAACTTTGACCTCTTATTTTCCTTGCTCTAGATTGGATGACAACTGAACAAAATAATGGTTAAGTGAGCGAAATAAAATATTCAGAAATCAGCTGTTTCTCAAAGTAATTCTAGGAAAAAAAAATCGCCACTTTGAGAACTTTAGAAATAATTTATTATCCTAAATATATCATCTATAGTGCATTATCATAGTGGTTTGATTTTACTGAATCAACATCTGAGATGACATTCAAGTAGGCAAACCAGCAACAAATGAGTCAGCAGCAAGGTCACTGTATGACCTTGACCTTAGCCAACACTGACTAATGGAACAATGACCAACCACTTAACTGACTACTGACTAGAACAATCACCAGTGACCCAACAGTTAGTACTGACTACTGACTAGAACAATCAAACTCTTCACTGGGTCTCATGTTTTTTCCACAAACTGTTTGTTTGTACAATTGAAATTTCAGATTGATCTTGAACATCACTAAGGTCACACTGACTACTGTGTATATGTTTCTAAACCACAAGTCCTCCAAGAAATCAACTCAAATATCCCTATATTGATAACTAACAAAGCTTTTCACTGAACTATGCTTATATAAGTAACTTACTGTATGCAATTTTGCACAGTCACATCACATAATTGTGTTGGGTAGAACCATTAACTATGGAAACTGATATCCCCATGGAGCATCTGTAGCCCATTATTTTATTGAATATAGCAGTAGAATGAGTCACAGTAGTGTAGTAATCTGAAATTATTTTCTCATTCTGATTTTGTATGTTTGTTGTTGTGGCATAAAAGATGTTGTTTACAATAGGTTGTAAATTCTACAGCAACAATTTTTGTAAATGAATCAACCACAGCAAGATAGTTTTGAATGTGATTTTACTTAGTATTTAAAGTAACTCTATTGATAACAAATATTTAATAAAACAAAAAAAAACTCAGTTAGACAATCCTTGAGTAAGTAAAAATACCCCCGCCGCAGCAAACCTGCCGACTAAGCGAATTTCCATTTGTCTGAATTGATTTTCAGTTAAATATATTTTAATAACATTAGGTTTAACGAGTACCTAGGTTTGCTGTTACAAGGAAACTAATAAAGTGTGTTTTTGAGTAAAATATTGATAGCTTAGTACAAAATAAATAAATTTGCCAAGTTTGATCAAAATATATCCATAAACAAGCGATCTACAACATTTGACAATATTCTCCATAAGAATAACATGGGAATTTTAAATTTACAATTTTTTTAATTTTCTCCGTTACTAATAATCGAACAAAAATACTTTTACATACTAAATTATTTGTTTTTTTAAGCTCTTTAAAAAGGTCTAAAGAGAAATCGGGAAATTTTGTGTTTTGAGGGTCAAAAGTGAGAAAAACCAATTTTTACCCCATAAAACCCCCCGTAAAGCCCCGTTCCCATGGTCCGATTGTGCTGATTCGCGAACTCATTCAAGTTTATCCCGCTTTACACCTTTAAACCAAATTTCATCAAAATCGGACAAAAATTACTCAAGTTATCGCGTTCACGGACGTATATATATATATAAATGCATTATTAAAAACTAAGTACCCTTTTTTAAATTCATTTTATTTAACAACGACTAGTAAAATGAATTTAAAAAAGGGTACTTAGTTTTTAATAATGCATTTATATATCAAAATAGTAGCCCTAATCACTACAGTTTTCTTAATATATATATATATAAGTCTATATATATATATACATATATAAAAATTTGAACGAATGGTGTTTTTGGCCTCTGGGGACATCAAAATGAAAAAGTAAATCGGTCCCGGGTCTAGGTCTTACCGTGCCACCAACGGTAATAGCTACTTCCCTATAGGGAAATTCGCTAAAAGGACAATCACTGTCCGTAAGTGATTTTAACTACTTTGAAACTTTCTGTAATATTGATTGTCACTCTCAATCTGTTTCCTGTGTCTTCAAACTTAGACATTACATCGAAGAAAACACATACAATAAGTTAATCACATTCTCATAAGAAGAAAAAATAATAAATCCTGTTGTAGAAGTACATAGCCTATATACTTAAATAGTCTAGGCATATTAGGAAAGTTAGCGGAAAGTTTAGGTACAGTCCTAATCATCACTTTTCTTTATGTTTTTTGGGTCGCTGAACACGAATATGAGGTTTGCTGACAGATATTATGCCCGGAACATTGTTTATTTTATGAAAAAGGTACGTTATGATTGTGACTTCAAAGTGTTACAAAAGCTGCATAGAGACAGATTATGTACTACGGTATGTGAGATAGGGACAGACATCGGTGACGCCACAACAATTGTGCAAACAGTCTAGCTCTACCACTTGTAACAATCTGTAGATCAGCTGTTTCTGTTACACAACCAGATGAATTACAAATACTCCAGTAATGCAGAAAAACGACAAGTTGTAACTGTCAATCAGAACAAAGTAGTGACACTGAAAATTTTAACCATGACTTAGTGCAAGTAATTTTCTCGTTTTATAAAAATTGATGCTTGTTAATTCATGTTTGTTTTATTCAAGAAAAAGTGTGATGAAGTTGATTAAGTGTTTTCTTTTTATTTTAGGGTTGCCTAATATGTTAAGCTTCATGCCTTACTATTTGGTTATAAAACTAGAAAATTAGATGTAATTAATTTTGTTTGTAATGTAAAGATAGTTTTTAGAGTAATTGGTTAAAATAACATTGAAATAAGATAAATTATAAGGCCATCGCCCTTCACTTGACCAGATAGAACTGACCTTAAAATTTTCCTGAGCTGATGATCCATTTGATGGTTAATCTATAAGTAATTGTATACATAATTACACCAAGTATGAGTAAAGACAATTAATACAAGCCCATTATCAATAAAGCATGTCATCATAATCTGGTATATGAATACGTGAAGATTGACTTAGGACCTATCTCATTCAATCCATTGGGTCCTATAATTGGAACACGAATTCTAATAATTGAGATGCATGAGATTTTCAGAAAAACCAGCGCTTATCCCTATTATCAAAAACACAAATTTCACTCAAAAAATAAAATAACTGGAGAAAAAAAAAACATTACTTGTCTTATCACAATCATTTTACTATTCAAACCCCATCATATTTCAATTTAAAATCTATAATTTAACTCGGTATCCTCTTTAAATTTTAACTTAGAAAACTATAATCTTACAGTATTTTAACCAGCAATGATAAAATCCAAGATGAGCGCCAGTGATGACTCTTAATGAGAAATATAGGAGCTCAATAACCAACTTAACAGAGGAGGGGTGAAATCTTAACAAGCACTGGGACTCTTGGAGTAATAAATGCACCATAGAGGAGGGATTAATTAATCGTGTTTCAAGTGTGTAGGGTGGAATAGGGGTACATATTTTGTTTCTCTGAGCAAATACAACAGAATTCTACAGGATAATAATGTTAGACATTGATTTCAGCGAATATATAGATTTTACAGGGGATATTTTTGTCAAAGTTAATAAAACAAAAGTGTTGGGAAATGTTTAAGCAAAGTAATTTTACTATTTTATCATCTTGAAAAACTTTACAATTTTATTTTTAAGAACGACAATGGTAATATAATATATTTCATCACATACACGTTTCCTGAATACATAGGAACAAAATTCACAAAATCCATTCCTGAAGTCCAGAACAATAAAAACTAAAATATATATCCCAAGTATGTTTACAAGATGAATTTTAAATTAAAAAATTAAACTGAAATTTACATCAAAATCAATTTTGAGAAACAATTATTTTTGAAATTACTTTTCTCTATTATTGTAGTTCTTTGAGGGAAAAATAATATGTTTAAGTTCTGAATGCTCTAAATTTTTCTTCAAATTTGTCCCACCAAAGGGCAAAATTACCTATAAACAACCTGTTTTGTCCTACTTCACCTCCAGCCGTAATCAGTGCCAACAAATATCCACATTCTTTAAAGTAACTTTCTCATATGCTTTTGTTGAATGTAAAATGCTCTAATAATTAAATGTTTACTCAATTGCATTACCCTAGAATTTCTAGATATCAGCAATGAATACAGAAACTTATAAGAAGAGCAAGGTTCTCTATTCATTGATATCATAGAACAATGATTGTCCTATCATGTCTGCTACCCAGAACAATATCAACATTTCCTCTGATAACAACTGATACAGTATCTCACTCCCACATGTTAAGCCTTTGACTAAAGCACATGACTTCTCTATTCTAGACCATACATGATTGCATGGGTTCAAATCCCACAACTTGCTAATGGTTTTGTATGAAGACTCTTTAACCAAAGAGCCACAGACACACACACACACACACACACACTAAAGTGCACACCAAGTGTAAGGGCGTTTTTTTAACCCTATTTGTTATGTTTTCATGCACTTTTTCCAGGTTTGAGTTTTATTTAGAATACATTCTCGTCATTATATTGTGGCTTTATTTAATTCTATGCAGAGGATTAAGTGTCTACGTAACTGTATTTCTAATTTTTGTAGCAGAATAAAATCGTAGAATAAAGAACCGTATATCAAGAAATTTCCGTGCAATTTATAATAACCCTGTAATCCTTTAATTCGAAAAATAAGTTTTAATATTTTACACAGTACCTTATATTCAACTTATACACAGCTACAGAGAGACTTTCTGTAATTATTGTAGTGTACCTAGCGAGAGGCGTTGACCACTAGACTCATTGTGCGCCATTGTGTACATTGTGTCTGATATTGTGTCATTGTGTGTGGTGTACTCCCTTCAAATTGCTCCAGCGTCCTGTAGTGACAAAATTGTGTCTGTTTCACCCTGTCCACATTTCAAATTCATAATATTAATACTGGGACAGATTTCATACACCTCCTTAATACTTTTGTGGTAACAGTGGGAATAACTATACTGTATCTCATATTAATGTATGAAATACTCACAAACCACCTTTTGACCATGAAACGGAATCTTACCTGTAAAAAGAAAAAGTGTTAAGAGCATGACTATTTGTTAGGCCTATTTGAAATATCAGAACCAATAAAATGAATTAACCCTTGAGTATGGTAAATAGTAACAAAACAACACATTTTGAAATACTGTACACCATAGGCCTTAGAAAGAAACAAAACTTGACTACTATTTGTCATAGTTGTGTTTAATCTAATTTTATCTATCCTAGACCTTAAGCAGTTTGAGTGTAGATTCAAGTTACATGATGAATCTCAAATCTCTGAAATATTTTCCCAGCTGTAACTTAGTAACATTACATTATTTCTTTATTTATGTGTAAGATATACTCCCAGGTCGGCATTTTAGCGAATTTCCCTATAGGGAAGTAGCTATTACCGTAGGTCTCATGGTAAGACCTAAGCCCGGGACCGATTTACTTTTTCATTTTGATGTCCCCAGAGGCCAAAAACACCATTCGTTCAAATTTTTATATATCTATATATAGATATATATATATATATATATATATATGTATATATATATATATGTGTGTGTGTGTGTCCATCCGCACGATAACTTGAGTAATTTTTGTCCGATTTTGATAAAATTTGGTTTGAAGGTGTAAGGCGGGATAAACTTGAATGAGTTCGCGAACCAGCATGATCGGACAATGGGAACGGGGGTTTATGGGGGGTTTTATGGGGTAAAAATAGGTTTTTCCCATTTTTTACCCTAAAAACACGAAATTTCACAATTTCTTTTTAAACCATTTTGTAGAGCTTAAAAAAACAAATAATTTAGTATATTGAAGCGTTATTATGCGCCTAATTGTTATGGAGAAAATTCAAAAAAATTGTAATTTTGAAATTCCCATGTTATTCTTATGGAGAATAAGTCAACTAACTGTTGTAGTTTGCTTGTTTATAAATATATTTTGATCGAATTTGGAAAATACTTTTATTTCTTACTAAACTATTATCATTTTATAAAAAAAATCTTTTTTACCCTCCCTGTCGCAGCAAACCTAAGTACTCGTTAAACTAATTCTATTTAAATAGGAAATAAATGTGCTATTATTATGGAGGCATTTTAGTGTGAATCCAATCAGGTTAATGGAAATTCGCTTAGTCTGCAGGTTTGCTGCGGCGGGGGGTATTATAATTTTTAGGTTAGGAAATAGTTACATCCAATGTACCAACGCATGTTAAACCTTCTATTAATAAACCTAGAATAAGATTGACAAGTAAATAACGTAGCTGACAGATATATGCCCGTGTTAAAGTACTATTAAACACATATTGACACTGTTATCTGTCTGTCTGTCAGTATGTCAGTTACTTCAATTTAATCTACCTTAATACACGCCCTATCACATTGACACATGACTGAAAGAATCAGCTGTTTCACATGTTAGATGAGAGAATATGAATTTTTGTAAGAATCAGCTGTATAAATTTGCAACTGAATGTTAAAGCATTTGTCTGATGTAATAAATTTGAATGTTAAAACAATAAGAAAGGTGAACATTTGAATATTGTTTGTAACAAATGAGTGGACTTAAATGTACTCAAATATCTTGTATATTTTTTTCTTTTCTTAGTTTGTTTGGCTCTTCTACCTGACCGAATTTCATGATTGAGGTCTCAAATTGAAGCACAGATTTCGAAACAAACATCGGCATAATTATATGTATTTACTAATATACTGAATTACTCTACCAAAAAACATAAATTTGATTTATTTTTGAATTCTTACTTAAATTTAAGATGAATTTCACCAGTTAGAATGATATAATCCTATATATTTTGGTCTAAGAACCTTCAGTGAAATAGTGGCTTTCATTTAATATATTAGTGATTCAAATCGGACGAGTTTCAAGCAAACGCAAGATGAACAACCAACATAAAAATGATTTTTTATAAGGTTTTCCTATGATTAAAAATCAATAGCTCCAGTATTGTTTTTTGTTTTTTTTTTATATGTTTTGGACTCAAAACAATCAGTAAACTACTGGCTTTATTTGAGCTATTGATCGTTAGAATCAATAGTTCATATAGTAAGATAGTAGATAGTAGATCAATAGTTGTAGTTCAATAGTAATCAGTAAGTTCAAGATACTGTATTACTCAATCAAAAATCATAGGTTTGACTATTCCTCGGATATGAGATTTACTTCAACACTGCGGAGCAGTGTGAATCCTCTAGTTAAATGTTACTAACATTTTTATCCAAGTTTGCTGTGAAGAACGTTTAATTGAGTAAGTTAAATTTAGTTTTAAATAAAAATAAGGTTGAAAAGGTGTTATGGAAGGTATTTGACAGTTGGAGTAACTTTATGAAAATGGCCCCATAAAAGTTAACAGACTAGTTTAACGCTGTATTAAATTAAATAGCACACAGTTTATAGAATTTATATTGAAGCCACTTTAAGAGTGTTGCCACTGACTATGGTTAGACTGCAGGGTGACTTAGCCTTATCATAACACGTGTTCATACCAATCATAACTATTTAACAGTCCATTCCATTTATATCCTAGGTTTATTACGATTTTGTGGTGTTTAAAAATGTAGCAATTTATATTCTCAAAGTATAGGAAAAGATAGTAGATTGACGACACATAACCTAATTTTTTTTAATAATATCAACCCTGGAGGCGGAAAAGATTACGTTAAAAATAATCTTGTTCACAAATCAAACAAATCTAACCTAAATAGTTTAGAAACAGGCTAAGTGTAAGAAAGATCCATTTAGCCCTCACCTTGCCTGTGTAAATAAATCAACTCCCATTTCATGTTAGAAACATAAATCCAATTCCAATATGCAGTACTAGTTTTTCTTAATTAACTAAAATATTAAAATGCATTACTCCGTAAAAAAAACATTCCATCCCGGTTCCAACTCATCCCATAATTTAACACGCTCTATTACCACGGGAGCATCACCAGCGGACACGTCATTAGATAATGGAAACAGAAACAGTTTGAAGAGTAAAAGGAACGGTTTCCTCCAAGTGTATTGACCGTGACAGGATATGGACAAGAACACAATCCAGGTTACAATCATGCTCACGTCAGGGGTAGGAAAGAAACAATATGCATGAGTTTATAACATGTGAGGAATCGGGCACTCCACGCTTTGGGTGTAAAGAGTTGTGTTAATTACAAGGATCATTGCAGTTTTCTTCTGTCATGATTAGTGACAAAAAACGTGTTTAAAACGTTTCAAAATCTGGACTTCGATCCCGAGATATGATAAAAAAATCTGTTAAACATATGACGAACAAAAGCTGACCGAACAAGAAAACCACGCAAATAGCATTACTGTCGTGGTAACAAGAAACAACAAATTCTGAGAGGAAATAACAATTAGTGTAAATAGAGGGTAGCTAATTACAATAAACACGTCTAATAATAGCTCAAGTGAGACACGCATTTGAGGACGAACAATAAATACTCCATAAAGTAGACAAACAATTAAAAATAAATAAACAGACCATTGGTCGTAATAATTTTAAAATATGCAAATAAATAAGTTACCAATACACAATCTACTTTTAATGGGCAGCAGCAACCTGTCTTAATTAATATTGTCTTCCTCTAATGGAAAATAATTAAAAACGCATCATAAGAGGTCGTGTTTAAACAATCATGGATTAAACCATACGCTGTTATAGATTCATTTTAGGACAGCTGAAGACAATATCAAAATTATTTCCTCCCGGTTCATTTGAGAAGGTTCTGTCGTTTACTATTTTGTGTATCGTGATTCAAATGAATTAAAAACTGTTTTTAAAGAATTTGATCTACAGTATAGTCTGTATGATGGAATATGTCTCCTTACCCTTCATCTATCGTAGACTGGCAAGGGCCTTATTAGTCAGTACTCAGGTAGACTAAGGTCAAGAGACAAGTTCCATTATACAGAGAACATTTTTCGATAAGCAATAGCTTTTATAACCAAAAAGTTACGCTAAAATATGAAAAATACACTAAAATGAGAGAACCATTAGTCAACTATAGTTCTCAAATGACACAAACATTATATAGACATACAAATAAGCTTCAGACAAAAATATAAAAATCTGTTAGGATGTGTGTGTAGTGATGTAAAATACCCGGGTATTTAAAACTCAGGGTAAATACCCGGGTATTTTGGGTATTTATGAAATCAATTGAAATTAATTTATATTCACCCCTAAATATGTTATTGTTATCATTACATGAAAAATTAGGATAGTCTATAACACCTTTTACAGTAACTTGAAGCTTTGCTAGTACCTTTTATTTAATGATTTAGCACTTTTTTTAAATAAAACTAAATAAGAATGGGGTTTCATTTTTTTATCAAGACAACCCCTCATCAGAGAAATAATGAACCTAAACCTACTTCTACTGTTATTAAATTATGATGGTTAAAAAATTTTATCGTATAAAAGGCTTGGAAAGCTAGAGAGACCTAAGGCAGAATGGCAGAATACTAAAAGTAATTAAAATTTTCTGTGTTACCGCTTAGTTGGAAAAAATAATATATTTGGATAAACCTACTAAAAAAATGTATCTCCTCTTTTTTGGTCTAACTTAATATAGTTTTGAAAGATTTATTGTGCTATAGATTTAAATGTTTTGTATCACAAGTTTATGAAATTAGTTTTTTTTTTTTTGATACCATTGATACCAACAAAAGATCTAGAACAAAAATATTATTAAATCCTGCCATCCTACAGATTGAGTTTGAATTATTTTCTTAAGTTGTTTACACGCCTAGGCCACTACTAGGTTAATTTTTTATAATTAACTAGTGTCCCTGTTGCTCGAATTCGAGCAATTGCTGGCAATATTATAGGCGTTATTTTAAAACGAATTTCAACCAAGTCAGCAAATGTATGTAGGTACTGTTAAATTAGCAAACTTATTAACTGTTTATAATTAACATGCTCTTCTTCTCACTTTTGATTTCTGACAACAGCTGGAGTTTCATAACAATTTTTGTTTCCAATGTTAATCTTATGGAGAAATTAAAAACTTTAAAGGGCTTCAGGGCCTCACTCTCTCAGTATTTCCGTAAAAAGAAAGTTTCCTGCACAAGTTCACGTAACTCTCTTTCCAATGACACCAAAAACATGACAATCGGTTCAGTAGTTTCGGAGGAGTAATTGTCACAAAAAATCTGCTTGCGTATTAAATAAGTATAAAAATAGATAATTATTACTTTGCAAATTATTTTTCTTCACTTTCAATAAAATAAATTCATCTATCCATCATAGAAATTAAAAAATCATAACAGGTCAGGACCAGTGCAACCATGCGACCAGGGTATTTATGCCGATTATGCTATATGCTCAGACCTGGGTATTTATGGCGATTGTACCCAGAAGTAAAATGCTAGTAGTGACCATATGAAATTTTAATTAACACATTTTATCATCATTTTACTATCCTTACAGGGTGATAATTGCAAAAAAACATCTCAATCTTCTATAACTTAAATAAAAATTATAAATACCCAGTTTTTGGGTATTTACCCGGGCCTGGGGTAAATTCCCGGGTAAATACCCAATTTATATTTACCTACCCACTGGGTATTTACCCGGCCCACATCACTATGTGTGTGTAAACATCACTCGCAGGGTCAAAGTCCCGCAGCGACACCTGTGGCTTCTTATACAGTTCAGAGAACTAACGGGGTAAACGCGCCAAACCGGGAAATGCCAAGATGGCGGCGAATATCAAAGGAACTGCAGGTCAATGTGAGATGAATGCGCTAAAGAACCGGTCACATGGTGTGAAATATAGAAAAACTTAGAATGTCCATAACGTATTTAAAGTTAGAATGGAAATTAGTAAAATACAAAAAAGCCATTTTATGTCTCAAACTTTTTGTTGTTAACACACTGAAATTGTATTTCTTAAATTTTACCAAAAGATACAGAAAATTACCAATTTTCCAGCTTTCCACAACAAATATTTTAACACTATAAAACTACACGATCAACCACAATTAATTACCTGCCCAATATTGAAGATCTTATCCGAATATTTCTCTTTTACAAATACAATTTCCATATCCATCGTAAAGACGAGCATATTTTTGTAGAAAACAACAAAATTACATAGTGAACATATCGAACACGTATTTTATACATGCATACACATCGTACATGTATTTTCCACATATTATAAACATGTTTATTACCACATTAGGAGCGATGTCCCAGACAGATTTCGACTTCCTGGGAGGCGCTGGCGGGAGTGTGCTCTTCCTTCGCAGTGGCCTTTTGAGCGAAGAGAACCAACTGTGAGAGGACTTGTTGCTCGACAGACTCGTGGAGGACAATCTGTGCGTGTTCCCTCCAAACCAACCATGTTTGTTTTTTGGCGGGGACTTGCCCCTGGGGTCGTCCAACATGTTACACCATGTCTTTGTCACTTCACTGTAATGCACTCAGTCACTGAGCAAGTCTGCTGGAAATTGCAAAAGTTGGAGCTTCATTTCGACACTGGTTTTAAACGGATTTTAAAACTATATTTTTGACACTGGTTTTGATAAACGTGGTAAATAATACGGAAGATTGTCTAGTAAAATATATAAACAATATAAATTACTAAAGGTTAATGATGCTTTCAATCATCCTATAGGAATAACCTATACAGTTTTTTTTTTTTTTTTTTTTTTTTTTTTGTGTCCTAGGACGCTAGGCACGAGCCTGGGATTGTTTTTCACATTACTTCAGGCTAGACCTAGGAGTTGCGGCATTATCACTTAGATAAAATCCATTGGTGACTTGGCGGGGATCGAACCCGGGACCTCAGGGACTGAAGTCCCGCGCTCTAACCACTACGCCAGCTCGCTCCCCCAACCTATACAGTATGTATGCATTATGAATGTAAATACATACATCACAGACAAGGGAAACAAATAAGACAGTTTTGGTGTTACACTAAATACAGATATTAACTATCCGAAGGAACAAAAATGTAAGCAATCCCATGTTTTCCAGCCACAAAACGACTGGGTTAATTTAAGAAGTATATAAATTTACTGTCCAAATATGTTTTCAATACGTTTTTGGTCAATATTAGTGAGATTTATTTAATGGATACAGCATAAACTTTTATGGTTTAGCAGTTAAAAAGCTGAAACTATAACAAAAAGGTTCAACAAAAACCAAACCGACGACAGAATTTCAGTTACCATAAAAAATGGAACAGAACTTACTCAAATCATAGCTCAACGTTCTGAATTTTAGAAAACCTATACAAATCGTATAAAGACTTTTTAACATTTATTTATCAAAGCCAACTACGTAGCAATTACGTAAAAAAAGTTTGTGAATCAAAATGTAATTAGAATAACAGTCTTGATATTAAATTAATCTTGTCACAGACTGAATCAATCTTTCATCTCAGTTAGGTCGTTTCAGACGTCAATTGGTCTAATCGTGATCAATTATGCGTCGATCTTGGTGTCGAATGATGGCGCAATGTCGAATCAATTTCCTACACTGTTTGTGAACCACAATGTCGCGACCCTGGGAATTGTGTGCATTTAATTAAGTGCACTTTCAATCCCTTGACATTTGTTATACAATGTTGAATAGCGACCTCGAGTAATCAGTTAAATGGTGCAGGAGTGGCATCCTTTTAAAGGTATATAGGCTCACTTTGAGTATACTGTGCTTTTAATGTAATTTTTTATAACAAAAACAATGTAGCCAAAAAAAGTCAAAAAAGCCAAAAAAAGATGTTGGAAGAAAATACATGTACATTTTAAAGTAGTCTTTAATTGCAACCTACTGTATAAAAGACTCATTGAACCATCTTCCTTTTTTTTACTTTTTCTAAACCAATCCACACTAAACTCTATTTAAAGATGCCAATATCGTCAAATCGAACAAAAAATATTGAAAGAACTTTAACATAAGTTATAGAAACGCCTTTGCAAAAACTAAGATCGTTGATTTGAGGTTTCTTCGAAATATCAAACGTTCTATGGTTTGGTTATGCCATTTTATACACAAAATCTAAAACTAATATGACACACGTAATCGTTCTGGAACATTTTGCCCTCGTGATATTTGACTAACCAATTCATTGAGGCATTAGAGTCAAATTTACGATGTTTATTCTAACTTGGAGGACCCTATGGAAGGCTCTCTATTAAATCACTCTACGTCATAAAGATAAAGGGCCGCCATCGTAGGGGCGTGGTTGCAGCAGAGCTTCCTCGATAATTTGACCCTTCCCAGGCAAAGAACGTGGTAATCGGTCGCGTCACGAAACACCAATTCGAGTTCTTTATTGAATTGAAAAGAAATATTTTTAGACAACGGCTTGTAGTGCGTGTTCCAAACTGCACAAGTTAGTCAGATCAGAAAATCGCCCGATGTAAGTTAGGGTACATCATTAAATTTTATCACTGGAGCTCGATAAGAGCTTGGACATTTCCGAGGGAAAAATATTTTTCTCGATGATAAACATCTGATCTGATTCCCATTTGGCAGTCCTTCACACAGATTCTAGATCGCCTAGTAAACTATTTTACGACAGGGAAAGTACAGTTGACGATTTACGACCTTATTTTACGAGAGTCCTGCTACCGCGAATATGGAAGGCAAGGTCGTGTGAATAACGCCTAGCGAAATGTCAAGTAAACGCACACGGAACAGTAGCCTTGGTTGTACCATTGAGTATAAACCTAACCTTAGGTTAGGTTTATACTCAATGGTTGTACTGATTGTGACACATGTAACGGTCTATATAGCAGAATGTTTAATACCTTATCTTACCGAGAACCTTCGAAATATAAAGCCTGATTCTAAACACATGTATGATACTATAATTGGAATTCAAGGACTGAGATCCTTTAAATATATTTTTAAGAATGTATTTAATAATAGTTTTCCCTCGATGATGCATACTTCAGACTGTATCGATTTAAAACTTGAGTGAAAACGGAAGGGGCTTTCACAAAATTCAGATATTCTTGATTTTTAAGTAGACCTGCTGCCAATTTTTAACGTCAGAGCATAAAATACATTGAGCTCATTTACCTAAACACGTGTACATCATATGCCTATTTTGCCATACAAGAGATGGATGCATAGTTTCGTGAGTTTGCGCCAGTCTTCAGTCGTGAGACTGCCTCTCGATTAAATCGTTTCGGCAATTTTTAGTTGTTCTAGTTAAGTGGTAAAGGGTATAGAGTTCAATTCGAATTTCATGAGATCTAAAAGAATGCTTCATACATACCAAAATATTCAAATGTCGTGGTCAGATGCTAAAGGTTTTTAAATTATTTTTCTTGCCCAAATTTGTCTATACACAGCTGCACGAAAACAACACAAAATTATACTTAAATTGGCCTATTGTAAATTATGTAATTTGATCGAAATATTTGTCTAACAAACAATACACAAGGTACCTCCAATCAGCATAATACAATACAAGCACCTTACTGGGAATCGATGTAGGAGAAATGTTATCAGTATACAATACATACCTGAGGTACCCTACAGGAATTGTATACATAATGAGGAAGTGAACCCAGACCCTAATTGGTCCTTTGAGTCTTGATATAGGATCCTGCGAGTCCTCGTAATGAAGTCAACCTTAACGATTATTGACTCATCTACCCTTACAATACCTTGGATGTTCGACTAGACCTACTAACACTTATATAGTTTGATCCATGATAACGCAATGTTAACGCAATGATAACGCAATGTCTAGTAACAATTTATTGAACTCTAAGATATTTTGTCATCCTCATGGATCAGCAGGAAATAAAGTAAGATATGTTTTTACCATTTAATTAATGTTAAACGATTTTTAATTAAGTTTAGCAAACAAAATTTAAAAAACTTGTGTGTCGTCTGGTATTACAATTGAAAATTGAAGCACACTGTGAAATTCATTCTAGGGAAAAACAGTTGACATCACTGTCCTCAAAGCACACCCAGTCATAAAACGCACTTTTATCATAGTTTCAGGTTTTACATAAATCCTTGGATAGGTGTACTTGCGTTATTCAAAGTAAATGACACGACACAGTTCAAAAACTAAATATTTCGATTACCTATTTCCATAACCTAAATAATGCAATTACATCAAAACGGTTAGAATAAAAACGAATTACGTATTCGATCTTTTTCACATCATGTCAGCATATCACGAAGCGGACACTATACTAGACATTGTTTACCCATGTTTTTCACAAAGCATTTTCAACAGCTTTCTCGTTTCGTCAGTGTTTGTTTTAGCCGTTTGTCGACCGTGTGAGCGCAAAACTGTTTCGATCAAGTTTGTTTTGGCTGGCCCGAGAGTCTGGTGCGCAACAAAAACAGTGTAAATAAAAACACAAGTCTACTGAGGCGTCTACACCAAGAGATGAAGCTTGGAACCCTTTCCTGTTCAGACAGCTACTTCTATCCAGAGATTATTTTCAGGTTTTCCAGTACGATGGTGAAACAGTACAAAAGTATATAAATACTGATAACAGTTTGAGACAAACTAAAAAATACCGAGTAAAGCTTTTCGATCTAATCATTTACTCACTCAATTTTACGAACTCATTGCATTCATATGCAAACCTAGTTGTGCGTCACTGTCAGAAAGTAACAACGATAAGTAATGATTTGTACCTAACCTAACCGAGTAAATGGATGCAAAAATAAACAGCGAAAGGTAGCTTTAATAATTGATGTTTACAATAGTGCTTCAAACCCCCCCCCCCCATAAAAAAAGTGTTAATCAATTGTAATTTTAAAGGCAATTACGAATCACCAAAACCCTTCAGAATCTAGTAGAAGTCAAAACAGTATCTGAATAACAAAACTATTTGCTGCTTCCAAAGTCCAAGTACAGCTGACACTCAAGGTGTCATAACTCATTTCCAAGGTATTGGCGACGACCCACGGAACTAGTTGCTCTATACCGGAAATGATGATTCCTCGGTCAAGGACATTCACGACGTCACAAGGCCGAACTTAGCGGTCGGTGATTCAACCCAATCTACCCGGATTCAACCGGTGTCACTTTACACGTCTTTGGTCTACCAGCAGTGGTAGGAGGCGCAGAACCGGAGAAACATTATACATTTGACGCGGTCAAGTTTGGTGACGCAATATGTAAAATTTTAATCGTGGCTGCGTGTTGGATTCTCGAAACCTTCGATGGTGAAATAATTCTGGAACATGTCGAAACTAATCTCGGATTGCCTTACGAAATTGTGTTTTTTGAGAATTAAGGGCTTCAGTTTAAATTACATACCTTGAAGACAAATTAAACACGTTCCAAGAAACATGGACAAGTAACTTGTACGCCAAATTTACAACTGAAATAAAAGCTACAACTTCAATTGAAATTATGTCAAATGTTTGGTTATACAAAAAGTATCTCTTTCTTAAGCAAAGAATAATTTCAACCCGGTCTCTAAGTCAACATGCAATTG
Organism: Macrosteles quadrilineatus; assembly: GCF_028750875.1. Taxonomy (NCBI): domain Eukaryota; kingdom Metazoa; phylum Arthropoda; class Insecta; order Hemiptera; family Cicadellidae; genus Macrosteles; species Macrosteles quadrilineatus. The sequence continues at coordinate 33,278,401 of NW_026542601.1, read as the reverse complement.
GCTTTGGATGATCCTACTGTATTTAACAAAAGATCAAAGATTAGCGTAAAATAGTAAACCAGAGTTTAGTAGGCTGTTCATTGAAGAACCGTATACAAATAAAAATGCCGTTAAAACGCACAAATAGAAAGACATACCCTAAAGACAAGTTATAGTACTTTTTAAAAACTATCACACACGTTACTTGAATCTAATCAAAAATGAAAAAGATAAAAATCAACCATCAACAAAGGAAGGTAATGTCGCTCCAATATATGCCTAGCACATTATACAATAGTTTACGACTTCGAACCAAATTCAAAACTGAAGCTCAATCAGTTACTAGACAAGCTATTTGTAGCGACACGTGGTTTAAATCTCCCGGCCATTTGTCTGATTGGATCCTCCTAAATACCGCATTTAATGTCTCACGATGTCCTAAACCACTCTATAAGTCCCAGAGGATTTCCAACGTGTAATAAAACGAACGCCGTTAAAGTAATTCCACCACTCGACCGTAAATAACCAGGCGAAGACTTCCTCGAACAGCGGCGAGAACATTGTAAATTCTACTGGCATCCGCCAGGGTTCCATTCTTGGGCCGCACTTCTTTCTGGGGAACGACTTTGATTGAAACACACTAAACACTAGTGTTTCAGACCTGTGTATGATTCTGGCAAGAGTTTACGATTGATAGTTACGTCTCTTGATTTCACATAGTTAAGTTGGTTCACTTCTCAAGGAAGAGTATAGTTATTGTAGGAGGAATAGTTCAAATAGGAGAACCATTAGGAACCAAAGTTTAAAGTTTAAATTTGAGTATGTAGTTAGTAAAGACTTGTAGCATAGAAAAGTAGTAGACACTACTACTCCTTTGATCAATACTTGTAGTAAAGTAGCGTTTCGAACATTGGTGGGGAACGAACGGATTCGATTCCAGACGTATCCACAAAAATGTGAAGTTTTTAGACAAATTTGTGCTAAATGTCTTTGAGATTCTTTCACAAAAAGGTCACTGGCGTAATTTCTAACAAAGAAAAATTGTAATTAAATTTCTTTTTAGTGGTAATAGTAAGATATTGAACTGAAAGTTTTCCTCACAGTGGGGGTGAACCAAGAGTGTATCATCGATAGTTTTATAAATCAGAGAATAGAGATGTATAAGAAGTGGACAAACACATATTATACTTTTACCTAAGTGGGTGTACATGTGGTGTACACTAATAGGTTACTTAGAGAAGCCATCGTTCTAATACAATCACCGACCATAAAAATGCCTTTCAACTACTAAAATAACCCATCTCAGATGAGTGGCGATTTTGCACTAAGCTGGCAACACTCCATAACTCTCCTGGAGACTACTATTCCTGGAGTGGTACAGAAATGCCATTGGGGCGACCATCTTGCGGTTATGAAATAGGATCTGCAATTGTTTAACTGTTAGTTAATAAAAAAAACCTGTGTAAAAAAGTCTCAAGTCACACGTTAAGTTTATGAATGAATCTAAAAGATATCAAGTGCATATAATGAAAACGTGCGGAACTGGTGATACAGTACAACCTCAGCAAAATGAACAATGAGATTCAAAGTCAAAATGTGGATTTGCAAAAGAAAGATTCAACGAACTGTATTCTGTGATAAATGGTTTTTATCTCAAATAGTGAATATTTCCAGTATCATACTCGACTCTTTAAATATTGTAGGCCTAAAGTTTGGTTACCTGCCGTTAAAAATGGAGACTGCGCAAACAGGCAAGAAGCTAATCTCTTTAGTTAGTGCGTGCTTACACAAACCTAGAATGATAGAAATGTTAGAATGTTTTTCAAATCCCCGATTTATCTTGATGATTTATTTTGCACCAGAACTACACCTAAAAAGTTGTCTAATTCATTTCAGGAAATCTGGTATTAATTTGCACACGCGACACAAGGTTCCTCTGATAGCGTCAAAAATAATCTTTTGATCACCGAGAGAGTGGAATGAATAGCTCGATTAGCTGAGAAAGCTGGGAAAACATCGGAGCCCGGAGGCGTGATGCGGTTAGCTGAAAACAGCGAAAACAGTCGCGATCGAAGACTGTTCGTGCGGTCGTGGAGAGGTTTCACTCACATTAAGCCGTTTTGGGACATAAATGAGTCCTCTAGCCCTCTTTGTGAAGTTTTGACCGAAGATGGTTATTTGACAAGGTTTACGTGATGTGTAGGGCATATTGTAAATTGGAAATAGTTTTGTAGAAAAGATTAAACTCCTTGACCAGTGATGCAGATTAATGCTGTATGCCATACATACGCTCTCAACTATTTCCAGACTGGTTGTTGTACATATTGGAATATCATGTCACTAGTAGCACAACATTATTCAATTGACAAGAGAATCCTCCGGACTCATTTTTCCTACAATCACATAATACAGAATATCGCAAATTCAACCAGGAGAACACTTATACATTCTAGCTCGACGTAGACAAGGGAGTACAATAACTAAATACTTTACTATTCAAGCTACCTGATAGGGTGGGATTTGATACCACACATTTCTTTAACCGACAAAATAATCTTCTAGAACCACAATGCCAGACAACAAATCACAACTTACACATGAAATCACATAGTTTTCACAATAAATCTCATAGTTTACCATTTCTATCAGTTAATTCGACAAAGAGGATATTTAAAACTTTAATCAAAGGCGTTGGTCAACAGTCCTCAAGGGCTTGACAACCGAATTTCGCCTATAATCACGATTGGTTCCACCCAATGACATTGGCGATTGCCTCAAGAAACGTTCTGCTCTACTCTTGATCTTCATTGCCGAATGTCAGATGAAAAGACATGTCCCTGCCACTGGTTATTTTGGACCTAATTAGATTTTTAATGACTGCCTCAAGGAGTTTCTTAGCTGCTTGCCAAATGACTTACAACTTAACTTGGACTTTCTACGTGTCATTTGTGAAATGGATACCAGAAGAATCAAGAATGACTTAAGATGAAAGAGGTGTTTTTGTGGTTGAAATACGGAGCTATACTTGTTTAGGATATGAACTCAAGGTATAAGTGAAGTTATTTAAGTAAAATACATTAGAAAAAAACTCCCCTCTTCTACTACGTGTGGTGGGGTGTGGAAATTAGGTGGAGAAAACGAACACGAAATTTCAATAAATTTCAAAAGATTACTATAACTTGAAAATACCTCTTGAAAACGACAAATCGCTTTTTTACACACAAGTAAAAACCTGTAAATCGACAAGAATAATCCAGTTATCAGAAGTGTCAAGTAATCTACCTACACCTGCCAGTTGTAACATGCAGTACCTGTGAAACGTAGGCAGCGCGCCTGCAACTTGTACAAGTCTTGAACATTTAAATAACACGAATTATCAATTTGTCGGCAATAGCACGGACACCAGTCTGTTATTATCATTCCACGCATTTAGCCCACGGCTGTAATCTGTAAACACCTGACAAGTGGAAAAGTTGTCCATTTCAACTGCAAGCGCTGTTTTGAAATTTTGGTCCTTTCGCGGCGGATATTTCCGGATCGCCACTGTTTACCACAAAGATTTGTGGGTTATTTTACGTAAAATTCCAACATTTCTGAATAACAACAAGAACTAGTAATTAACTGAGTGGGTGCAAAATAATCAACTTGATACAGATACATGATGGTTTTAACAAAAAAATAAAAAAATAATAAAGTAACTTTTCTATTTTAAACTAATTAAATTAGTTAGATTTTAAGTGAATATTTTTCCAACCATCCAATTTTCGGTTGGTTGAACACTTGAAATAATAATTTTCTCTCTGTATTTTCTAACTAACTCTTCGACTCCCCATGAACGATAGTTTCAAACAAAGAGCCAGAGCAAGTGTCTCAGCAGCCAGCGCTAGCTACATTCCGACATAACTCAGCACTAACAGAACGTACAGTCTACGTGCGGTGATGGCGATGTTATTGCGACACTGTCTGAGCACGTAGATTGCTGTTGACTCATGAGCGATTGCCACCTTATTGACGTTATTGCACGAGACTGCGATCTGCAACCATGGAAAAATCGAGAATTTAGCTTATTCTCATTTTCTTACCATTCTACATTCATCTCATCTTTGTCATGGAAGGGAAGCTACGGATTTCGGGGTTCCGGATTTACGTGATAATGTCAAGACACCCTTAAGTTAAGTAATGTCTGTAAACGTATCCAGAGCAGAGCCTATATAGTGTCCAAAAGTGTGAAGGGAGGACAAGTAAAACATATTATATTCGGTTAATTTTTCGAACAGTGATACTGTATTTACACACTTTCGCTTGTTATTTTTAATCAATACGTAATGGGAATGTTTGCGAATCCTCTTGAGGAAACCTAATTTGGCTCTTGTACGGAAACTAAATTTCTCCCCTTTAATTCAATGAGAGTCTGACTATCAAAGCGTCACCATAGTACCTTCATAGCTGATTTCCCTACTCTATTAACCAGATGTACTTCAATGCCAAAGATTCTTAAATTAAATTTCACATATGAATTGTCCCACCGCCTACTGAAGGTACGAAACCGCGAAGTAGACATTTTTCATTCCCATGTTTGAATTTTAGCCAGCTTTACAATATTACATTACTTCTTCAGCAGATCTACTGAATTAACAAAGAGAGATGCTCCAAATTTTAATTTCTTTGTTTCAAAACAAGCTTAGTCACACCTAATTGAATGAGTTGCTTCGAGTAAACTGACATATTTGATGTTCAAGTCAACCATAGAACTTTAACAACAGTAAAGTTTACAAGAGGCACGTTCAACTGAATTCTCTTTGAGGAAAACATTACTCCACAGAGATGACCTACTTCAGTGTCTTGTTGGCTAAGGTTTGGGAAAACTTGATCGAATCGTGTAGTACCTTGGTTTTACGATTTAAAGATTTATCAACTATCATGGCTCGGTTGTATTGTATTGGCGTGTGCATTGTCAGACCGGTAATAGTTCTTGCCTTAAAATTACAATATGAAAGTTGTACTTCGATCCCAGGTGAAGTAAATTTTCGATCAAGGCTCCATTTAATGACAGTTAGTTAGGATTGAAGACAACAATAAGGTTAAGGTTGGGCCAAAACACACGGGGGAAAATACAAAACCCCTCATATCTGAAATCCAGTGTGGTTCCAGTGGGTTTTCAATGTGAATCCATCAGTTGTGTTTTTGACAGACCCAGACTGACAAATGGGACAAACCTCTGATGCACTCTATCCATCAACGTCATGGATGTCCAATGATCGATCAGGACTGATCCTGTGATACAAAGTGAGCTTTCTGGTGAATCCACAGCATTTCACATCGCACGGTCATTTCGTTTGGTTCCCTAAGGTAACCCCAAGATATAAGTTATATAAGATAGAATAAGCGAATTGGAATAAACTTGGATTAGCCATGGTTACAACTACATTACTACAAAGGCTGAAGATTCGACAGATCTGACTTACAAACTCGTTTTTTTACTACACAACCTAAGTTAGACAGTATATAAGTTAAAAGCGCTGAGTATGTATCATATATTTTTTGCAGTATATGAAAAGTTAATAGGAACTTTACATAGTTTCCATGTGAGATTTGATATTTTTATAAAATTCAAATCAAGAGGCTTTAGTTAGAAATTCTTGAGGGTGGTTAGATTGAGAGCATTTAGGACTAATGAAAGGTGCGTGGTCGAAGAAGTTGAAGAAGGGTGATAATTTACAAAGGAAACTCCCAGTAGCCTGGATGTTTTATATTGAGTGAGATCCTGCATGTGTTTATTTCAGCTTTTAATTTTGTTAGTCAAGAGTGAAAGAAGAAGCTTGGCATGTTTATTTATTATTTATTGTTATTGTTTGACGTAGCCTATTGTCGGTATGAACTGAATGGCCAAATAAATCATTTGAATCATTTGATTAGCATCTTGTTTGTGCCAGAGCATATTTTAAGGGATTTTCACTAGGCGACAGTGGCGCCGAACTTACGGGGGGGGGGGGGGGTCTGGGGGGTATGGAATACCCCAACCGGAAATTTTTGCAAAAGTTAATGTGAAAATCACACATTTCTACGTATCTTTTAATGCATTTTTCAATTATATTTGCTTGTAAATAGTCCATATAATCTCACTTAATTACGTATTCTAGAACGTTGTAACAGGCCAAAGCTCCCTTCACAACCTATTGGGCCAAAATCATAGCTCAATACTCTAAAATATTTACATAATGTTATTTTTTAAATTCCGATACATTTAAAATGTGAATCATAACAAAAATATGCCGGCACCACTCATAGTCACTGGGCGACAAAATCTCAGCACTGGGTGACACTTTTGTCGCCTAGTTAACATGTTATTTTATGCCCTGGTTTGTGCTGTGAGGTCGAATCGTCACAACTAGTTTTACATGTAAAATGTGTCTTGATTTAGCTACGATTTATCATCCTAAATACGGTCTTTTGGCTCGAGGTGATAGCTAAATAATTTGGATTATTAATAACACGTTATCTATAATACGAATTATTAATTGTTCTTGGATCCCAACAATCAATAGTCAAATCAATAATTTAAAACTTTATACACATTTAAATTACTCGCATTTCCAAAGGCAACCGACGCTGGTGTAAAAGATTACATTTCAATTTGCTTTTTTTAAGTTGAACTGTAAGCACAGAAGATAGAGGTAGACAATAAAAGGTGCCTAGTACCATGTATTATGTGCCACAAGGTCCTAGAGCAGTAAAATTCTAGTTGCAAGTAAAAATTACTCATTATACTGATGATAAAACCTAAGCCACAACCATCAATGAGAACCACCATCCTTACCACTTTTAAATAACATCTATCAGTCTGGGCTTTACACACATTAAGTAGACATACGGGCGGGGCACTTAAGGTCAAAGGTGAACCAACGGGGTCAAAGGTGACCCTAGATACCAACAGACCAAGGTGAGGTAGAGTGGTCGAGAAATATTACCATCCTTACACGACAAACGACATCCTACACCAGCAAATACCACCGCTGTACTTTATATCACAGTGACGAGGTACTTCACTTAAAACGTTGCTGCAAGAAGTATCAGTAAAACAAATAGAAAATACAGAGGACATAGACTTATAGATCAATCAGGGATTAATTATCAATTCAATTCATCAAGGATCAATTATCAGGGATGTAAAATCGCGAATTTATCAATATCTCTAGAGATAAATTTAAGGATCTCACTTAAAAATGCACCATTTATATTAAACAAATTGACTTTGCTAAGGAACTATAACGATTATACATATTGCTACAATGTGTGTTTCAGAAAATTCATATTTATATAACTCCGGCTTTATCAATAAATTAGCTTTAGTCAATTATTTCACAACGAAAACTGTTTAATCCAGCAAGAATGCAACTTTTAGCAACTCGGAGTTTCTCAAAACAAAAACCCAACGTTAAATTAAATTATTAATATTCTTACTGGACTTAGTAAACAAGATTGTTTGAAAATGAAGAAAACATTTTCTCTTTGAACCCAACAAAATTAATTTTGTTGAACCCAACAACGCGTAATTTTAATAAAAAAATTTGTACATTTTGCACAAACTAAAACTGTGGAAGGAATTCGTTTACTTCTTAATGTATCTTTTTTATAGTTTTTATTTTAGTCCATAATCACTCATTCGATGTTATTATATGTTTAAGATTCACTATTTTTACCGCCAATTGGCAAGCACAATGGTAAAACATAATTTTAAACACATTACGTACAATTGGTAAATGCAACAGCGATTACATTTCATAATATTTCACAGATATTACGTAAACTTTAGTTATCATAGGAGAGTTAACAAAGTCTAAAACAATAATTGTTAAATCATTGTAAATTCCATAAAACTCCATAACAGAAAGTTTTCACTTAAGAGTTAATTCTTTTTTATATAGTTGGAACTAGATATTCTATTATGGAGAATGTGTTCCGAACCACTAAATTACGTCATCAGAAGTAGTGATTGGCGTGATTGGCCCGAACACCCAGGGAAAAGTTCTTCACTTTAACGTCTATCTATTTTACCCGTGCACATACATACCCGGTTAGTACATCGATGTAAATAAATTCCTTATTACTTCGATACCCCGTAAAACAAAGACTTTTCAGGACGTCCAGAATCCTTTCCCGCCAAACATCTGTCCCGTGTCTCCTTGGATTCCTGCGGTTTGGGACCTCCTCTCAAGTTACTCTCCCAGAAACACCTGCAAGTCCAGCAGGAAAGTCCAAGGGGTAAAAACTTGCAGAGGATCACTTTCACGATGTGAAATGTGACTTGTCGTTCCGTCTGACTAATCGAGGAATTGACAAGTTGATGAAGCGTTGAAATGTATCATTTCGTTATCGCTCATTTATAAGCCAAGTATCCTAATTGTATCGGTCTAAAATCTGTTTCGTATCATGACAAGAAAGTATTGGCACACCACCCAGATAGATATTGAATTTAAAGTTTAAGTGGCAACTTCAACCAATGGGAAGTGTATTATCAAGCTTTGTCCAATAAAATCTAAAAGGCAGCTAATCTTAAAATAATAATAATCTTTTACACACGAACTGTTAAATCACACCAAATATAAATGGCAACCAATTGTCAACTAAGGCAACTTGATGTATAATCAACGACCATGGGCTATGCGATAACCTCCATCAAAGACTGAAAGGCAGAACTTCAGTAGTGACCCTTCATGAGGAAGGATTACTTAATTGTGATTTCGTTGAATTAAAACTGGTTCTATGTTGTATTTTTTATGTCTACTGTTTCTGTCTCTTACTAAAAGACAACTTGTTAACCAAAACAACTTTATGCTTCACACAAACTGTCGTAGTATGAAATACCCCCGCCGCAGCAAACCTGCCGTCTAAGCGAATTTCCATTTGGCCGAATTGATTTTCAATTGATCTATTTAAATAACATTAGGTTTAACGAGTACCTAGGTTTGCTGCTACAAGGAAACTAATAAAGTAGTGTGTTTTTAGTAAAATATTTATAGCTTACTATAAAATAAATAAATTTGCCAAGTTTGATCAAAATATATCCATAAACAAGCAAACTACAACACTTTACAATATTCTCCATAAGAATAACATGGGAATTTTAAATTTACCATTTTTTTAGTTTTCTCCGTAACCAATAACCGTACAAAAACACTTTGATATACTGAATTGTTTGTTTTTTTAAGCTCTTTAAGAAGGTTTAGAGAAAAATTGGGAAATTTTTTGTTTTGAGGGTAAAAAGTGAGAAAAACCAATTTTTACCCCATAAAACCCCCCATAAAACCCTGTTCCCATGGTCCGATCATGTTGGATCGCGAACTCATTCAAGTTTATCCCGCCTTACACCTTCAAACCAAATTTCATCAAAATCGGATAAAAATTACTCAAGTTATCGTGTTCACGGACACATATATATATATATATAAATCTATATATATATATATATCTATATATATACATATATAAAAATTTGAACGAATGGTGTTTTTGGCCTCTGGGGACATTAAAATGAAAAAGTAAATCGGTCCCGGGCCTAAGTCGTACCATGAGACCTACGGTAATAGCTACTTCCCTATAGGGAAATTCGCTAAAATTGAATAAAAATATAACTTCGCTATTAATAATTTTTGAGAGGCCGAGTCAATAGTTTTTGACTAAAAAACTGAAAAAGACAATCCCATTATACTTAAGTGCTCAAATTAACGTTCCTCAGTAAAAAAGAACATCTCAGAAACTACCATAGATCATATATCACAAATCATAGATGCTATAAACACCGCCCTCATCCAACTATCATTTTACTCCTTTCACCAATACCTACAATTCCTCTGACATTCACTAGCAAACAACTCGTAGAAGAGAAGAAAGTAAACACTAGTTGAAACGTGGAAGGAACAGGAAAATGAATCACGAACCCAAGAAGATTCTTGTTTCAATTGTACAGAAAAACTCACTTTCTAAACACCGGTGTAGGGATGGGACAACTAATAGCATTGCGTTTCTTCTCTCATTCCAGCTAAGAAATGTCGATTTCAATTTATTTAAGTAGCAAGCAATGTACATAATGGAAAGTCTAACTGGATTTATCAAATGAACACAATCGCACTTTCAGATACATTTCGTAGTTTTACAACATCTAAACTACAAATTTCATGTTTTCTGCTGGTCAAACTATGACCCAAATGATAATGATCGTGATCATCAATGTAATTGTAGCCTATTTAGCATTAAAAGAGAGGAAAAATGCTAAAATGTTCGATCATAACAGACGTGTGTTGTGAACTAACAGGGTGTCCACAAAAGATTTGTCTTTAATTTCCATGACCATTTACCATTGATTTCCATGACTCACGAGCTTTACTCAAATTATAATATAACATACACACATGAATAAAACTGCCTAGATTTTGCAGAAACTACTGAAATATGTATTAACAGATAACAATGGAGTACAATGGTACAACAATGAACTAATACAAACTCAATACTCATAAACGAATACAACTGTAATAAATTGAATCGTGGAACATTTGCGAAAAATCCTGGAGAATGCTACGGTAATCGGAGTAACGGCTAACTAGAGCATTGAATAGTCCCCTCAAATCATCCATCATTGGGAATTTCCATGACTTTCCATGACCTTTTGCCTATTTCCATGACTTTCAATGACCCCTGACTTTCCAGAATGTGGACACCCTGTCTAAGATTTCTTTGTTCGTATTACGCTTTACATTAATGCAATTTAAAATTACTTTCATACGAGGAATACTTGTTTAAACCGGTATGGCCACTAGATAATTTGTAGAAAATTACTTTCTAAATTAAATCCGTACGAATCTTTTAATCTCTTATTTACTCCCATAAGTTCAAATATTTTAAATCTTGGATCCATCGAAATATGTTATTTGTTGAACATAATATGTACAAATTGCAACATGGACGAAGATACTTTCTTAAGCCCTCAGATTTTAACTGTTTACCTATTGAAATCTGTAAAAGTGCTGTTATATGTTGCTGTCCGGGTTTCAAACTATCTGAACAAATTTACGTTCACAATAAAACACAATAAAAATCCAGCTCTAGTTTGATTACGAAGTAATTTAAGAAAATAAAGCCGCTGGACAAAAATAAGAGAGTGCAGGCTACAAATTTTGTCATATCTACAACAGCGATAAGGGTGCACATGGCCTTATCCTTAGTGGTTAAGTATCGTTAGAGAAGTGATGGGGAGGGGGTGGGGGACACTCAAAACAGCCGGGGGTTATTTTTGTAGAAACCCTCCCACCAAACCACCCTATGACGCAGCATCATTATCCTTGAATTGAGTGACATTGTCTGATCGTAACAACAATGTTTTGACTCTCTTAGTACAAGTGAATTTTCATTGGATTGTTTCATTCATTTTATTTAACCAAATAAAGCATAATATAAGTAATTCTCTTGCTAAAACATTTTTATACTATTGAAAATGTATGATTTTTTAACATTTGTGTTTACGGACATTCAAATATTTAATCGTTTAGGCGTAGTTTATTGTTATTTATTTAGGGTATTTTTTTCATTGTGAATTCTTCAAATGTAGAACTACATTTTGTCTGAGAATGTCTTGATTCAGTAGATTCTAATAAAATGTCACATTCTTAAAACATTAAAGCCAGTTTTACAATAAAAATGAATTTGTGTTCAACTAAGCGAATAAAATGATGGACTGCTGGAGTGTATTTCTGGTATACTGTTATGTTTACTATGCTACCACAGTACTTCTCTGTGGCTGAACTGAAAGGCCGATGGAAAATTATGGTTTCTTTTTCCCCCCATGAACAATTATAAGCCAGAAGAAGAAATAGCACTGTGGTAATTACGTGGCAAACTTAAGGGACTTCTTAACGATTCCACAAAAAACATACTACTATAGTTTTCTGTGACGATTCCCCCTTTGAGTAAAACACAAGTGACAACCGTTCGTTTAAAATGACATGTCTATTTCAGTACCCACAGTAGTGAGCACTTTAAAACGTTCATCTTACTTTTAAGTACAGTACCTGCATAATAAGTCCTATATGCAGGCATAATGTAAATTAATATTTAGTGTGAAATAAACATTACGTAAACACATTCCTTGGTTGTAAAAAATTAACAATATCGAAAACTATAATCATTCTGTCGGAATTTTCACAATGAATAAAGTTTTGAAAATGCAAGGTGCCATCGTCAAGGCATAGTTTTGACGCGACGGCGCGGCGTGCACATTTTAACCTAATTTGCTCGCCAATTAAAGCACCTACCCAATTAAACATCCAATTAGCCGGCGGCTCATTAGACCAATTATAATTACCCCGCATTCTGTTAGCGGGGGTCAACAGTGGATAGCTCCGTGTACAGTTAAATACCCCTGTCGCAGCAAACCTGCGGATTAAGATGATTACTAGTTCTTTTATGAATTTAAATGGAACATGACCACAACAAAGGAAAATTTACATTTTTACACGCCCAGCATAAAGTAACATTATCTGGTATAAATTAAAATATTTTCTAATATTTAACAAATTTCCTTTTGGCGAGGGGGCATTGGGTTATTTATCAACCACATATTGACCTTGGTTCTAACCAAGGTCAGAATTTGAGAATTGTTAAGAGATTGCCTACTGATAAATTCATTATGTTTTCGACAAGAACGGCCGAAAACTCCATACCAAAGGCCCTATACAGAAAACTAATAAATGCAGAGATTTTGAACCTGTAGGCATATGATCTTGCAATGGAGACCACGGCAATAATTTCTCCATATTACGGCTATTATCTCAAAATAGAGTTTGTTCTTTGACCTCTATAACATTTGTGGACAAATTGGTCCAGAATTCAAATATTTACTAAAAAGAAGCCAATAACGCAGCTTCTACGAAAAAGCTTCAAGGTCTTTTTCAACTTAACAACACACGTCATTAACTCGAGGAAAAACCTTCGTCCTCAAAATACAAAAACTATCGTTGAACCTTAACAAGTCAGATTTTTGTGGATGCTATTTTTCATCGTCAGGTCAGGTCTTTCAGTTTATCTAGTTTGCTGAGTTATGGAACCTATGAACAAGTTGTTGTGTTCTGAGGTAAACGGTAGCGACACCACGACCTTGGGACAGTCCGAGGTCAGAAGAGTCGTTTATTTGCAAAGCTCGGCCAGACAGGACGACGCCCAAAGCATGGAATGTTTAACCTCATGTTACACTTCATGGGTGCCTTATAACTTCACATTAAGATTGTAGAACGTCATTTATATATCTCATTGAACAGTCTGCATGTAAAAGGCTAAAAAATATAAAAGGCAATTTATCTCTAATACAGTATGTTCAGGAGTCGAGAAAAATTATTTGACAAAAAACTAATATTATATATTGGATTATTTAAGAATTTTTGGTATTTTAGTATCTCTTAAGTATTTTCTTCTTACAAATTTTCCCAGTTTAATAATTTTAAGATATATCTGGTTCATGTGTGTTTTTTTATTGTTTACTATACTATTTCGTTCTTGATATTAAACCGATTTAAAACACTTTTGACCACATAAAACAATCCATGTATTTTTAACATGTCTCTCGTCTTATGGAATTACAACCGCAGATAGAGGACACATGGACGGTAAATTAAGCTGAAAACCATGTTTCGACTAGTGCACTCAAACGAATACGAAACACTCAAAAAGGACTTGAGATTTTGAAATAAGGTGAGAAATCTACTTGAACTATTGGAAGCCAACGGTAGGGTGCACCTTTCAAAGTTGCGTTTGTTTTCAACCTCACACTGAGTTGTTTGTAGCGGGTTTCAGCGGCGTTTCGTACGTCCTGGTGCAACGGCCTTCCTCAAGGCAACCCGTACGGGACCGGTTTGCCCGTAAACGTACTTCACACTTGTATCAGACATGCAGTCTTCAATCAGTGCAAACAAAGTCTTACTTATTTTAACCCGTGTATCCAACACACAACAGAAAATAATTTACGTACAAATTTTAACAAAATCATTATGTAACCTCTTTTAGGAATATTTGTTCCAATTTCGGGTACGTTTAAGGGAAATATAGATTTGAGTAGCGTTTCCAGAGTCTAATTAATTAGCTTAAATATTTTAAAACCGCAGTTATAAATGGGCTAGATTAACTGATAATGTAGGTACCTTAGATAATACGGAAAATACTATCTTCACTGTTATTTTACAAAATAAGACGGTCAACATTAGTCTGAAGCTTTGAAACTGCTATAAAATTCCAATGTCATGTCTCAGTTTTAAGCAATTTAAGACGACATAATAACTCAATTATAATATTTGAACCAGCGATGGTGTGTGATACAGTAAAAATGGATTTCTTTCTGGCAAACAAATGTTTTTATCGAAGCAATATTAAAAAGCAAATAATTAAAAATAGGCTACCTTCTTTCCTGAAGCCTTCAAACATCGTATTATTCTGAAACTAACATAAATAAATACTGAAATATAATTTACAAGAAAAACTGGCACATGCTGATCCAGATGTGATGACAAATATAGAATCCAAGATTTAAGAGTTATTCAAAATCCAATTTAGTGTTTAAAAATCTGTGCATCTTAACGCTTTTTATAAGAAACCAACGTCTAATTCACGCAGCGATTTTCAAACCACTATTCCAATGTGTTTTCATCATCAGTGATATTTTAACCTTTCTTATCAAATTAGCAGAGCTTATCTGTGACGTAGCGAGGCTACAAATTGTGTTAAATTATTGATTTCGCTACCATCTGCGGCAACATGGGGTTGATTAGTGTTATCACTGACCTTGCGCTTCTTAGTTTCTTATCAAAGCGTTCGCCGCGATTTCTCTTCTTATCGTTCGCTGAGAACGAATACATCCTTGAAATTATTGGAGTGGAATGATAAGTTACATTTTTGAATTACGTTGCAAAACAAAACTATCTTACAAAACTACCTTCCTTTTGGTAAAGTAAAGGAATTAATAATGAGTGTCCACATATGTGCGTTTATGTATCTAATTTTAGGCTATTTGACAAACTGAAATTTTGTAGGAAATACTGATTTCTTAACTAATGCTAGTCCTCTATTATAACCCCAAGCAAACAGCGAACACTGTAAATTCACTCTAAAGTACCTGTGGGCCGAGCTTTGTACGGAGAACATCGCAAGTATACTCTGAGTTAGTTACTCAATGCTAAGTTAACAATATACCCAAAAGACAGTTATGCACTCGTAAAGGTGGCTACAAACATCATAACATGAGAAAGTGCTCATTACTTCGTGTTTGAAACTAAGTGTTACATTTGTATTAATGAAATGTAAGTTTTTCGAACAATATTAAAATAGGTTTCATAACTAAAGCCGACATCCACAAGACGGCTTTCAAATTCAATCATTGTATGCGTTTAAGAGTAAATAGCCTTAGCTCAACCACTAAATTGGTGGACAATCATCAATCAAAATACAAACAACAGTTGATTATGATCTCACATTGTTAAGATTGAGCGATTGACCCATCGTCTTAAAGTGGTCAGAAAGTCAATTAGACCCCAATGCGTAACGGATCTCATCATCTCATACTCGGCATATGCTTAGCTCACCGGATTGGAACAGGTACACGGTACACAAATACTGCATTAAGTGAGCAACGTCAGCTTTTATTACTGGCAAAAAACAAAGAGGGGGGAAATGTTAATTAGACAGCTTCTCACCCTGTGAGTAGCTGGTTGCTTCTTTTAATGTAAGAATTTGTCCATATAGAGCGGATGTACATTCTAACATGAAGTACAAAATTGAATGATAGAATACAAGTTTTACGAGCATTTGGGATGCAGAATGTTGGGTTTAGTTCCTAACTACTTTATTGCGGGACCGGATTTCAGATTCCGAAACATAATTCGTTATTATATGCTGCAAAACAGATCGTGAGTAATCCTTTAAACGGCATACACCTAGCATCAACAATCATCTTCTCCACTATATAAAATTATTAAGATATTCATGCATGAAAAAACTCGATGGCTAAACTTTCCCCAGTATTTTACGCAAAGACTGTCAAGTTTTACCAGGAAAGTGTCAAAACTGATTGTAATTCGCGGAAAACAACGAGATAAAACAATTTTGCCAAGTGTCTGAAAAAACCATGACTATTGTCCTGACCAAAGTGCATTATGATGAACAGCGGGTATTGATGTTGAATGACTGCTGGACATTTTAACCAAAAAGCCCAAAGTGTTGGCGAAATTGTTTGTCTTTCTGGTGTAAGAATTCAAGTTAGTATAACATCTTGGTTAATCGACAGAATCTTAAAAATTCTTCCAGAACATTTTAATAACAGGCCAAATAAGACCAAACCCTGTTCTTTTGGTGACGGACGGGTTCAAATCACCTGACCTTCACAATGCAAAGCTCGCCCGTCTAGGACACAATATGGTAATGCACGATAACATGTGAACCTACGATGTATTGTATGCATATTCGTCCTAGATACTACAACAATGCCTTAAAAGTGTGCTACTGGCACGTACGACCACGACGTAGTACAAACAACTATTAGTATTGATTAGTGAAAATTAGTATTGTTAATAGCAAATGACTATGCAATAGCCTTTTATATCATTGGTTGTACAGTATACTATTTGTTGATGCTTTTGTTTTCAGCCACAACAGTCTAATGAACATATACCGCAAATACACTATTGGTATCTTGTGTTTAGTACTGTATAAACAACAAATATAGTGGTATGTGATGCCGTTAGATAAGTAACTTGAAATTAGACAGGATTGTCATGTAGAGAAAGCTAAAAATGCGTACTAGAACAAAACTAGTTACTTTTGAAAACAACTTTTAAATTTAAATATGGATCGGAGTCAAGTTGATATAATATTGTTAATTTGCGCGTTCGCAATATCGGTTGCATGGTTCAGGCAATTCAATGATAAAGAAAAATTTCTCAATCACAACTGAGTAACCCAATTTTTTTTAATAAGGTGAACCAAAGAAAAAAATTAAAGAGACACTCGTTATTCTTCGCTGCATTTAGGGTTTATTTCCGATCCACTGAGTCCAAGCATTAAATAACTTCTTGATCAGCATTGTGCGTGCAGAAAGTAGAAAACTACCCAATAAACTAATATCGTCCCAATAGAACATAACCTTCATTACTGGAGTGCCCAATCGAAATCGATCACCACTTACCATCTTTTCCATGTATTTACTCTCTTGCGAGCCAACAGCAAGTGTAAATATTCCAAGTGTTAGACTACGTTTATTTACTTTCTGTCCAAGCATTGCATATGAATGTTTAACTCAATACATTACAACAGTTTAAATTACACCGTAAAATGTATCGAACGGGTCGATATAATTTCACATAACGGAATCTCAAACCTCGTCCACAAATTGCAAAGTTTCGACCGGTATTACGTCGCCCACCACGCCATTTACCCACATTGCGACGGTCATTACTTCCATTACTGTCGCGTTACTGTCACTTTATTGACGTTCAATGAATAATAAAAGGGCGCGACTCGATAGCCATTTTGCGTCCACTGAGACAAGCATTACCAAAACATACAAGAGAGAACGAACCTATACTACTATGCGATAGTGGTTAAACATTTACTAAATAGTAATTGGGGTTTTATAAATAATTACAATTACAATCTACTACATAGGAACATGTTAATGGGGGATGCAAAATCGGATGGGAAATAACTCATATTTACGGTCGGAATAAGTTAGTAGTATTCGTGTGAGAAAATATTTGAGATTAAGGGCTGGATCACCATATTGTTTGTTTTAAATTCAATTAGTGTACACCTAAAGAAAATGTCCTAAAAATTAGACGTCAGAACGAAAACGTTGTTTAAACCAGTGAAATGTTATGCATTATCAATAAATTGGTAATGATAACACTTTTTAGGGACACTGACTATCAGGCTTAGGTAATTTTAAAATTTTCAATTAAAAAATTAGTTTGCCTTGTACAAAAATAAAACACGTTTAAATGTTTTTCATTCTTGACTACAATCTTTGACTATTAATCTACAATACACAAAAAATTTAAACTAATAAACATATAAAAATGTATTAAGTAGCAATAAAGCAGTACCTACAATCCATAGCGTAAGTACCAGAAGCATTTGATACGAATATATACATCAAACACTGTTAGAGAAAAGCTCGCCACACTCAGATGTTTGTCATTTGGGTTCGAACTCACTATTCTCGCTAAAGTCTAAAACAAAGCGAACAACACACCCACATTCTCTAATGCCCAACAATGGAAGGCTGAATTTCACTTCAAGGCCGAGATAAATACGCTCCAATAAATAAATTCCAACAGGAATTATTCAAAAGCAGCGAAGTGAACGTTGGAATTCCAATCACCGTATTTTCGATGAATTCCTCGTTATTGACGAATTTTCTTAGTAGCGCTCCCCATAAATCCATTCAACTAAAGAATACAACGATTCAATCTTAATCCAAAGTTTTAAGAAGTATAAAACCCACCTATTGCCGTTACTCATAAAAAATACTCAACTAAAAAATGTGTAAAGACAATCAATTTAAAAAGTGTTCACCTTTTAGCTAGCAGCTTACTGTAATTAAAAATATAGAAATAAAAATACAATATAACTAGAGTACAAAATGTGAATATTTTTTTCAAGCACAGCAGGACTTTAACCTCAATAATAATAATAATAATAATAATAATAATAAAATCTTGGAGAACACTTGTATAATATTCCATGGTCAGACAAGATTTTAACGTAAACTTAAACAAAGCATTCTATAGCAAATAGATGAGTCAAGAGCCGATAATAAAAAGATGTGTTCGTATTGGAGGTTATTTTGGGATTTTCAAGTTTTAGCATGGTTTTATGTTTGTTAGGTACGTTAGAGGTACTTTTTCCTCTGTAGACCATATTAGATTCCAGATCCCGTAGTAAAATCTTAGTTTTTTTCGTTCTTAGCCAATTCTTTATTCATAGTGATCGAAAATGTCAGTAAAATAACATAAACTCACATTCGCCAAAAACAAACTTCAAAGAATATTCAAACTCGTCAAAATATCCCACACAACAACGCATCAAGAACAAAAAAAAAACAACCAAATAATCAATATATTTCACCATAAGGATGCTTAGGTCAGGTCACCAAATTGATTTACAATGTTGACGTTTATATTGCAAGGCCCATCACCTTTTACGATTGACTTAATTGACCATCGTTAACGCTAAGTACTGCATATCACTTTGACGAGACAACTGTAAATAAACACTCGTTTATCACTTTGAGTGCTGTGTTTACAGTAGAAGCGGCTCATTGGACCATGGGTTTAACTTAATTATCTTTGCCATTTGGATGAGCTGAAGGCAGCGTCCGGTTTGATGGTGTAGCTGTGTTTTTGAAAGTTGTTGCGAAAGAAAATAATTTTATTTCGATTTCAGGGTAAACCGTTGACATTTCCTACCCCCAACTGATTTGACTGTACTATTCAGAAAATAAAAAAAAAAACTCCTCCCGTTTACATGGACCTTTACCCTGAACCCAAATACAAAGCCTAACCAAACCTAAAATGTGTGTACCTTCTTAGACATGCTCAAACTAAAACAATATAAAATTCAAAACATTGTTTTATCCCCAATTTTGTTTTGAGTAGTGTATTTTAAAACAGTGACATACACCAGGTATTATAGATAGGTTTATAAGATAAGATTTGTAATACGCTTGAAAACGTAAGGAGTATCCATACATCCCGAAAAGTAAAGTACAGTATTAAACACTTACCGATTTAAAGGTATGTTTGTGATTGTTTACTACAAAATTTGTTTCTTGCAGTTTATCCGATATTAAAACTGCTATAACCTAATCTATCTTGTACAACGACCTGTTTATAAACAACTACTCGTCATCCTCTGGTGTTTTTAACTATCGACTCGTCAAAATAATCGCTCTATCAACCCACAAAATAATCAAGTAAACAATTTGTTATTCGTCTGAATATTGAATCACCACCTATCGCGAACTGGCGCACCTGTTCTCAAATCCGGTTCTAGATCTGATACCTCCACCCAGGGACGTCGACCTTGGAGGAGTGTAGGTCCTGGGGGGTTCTCATGCTTCTTCAGGTCCAGGTTCAAGCGGTAGCGGAGGAAGTCAGTGATTAAATCTTAACTCCAAACCATCGACTGTGTAATGGAATGGGGCGTTTGTCTACAGAGGATGTCGAAACCAGTGAAGAATATGTAGCTAGAATTAATCAACTCTATTGATGTCTAGAAAATGTCTGGCGCTATAGAATTTTTAATACTGAAATAGACATCCCATATGAGCCAGAGTTTGGCAATTTATTTCAAGTAGAACATAGTTAAATGAGCCTCAAAATATGAAGTCAAGATTCTATTGTCTCCATTACTTTTTAAATTCTAATCCAAGATAGATGATGTGACATATTCGATGCTATCGAAAATAAGTTGTCCTTAACACTTGGTTTGGTTTAGAGCTAGCTAAATACAACGGGAATCAAGCATTTGCAGCATTCTTTGTCATGGTCTCTTAACTACCTTAATTTTCGTTCTAAAACTTACTTCATTCTTTCACGCGTGAATTGGATGTCTATTTCTCTATCCATAGTCAAAACTGTAGACACTGCGAAAAATATTGATTGCAGAACACGTTGGTTTGCGTATTCGAAGAGTCCACTAACTACTTATTTGGTGCCCTTGAGCACTTGGAACCTGAATTAATTACGAAAAGTGTTAAATGTGATTAGAATCTAGTGGTAATAGACCTAAAGTAGACTTTGACAAAAACTACACTATCTTAATTACACCTTTATACTGTAATTAGGTGTTTACCTTTGAGGTGAATAATTTAAATGCTTATCCCAAGACATAATCTACCTGAATCTTTTGTTAAGTATTACTGTATCTATGTAATGCAAGTAGTATGTATACATGATCCCATTGACGTAGATGAATTCACGAATCAATTAAGCATATAACCATCACAGCACAAGGCTCTTTATACTTTTACACCCCTGAAAACATTACTCGAGAACAAGCAAAAATCCACATTACCTCATTAGGATGCGATAATGACTTAAGTAAATAATTAGAACACTGCTACGCGGAAACGATTGCTATCTTACCGAGAACAGGCGCGTTGTGTGTAAACGGGTCACAGGATTCTCACACACCGTGATAAACAACACAGGAAACAGGTTGAATTAAGTGAATTGTCGGTTTTGTAGCCGTTTGGAAAAACAAGCAGGAGACCGATTGGCCGGTAGTTAGTTGGCGTTGTTTTATCACCTTGGACCGTCCAGTGGTTCTTGTTCTTGGCAGACGTACAGCAATCATTAGTGCGGCTGAAGTGGTCTCGTTGGAATGCAATTGCAGATTGAGAAAATATGCTACTTGTTGGATTTAAAAAATATAGCATTGGGCATAAAAAAAGGTGTACCATGGTAAATCTATTGTAGCCAGTTTTTAGAATGAATATATATTTGATTTTAACTAAACAACCATTAACGATCACTGATTTCTATCGAATTCACCAACTATTTTACCAAACCAAATTGAAAGGACAAACTACTATAAAATTTAGCATCTTTTGATTTGTAAATTATAGAAACAAAAACTAAAAGGGGAAATATAATTTACAGCTTCGCACTTCGAGAGTGGTATATTCTACTCTGTTCTGTACTTTACTTTTTTACACTAAAATCAATTGTCAAGGGTTCCAAAACGCGTTGGTTAGCCTATGGTTCTATTTTTTTATGTCTACAGCTGGTTAATAAAGATGGATTTTCTACGTCAGTATAGTATTCGTGGTCAGTACCCAAAAGTCAAAGTTTGTACGAAGTACTTGGATAATGTGGAATTGGGGGGCCATAAGTGGTTTCAGTGGGATGAATAAATGATAGGCTACTGTTGTTGAATGTAATTTTATTTTTATATAATATGTTTGCTGTTACTTGTTCTGTATTTAATTTAATTTATGTTGGTAACAGCTGATCATGTGTAAATAGTTAGGATTGTTTTTATTGTAATGAGAATTGTTGAATAAGTTATGTTTGAGTAAAAATGTTGTGTGTGTGTACTTCAGTAAAATAAAAGATAATTATTGTAACAGTAAAACCTTAGGTGTTAGTAATTTACTTTCACTTAAGTCAACAGGTTATGGGCCCAGAAAAATTCATTAATTCAACCATAACTGTAAAAACCAGAAGTAATCTAGTAAAACCCCAAGAGTTAAAGTGAAGTGAAGGTGAGTGAAATTGTAAAAGTAAGACTAACAATGGCATCAGTAAAAGAAGACGATTTTGTAGAAAAACTCAAAGGAGTTGAAACTTTTCCATTGTGGAAATTTCAGATTAAAATAATATTTCAATCCAGTGATTTGATGAGTATTGTTGATGGTTCTGAGAAACTTGAAGATATGGGTGATGGAAAGAAGAAGGCTGATTGGATTAAAAGAGATGCCAAGGCTCAGAAGTGTATAGTTAGTTCTATTGAGAAGGGACCGATGTTACATATCATTAACTGTGAAAACTCAAGAGAAATGTTTTTGAAGCTGTGTAATATTTATGAAAGAGACTCAGAGCAGCAGAAGTACTCGTTATTACAAGAATTCTTTAACCTCAGGTATGAGCCTAATTCTGATATAAGTTCTCACATAAGTAGAATTGAAAACATAGCACACAGACTAAAAACTTTAAAACAAGATATTGATGAAAAAATGATAATATCAAAAATTCTTGTCAGTCTGCCACATAGATTTAAGTATTTTGTAACTGCCTGGGAATCAATGCCCAATGAAGAAAAGACATTGGCAAATCTAACAGCGAGACTGTTAGCAGAAGAGTCAAGAAGTGAGTTAAAGGAGGTAAGCCTAGAGAAAAATCTTGCATTCCAAGTTGTTTGTCACAACTGTAAAATTCCAGGCCATAAAGCAAAATACTGCAAGAAACCTACACACAATTGGGCTAACTCTGATAATGAAAGGCGGTGTTTTAAATGCAATGCTGTTGGTCATCTAGCAAACACCTGTGGAAATGTAAAAAATTTTGTTAACAAGTTTGAAAAAAGAAATGTAAAGCCAAATTTATTTTGTAATATATGTAAAAAGTCAAATGATAATGAAAAAGATTGTTACTTTAGAAAAAGCCAGAACCTAAATGTCGCTAGTAAAACTGTGTCATTTTTGACGTATGATGATGGACAAAATGTTCGGGGTAATAGTGGGACTGTAAACTTTGTATCTGAATGGGTTGTTGATTCAGGCTCATCTTCAAATACGACAAATTGTGAAGATTTGTTAAGTATTAAACGAAATATTTCTTCTGAAATATATGTTGCTAAGAAAAATCAAACCATGTTAGCTTCAACGAGTGGAACTGTAAAATCCAAAGAATGTATCCTGAATAATGTGCTATATGTTCCTGAACTCAGTAAAAACTTGTTGTCTGTTTCTGCAATAACTAATAATGGTGGTGAGGTTACTTTCTCTGAAAATACAACAGAGAATGACCAGAAAGGAGACAAAAATGAAAATGACAAGAAAGAAGACAAAAATGAAAATGACCAGAAAGAAGACGAAAATGAAAATGAAGATATTGAGAGTGCAGATAATCTAAGTGAGATAAGTAATAATGAAGTAGAGTTTGAGTTGGTTTCAGACAAAAATGAAATCAATGAAGAACAGCCAAGTTCAAGTAATACTGATACTACACAAAGCATCAAACTAAGAAGAAAAACTAAACTACCTGAAAGATATAAAGATTTTGTGATGTTGACATATGAAGAAGCAATCAAAGGACCAGATAAAAAGAATTGGCTACAAGCAATTGAGGATGAGAAAAACTCCCTAATTGAGAATGAAACGTGGGAAGTGGTTGACAAGAAGCAAGCACTAAACAAGAAGATCCTAAGTAACAAGTGGGTATTAACAAGAAAGGATAACGGAAAATACAAAGCGAGACTAGTTGTAAGAGGTTTTGCCCAAGAACAAGGTATAGACTATGATGAAACCTACAGCCCAGTTGTAAGTAATTCAACTTTACGTTTGTTATTTTCATTAGCTGCCAAACAAAATCTCAAACTAATGCAATTTGATGTTAAAACTGCTTTTCTCTATGGAAATTTAGATGAAGAAATTTATATGTGTGTACCTGAAGGGTTTGATCATAAAGATAAAGTTTTAAAATTAAGAAAGACTTTATATGGACTTAAACAAGCTCCATTTAAATGGAACCAGTTGTTTACAAACTGCTTACTAAAATCTATCTATATATTAATAGGCAAGCATGTTTCTTTAAAACCTTTTTTCTCAGCTCGTGTGCATCGTAGGGAAAATCTACGCATACTGTTAGAAAGCTATTTTCCTGTAGGTGTGCAGAATCCCTTTATAAATTAAAATAGGCTAAAAAATAAGCACAAAAAATGAATTTAAAATTTTGAAAAATTTAACATGGATATTATGAGTTGCCATGCTGGTGACGAAATAACAACGAAATATAAACAGAAAATCAAAACAAATGGAAGAAACTCCAATCACATATTCACATGTTCTATTCAAAGTGTGGAATGAAAATAAAGAAGTCTGTACATTAAATATTTTTGGTCGAGTTTCGACCACTGGACGACCTCTAGTATGGCTTAAAACAAACTCAGTCTGACCGTTGTGTTTTTACAAATGGCAGTATTCATCTTGCTATATTTGTTGATGATGGAATTCTTGCTGGTTCAGATGAAAGAGAGATGAAGAAACTTTTGAACGAGCTGTCTAGAGATTTTAAAATAAAAACAGACGAAAACCCATCAAACTTTCTTGGAATGGAAATTTTATATTCAAGGGAAGGGATATTGTTAACACAAAAGAACTATTCAAACAGTATTCTCGAAAAATATGGAATGATAGATTGTAAACCTGTAGACACTCCCATTTGTCCAGTGAAAACGAGCAAACCTGATGAAGAAGTAAGCTGCCTGACAAAAGATTATTCTTACAGAGAAGTTGTAGGAAGTTTGCTGTACTTATCCAATAAAACCAGACCTGATCTTACACTTGCTGTGGGATTAGAAAGTAGATGTGTTGAGAATCCAAGCAATGAAGATGTTGTAAATGTCAAACGAACCTTAAGATATATTAAAGGTACTCAAGACGCAGGAATATTATTTTCAGCATCAGGAGAAAATTGCCTAAATGTATATTGTGACGCAGACTATGCAAATTGCAAGCATACAAGAAGAAGTACTACTGGATTTGTCATAATGTATGGAGAAGACCCAATAAGCTGGTGTACAAGAAGACAACCGATTGTAGCTTTGTCCAGCACTGAAGCAGAATACATTGCAGCGGCGGAATGTGTCAAAGAAGTGTTATATTTAAAAACTTTCTTGCAAGAGTTGAGTGGAACTAATGTTGAAACAAACCTAAACATGGACAATCAAAGTGCTATTAAGCTTTGTAAAAATGGAATTTTTAATAAGCGAAGCAAACACATTGATGTTCTCTACCATGTTTTGACTGAAAATGTAAGGCAAGGTAAAATAAACATTTCTTTTGTTTCTACATCTGAGAATGTTGCGGATATGTTTACAAAACCCTTGAACAATGTTAAGTTTCATCAATTTAGCAAAGCTTTGATCAACTATCCAAAATCTTGAACAGAAGACGATAATCGAGATATTTATTTTTTGTTTCTTACATAAAATTAAAATTAAGGGAAGGTGTTGAATGTAATTTTATTTTTATATAATATGTTTGCTGTTACTTGTTCTGTATTTAATTTAATTTATGTTGGTAACAGCTGATCATGTGTAAATAGTTAGGATTGTTTTTATTGTAATGAGAATTGTTGAATAAGTTATGTTTGAGTAAAAATGTTGTGTGTGTGTACTTCAGTAAAATAAAAGATAATTATTGTAACAGTAAAACCTTAGGTGTTAGTAATTTACTTTCACTTAAGTCAACAACTGTAAGACCATTTCTTAGAAAACCTCGCCCTAAGAGGATCAAAGGACGACACTTGTTAACTAAGAATAGAAATCACATACGTATATATTTAACTTGTTTCGAAACTACATCTTTCTTCCACTTAACTCCCAACCATTAAACATTGACATTTCCAAGTACAGTACTACTGTTAACATATTTCGTTGCGCAATAAGACTGCGAAACCGCTCCAACTCCGGTGGTCTTTGGTTTGAAAGGTCATCAGATTTGTGACGCTTATCGCTTTGAACTTAAACCGGCAAGCTTACTTAGCATTCTTCATTTCAACATACAAATCGGTATTTAACATAAATAGTTTTATTGATAGATATTTTTTAATTAAAATAGCTAGTTTGCCATACAATAAAACAAAAGTTACCATTTTGCAAACTAAGATGTAGGCTATATCATAGTTATCTTGAGGCATTAAGTGGAGAGACTACTTCAAAACGGAGAAGTTTCTCCTCTTCTTCAGAGACCTAATTTTTGCAAACCTCTAACATGTGGGCTCCAAAACCAACGGTCTAAGCAACATTACATACCTAAAATCTATTGGTGAATAGCGGGAATCGGACCCAAAACACCATGAAAGAAGTATCTCGTTCAAACCCCTAGATCGGGTAACCTATATCGTACATTATATTACATTAAAGATACCGATAAAGCAAAATATTCAATATTTTAATTATTCAGTACTTGTATTCGTAAATCAAACTAATTAAAACCCTTTCCATTCACGTTATATGCTCCCAAAAACCTAAAAACTGTAATTGATCCACCAACCTACTACCAACCTTTCAAGCTTTGACAACATGATAAATATGGTGTGTGCAAAAAAGGGTGAAATGACGTCAGAACCGCGTGAAGTTCTCGGCGGGAGAGCCGCTCGACGACCGCGAATCTATAAATAATATATACAATTTCATTGCCACTGCCTAGCCTACTATCGTGCACAGTACAACGGCATCTCTCCCATTGTATCTAGGGAGCGGTTGACGAGCTTTATGACCAATTGGACATTCCTCATTCTCCTTGAAACTGCTGACACGACGTGATGATAAATTTAGTTTTAACGAATGGTCAGAAAATATATACTAATTTCCAAAGCGAAAATGGAAAATCTTCAGTCAAATGTGGGTGGCAAGCAGACAAAAATGAGTGTACGTCCTCTTTAAACTTCCGAACACGAATTTAAAAAAAAAAAAAAAAAAAAAAAAAAAAACAAGGCCCAGGAAAGTTATGGTGGGAGCCCAAGAAATCGACAAATGTTCAGCCATGTGAGGTTTTCATCGATACAATATAACCAAGTGCTACAGTCACCTCTGTGCACTTAACTTGAACGCATTCCCCTGTCAGTCAAATACATTTCTCGTGTCTACATGATCACAACGCCACCGTGATTCCTGTCCATTGTATGCTGAACGACGTTTCGCTTCAGTTGCTAGAGGCATCATCATGTCACGTGAAAGGAATATTGCGTAACGTAAAATTTAAAATTATCATGTAACAATTAGGTTGTCGTATGTGTATGTGATGTCATGCAAACGTTTAGGTTGTCGTATAAAATATAAGCGAGATGCTGCGTGTATCCCTAGTGAATGCGTAAGTTGTCAGAAATATCTGTATGAGTGAACCCATCGTATAAAAGTCACTTTAACATGCACCCATGTTTACTTAAATATCTAAGAATAAATTATCATCGTATAGTATGCGTGAATATTTCTTTGAAGATGTTATGTTACAATTGAAATTTTAATTCCATCTTAAATGCCACTTACGAATCATTCACTAAAGAGAATTCACAATTGAAACGGTATTTTTTTCAATTGGGTTAATTCAAGCAATATTACGTACATTTTGTAGTTGTTCAAAGCGACAACGTTTGATTAATTACGTAACATGATAATGAAATATGTAGTAAAATTTTCGGTTATAATACAATCCAAATTTAACACCGGGTCACCATTAAAGTGAGAAACTGTTTTTATCTACATAACTTTAAGAACTGTAGCTTCTTTTATTCGCCATTCAAACCCCCCGGGGAAAGAATTCAGTTTTGTTTAACTTCCAGCTTCTGCTTTTTGTTCCGAGACTTTTCACTAAAGCTTAACATTCTACACGCACACAGACTTAGACTTCTTTAGCATTTCAAACACCCAGCTATAGTTTGTCGGAGCTTATTGTTATGTTGGAGTATCAGAAAGTTTTACAGGCTTAAATTGCATGGTTCCGAACACAACAGTACAAACAAAATTTTGTTACGAGTAATTTGTAATACGTACTCGGTATAGAAATATTTAACTAACGATAAATGCAGCATTATATTTCTCTTTACCGATTAGATTTAAAATCCGTTGAATATCGATTATTTATCAGGTCCGACAATAAGCCGTGGCATTACTGTATCACACTAGGCCAATCGGTGGTTGGGGGGAAACCTTTTCCTTCAGGACAGAGGTCTTGTGTCCGAACCCAGAAGAAAGAGTTAACCAGGTGCCAGGTGCTTCAAACCACAACACTTTAACCACTTCATATTCAATTACGGAATTAACAGTTTTAAACATACTTCCTATGAAACTAATGTAGTAATGTGTTTAACCCGACAAATGCATTGCTAAATATAGCCTAATTCTGTGGTAAGTTACGTCTGGTAAATGTTACGTGTATTGATGTTAACTCATTTGTAAACACACATTATAAAAAAAACCCCCAATAGGCCTATATTCACACTGTGTCATGAATTTATCAGTTTAGTCCCATTGGTATGTTTTTCCTCTTAAGTTTACACAAAAAATGGAGTTCATGCTGCATCAGGATCACCCTAAAATAGGGAAATAACCAATAACCCAACACGAAACAAATAAAAGTAGTCATACATCAAATTTTACAAGAGGACGAGAAATTGACTTACAGTACTCCAAGTCAATTTCATCACATTCAGAATACACTGAATTAAAAAAATTAATTCCCCTTAGAGGATCACAATAGTAATTGCACGAAGTTACAAAACTACAAGGTATGCATGAGAATCCCATACAATCCTACATCCTACAAACGGACATCCTACTTATTAGCAACGTGAGAAACAGAGATGTTTATTGTGTACGAGACAATGCATAAAGAAATGACCACTTGAGAGAATTCCACACACGACGGCATTATAATGCGGTGCCAGCAAGATGAATCATCCTCGGCAATGTGAATGTCACGGCAAGTTATGAATATACATCATTACTGGTGTGCCTGCGTTTCTTTGGCGGCTGAAAATATATTTGGAAAATGAAAGTATATTATTTATCCATGTTGTATAGTAAGCACTAATGTTAGATAGTTTTGAGATAACAAAAGCTAGCAATATTTTGTTTATCAGTTAGTAGACTTGTACTCTAAAATGCCTTGATCTTGTTGAGATAATATTGCTCTTTGGTCTATATCATTTATAGATATATCTATATATCACAAATAGTGTAGGAAATGCGTCACTGTTTCGGTTACATATCAAACACTTAACTTTCTGGCAAACCAAAATATTTGCGTAATTTGATACAACCGGTCATGTTTACGTTTAAATTTTGTCTATCAATACACTAAAGTTTCATATCTTGTTACAAGTTGTATCCAGCTTTAAAACAAAATACCAAATTCTAAGCCAAGAGTGCTGTAAAATCCCTGTTGTCATCATATCAACCGTATAATATTACCGAATTGGAATGGCAACCTATTGTACAATAAAGGTGTTTTTTTACGTCTCCATCAACAATCATCAATGATTCAAAACTGTACCGTATCGACCTTGATCATTGGATTTTAATAACGTTCACGGTATAAAACCACTTAATCTTAGCCAGTAACAAAGCTAACATTTTATGTGAGTAACTGTCTTAAAAAATATAATTTATTTTTAGACAACCCCTCCATAAACACACGCAATCACTTATAATAATCATAACGATTTATAACAACATCACAATAGAATAAATTAAAAGTAACACTTATAGCGTCAGATTTGGACCCTCATAGTTGTAATGGCTATTGACACTAAGGGTCATCAGTAGAATCCCCAACACCGCCCTCACCACAAGTACGTATCAATGCGACCATTCAACACCCCGCATTGAATGGCTATTGAATGGCCACGCCTCATATTCAATTCAGCCGTAATACGTGCTGTGGTATACTGTGAGGGGTTCAATCTGATATTTGTATACTGTGAGGGGTTCTATCTGATATTTATGGACGTATATATCGTCGAGAGCATAGAATATCATTTGACGAGTATTTATTACTTATTATGTTTAGTAAAAACTTTTGAAGCATTTATTGACTTAAAACAAGTTTTTGTGCACTTTACAACATCCGCTTAAAACAATCCAAAGGCAATACACAATGTGATATTAATAAATGAGTTATTGTATAGCTGATTTATTAATTACGACGTTATTTCGTTACATGAAACGTTGCAAGCTACTTCCTCGATATTGATCTTAGAGCAGTAAAATAATAAAATTAATTATTTAATTGGTAATTAAATAGAATAGAAAAATAAATAAAGTCTAATGATTGTTCTTACATGTTATTTTGTAAGCCTAAAATTAGCTAAAATCGTCTAGGAACTGTCCAAAGCCTGTTTCTGATACTAACTTCAACCTTTGTTAACATAATTGTTGTGCGATGATAAAAGACATCTGGACCCCAGAAAGCTCGCTTGCAATCGAAACAGCGGCACCTTCAAATTTGAAGGCAAACTGTTAAATAATCGGAAACTATTTACTAGAAAACATATACACAACCTATAGAGTTTTAACGTTACACTATGTGGCATATCGCGTAGAATATAATTTTAGTAAAAATACCACAGAATGTGCATTGACTTTATGCTTGATTTGCTATAAGTTTTTTTTAATCACCTGGCTGTTCGACCTTGCATTAATGACGTCACCCTTATCAGTGGACTTTGACCTTATCACCCACATTGTGTTCCCGGAAACGCCGCCTACTCACCGGATGTCCAAGATAGCATTGTATTTTCCCGGGCTTGTTTGTGTATGACATTTCTTCAAACATAAAAACTTACACATTTTAAATATTGATTAGCTAAGCAAATATGTATCCATATTTGACTCAACGCGTTTAGAAATAGCCGTAAACAAGTAGGCTACAACTGATTATTCAATTATTCAGATAGTTTTATCCAATTATTCAGATAGTTTCCGTCCACATGACTTAGGTAAAATAGACATTTTAAATATTCATCCAAGAAATAAGGTTCCTTCAGTAGAAATTGTTCATAGCTTTGGGGATTCATTGCACCGTGTCAAGCTTGACTTCCAAACAAATACCCCGGTTCAATTTAAAACTTCAAACGAAGCAATTATTTTAACACAGGAACTGATTTCGCGGACTCGGGTGAAAAAATATACTAACGATATTGCAAAGCGATTGCAAAAAAGAACGATTCATTTCAGCTTCAACCCTGGCGCTGAGAGGGCCAATAATGCTGAAGACAGAATTAATCTCACTGCAAAGGGTTTGAAATCTTATTGCTCCGAATTGTGTAGTGATAAGACAAAAAACTGTATTCAATCGGTTCTGTTGGATACAAGTATCAACAAGTGTCAGAAACGTTGTTACTTATTCGTTCTAGAACTCCTTTAGGATTCTTAAATCAATTAGTAAATTATTCTCCAAATTTTGACTTGAATTTCCAGGGGACTTAACAATCAACTTAAATTGAAGACGTTAAGAACAAATCACTAACGTATAGTGATGATGTATAACAAATTAACAAAATATATTCTACACTTGATCGTTATAAGCCTGAAGATTGATTTCTTCAGCTTATGCATGTACGGCCAATATAAAACTAACTAATGAAGCATGAGCATATTTTAATCTAAAGGTATAAAGGGTTTGTAGCCAGTATTATTTGACATTTTCTTCACTGGTACAATACGAACATTCTGATTTAAAACGGAGTTTTATTTACTGAACAATGTATTTACACTGTTTCACACTTTTTTATATCGGAGCTATTATAGTAAAATTCTAATAGATCTCTTGACAAATTGCATTCGCGGTCGTGTGGTCTGGCACGTCAGGTCGCGAAGCACTTGAACCAATCAAACTAGAAATCACTTTCGCCATTGGAAAGTCACTCCATTGTTGTCAATGACAGCGCTATTGTCCTCCATCAGACAAAACCTGGTGGATTAAATTTGCAAATCGTTTCTCTAGCAGTCAGCAAGAAAGCCTACGTAAACAATTACACTTACTACAATTGTCGAATTGTCGTGTAGGTCATTCATTGGTGATTTGCTGTATTTGAACCCGACATTTTTCCTTTACGACACAAACAACTAATCAACTTGGATCATTAAATCAAATTTGAAAAGAAAAGGAATTAGTTTTGTAACTTACTAACCACTCGCATTACGTATTTTACATCTTACCTCTCAATAGAAGTGTATTTAAGTGTCCTGTGTTGTTTTGTAAAGACAAAACCCACACACATCCGCCAAAACATGCTTCAGCGAACAATCCAGGAAGTTGTCCAAACCGAGAAAACATACCAGAAAACGTTACGGCAAATAAATCTCCCCGTGAACATTTTTTCTCCGCTCACAAAAGCTAGACCCGACTCGGGCCAAAAGTTGATTCGATCCTTTGTACTCTCCCCTTCTTACTCGTCCTTCTTGCCTTTTAATGCCTTCGGAACCCATCATCATGGAGAAACAGATCAGGGTTTGGCCGAGATTAAATCCCATTTGTTAACCATTTAAACCAAATATCAGAAGTTTGAATTGGAATAAAAGTTAATTGCATTAATGAGAGCTGAAATTTAACAAACATTTTTTATTTTCCTGTGTTACGACAGTCCCATTTACATTAAGAAAGTAAAATGTTATTTGAGCCAAAGTTTAATCTCCTAAATCACTATAAAGTACTTAAAAGTATATACCAAGCTATTAATTTATTCCCAAGATAATATTTATCATTCATTCACAAGTAGTTTACAGTGCTTCATTGTGATTGTAGTGAAGTTCATTTAAAATCAGAACGTTTAAAAAAGTCACAGCAATCACAATCGTGTTTTACAATTTAACCATTTAATTAGAGGAACGCCAATTCCACTGGTTATTTGCACAGCTCTGTGCAGCATTAAGTAATTTCGTTTGTGTTACTTGTGATCAAACCTTAACCATCATTAGCTTTATTTTCAAATTCATCGTATGAGTACCCTATGATTTCATTCTGAACATATTCGTGAATGTAGTCTTGTAAATGTAAATGTTGTCTTAGTAAATGTAGACAATCACACCTAATTACAATGCATAATCCACTGATAAGATTTTTTTTAAGTTATATTCGACGAAATTGCCCACGCAGAATATTTTCCTACGGTGACTTATTTACGGTGGCGCCACAGTGTTTGTGAAATGTTTACCGCATTTCCGGACAAAGCCGGCGGCGTTCCGCGGAAATTCGCCGCTTAGTTCCGTGTCACTCCGTGAAACCGAGAAAGTGAATGTTATTTCAGCGGCGAAAATTGAATCGAAATTAGTACTTTGAACTTCATAAATACCTCGACAGATTTAATTTACGGCTAAAATTATCAATTCGTGTTTGAGTTTGCAGACTAAACGCAATCCTTGCAGAATTTCCCAGAAGTTGTTTTGCTGTGACCTTATTTGGCAAATACACTATTTCCTTTGGTAGTTATTTATTATTTGTCCGTTACTAAAAATATACTATTTTAATGCGTGATCTAAAAATCTGTGTGTGACATACGTTACGGTAGTCACATGGATGGAGACACTGCAGTGATATGCTTTCATAGTTCGTTTTCATATAATAACCATTCATTTTGTTGCATTTTTTCTATTCTTGGATATGTTTAAACGACATCCACACATTCTATACTTATCGGACATACAAACATTTAAACTCGCATTACATTTCATAAGAGGGCCAAAGACGAAACGTCTACAAGCCTAACTCTATCCGTCGAGCCTATTTTATAGTCTGTGTTTTCTTGCAGACTGCTTTAGGTAAACAGTAGCCTAGGGCGAAAGGGATAAAAACCAGCTGTTGATGTAAACAATACGAAGGGGAGGCAAAAAAACTCGACTCGGTAAAAAAAAAAACTATGCCCGGATTACTGAGCTACAGGCTGCTGAGTTTACAAGGAGAAGATGTTGATAGGTCTATGTCATTTCCCTAGAGGCGAAATTATATGAGTGGCGTTCAATTTGTTTTCCATCGGAAAAGGAGGCATTTATTTTGATCCTTGAAGAGTATTGACGGCATTTTAGTTGGAGCAGCGGACTCAGTCTACGCTATTTCAATGAAAAAGGCACAATTAAAATACATAGGCCTACTGTACTACCATCTTGTTTTTAAAATAGACATACTGGCCATACTAAAAATATTTCAAAGTAAACCTGAGTCATTAATTGTTCAGTAGCTTTCAATTCGATACTTTGGACCCTAGTATCATACAATAAACACAATCAAATCAGGCTTGAATCAACTTAATAAACATGTCGTTTATTTATTCTATAAACACTATCTTAGAATTCCCCGACTTGTTGTTTACCAAGAATAGTCAGTCAGCTATTGAATAGTCTATCGCTATTGAAGAATTTCCCTGTAGAAAATAGCGATTGTATTACACCAATGGCAATTATCACATACCTGGTAGTACAAAATGTTAATTTTCGTTTCGTAATTTCAGAAAGATTTTCATATTTTAGAAAGATAATTAATTGTGAAGCGAATTTTCTTTGCGTCAAAAAACTTGTAACATTGGTTATGTCCAAAGATAACAAAGTACAACCATTAACTATACACCTCTACAACTATACAACTCAGTAGAGGTGTATAGTCAATGGTACAACTCTTGACAACAACGCCAACTATTAACAAAATAGCGATTCCGTCTCCCGAGCGCCGCGTCTCCCCAGCGCCAAGCAGGCTATCTGGCATAATCCGACAGTTTTGACAGCCGAATTGGAATTCACAAAATCAACGAACTGTGGTAAAGGCGTGTGCCCAATTGAGCATTGTAGACAATCAGCTTTGGAATTCCGTTAATTTTACATAAATTTCATTGCAGACATGATACGTTTCTAATTCTAAATTAACATTTAATGAATATTTTTAATTTAGCTTACCGACCCTCGTACTTTTGAGATGCTCGCACTTAATCTTGAATGATTAACCTAACCCAACCTAACCTAACTTGACCTAACCTTTACTGCTTCCCATATTAAACTCATTGTTATCATTTTAAAATAGAGGGTATTACCACTCGTCACTTCTGCATCACTACTCTGATAGTGAGCTGAACCTTTGGCAATTTATGGCTCCGGCGCTGGGGAGACTCGGCGCTCGGGAGACGCAACGCAAAATAGCTACTTCCCTATAGGGATATTAGCTAAGAAAATATGGAGTTATATTGATTCGCAAAACACTCCAAGGTTCTCTAGTGCGATTGTTGAAGAAGCAATGCCAAGGTCTGTAGGAATTTGAACTTAAGATAACGTTATCTCAATAAAACGTATTTTACCATGAACAGTTTGTACATCAATCAATGTATGCTTGTATTCAAACTCGGTTATCGACTTTGTGATACAAAAGAATGGGATGATATAATTTGCGATTTGTATTGCATTAGCTGAAAGATCTTTTCTCCTCAAGTGACATTGTATTTATAAACTTACTTTTAAAATATCTTCCATGTTACTAAATATGAACGAATATTTAAAATAGAAAACTCCAGTATCATATAAATAGAAGACCAAATATATTTAAAACCCTAGCACATATTGGGTGATTTAAAATAATATAGGCCTACAGTTGTAACTAATTGCTAATTGAGTACCTATTTAAAATGTAAACAAAGTTGATGAAATCGACGAATAATTATTGTCATAACTTATAAAAATATACTAATCATACAAAAGAACATATCGCAAAAACATAAAAACAAGGCATACGAAAGCGTTTTTTTTTTGTTTTTTTTTTTATCTAAAACAATCCACGCTTATGTCAACAATGAGACATGTCAAAACCAGTGTCGAAATAAAGCTCCAAAAAATCTCGTCGTTCTGCTTACCGTACCACTGGTTAATCCACACACAAAACACGTCAACTCGTCACAAAACCACAACACAACACCGAAATAATTCGTCAACGAACTGTAGATCTGACGAAAATTTACGACGACCTAACCACAAGTTAGGTTAGTTCGCGACTGACAGGACAGAGTTCACTGTTTCACTTCACTCGACTCGCTGATGCTGATAAAACTGACGGCGCGTCATTGGTCGTTGGGTTCTTCTTCTTCTCACCAACA
Organism: Macrosteles quadrilineatus; assembly: GCF_028750875.1. Classification (NCBI taxonomy): domain Eukaryota; kingdom Metazoa; phylum Arthropoda; class Insecta; order Hemiptera; family Cicadellidae; genus Macrosteles; species Macrosteles quadrilineatus. The sequence continues at coordinate 33,242,036 of NW_026542601.1, read as the reverse complement.
CCTGATTCGGAGCTTGCCGGCCGAGGTTCTCGATACTGCCGCTAGATATCACCTCCGACCGACGTCAATGTTTGGACGTCGGTCCAAATATTCATTAGTATATAATATATGCTATACTTCATTACATGACTTTAGTGTGTGTATAAAAAAGTGAAAAAGTGTTTTAGGGCATAGATCATGTGTGCCTTACAATAAAAATTCCATTATGACAATCACAACTTAATGAAATTTATTTTCACATTGTTTGGTACTGAACTACACATATGCTTCCTAATATATTAAGCACCCCCAATTATCGGCTAAAGACAGTAATAAGGCGAAAGAGATTTCAATTATATTTCAACAAAGAATTATCCTCTGCTATAACGGAAGAGTACAGCACATCTTTCACTTGCAATATACAGAAAATTGTAGTATACAGCATAAATATTACCATGGTATATTACTCACATGACTGTTGGTAGTGATAATTTAATGCGGATCTTACCTGTAACAGAAAAAAAACAATAAATACAAAAATAAAAACAGTTGTTATTTTACAAATGTTGACAAGGAGGAGTGTAACATATTATAAACAGCTGATTATAATATTTTATTTACCTAATAGTTGAAAAAGGATATCTGGCTGGCACATTGCTAACAGGAGTGTGGTTAGGTTTAAGGAATATTTTAGTACAATTTTGTGTATACAGTATAAGAAAATCCTACTACTTGTTGTAATAAAAGTGTAATGTAAAAATGTAATTTATTACTTGTGTTACAATTAAATCAGTACTGAATTAATTGTACTGATTTAATTGTAGCACAGGTAATAAAATCTAACACCCTACGGTGTATGAGGAACTTGGCTCATAACTAGTAGGATCAAAATGTATAGCCATGTTTTTTTTTTTTATGGCTGGATAGAAAATACATTTTCTGTTGGCTCTTTCTTAATCGTGATAGTCTACTCTCTCTGAATAAATTTAATCTGTTGAATACAAGTTTATTATTTTTTTAAACACCCAGCATCCTTGCACCACGGCGAGAGCTAAGAACGGAAAATTTTGGAAACCCCAAAACGCACCCCCGGGTCTCTACACCCAACGCAGGTGTTCCAAACATTGAAGAGAGGGGCGCCTCGCTGTCTGGGGTATAATACCCTTCAAGTCTGGGGGATACCGAACAATACGCATTGTTACATTGTTATTCAAATACCATTATTTCCAGTTCACAAAAACAACCGAAAGCTAATTTAATGGTTTTGTAATGTTGTAAGTTCCTCAAACGTCTTGAAGTGGTGGGGAGGCTGGAAAACATTATTTAACTTTATTTAGCAACAATATTTTTTTTTATTAGGCCTGCTTCTACCTGCTAGTGCACAAGGTAAACCATTTGTATGTGTATATGCAGTAACCAAATAAATGTCGGGTGTGACTAAAAATATATAGCTAGTCTTCAGGAACAAGCTACTCAATAATATCCCTCCGTGATTCTACTCTACAATCACTTTGCATTTATATTCAGATAAAATACGTGCATAGTGCGTTGATATGTAAAAGTGGTAAATCAATTTAAATGATAATAAATCACTAAATTAGGTGGTCAACCTCCATGCTCAAAATATACAGACGACTATTGGTCAATCCCGTCGTTAAATTGGTGAAATAATGTGCAATCAAAAATTATGCCCGACTGTACTTGCATTCTTCCCGTCTTCAGGAACAAGCTACACAATAATATCTCAATCCGTGGTTCTACACTCACTTTGCATTCATATTCGGCTAACAAAATACTTACACAGCGTGCGTTGTTATGTAAGAGTGATAAATCAATTTAAATGATAATAAATCACTAAATTAGGTGGTAAACTTCCATGCTCAAAATATAACAGGACTATTGGTCAATCCTGTCGTTAAACTGGTGAAATAATGTGCAATCAAAAATTATGCCCAAATGTACTTGCATTCTTCCCGTTGCTGAGATTTTCGGAGTTATGCTTTTCGAAACAAAGCTGCGCACATATCGTTGGGTAAAAATAATAGCTGACTATTCCACGACACGGTTAGCAAAGAGTCGGCCGAATACACAAATTTATCTCAAATAGCAACTTACAACCTATCAACAGGAGACTAGGAAAGAACATGATATCCTTAAAATCGTCACTATTTCACAGAGATAAGCGTTTCTCCCCACTATCATTACTCATTGATGTTTTAGATCGCAAATTTATAACAAATCTAAAATCTAAACATACAGTTTATAGAATGTATACGATGGAAAAAAATACTATACCCCCGTACAGTGATAAGCGTTTCTTACAACCATTAGTCATTATATTGTATATTTACAAAGGAGGGATTCTACAGGGATGACTCACAGCTCTCGTTATCACTTAAAAGATAGCAGAGTTGACGACATTCAGTTTGCCGTCAACAGCTGAGTTTGTCAAAGTACTGTGATGACGTAAACATTGTATTAGTATCTTTCTCCCTAGAGTTTCTTAAGCATATTTTTTCCAAAATTGCTTCCAACCTTATGTAGATGATGAGTTATTGAAAACGTAGCAAGTATATAGTACAACAATTCTCACGTGTATACATAACATCCTTATGTGTCAGCGGAGTGAAATGGCAAGGTTAACTTGTGTTGTTTAACCGCATTTATACCATTTTAAGTCATAAAACAGTATATTAGTTAACTATATCTTGTCTCTAGGTATTATGTTCGCAAAGCAATAGATAAATATTTAGTCGACATAAACCCAAACAATAAACAACGTAAATACTTTAACACGAACCAAAAATCACAACAGGCTTATCACTGTACCATAGGATGAGACAGGTTTAAGTGCAGTATAGGCTACCAAGTCAATGATGAAACATATTACTATGTACATTCACCATAATTATGAACTACACACAATTTGAAGGAATGTTGTGTAACGCACATTAAAACTTCAGATTGCACATTAGGTTACAAGTGATGCTTACATTTTCAATAGCTTATAAATACTTCAAATAGATTTATCATCAACATGAATTACCGTAAAAACTAAACAATTCTCGATATTGCATGCTTTAAAAAGTTACAAACTCTACAATGAAGAGGTATACATACTGAACTTAGTATGCATTTAGTATGCTTTAGTCTACGACTACATTTAATCATAAGACACCAAAGTACCTTGAGCAGTAACCTTCAACAAAGACAACTAACCACCGGAAGACAATGTCAAAGACCTTTAAACCAACAATGTTATTCATCAGCTGAGTAAGATAGTTGGTATGCGAGGTGGTAAACGGACAATAACAATGTGACTCATAGATAGGCGCTGTACGTTGTCTCGCGTTGTTAATTATTAGTATCTTCAGAGTATGTCATCAAATGTTGCTTTATTCATCGTAGTTTAGTGTACAAAAAATATAATTTTCAATTATACGTTTGTTATTAAATTAATGGTACATCAATCGTGCTATACTACGCGCTAAATGTAGAACACACAGCTTATTGGGTATTGCATATTAGTGATTCATTGTTAAAATAAATTACTATGGGGAACTACTGGTTTAGTTTGAATTTGGGACTTGTGTCTTGTATGGAAAGGGGTCAAATCCCGGTGATCAAAAATACATATAAACTACAAGATGCTGCTGTACCAAATGGCTCGTAGACCACGAATATAAATCTGTATTATATCCATACAGGTTAAATATAAGAAATTGTCATGTACATATAGTCCCAACTAACCAACATAGTCAATTAGTAATTAATATAGGAAATAAAAGATAAATCTCAGAAATTTTCGCGTATTAGAAAACTGTCTCCACTATAATTCGCAGGACAACCCCATAGTAGGCCTATGGTAGTATAAATTAGAACCACAAAGCAATTTTTGGAAATTGTCTATTTTATCAATAATTATACATATATTTAAATTGTTATTGTCATAATTATTTGAACCCCCATAAGCTAAATAAAGTAAAAAAGTCAAGTTTACTAGGAACTCCATTCTCTTGTGTAAAGATCTAAAATTTTAAATTTGTCATAGATTACAGTGTGTCTGGATCGTTGTATATGCAGTGTATTTAATCGTAACAAGCTCCACTTAGTTAAAACTGTTAAAAATATAATCCCAATCGCAAACTTGTTATGATTTTGTAATGAAAATTAAGTGTGTCAGATACAATTTTAATTTTCTATTGAACATATTTGTTTCAGAGGTAACAATAAAAAAAACTCTTGTGATGAGAATTAAGAGAGTCGAATACAATTTCAATTTTCCATGGAGCATGTTCAATTTTCATTTCAAAAGTACTGTAACAATCAAAAACTCAATCCAAATGCACGATTCCGCCAGCGCCTGCAATTAAAACACGCCAACATATCTGCACAACGAGAGACGAATCCAACAATGAAGGCGCGCCTCGTTATACACTGTTACCAACTGTCGCATCGCAATACATTGCTAATTAACGAAACAGAAACTTAGCGACAAATACATCCGTAAATAAACTGCGGTTAGCGTGGGTGGTGAAATAGTCCAGAAATAGAACTGTAGTGAACTGCAGAAGAGAAGGGGGGGGGGGGTGAGAATGTAGGGTGAAGAGTGGGTTGAATGATTACCGCCCCTTTTCTCTCACAACGATTCATCCTTGTTTACTCTGACGTCACTGGACTACATTCAACAGTTCTGTGTCTGACTCGTCGGGTTTTACGTAAAGGTAAACCAGACATAGAGAAATGTTTCGAGTGATTTTAGTGACAAATAGTACGCTCTATAATCGAAAGATAGGAAAACGATTTATGAAGTGTTTGATTTTGATATCATAGTAGTAGTCAATCATTTATATGATATTCTAAAATTGTTATACTGTACATTAACATTAAGAACCTCCCAATTCAATGAGGCTCTATGGAGAGTGTTTTTACACTTTATTGTGTTTTTGTGTGTCTAAATTTTAACCATCGGAATTCTAATTTTTTCAACTAACTGTCTAAACCATGATCTTAGTACATATTTAGATACTGTAGCATCGTTAATTATTGATTTCCAAATTTCTAAGAACATTTGGGTCCAGCAACGGTCTCGCTTGAAATCAAATTAGTATCCTTCAGCATTTGATCATAACCCAGATAATTATTGAGGCTATGTCTTCTATTATTGTTTCCTCGGTTCTTTGACAGTTGATAGTTATGTAAAACCATAATATAGTTTACATTGATTTAGTTGCCATATTAGAATTACAAAGCGTTTAATGATACGACAACGTTGGAAAGAGAGTTTTCTTTGGCCTGTACCAAGTTACAACCATGAGATTCTATACAACTCGACCTCACATTTAAATTATTTTAGACGCGCAGTTATAGCTCCCCTCAGAATACTTTTTTTTATTTCCAGGAGACAAATGAAGTACTATGTTAAATGTTATACTGTGTGCTAAAAGAAGACTAAAACCAACCCATTATTGTGGTGCCGATATTCCAGCCAACACCAAATTTTTACCAAGCTTTACACAATAAACATTAAGTGCTACTGTTAAATACGTTTTATTGCTTAATGGCTCAGACGTAGAAACAACAACATATAAAATTAAATAAATAAATACAATATTCTTTACTAATAAATTATAATCTAAAATAAATTTTGGAACTGTTTCAACGACAATATCTTTACATTTATTTTACATCATAAAACAAAATACCCCCGTCGCAGCAAACCTGCATACTAAGCGAATTTCCATTTACCCGGCTTGATTTCTACTAAAATATTCCCTATAAATTTTCAGATTTATTTCCTATTTAAATAACATTAATTTTAGTGAGTAGTTAGGTTTGCTGCTACGGGGAAGATGTTGAGGTGTGTTTTTTTGAATTGAAATATTGATAGCTTAGTATGAAATAAGCCAAATTGCCAAATTTGATTAAAATATATCCATAAACAAGCAAACTAGAACAGTTTATTTATTCTCCATAAGAATAACATGGGAATTTTAAATTTACAATTTTTTTAATTTTCTCCGTAGTCAATGAACATTAAAAAAAACTTCAATATACTAAATTATTTGTTTTTTTAAGCTCTTCAAAATGGTCTAGAGAGAAATTTAGAAATTTAACGTTTTTAGGGTCAAAAATGAGAAAAACCCATTTTTACCCCATAAAACCCCCCATAAACCCCTGATCCCATGGTCCGATTATGCTGGTTCGCGAACTCGTTCGAATAAATGTAGGTTTACACGTTTGTACCAAATTTCATCAAAATCGGATCAATTTTGCTCGAGTTATCGCGCTAACGGACACATATATAAATATATATATATATAAATATATATATATATAAATATATATATATATAAATATATATATATATATATATATATATGAATTTGAACGGATGGTGTTTTTGGCCTCTGGGGACCTCAAAACGAAAAAGTAAATCGGTCCCGGGTCTAGGTCTTACCATGAGACCTACGGTAACTTATTCCCTATATGGGAAATTCGCTAAAAATACCAAAATTAGTGGCAAGAAACAAGGCATTTTAAAGTCAACCCCCATAACCGTTAACAAACAGAAATACGAGACAACCGACCCCGGTCCACATTAATTAAGGGTTGTTTATTTTGTTTCGGAACCCTCCTCGCCCACAAATGCAATGCTAACACATCAGGAGAGTTTTAATTTCCAAGTCAACACACGCTCCTATAAATTACACTTGGACACGTGACTCGAACACTAGGGGTAGTGAAATATAGATAGGGGTTGGTAAATGTGTATGTGTTTCAACGTAGGGGGTAGTTTGAACAGTAATGTTGCTTGGGTAGCCATGTGGTTATGGCTCGCCTTACAAACAAAAAGTCGCCAATTTAATTAGAAAGTCGATTTTTGACAGTTTGAACAGAAGCCCTTGTTTAGGTAGCCCTGTGAGGTTATGGCTGGTCTTAAAAACAAAAAGTCGCCAATTTAATGAGAAAGTCGATTTTTGACAGTTTTAATCCAAGCCCTTGTTTAGGTGGCCCTGTAGTTATGGTCCGCTACAAAACAAGTCGTCAATTTAATGAGAAAGTAGTTTGTTGACAGTTTGATTCCAAGCCCAAGTTATATCTATTGGCTAAAGAAACAGCTGTTCCTCAACATGAATGCTATCAGGATCAAATCACTGCATTCTACCATGCGTGTTTTATCTATGGTTCTATCTATGTTATTGGCTAAAGAAACAGCTGATTAACAATGCTACAAGAATCATCTCTCTAATCTACACAGCTTGCATTCCAAATTCAGCTTGTAATACTTTAGGCTTCGTTGCTGACTCAATAGTATGACTAATGATTCATGATTATGGTCGTATTTGAAGGTTGCTGGTACGATTCCGAGCGAGCTCTAATCTGCTCTACCACCATTTACCACTATAAAATCAGGTAATTGTGCTATCTGAAAAGGTGCAACGAGAACAGGGTTTAGACCGACAAAGTCAGCTCTATTAAGTAGAAACAGAATCAGAATCAATCTTTATTTTCTGTAAACATTTTACAATAATTTAGTAAACAAAGTCAATGGTTGTACTAATTTACAACTTTTAATGGCCGGGGGCAGAGCTCTAGGACAAAATGTTATAACATCTAGCTGACCTAACACTTCTCGGCTCACTAGTAATTTTGCGTGAAATCTCAGCCGATATGGTCCAGTGGTTTACACGTGATGGTCAGCAGGAATCTTATTTTAATACTGTATAAATTAACTTCAATCATATCCTTTAAATCTAGACTGTGATAAACTCAACATTTAGTTGATGCGAGACATCTTCGTGCAGTGAGGTTAGCAAATGTCTGTCTTGGAAAGTAAATTCAATTTACACACTTTCCATTTACTGTAATTTACGCCGCTCAGCCAACAAAGTCCGCTATCTCTCTCACTCTTTAATCGACTAAATAAACTCTGTTCGTTTGGCTTTTACTCGATTAAATTGCTTGGATTACAAATAAAGTTAATTGCGTTCTATGTTCTTGGATCTCGATGTTTGTTTGTAAGCATCAACATTGACCATTAACATAGACGTTTGACATCAACATAAATTGAAAATGGTTTATGATCACAATTAACCCTGATGCTGCATATGTGTAATGTTGGGTTTAAGTTATATTAATACAACAGAGAACACATATAGACCACGTAGCTTTCTTCATAACTTTAGACCTTTATCTCACAATCTTGCAAATGCAATGTGTAAAATAAATAATTGAATAATTAATAAATCTTTACTAAATTACTTAACAACTTGTTAAACAGAAAAGGTAATTACTGGAGTTCTTGTAGCATATATTCTTTCTTGCAACAGATTTTCATCGATTACAACTTATATCTTAACGATAATGACACGGCCAAAGCATTTTCCTCTTTTCTGTCCATGCTAAGAATAAGTAATTTTTCAAAGTAATTTTGCTATAATAAGTAATTTTTCTCTTTCTGATATCCACTGTAAAGAATCAATACCCCCGCCGCAGCAAACCTGACGCCTAAGCGAATTTCCATTTGGCTGAATTGATTTTCAATTGATCTATTTAAATAACATTAGGTTTAACGAGTACCTAGGTTTGCTGCTACAAGGAAACTAATAAAGTGTGTGTTTTAAGTAAAATAATTATTGCTTAGTATAAAATGAATATATTTGCCAAGTTTGATCAAAAGATATCCATAAACAAGCAAACTACAACATTTTACAATATTCTCCATAAGAATAAATGGGAATTTTAAATTTACCATTTTTTAAAGTTTTCTCCGTAACCAATAACCGTACAAAAACACTTTGATATACTGAATTGTTTGTTTTTTTAAGCTCTTTAAGAAGGTTTGGAGAAAAATTGGGAAATTTTGTGTTTTGAGGGTCAAAAGTGAAAAAAACCAATTTTTACCCCATAAAACCCCCCATAAAACCCTGTTCCCATGGTCCGATCATGCTGGATCGCGAACTCATTCAAGTTTATCCCGCCTTACACCTTCAAACCAAATTTCATCAAAATCGGATAAAAATTACTCAAGTTATCGTGTTCACGGACACACATATATATATATATATATATATATATATATATACATACATATATAAAAATTTGAACGAGTGGTGTTTTTGGCCTCTGGGGACATCAAAATGAAAAAGTAAATCGGTCCCGGGCCTAAGTCTTACCATGAGACCTACGGTAATAGCTACTTCCCTATAGGGAAATTCGCTAAAAGCAAGAAAATAGAGACAAATTAAATCTTATTTAAACTTATCTCGATGGACCTACCACCTGAAAGAAATCGGACCACTTCCCTACAACTTCCGCTGAAAACTGTCCGTTGGCTAATATAAAATAATTATCATCAAATATGATCTGTGCAACGTCTTAGAATAGGTTCATCGCCAAAACATAACTAAAGTTAAAACAGAACCATGAATCAAGTAAAATAGTTTAGTTTTGCCGTTGTCATCCCGGAATGAAGAGTGGACAGTGCCTACTCATTGTTCCGGGGTATGATATTTTATGCTAAATGCAAAAATGTGTAGACGATTGAATTCCGTTGTACAACGCTAACTAGTTGTATTAATCCTCGACTCAAGATTTACGTTCTTACAGCGGAAACGCATGTAATTAGTTAACATAATTAACGCAGGATATGGAAATGATTCATTTACTAGTGCATACCGGAAATCCGAACTAGTTATGAGTAACTCAGTGTTCTGAAAACTAATTATCAGGACCTAAGTTTTCGAGTTTTGTCAAGCTATTTTGTATCACAAGCACAACTAAACGACGCATGCAAAAACACCATATTATTAAGTATTTTAAATTTAATTTTGTTCTACGTGACATTGGGAAAATATACAGTTAGTTTCGACACTTCAAGTCGGGCGATTATGGGACGAATGCAAAATTGACTCTTTTATATTTAGATTAACGTTTTTGATTGAATAATACTTATTTTGTTTTCTCGGATAACAAATAGATCAAAATCTTCAAATTATTCATAAGATTTCCACCCTTAAGTTTATTTATTCAGTGTGGCTCAACTGATGTATTTTACTTTAAAATTGCCCTGTCTTACTCAACTGAACAGGCAATTTGCCTCAATTTAAGGTGAGACAGGCTATAGCTTCCTTGACTAACTCAACAAAAGGAACTGTATTTGGCTTTGAAACAAACCAAATTTTATGTGGAACATTTTTTATTTAAAGCTATTCCACATACCACACACCCCACGAATATTTAAACCACTGTTAGTAACGACCACATAATTTACACCAAGCCTTACCTCATGGCCGCTACTGTCCTCGTAACAACAGCCGAAGCAGTTACAATATCTGACGCACCAAGTTCTCAAGTTGAAGTGACAAGCGAAGAGGCACCTGCTCAACATGGTTCACATCACATCACCGCTGAAGACATAACGCTTCACGCAGCACACTAGTGTATGGTATCAGGTATCGTTCATATTGCAGGCGCTCTGCTTCCACAATACACTTCACTTGAGGCACGGAACACACTTAAAATTTTGTTCTGTGCTTTTCATGTACACTTGGCCTTTTCGAATTACACCTTTGCACTTTTTTATTGAGTTTGTGCTATACACTATTTTCTAGGTATGTCTAGAGGAAAACAGGTATCTTTCTGTTAAACGAACCACAATAAAGTTAGGTTATTTATATTCATATAAATTTAGATATAGGCTATATATATATATAAATATATAACATAACCTAATCTAACTTTTTTAAATCAAGTCGTAGTCAATATAAAATAAAAATCCCAAAAATTTTAAATAAATTATAAATTTATTTAGGCAGTGTTTTGAGGAGATGGAGAAACTACTACACCACAGATAGAGTTAGAGTTATTATTTTAATTTGTATTTTAAGTATGTTCTTAGCTATGTCAATGTGTACACCATCATTGCTTCGTTAAGAGGTTGAAGTTTCTCGTTCAATTAATCTGCAAAGGTAACATCGTACCACATTCCGAACATTTTTTAAATAAGGGTATTGTACCATTGAAATTTCTTACACCATTGTCATCGATCTTGTGTGTTTTGGTAGACTTTTACATAGCTCACAACAAATATACACCCGACCTAACTAAACTCGAGGAAGCGAACCTGCAGACTAAGAAAATTTACCGTTATTGAATGCTATAGTGCTATCTTATTCCTAAAGATTGATTTGAAAATAATAAAACCACATTTAGTTATTGGTAATTGGCAAAATGTGGAGAGGGTTATTTGTGGCATCAAAAAAAATAATATCACTATATCGTATTCGTACACCACACAAAGTTATAAATAGTAAAAAAAAAATGGACCTAAAAAGCATCGTACCCGAAACAGATCCTTGTGGTACCCCATCACAAGCCCCGCCCATCCGTCTATCAGTGCTATCACAATACATCACAATCAACAGCGCGTTGAAGAGTTCCTCTGTGTCAGCGGTGCTGCGGCTATTTTGATCCCGTTCAGGGTCATTTAAAAATTAAATGCCACAACATAAACAAGGAAGCAGGGCAAAGTGTGCCGACCTTTGCTATTTGTGATCGCGACTGAAGTTCGTAGATTTTGTTTACAGTATTCGTACACGTTTTGGAAAATGTCTACAATATTCCATCATTTGTGTAACGTAAACTCGCCGTTTTTAATAATTAACTGCAACACACAATCATCGATGTATGGGAGTTATTATACATCGATGCACACAATAGTTCACCGAGATAAAATATGTTTGCTTTGCCAATTTCCAACTTTTGCAAAATTACACAAATATAGGCCTATGTCCAAATACTCCAAAAATGTTAAAATTTGAGAGGAAACCGTAGAAATAACTCAACTGACTCCACAATACAAAATTTTACCGTCTAAGATTACATTGGGATGCCACTAACGATGTAACCATGTAAACGAAAATGTACAGAGGAAAGTGATACAATGAAGTGACGTCGAGAAAGATGTTAAGTATGATAATAGGCTTATGTAAGGCTGAGTTGTCAAGGTCTTCCCACGAGAAACCTTGCTTTGCTACGATTCTGATCCGAATTGAACCAATGTGCAAAATATATAAACCATTCATTAAGGGATACGTATTAAGAGATAAACTAACTAGCGTATCATTTAAGGGGAACATCTATACCAAGAAAATTCTACTAATATATGTGCTCTTTACTGTTCGTTCAGTAGGTTTTTGTAGGTAGTTCTTGTAAGATAGATGGCTTATTTTAAAAATGTGCAAATCATCTAAAGGTTATACAAGTTAAAAAATAATAACTAAAGATGAAATGAAATGAAATGAAATGAAAAATCATTTATTTATACAGGCAAAGTTAGGGCCACATGGCCCTTTCTTACACTTAACCTGTACTTTAAAACATAATATAAATATTTTAACATAATCAGCTTATACAATAAAACAAAACAGAAATCTACAGAAACTCAGATACAGAAACTTTTATCAAAAATCAGTAAATTTTAAAAATACTTACACACACACACTCACTCACACATACATACAAGTCAGCGACCGCCATGCGCACAGGCCCCTACGACAAACCTACCATGGCCATACGTTCAAAATAGAGATTTTTTAGCGCTGCCACAAACCGGGAACGACTATCGAGGGATTTAATAGCTAAAGGAAGATCGTTCCAAAGACGGCAAGCAGTTACAATAAACGCTCTGTCGTAAACTGCGGTCCTATGGTGAGGCATACGCAAAGTTAATGATGCATGGCGTGAGTATCTGACACTTTCTTCAGCTACAAACCTAAAATCATCTACAAAATATTTTGGAAAATTGTTTTTTAATATTGAATAGGTTAGCGAAAGAATTTTGATTGATCTCAGGTCACATAGCTTTAATAACTTAGAATGAATGTAGAAAGGTGTGATGCGCTCACTGCGTCTAGATCATAAATGAATCTTAGGCAGTAGTTCTGAGCGCGTTGGAGAGCATCAGCGAGGTTTACAGTCATGTCATTGATCACAGAGCTGCAGTAAGTGAAGTGGGGAAAAACAAGTGATTTAACCAGGTGTAACTTTATGTGCAAAGGCAAGAAATTCTGTAACTTTTTAAGTGAGTGGATTGATGCAAACACCTTTTTACGGATGTCTACTACCGCATCGCCCCAAGTAAGTGTCGAGTTGATAGTAAGCCCTAAGTTTTTGACCTTGTCATTGTAAAGCAAATCTGTTCCATTTATAGTTATTGGATTCGTCGTCAGAAAGTCAATAGAGTTCCGTTAACGTGGATGACAAATTATGATCGGTTTAGTTTTTTCGTGGTTAAGTCTGAGTCCGTGTTTATTAGTCCAAGTAATGATTTTCTCAATATCTTCGTTCACTCTCAGAACACTTTCGTTGATCTGTTTGGGTGAAAAATGTGTATAAATCTGTAAGTCGTCAGCATACATGTGGTATTTACAGTGTGTGAGGACTGAGCTCAAGTCATTTATGTATAGTACGAACAACAGAGGACCAAGGATGGACCCCTGAGGTACACCACTAGTAACTGTCTCCCAGTCAGATCGTAAGTCATCAACCTCAACACATTGCCGCCTGTCTGACAGATATGATCCCAGCCAGTCCAATACACCATTTGAAAACCCTATGGCCCTTAGCTTTTCCAAAAGGAGCTTATGATTTACACAGTCAAAGGCTTTAGAAAAATCAAATAGGGTAAGAATCGTACCCTGCCGATGTTCCATTGCTAGTCTAATGTCGTCCGTCACACGTAAGAGTGCTGTTTCTGTACTGTGAGCTGCTCGAAAGCCAGACTGTGAGTTGCATAAGATATTGTTTTCAGTCAGAAACTCAGTGATTTGGCAGTGCACGATTCTTTCAAGGCCTTTAGATAATGCGGGCAATATACTGATCGGCCTGAAATCCTGGCAAGAAGCAGGTGCTGGAATCTTATTTAAGGGACGAATTAGGGCAGACTTCCAAGAAATCGGGAATATGCTTTGCCTTAGAGATGTGTTGAAAATGCAGGTGATAGTGGGGAGTATAGCAAAGAGAATGTCCTTAATGAAGCGAATTGGAATGCCATCAGATCCAATAGCATTACTGCGAATACGTCGAATAGATTTCAGAACATCAGACTGCAGTACAGGTTTGAAAGTGAACTTGGGGTATCCTAATTCTTGTACAGGGGAGTTTCTTAACTCCGTTATATAACTTTCAACTTGTTGTTGATTGATGCTTTGACCAAAGGAAGAGAAGAAAGCGTTTAATTCATTCAGAGGAATATTGACTCTCTGTGCTTCAGGTTGTTTCCCAAGCCCAAGACTTTTTACGTTACGCCATAAAACTCTAGATGGTTGGTTATTGTTTTCAAAAAGCATACGAATATGTCGTAATTTTGAATTCCGCAAAAGTTGTTTAACTCTATTTCGAAAATAACGATACTGTTCCATTTCTTCTTGATTCCGGGAACGTTTTGCTCTCCTGAAAAGACAGTCGCGCCTAGCCATCAAGCTACGTATTTCAGGGGTAATCCAAGGCACTGGTTGTTTTTTGGTCAAACGTTTTGAAACAATTGGAACATGTTTGTCAACCAGATTTATAATTTTGCTGTTTAGTTCATTTAACATTTCATCAAGAGATTGAGAATTTTCTATTAAGTGCCATGGTGTTTTCTGAATATCTGACATAAGCTCAACTTGATTCATATTCTTAAAATCCCTATATTTTATAAATTTAGTCTTGGGTTTAGGTGCCTTAACTGAATACACACAAAATATGAGATCATGCTTGGATACTGCTGGAACTGGAAGCTGCCCATGATGTACAATGTCTACAACATCTGATACTACGATTAAGTCAAGAAGAGTGTCAGACTCGGCTGCATGATGTGTAGGGTCAAGTGGGAGTATGTTAAAGTTACATGAGTCGAACAATGTAGTCAGTTGTCTGTATTCATAATTTTCATTGGTTGAAAGAAGGTTAACATTGAAGTCCCCCATGATCAAGACATGACTGTATCCAAACAAACAATTTAAGAGAGCGTTTTCAAAATCCAATAGATTGCCTGCTCTAGGTGGACGATAACATACACATAACAGCAAATTCTCAGCCCCAGATAGGCTAACTTCAATAATTAAAAATTCCGGTTTTGCCGAGTACTCAGAGTTTGAGCAATTTACCAGTTTAAATTTGATTCCCTCCCTGATATAAACTGCAACACCGCCACCCTGCTTGCCAGTTCTGTCATTGCGCTGCAGAATATAACCAGGGAGGTTCACTTCCTGTGATGGAATACTTGGCTTCAACCACGACTCAGAAACTGCGATTAAATCAAAATCTTTGTATCTGAAAATCTCCTTCACCTCATCAATGTGCGCACGTAACGACTGAGCGTTGATGTGCGCCGCCTTTAGATGCTTGGGGAAAGGAGATAAGGAGTGAGAGAGATAGTCGGCGGTAGACAGTGGGTGCTGAGGGAGGGGCGAGGGGGGAGTGATAAGCCGGCCGGCGTGACGAGCACTAGGAGGACGTGGACTCGCTATCCCGGGTCCACGGGTCGCAGCGCCACGGCAGGCACATCGCAGGCGCGCATACACACCGCGATCACTGACACATTCACACACACACTTACTAAAAGTAAAAACAGACAACATAGTTTAAATTACAGAATTTTTTACACGTGCAACAATTTTGGCTCCTAAAAACAATGCAAAAAAAGATGACTTTTGGTTGGCAAAAGTTCTCTAATAAAAAGAAGGTTCTTCTAATCGAGACCTGTCCATTCTTGGCAATTGTTTGAGATCTTTCTTTTAACAATTCGCCGTCCATTAAAAGCTTATATAATTACAAATTTTGAATTTAACGTCATTAATTTGGCGGGATCCTTGAATAAGGGGAAAGATTTCACCATTATTTTTTTATTTCTTTATGTAGAATATTCCATAACAATCATTTTTAATTTGAAAATTTTTTTGAGCAACGATTCAAATGAAAAATTGTTTGATATTGTGAACATTCATCGTCAAGGATTATTGTCGGGTTTATAAACTGGTGGTTAAAATCCAACCTTAAGCCATCGATAAGAAGAAACGATAGTCCCTTACGTGATGAGAAAGAAAGAAAATCAATTAGAAAATTCAAACAGGAAAATGTAATCCACTTCATATTACTGTACCAAATAATATGTATAAATTCTCACACTTTTCAACCAGCAGAAAGTGGATAAAACACTTGCTCAAAAACTAATAAAACTCGAAAACCAAACATTCCTAACCAATGTAAATACATGAGTATAAAACCAAACGAAGACTAACGTAAACACAACGACAGACGTGCTGAACGTGCTGAACGCTGAAGTCTGTTACAATATCAAACACTCAGAATAGCTTGCAGTGTATATGGAGTGTTTGCCGTTCTCATACTCATACAAACAACGTCGAGCGGCTCAGGCTACAAAATATATACAAAGTTTCCTTCGTTGCGAACACCACGAGATATGAAACTGAAAGTACTCTTAAAAATAACAGTTTTGAAAGTATTGGTTTGATTTCTTGTCAATTTATTTCGGATTCACCCACAAGAGAAACATAATAGTAGAATATCGGTAGGGTCTGAAGTGAGTCTTTCCCACAATTAATAGCTCTAGCCAATTATAAAGCATTAGGCTACTTAGCATAAAGTTTTCATTAGAGATTAAGACATTTCGATTAAATTTATGTCGAGGGCGGTGTTTTTACCTTCTACATGGTTTTTTATCTATCTTAATTTGTTTACCAAATACACCATGATTAGAAACCATAGCTTATTTCTATTACATAAATGAACAAACAGGAAAGCACGTGCAATATGCCCTTAAAGAAAAGGAGCACATTTAGTCTCATTTTTAGCAAACTATCACCAACACGAAACAACCGCCAACAATTCAGTTCTTAAAGTAGGGTAAGAAGTCGATTTACTTTATTTAAGTCAACGTTCTAGGTAGACTGAGGTAATTGAGTGCATATACGTTTTGCACCAAATGACCAATACAATTTGTTCACTACCGTACCATTATTTTAAGCTAATTAATTCCCCAAACGTAAATTTCATGGCAAAACAACTATTAGATCAGTTGCAAAACAAATTCAAATCTTGCTAGAAAATGTATTTTGCACATTTAAATGAGTCCCTTTTTGTCGCACGCGAACGCGCTATGGAATCTTGTTTATTAGAGGCAACGTTTGTAATTTTTCCACCTATATACTTCCCTAATCAATCCCGTGTTTAATCATGTGGCAGTTGTCATATAATTATCAGCTGATTTTGTTGTCATACTCAACAGCTGATAAAAACCGGATTAATGTAGAATCAACGGTATTCGAGTAGCCTAACTGTAATTAAGGAGATGGCTACTTTAAATTAAAGTTTGGTAATTGACATTAACCAAAAATGTAGTAGAATACAGTACTGTAGTACCAGCGATTTAAAATAGGCTACTGCATGTACACTTATTGTAAAATCTGAAGCTAGTTGTGATGTTTGTTTATTTTTTGTCCGGTGAACAAAATGTTGTTAGTGATTAATGTTTCAATTTTATTTTAAGGTATCTTAATAAATTTACAACGTGTATTTTATTTTTCTGTCATATATCAATAAACAAGTAAATAGTTTTTAAAAATACGTTATTTTAGAAAGAAAGGGTTAAAACTGTTTAATAGTTGGGGTTGTTAAATATGTGGCTTACACCAAAACGAACTCACATTTACCGGACATTGACGTACCTTAAAAGATGTTTTTAGCGGGTCCATAGGTATGACAAATCTATAAATTAATGCGGTCCACAATCTATTTAGGTCCTCGCCTATCAAAACGTTGATAAAAGTAAAAGTGCGCTACTATCAAAATTATTTTTTCAAAAAAATGTTTTAACATTTTAACCCCGCTATCTCCATTATGGCTCACGATGCTGAATCATTCAAATTTCTGTGTTATTGAACGTCCACTATCTCAGATGGAAAGATTGAATAGCAAGCGTACTACAGCCATTGTATTACTCATATGCTATGGTCCATTATAATCACTTAATAGCTTTCAACGAGTGCGATAATCCGGTGATAAGGTAATGGCTCTTTGTCAACCATATTGTTCTGCAACGATCTTTAAATTGAAATTCTTTACTTAACGATTCAAGTTCATGAGGGCTATTATTGCTGGTGCCTGCAAACGCAAAGCTAGAAATATACCATTTCACATAATGATGACAAAATACAAGTTCCAAACGATGAACAAAGATGTTTCTAAATTGTACATTTAAAACTGTTGGGCTATAAATGACATTTTACTATAGAGGCGTTTTCTACAAAGGTCAACTTCTTTCTCAGAACCTATCATATTTTTCTACATAAATAGAAAGTAGACCAACAGCATAAAATGATCTTTGAAACGCAAGGTCGCGGTCATTTCAAAGCTAAAAGCATATTGTTGATTTGGTGAATTTGAACCCGTGTTCTCCTGAGTATAAGTTAGACGCTCTAACCGTACAACCAGAATGAAGTGTAAAATCCTTATTGTACAATTTAACAATAAACGTACAAATTTATAGTTTTTATCGCTGCCAGTCAACTTGTATCTAATTGAAGTCAACCTCCCCCTAAATTTGAACTAATTGAAGTCAACCTCCCCCTAAATTTGAACTAATTGAAGTCAACCTCCCTCTAAATTTCAACTAATTTAAGTCAACCACCCTCTAAATTTGAACAATATTTAAATAAACCGTCAACAACAAAGCAATAGTCTACACCTCCCCACTTAATTTACTCCACTTTGCAGCTTCAACTCTAGTACAGATTACGATAGAGAAACCATCGTCTGGGAAACATCAACATGTCTTGAAGCCGTTTCGCTTATCAGTGTGATAAACTAATACCAGATAATTGCCGCAGCCACTTCTCCATTTTGGCGTTGGACATGTTGTACGTTTGCGAGTTCAATAAACGCTCGTTAATCCGAACCTAAACCAATATGAACTTCAAGAGATCCCACTTAATCCGTACTTTATGATATAAGTTTCTAAGCATTTCATACAGCGAATGCACAATAATTGTCCCAAAACGTGTTTGCTATGTATAAGTTTATTTAGTTTTATTTCCGGTAATGAGTTTTGATCCTGGTCCCCAAGAAGGATTGTTTCAACGCATCCGAAATATCGGCAAATCTTGGTCATTTCCCAGCGGGTCAAAGACCAAGATTTGACAACTAGAACTTGAAAACCTACATTGAGATATACAGTTAGGTACATAGCAAAAAGTGACAAAGTTTTTCGGTAAAATATGTTTTTTCGAATTTACAGCCTAAAACCTCCGAATCATATTATATTACTTTCTGCGTGTCCATCGCTGCTTTCTGCGTGACGCTCAAGATGCAAATGTACGCTTCCTATTCGCGGAAAACTAGAGTTCCAATCAACATTGTTTCATGTATTTACTAAATAGAATTAATGTACGCTTATTTCAATCTGGATTGCCCATAAATGAATCAACGAATGTCCAAACCCCCAGTTTTGTGCAGTACAGTATTGGATACATTTACTCCTAGTACATACTAATATACCAAATTGCAATCAGCTTTTCAAGATGGATTCTTGCTAAAAGTCACTGAATTATTTTGGTTATAAATTGTTGCGTAAAGTATACAAAAATACTTTTCGTGGAATAACACATAGATGATTAAGAAGTTATTACCAAGTAAATTTTTCGCAACAGAATGGTAAAGAGTGTTTTACTTAACTTTGTGGTTCAATAAGTCCCTATTACAAAATGTTGAGTGAGGCGGGTTTCAAGAGTAGCTTTTAAGAACCATTCTCTTCCCCTCTACGTCCTACAGCATTGCGATATGCGAACAAAGCTACTTACTACAATACTCTGTACGAAACTAAGGCCAACTGTTAACACGAATGAAGTGAATAATTACAAACACATGTGCAACCTCCATGTTCTGCTAAAGTATATGGCGCTATCGAGAGCAATACATATTCAGTGGAATTGAAAAGCTGCCAAAACAGTACGTACTCGTTGCAGTGGTTTGATATAATAAACTGCAAAATAACCTCCAATAAGTTACAGTATATTTTGCCGATTACGTGTTCACAAAAACAGATAATTTACCATGAAAATTGATTAAAGGTCAATGATTTATCTAAGAGTAGATGATCCATAAAATTACACAATTTACTAGATCGAAACATTGTCTTCTTTTCTAGGTTGTTCTTTTTAAAATTGGATTCCACGCTTGTTGGTTATAGAGTTATTTTGGCACCAATAAATGGGTTTGAATAAAAAAAGTTATCAAAGCTACAAAATACACTAATTTTTCATTCATATTTGGGTTAAAATTCACCTTAGTTACAGGTACTTATATGAAAATTGTGATTCGAGATATAGTTTGTTGTCTTCAATGTTATTCTTAAGAAGAGTAAGCTATTTATGGAGGTTTCTCAATTATGTGCAACCCCTATTAACTAGACAAACTTATTTATTTCGTTAAACGCTTTTGCCTTAAAATAAAAACAGCAATTGTTTGGATTTGTAGGGGGAATGCTGTACGGAACCTAAGAATATACTGGGGGTGGAAGTATATTTACTTATCTATGAACCTGTAATAATGAAAACTAAATTAAGCAACTACAAAATTATCTTAGTGTGCAGGTTTGCAGCGATAGGAGACTATAAACTTTAAAACACGGGTTAATTAGTTTGTTATCGAAATTTGCACAATTTAGTTTTCTCAATGACATCCAATGTAACATAACGGGTCATACCGATTGAAAAATACAACATTTTCTGAATGTGGCCTACACGAGACATTAATTAACAACTAGTTATATTTATAATATTTGCATTAGCTTTAAGGCACCTGCCTTACATAAAAAAATGATATTTAATGTCCACTAATATACTTAGCATTGTAAGTGTTGTGTGTATAGTGTAATTTATTATATGATTGCAAATATTTCCACAATATAGGTAAATTGCACTAATTAATTTGATAACACCAAATCAAACGCACCACACATAAACATCGATGCACTATTTACATCACTATCACTATCACAAACTTGTTCAGATTAAAAAACACTAAAAACGTCACAATAAACACTCAACTGTAAATAAACGGTGCGAAATATTCCACGACCGACTGAATCTGAATCTACTTTGGCACGTTACAATCTGGACTAATAATAACGCGCCGGTAACACCATCTATCGGCACATCCGTGAACTGCAACGCGAACAGCTGATTGTCGTCTGCAGAGTGCAGACAGTATGGTGACGCAGAGCATCACGGGACGTGTTTATCTGTCAATATCAGCTGATTGGTGATGACAATGGCACAAAGGTATTATGAGAAGGAATGCAAAGAACATTGTCAGTCATATTTGAAAGAATTATCTCCGTGATTTCATATCTTTCGATATAACATAGAAATTAATATTTTTAGGGTAATGCTGAAATGATTGGGCTGATTGAGCTATCCAGCCAGTAACATTTGGTAGTTTAAATTTAAAAAAGCACTGATTAAACCATTAATCTAAAATAGGCTACTTACTTATTATCCTTATCAACTAAATATAATTTTAAGTTTTATTGTGGTTTACACTTAGTTAATTTGAGGTCTTATATTAATTTCAAGTTACTTTTGTTAACTTTCAAATCGTTAATACAAGTAAATTCTGGTCTTCTGGCATCATAACCAATAAATGAATTGTGCACTTAAAAACTACAAAAATAAGAAAAAAACATATGTAATCAACATTAAAACACTCAAACGTTAATGCATGTAAAACACAGGAAAAAAATTTTGGAATACAGTCTACCAACAGATCATCAGCTAGTTAGTCCTACTAATTAGGATCACCCACTTGGACCCAATATATACATTCCATTGTGAAATCTTAAACTTAGCAACGTGCGTCATGTTCGGTAATGCTGAAGTCCGAAGTTGACTAAATTGTTCAAGATTTTATGACTTAATTTTAGGATCACGTGGCAAAAATAACAATCTAAATTAATAAAAAACAAAGTTAAAAAAACTGTATTCCCATTTCCGTGTTTATAATTCAATGGTTAACATAGACGTATAGCATTATACCATTGACTATACACCTCTACATAGTGTGTAGAGGTGTATAGTCAATGATTATACATAAAATTTTATATTCAAGGCATCAGAACTATCTAAGGACAAAGATTAAAATAGTTTTTGATCAAAATTCTATATAATTAATTATACACATATAATCTAAACTTTAACAAGACAGTAAATAGGGCTATCTATAAAATATTAGAATGCGATAGGGTTATAGGGATAAAGAGTATCCTTGTATTTATTATTAACACATACAATGCGATAGAAGGTTTATATTTATTTTACTATGAGTTCATTTCCCGATGAAAAGCACAATTATATTGAGATACAGATACAGTACAGTACACTAGAACAGTTCTAGTTTGAACAGTACCTAGATTGTTATTCTTATGGCAGTACAGTGGTGCTTGAAAGGGGTCTAAGTCAAAGATAGAGGCAATATACTCTAAATGATAGTGGGGAGTTAGTTTGACGAATTGACGCTTGGTGGCAGCACGGGATGGACAAATCGCCTGACTCACGCAGTCACACTTGACTTGAGTGGTGGCAAAACAACCAATCAGAGGCCAGTTCCGGGGACCACATGACTTTGGAACCTTCACCATCCCTTCTTCTTTTTCCGGTATGAGAGGTTACACACGAGATGAACGATACCGAACTGTTTGGAGTCTAGAGACATTTTTATCTTAATTCATCGCGGTAACGTTTTGTGGAAATCCGTCTTCATAGGATACACAGTTGTGATTGATATACTATACATAAATTATCACCGAGGAATTATCAACGAAGTGAATGCAGTGCTGACAATTTAGTGATTCATCGAAATCGTCAAGACCACGAGGCCCTAGTGGACATAGTGTTTTCTTATAGCCTATTTTTGGGTAAGCTGCATCCCTGCGACCTTCGACAGACATCTTACTGATATGACTACAACGATGACGTATCATCTACTTAATAACACCAGCCACATCTACTAAGACTACGATGACTGATACTGATGGGAGAATATAGACGACAAGAACACGGACTTAACCAGCTACACCACAGCGAACATACAGTACTACGGAGCTAACCTACACAGCACCCTTCGGCCAGCACCCTTCGTCAAGAAAACTCAACTTAAAAGCTATGTATATTAATATTTAAGTTTCATATCTAATCAGTCTTTTAGTTTATCTCATTAAGTATTGTATAACTTAGGTCTGAATGAGCTCATTTGGTAGGAGGGTAATTTTGTTGTGATAGGGTATTATTTCTAAATTCATTAAATTCAATAATTTTGTATCTATTCAATTTTATTATTTTACCATATTCTATAACTTTATCTTTATTAAAAGTAATAGTAACAGAATAGGTTCAGGCCAAATATACTAATATCTAAAAGTAATAACAAAATAAGCCGGAACTGTTACATGCTATCTATGGACGCCCTCATGAACTAAGTGCCCATCTATCTACAAACAGCACGTTGTAGCTTACTCATTTATCAAATGCAATTACTCGACCTTGGCCCTTCATTACCTGAGAATTGAAAGAGTCTAGACACTTTAGAAACACACTGTATCATCTTAGTTCTAAATATTTACAATGCGTTTAGATACTGCTAGTAGACGTGCTAATGTAAGGTATAATCATCGATGTATATAGTCTAATTATATTAGACTATATATATATATATATATATAGCCATTTCAAAGAAAAGTATTAAGTATAAAGTATACATCAATGGGTATAATAACTACTTGTGGAGGGCACTAATGCTATATTTTAAAGTGTGTTATATTTTTATGTTGCAGTTTGGCTTCATTGAAAAATTGCTGGATACGACAGGAATCAGGAATTGACAGCTCCGCTATCTATTGGAGTCTCAAAAGATATTTGTTTGACAGAAATCAGAATGCTCCCATTTAAATATGGGCAACCTGGGGACGGAATGTCAAATTTTATTTGTATCGTAATCAAAGTTCTATGCAACATTAAGCAAGATAACAGATAACCAGTCAGTCTGATAATCTGAGATTCTTTATCTGTTGACCTTGAAATAAATGTCAGATTCTTACCTTTAAAAGGGATACCAAACAAATCTGCACCAACACAAACTCAACTAAGCAGATTGTATTAACAAGATATCTGGCGTCCAGGTCCAAAGCTAAACTCTTGATTCCATACTCAGAAGTACCGTAGTTGGTTATAAGAGTTGAAGGTTTAAACACTTAGTCCCTGATAGTTTTCTATCCTTCACTAAGTTAGTTAATGCACCCTTAAAGTAGGTAGATTGTTAAACAACAAGGTTTCGATTGGCGCTATTCACTTACAGAAGATTTGAAAAGCCACAAACATTTTTGGAACAATATTGGATTACTTCCATGGTTAAAGATTTTGCAAAGAAGTTGTGTAATACACTGAAAATGGTTACCAACAAATCAGTTATCTTTAGTGTTTTGATTTGTGTAAAAATGAAAAAGATAAAGTAAACTTAAGTAGAAAAAACCCATGGCCTGCTCCAATAGCTTTTAAAGAATGCATAAGTAATTATAATTTAGATGAGCGTGAAAAATAAATAAACACTTAGAGAAGCTCACAAACAGGTTCTCACAGGTTGACAAATAAAGTCATGGATGATATCAGTAAACTGGATTCAGCATAGCTTTATAAAAATATATTATATAAATATTTTGTGGAAAAAACAATATTCAACGTAAATCAAGTTTGATTATCAAAAAAACAACCACTTTTGTTATCAGATACTTGAACTGAAGAGGACAAGTCATGACAGTATTCTACAGATAAGGTGTCAAAAGAACATAGAGTGCCAGTAATCAGTGGAAAAATCAATTTCTTGTTAAATAAATAAAAATATAAGTGTAACCTTTTCAAAGTAATGAATAAGAATTAAAAATAATTGAATAAATGCAAATTTGTAGCCTATGTTTGATTTGAGTATATGATCAGATACTCTTATGAGGTGAAATAAGATGATTGTTTAATCTTATTAAAGTATAGGCCTATTAGTTGAATTATGGATAAAAAAATGTATATTTCTTTCACAAATGCAGAATAAAAAGTTGTTAAGTAAAATCGGAGGGGTGTTTCTATATTTCAGCAGAATGGAAAGATACACCATCTTTTGGCCTACTTCTTGTTTAGGTAAAAAGCAAACAAAAATTTAACTTTAATCTAAAATTCATAGAATTACATTGTTTAGCAGAATAGGATAAATAAAAAATATTCCACAAAATTAAAAACATTCTTTAAACATTATCACTACTGGTATACTTCATAAGAAATCATGTTTTCTTGAACTCAGTTAAACACCATTAAATGTTTGATATTGTTCAATTATACACAACAAATATTTTTACTAAGTAAGTATTACAATGAATGCCAGTAAGAAAGCGATGTGTAAGAATACCGCTATAAAAATCAGCAAGCTTTAGAAATCTGCTAACATCCAACAACAAAGAGAAGTCAGTTATGCAAGACGGAGAAAGTAAATCCCTTCACCGCAACATCTTAATATGCGGATGACGGCTGGAATGAATGGTATCCATCTACTGCAACTGCCTTACTGTCTACAAACAAACTTCAGCGTGTTTTGATTCTCTGACCTAACCACAAAAGAAAGTCTTATGAGATTTTCGAGATCCCATCAATTCCCAGGCAGCACACCCTTAAAAGAATGTTTCAAGATTTCTTAAATTCCCTGCCAAGTAAACAAAATAAGAGGACTTCTAAACTTTGTTGAATCTCTGACCCATTCTTCTTTGTTAGGATTAAATAACCAAGAAATATAAAAAAAATTCAGCTAGGCCTACCTTGTAACAAAAAGTTGATACTTTGGCTATCAATATTTTTTGTAGATGTTTAAAGATTTTCAATATTTCAAAGGAGGGTTTCAAGATTGCATTGATTCTCTGACTGATTAAAGACTTATTTTATGTTAATCATGGGATGTTTATGCCATGTGACACATCATTTTAAAGTTGTGTTTACCAAGATTACGGATTTTCAATCAGAACGGAAAAATTTTCAGTGGTTTCGAAAATATAGAGTGTTACGTCAATACCCAAAAAATCACGAAAATGGCTGACATTTAAAAAAATTGAGATAATTGAGTTCCGTTTTCACCAAAATGTTGCTATAAACAAGCTTTCTAAAAATTTACAATGAGATAATTTATAGGTTGATATAAGGAAATGTCGATATTTGAACCTGTTACCTTCATTTCTGGAACACCCTGTGCTTCGATCATGTTCTAAGTATTTTAAATGGATTCTTCGTATGTGAATTAGGTAAAAGTATGTGTAGGCTACGGGTGGTCTGCCTCACCCTGTATATCAAAGATGCCAAAAAGATTCTTTAACTGACCAACCACGAATCCACTATTTATGAGGTTTCAATATTTCATTGATTCTATCACAGTTTACCCTCAAAGAATGATCTTATATTTATTAACCCAAATGGTTTTGCTTGGAAATATAATTAAGTACCGTACGGTACCAAAAATACTCTGTCGATCCCTGTGATGAACAACTATTTTCATCATACTTTGGAAATTCAAATTTAAATTCTTTATTAACTCATCACATCTTATAATGCGGAGTGTCGTCACAATAAATAACCGTCTAATTGTTAAAAAATTAGATCAAATAATTTGAGGTTATACAAAGTCATCATCAATGTAATGTGTATTTCTGTTTTTTACAATAAAATAAAAATAAATTTTGAGGTCAACAAACCATAAAATTTAGGTACCATATGTTTTTTTTTTTTTTTGTACCCTATTTGAAGTTACCCGAAAACCATGATTATTGCGGTAGATTTAGAGAACTGAAAACTACTTTTTTCCGGACAGTGTCATGAAACAAGAGAAGACATCGATTTTATAACCGAGGTTTCATGCACTTTTTTGGCCGAGTCATAAAATCGCAGATGTAGGAAAAATTACCTACGAAGCAAGTGCTCATAAATATTTTACAAAATTACTCACAATTATTTCAGCTCTGGTAGGTAGGAAAATTATGAAACAGACAGCAGGGACTCAGTTTATATCATTATCATTGAAGCATTCTTGAAAAATTGGGGCTTCAAAAAACATAAACAGCAGTGATGACAGTGCTTAAGACTAGTGTAGGCCTACTTCTAAGAAAATTATCAAACAGTTTCTTTCAGCTACAAGGACCGCTGTGTCCAAACTGTGGGCCAAGGCAAAGTCAAACGAAGCAGAAAGTTGCAAAATTATGACCAAACCCAGTTATAATACGGTTAGTTGACACTGAACTGAGGTCAACTCCACACAAATTTTAACTCAATGCTTTATCAATTTTAAATTTAGTCAGACAGTTTAAACATTTAATAATATTGTCGTAAGATGTTATGCACTAAATTGGACATATATATTACTTTGTATAACATCACAAAAAATATGAATCCTATGTTAGTTTTTAAAGATACATTAAAATAGTTTAGCTCAAAAAAGATGTCTATAAAGAAAAACTATTCCAAATATTTTCCTATCTATAAACAGACCAATTAATTGTTTTGTAGAGAAAGAGTTTTTTTTCTGCGATTTTAGATGTTTTGGTATCATTTCAATCTTAATACAAATGCTAAGTAATTTGATAACGAAATTGAAATGTTTACTTTTAACTAGCCTATAAAACTAGACCATAATCTTTTGATCAAAGCAAATATGTCAGTAAATTCTTTTCAGTAAGTAACTTTTACAAAAATGAAAAGCGTGATATCGTTGTTCTCAGATACAAATGGGGATTATAAACGAGACTTAGGTAATGAAAGCATGGGTTAAAATCCCCAAAGAGTAAAATATATTAGGTACAAAAAAGGTCTCTTGAGGGAATGATAACTGTTTCTGTATTGAAAATCCCTTTCTTCAAAAATACTTATGAATTTTGATACTTTAGTTTTAATTCAGACATTCAATTCTGGCACATGGCCCCAAAAGAGGGAGGTATATAGGATGTTGACTTAACCTAGGAGGGGAAGGGTGAAGGGGAAATAGGTCAAAGGAAGTAGTGCTAATGTCCTGACAATTCGGTAACAGTGTATCATACACTAGGATGTGGGTGTATTGAATACTAAGTACTTTGTACAGTTATAAGGACATGGCACCAGCTAGTTTGTCATCTACTATGCTTTTAAAACTCAAGAGATCCATTGTATCAAATTATAAATCAAACTTCTGGAAATTCAGAGCTAGAAAGTTGTTATTTTGATCTCTAAAAGTTTTAATTCACAAAACAAAATACTTATTCAGTTTGACAGATGTTTAGTATTGGTAGTAGTTCCTGGGACGGTTACCAAAATATTACTTGGTTTTTTATAAGCTTGACGAAATTCATTCAACTGTTAATGTTTTAAGTTTCTATCAATAATTTATTTTTAATAACTAGATAGCATTTTTGTTACTCGTAATTTAGCACTATAGTAGAGAATTCAGTTCTTTGGTAAAATCATAGAAAAAGATTTGCCCCAACATTTTTCCATTTTTTGTTTTAGAAAATGTTGGATGCAATAACAAACAATGGTAGGCTACTGAGCTTACAGTCTTTGACAAACTTTCATGCTTACCTGAATTTCAAGAAGAAGTTCAGCTTTTCTACGCCTGATTTCAATCAGCATCTTCTGTTGTTCAGGAGTAAGATCTGAAAAAAAATAGCAGGTTTAATAGGTGTAGCAAGTTATCAAAATGTACATAATACAGTAGAACCTCATTTACAGTGCCCTCAATTCTCAATAACACAATATCCTCAATTAAAAGTGCACTTTTCGAATTCCCTTGAAAACACCATAACACATAATGTTAATGTTAGATTAGAAGATTATGTCTATAATAAGACTGCTCCATAAAAAAAAACCCCCACTAACTTATCCAAATCAAGCCAGAACCTCTATAGCAAGTTCTTTCTGAGAAGTCAATCGTGATAACTAGACTCTCCCAACTGAATTGAACAGAATTTACTGTATGAGAATTACCTATACCGGTAGAACATATATTTTAGAGGAAACATCAATTCAGGCTCATGTACTAGAAAAAGCTTAGTGGGTCTAAAAACCCGCATGCCACCCAACAACTCCTAACCTACTCCTCTTTCTTAAAACAATCAAAATATTGGGTTATTTTGAGAGATCAGTTTTGTTGTCTATTATGGACCAACCTGCAAGTTCATATTGTTAATTGTGGGTTGTTTATCTTACGCCATTGACTATAATATATATGTAGTCAATGCTTAAGCTCATTATAATTTCTTACTATAAATTGTAATTTTAAAAATTACAAATGTTATCATATAAGCTTAAGCCTTGTGTTAAAATGCACTCATTATAAAAATGCTCACTGCTCAGTGTTTTTATTAATCTTGGTAACAAGAATGCTAGCCGAAACTAGCCTACCTTGATAACACAACCCTCAACAAGAAGAGCACAGCAATAATAAGGAATGTTCTACAGCCTCAGGCCTAATTACCGTAGCCTACTACAGTAGTTTGCAATGGGGTGCGCACATAGTAGAGAATAATGCAATTTAAATCTACTGCAGAACAAATCTTTACATGAACCATTGGTTATAGAAACCAACTCAACAGCACCACAATTTTATAAAATAGGTAGGCTACCCTGCTTTTATTAAATAAGCTGAGAGGCAGAATCAAGTTAATAACTTTACTAACGTAACAAACAAAACGCTGGCTAAATTTCATAAAAATTTAAATATAAAATAATTGTGCTTTTGTGCAATGGGTTTTTAGCAGGTTTATAATCTACTAGCAGAGTACCCGTCCTTCGTAGGGGGTTGGCATATAAGTATAAAATGCTTATTGCAGTTATACTCAAGCTTTGCATTTTCAATGGGGCGGACACAGTTTGATAAAATTTACTTCTTTAAATTAACGGTATACTATAGTATTACACATCTACCATACCTAGCCATAATGTTCTACCACTTCACCTAAACAATAAAGAAAAATTAGGTAGCCTATTTATTAAAAATTCGCAAAATATCACAAATGGTTCATGAAATTATAAACATAAACAACTGTAAACAATCCTACTTTGACAGTTCTCATTGCGTATCACAGCTTTTTGTTGCTGCTTAGTTCAAATTAGACTGTTTTCATAAATGCAAAGAAAAAAATAATAGAGCTGCACTCTGTTGGTAAATCTTAGGCTATAACTTTTTAATACTTTTGCATATCATAGAATAGAACCAACTTTTTTAGTTGAAACAGCTGACAAAATACTTTAATTCCCTTTAACCCTCCGAGTGTCCATAGTTTAGGCCTTAATGTCCGCCTATTTTTGGCGCATTTGCAAGGTTTTATTAAAACCGATCTGAGAAGCTTAAAACAATGTTAATTCTACTGTTCTATATACCATTTTGTTTGGAAAATCATGGGCTTCAATATTATACATAAAACACAACGAACATTTGTTTAAAAAAAATTTTTTAGGTAAAAAAAAAATATTTTGGAAAATTTTCAAAAAAAAAAATAAGTTCGCGCTCAATGAAATTGGATAAATTATAGGCCTATAAATATTTGAAAATAGCCACTTTGTTCTAAATTTTATGAGGATTACAAATATATAATATAATATAAGGAAGTAGATTTGCAAATAAATAAGTTATGGGCAAAAAACAGATTTCAGTACATAGCGTTTAGCTAAGAATGCATAGCCTAACCATAGCTAGGAATCTGGCTGATAATTTACATCAATATCACTACCTACTTCTTCAGGATCATCAACCAGCCCTTCAAAATCACTTAAATCTTCTTATAATGCACCACGTATATCACTACTTTTGATTTTTAACACTAAAACAATGATAAACGTAATAAAACACATCAGTCATCGGTCCGAGGGTAACCTAGCTATTTACAAATACGCACGTCAGCTGTCTGCTACAATTACGATCGGCTCGGAGAACATACAGCGCTGAGACAGACCTCTGGAGAAAGCTTAGAATATAACGAGAAGAACGATACCTAACTCGATCCAGTTCAATCCGATTCAGTCAGTCATAGAGCCTTCGCCGTAAACGATGTTCGTGCGTCGAAAAATCGACGCGTGACACTACACAAAGTGTGTAGCGCGTCAATTTTTCGACGATGGACGCTCGGAGGGTTAAATATGAAAACTCATAAGGTTAACATGGGGAACTACAGAGCCACTGGGCCGGAGCCCGAAAGGATTTTTGAGATAAGAATATGCCTATATGTTAATCGGGAATGTGAGCTATCATCAAGCCAAATTTCAGCCCAATCCGTCCAGTAGTTAATGCGTGATTAAACTTCAAACACACAAACTTTCACATTTATAATATAAGTAAGATCTACCTTAGTTAAAGTTTAAAATTTAAACCAAGTTGGTTCAGTATTTTAGCGTTTTTTGAGGAAAACCCAGATATAACATATTTTTTAAACCACCAAGGAAAATTGGTAAAAGATTTTAAAGACAATAATTAGTTTTAAGATGATCGTGTGGCTGGCCAAATGAAAGTCCAAAACATATCCTACAGCTAGCTTATATTATTTGCCACACTAACCACATAAAATAAAAACGGTCCTTTATGAGGAATCAGAAGATACAATACACTCAATAGTGTTGAGCCCAGTGAGTGGAGATTTCCTAGCGAGATTGACACCACTAACAGTGAGAAAAAACATCTGATAGTTCTGTAAACATCTGATAAGCTCTCTATAAAGTGTAGACAAGAAAATTGGCGAGCACTGTTAAAACCTTTAAATTTCATTTATGTGGCATAGTCTAGGTCTACACTAAAGCCTACAGCTGGATAGTATAGGCCTAATGAAGACAGGTTCACAGCCTAACCCAAGTGAAACTGGAAGACGAACTATTACGCCTTTTTAAACCTGCTCGTAATTCTTCTGATAGGGAAGTCTCTTGTAAACTTGGCTATACCGTACTGAATAAATTTTTACTCCTTAAAAATAGGCTACATAAATGTTATTTAAGATAAATAGCCCAGGGAATTTAAATCCAAAATGTTTAGATAACTATTTTTAGTGAAAATCCAATCTGGCTAAAAATGAAAATTTGCTTGACCTTCAGGTTTACCTATAAGTGCCTACATGTAAATTTTTAAATGCATTTTCCATTCCTGTAGGCTAAATGCTACTGATCATTAGAAATATTACTTAAGTACTTAAAGGTACTACTGTACCATACTTCTTGACATTCCAGTCAAGTAGGCTGAATTTCAACCGGGGTAGCGGATTTTTATATCCCTGGAATTTTACCCCCTGGGAAAACGTGACGTCACAAACCAGGGGGTAAAATTTCGGCCGCGAACTTTTGAGTTTCGCGACATCAGCTCGATGAAACGCGGAATTAAACATACGGTTGTGAATTTAATCAGAACACATCAAATTATCAAAACCTAAAATGTACGGCCCGGATTTTTACCCCCGGAATTTTACCCCACGGATTTTTACCCCCGGAATTTTACCCCTGGAATTTTACCCCCGGAATTTTACCCCTAGTCAGATGTATAAATTAGTGAGAATGATTAATTATCTTCATTCAGTTTTAATTTAAATAGTAAACATTTTATTATTAAGTAGCCTCTTAATTTATTTGTAACATTAACAAAATCGAACATGTTAATAATTTTAATTTTGAGATTCGAGTATCAGGATTCGATCTTGCTGGACTGTTGGTTAATACGATCAAAATAAAACAGCGAATTCTGTTTACTTAGTTGAGATTACAAAATAAATAAATAAAGATAGGCTACTAAATAATGAACTGTTTACAATTAATTAAAAACAGAAATAAGGAAATCAATCATTCCATTTCTAAAATCGGCCAGGGGGTAAAATTCCGGGGGTAAAAATCCGGGGGTAAAAATCCGGCCCGTACATCTTCAGTTGTCTAAACGCTAGTTATATGGACAGGGGGTAGAATTCCGGTTTATATCGTTAATCTAATTAATCACGCTCTGACTACTTTCATTAGACTTCTAAATCCGCGGGGGTAAAATTCCGGCCGCGAACAAACTTTTGGCCACTCAGGTAACAAATTTGAGCAACTAGTAAACTTAGAAGATTTTTTGTGGAAAACCAAAAGTTCCTCTACTTTACTACGTCATAGTGACGTCAGCTTTGCCCAGGGGGTAAAATTCCAGGGGGATAAAATTCCGGCGACCCTTTCAACCCAAACAACAACAATGTAATGCAATCAGGTCTTTTCTTTCACTGAACAATTACATTTAAGATGGGCTTAAAAAGAAATGAAAATCTCTTCTGTAATATCATTCTCTAGCCTATTACCATAGTACTTTCCCAATCCTGTATATAGTTCCATCCTAACTTAACTAGGCTAATTTGATGGATAGGCCTACTTTGTGGACTAGTGTGCGGAGTATACAAGTGGTACAGAGGGTACCAAAGTATACAACTAAAGGTTTGAACGACCAAATGTTGCTGTTAACAAATTTGAGCAACTAGTAGAAGATTTTTTTGTGAAAAACCAAAAGTTCCTCTACTTTAATTTAGAGCAACTAAGTGGATAACTTGTTGCCAAAGAATTGGTGTGAAATGGTCAGTAAGCCTAGTGTCAAGGATGTTGGACGAAGAAGACACAATCTATGTATCTGCTGCATGTGTCATAATAGCCAGCCACTATACAAGAGGTCCCCGAAGATATTGGGAGAGACCCTAACCATGCAACTACTCTACATCCATTGTAAATAGGCCTACTCTTCCTTGACAAATGCTTAACCAAAATAATACCTTTCATTGACCACATATAAGCAATTGTAGGCTATTGTCTATTGAGAGATAATGCTTTGATTTAATTTGATCTTTTTTACCGACACCAAAATTTAGTGGAAAACATGTCTCTCCACTGGTGGACGACAGAAAAGGAGCTGTATTTTGTAGAAAAAAGCAACTAATTGCCGTGACTAGTGGAAAACTTAGTCAAAAACTTTGTTGTTAACGCGGCTTTAGGCCTATAGCAAATGCAAACTAAGTGGGCTAGGCCTAAAAAGTTAATTCAAAGATTTTAAAATTAATTATGAGAGTATAGTATGAATAATAATATTATTTTCATAACATATTGTTTGTAAATTAAACCTAAGACCTAAGCTTACAAAAAATATAGCAAAAGCTTTATGGCTGTCTGTTTCTTTTTAATACTAAGTAAGCTCAACTTAAGGTTATGTGACAAAGGAGAACTCACCATTTAGATTGAATCCTTCCCCTCCCTGAGCTATATTCATCATGGCTTTATTTAAATCGCTTATTTTTAGTTTTACACTCACTGGTATCAAAAACTTCAAATAAGGAACTTGAAGAACACTACATCACAACACTGCACAAAAACATTGCAAAACAACAAACTGACACTGACACAATTATTGACATTTACTTACACCTCCGCCATTTTGTAACGCACTTGTTTTTTTTTTGTTCACAGTACTTTCACTTTCTTGTCCCACGACAAAGCTACTACATACATTAGATATGTATTGAGAAAGATAGGATCATAGATTAAACATTTTCTCAAGAATTTAATATATGTTGTCTATAATAAAACTAGAAGCTAACCGTCCAGCTTTTGAAGCGGGAAGTTTGTGTTTATGTTTCTGGAACAATTTTTTTTTGTTTATTAATTCAATTCAATTCAATTCAAATTACAGTATCTTTATTCATCAAGTACATCAGAAGTATATACATGAATAGTGTCACATTTCTTATAAGTTATAATAAAATAATATACATGATTATAGTAAATGGGACAAATTTATAATAAAGTAAATAAGTATAAAAATGACAACATTGTAAATAATTAACAGCAATAAATTTACTATACATGACAATAATAAACCATGGCAATAGGTAACAACATAATAAACTGTGGAAAAAGCTAACGTAACATAAAACAAACAAAGTATGGCTCTGGGAAAAAAATATTTTTGGTAGAATGCCAACAACAATGACAATTCAGCACTTCACACTATTGAGCGTGTGGTCCTTAAGCACCATCGAGGAACTACGAGACCACAAATCCCCACGGGACACGAACCAGCACTCCCCGGTGTCTAGCGTGTGGCCCTTTAGAGGGGGTCGCCGGAATTTTATCCCCCTGGAATTTTACCCCCTGGGTAAAGCTGACGTCACTATGACGTAGTAACCTGGGTGGCCAAAAGTTTGTTCGAGGCCGGAATTTTACCCCGCGGATTTAGAAGTCTAATAAAAGTAGTCAGAGCGTGATTAATTAGATTAGCGATATAAACAGGAATGTTACCCCCTGTCCATATAACTAGCGTTTAGATAACTGAAGATGTACGGGGCGGATTTTTACCCCCGGAATTTTACCCCCGGATTTTTACCCCCCGGAATTTTACCCCCGGAATTTTACCCCCCGGAATTTTACCCCCTGGCCGATTTTAGAAATAAATGGAATTATTGATTTCCTTATTTCTGTTTTTAATTAATTGTAAACAGTTTATTTTGTAATCTCAACTAAGTAAACAGAATTCGCTGTTTTATTTTGATCGTATTAACCAACAGTCCAGCAAGATCGAATCCTGATACTCGAATCTCAAAATAAAAATTATTAACATGTTCGATTTGTTAATGTTACAAATAAATTAAGAGGCTACTTAATAATAAAATGTTTACTATTAAATTAAAACTGAATGAAGATAATTAATCATTCTCACTAATTTATACATCTGACTAGGGGGTAAAATTCCGGGGGTAAAATTCCGGGGGGTAAAATTCCGGGGGTAAAAATCCGTGGGGAAAAATTCCGGGGGTAAAATTCCGGGGGTAAAAATCCGGGCCGTACATTTTAGGTTTTGATAATTTGATGTGTTCTGTTTTAATTCACAACCGTGAAAATATATGTTTAATTCCCCGTTTAATCCATCGAGCTGATGTCGCGAAACTCAAAAGTTCGCGGTCGGAATTTTACCTCCTGGTTTGTGACGTCACGTTTGCCCAGGGGGTAAAATTCCAGGGGGATAAAAATCCGCTACCCCTTTAGGGGTACTACCAAGTGGGGATGCGGAATACTATCCCCCGGAAAACTACCCCCCCAGGTGAAACGTGACGTCACAAAATCTGCCATTTAACCAATATGGAAGCCGTGTCCGCGACTGGAATACTACCCCCCCTAGACAAATCATGCTATTTAATTTTAATTTTAATTCGAGTAATTCCATTAGATAATAGAAAGGTCATGTGGTGAATATAAAACAGAATTTCGAAATGTTACAGCAAGTTTGGTTGGTTAGGTTAGGTTAGATTAGAACTGTTTGACAACTAAATTTGAGTGTCCGTGACTGGAAAACTACCCCCCCGGGTCTCTGACGTCAATATGACGTAGGGACCTGTTTGGGGGGGGGGTAGTTTTCCGGGGGGCAGTCTTCCGGCGACCCTACCAAGTGAGCGAATGACCAACACTGATTGAGAAAGGAGAGATGACATATGAGCAGCCTCTGTGCCTCTGGAAATCACGTGCTGGTGATGTTGCAAAAAAGTCTAGGTATGGGCAGACGGGCAGACGTCATCTATTACCAACCAAACCATAAAGTATATTGTATACATTGTACTTTTCTTTATAACGTTTATTGAACTCTCTTACATATAAATTGGCCATCTTTGCTTAGTGGCTTTACAAACAGAAAACATATCCAGTGCAGTGGGTCCTGGATCTTAAACTAAAGTCTGAAACTTCTCTCAATTTCACTCAACTCAACCTCAAAAGTCAAAATAGTGCCAGAGCTAGAACAAAATGTCTTGTATTGTTGTCTCTAGCGATGGGAATTTGTGAAAGAAAATTATTCCTGGGTTGCCGTGATATTCATTACAATAGGATTTCCTGAGTAAATATACTATTCTTTACTTAAATTAAATATTCTTACTTCATTAAGCAGAAAGATAATACTGTTTGAAATTATGACCCTTGGTCTTTGTAATTAGGGTCTTAGTTTGTCATAATTTCCTAGTTATAATCTCTCAATTTAAATGAAAAAATATTTCAGTCACAATTATTGTTTAAAACAGATTCATAGCCACAGTAAATAGCTTCACTTAAATTAGGCCTACCTAGTTCATTTTGTAGATTTCTTTCATTCTAAGTTAACTTAAGTTAGATACTTTCAATGCATTTTTAACACAGTGCTGTACCTAGTTAGGCAACACATTTGAGTATTATAATTATGTCCCATATAATTTTAAATGGAATACATTCAAACATTTTTTGTTCTTGTCTAAGAGACATTTTAGTCAGTCTTGCAACTAACATATTTTACTTCAATATCTTTGCCTCTTTTGAGTTTTCTCCTAGCCTAGTTCAGCTTCTTTTCAATATAAATCTTCATTTAGAACTACCGATCTTGATCAGATTTAACTATTACATTCTATTGTCAGAAGATAATATATAAAACCTACTCTGTTACCCATTCATGTAGCCTACCTAGGCTATAGGGCCTAGCCCTAGTTGGTAGGATAGGTAAGCGTTTTACCGTAGGCTATCTTTAAATTACAATGGTAGAATCTATTAAGTTAGGCCTACTTGTAGTGTAGGACTCAACCGTTTGGTCATTCTAAGCTGTATTTGCAAATTAAGCTTAAAGGAGGTTAAGCTAGTTTATTTAAGTAACTTAAGTAGGCTAGTTTGTAAAATGTCTTAAGTACAACGTTTTAGTGGAGGGTACAGGGCTGGATGGAGTGCTCCGTCCTGGCTGCGAAAATGCTAAGATGTGGCAGTGGGGCCGCGAGACGCATAATCCCACATAACGCCTGCAAAATCTAAAACCAACCCCGGCCGTTGGCTCAGGTCGCGGAGCCTAGCGGCCGATCCAGTTAGTTTTGTACATCAATGCTTACATCTTAACCTTTACAGGTCTACTTACATCGGTAGCTATAGTTTAATTGTCTTTTTTTCTTCAAACTACCTAATCTATGAAGTGTTGGTGTCAGGGTAGAGTCGTCAAAAATGCCTTTGTTGTCAAATAAAGTGACATTTGTTCACTAGAAGTTTGCAAAACATACAATAGGCCCCTATCTCAATTCATGTTTTTCCTAATCGTCTACTTTATAGTAAAGACATAGTCCCATTGCTTCATTAAGTTAATGCAGCTCATTCACAAAAAATTCTAACCTAAATTTAGTAAGGTACATCTGTTGAGTGCATACATAGGCATATTTGAGTTGTTACATACCAGAAACTGTAGACAATAATGTAATGCGCAATTTGTGTTCAATGACTTGATGAAATTGATTCTTAAGGCTTTACTCTCGTTTGATAAAGGACCCACCATTTTGCCCTGAAGTTAGAAGCATTTTGCTGCACAAATAACAGTTATGAGAGATTAGACAATGATTTATTCTAAACAGTGAGCTTAACCGTAGGTTTGTTGTAGGTGGGGAGGGGCTGAGCCGCTGGGCTGGCTGAATGAGGGAGACAGTGAGGGGAGACCAATGGGCAACTGTTTCTCCAGAGGGAAGGGACGCCCTCCACCCCAGGCTGAACGATCGGAAAATTACGGCCCAGCAACTCAGAAACAGACACAAGGTCAGTAGACTACGGCAAACTGTTATGTCAATGAGTACAAGTTTCCATTCATGTTTGAAATCATTAGAAAATTACCGCATTAAATGGTGGAATGTAATGAGTTCAACTTAGTTCTTGATGAAAAAAAAAGATTCTTACAAATCAAAATTCTCCATAAAACAATGATTCTTAGAAAATCAAATTTGTATTTATTTATTTAAGTTATCAAGGTCTTCTTTTCTTACTTTGCTATGGCTAACTTAATGATTTCCATCAAATCTTGCTTTTAACTTCAATCGTACCGTTAAAAAGTCTTGCAGACTTTTTTTGAGATTTCTGGTGGGCTCTTCAAGTTACCGCAGGGGGCTCACGCTTGCGTGGGTTCGTGGCCTGGGCGACCACGCGGACCCTAGCTCTCCCAGAGGGGAGGTAATTGCCCGGTGTTGGAACCGGCACTTCAGGTAGACCACAAGCTATGGACGACTGGACAAGCCAGCCTCTTTGGGTTTACCCAAAGTGAGAGTACCCAGTGACATTCCCTCCATTCAGGGTGGTGGGGTGTTCAGCTCTGCTAGTGTTGATTAAGTTCATAGATCTTTCACCTGCCTGTAGCTTGTGGTTGTGACTGAGTCCTACCTGTCGTGTACGACTGACATTTTGTGAGGCATATCCTCGACTTTGGAAGTAGCCTCGTCCTGGGAGGTGAAATACCTAGCCCCCAGAGGGGAGGTAAATGCTCCGTGTTGGTATCGGCATTTTCAAGTTGGCCACAGACATGGACGACTGGGCATCGGGTCCCAGTGACATTCCTTTATCCAGGATGGAGGGGTGTTTAGCTCTAGGAGAGATGGAAGTACATCATAATCTCTAACCTACCTGTGTCTGTGGTTCTTTGGGCTTCGGCCTGCTTGTTGTGTGCGACCAGCATTCAGTGGGCAAATCCTCGACTTTGGAAGTAACCTTTCCTGGAGGTGAAAACGGGCAAGTACCCGCAGCTCACGGGGACACTCAAGGGCAACGTAACTTTCCGCAGTGTGAGGGCAACGGTTTGTAGGTACTTATGCAAACCAATCCCTGTCTCTGAGCACGGACGGTATGGTTATCTTGAGTGTGGGGGGTTCTTCCCGGAACCTCAATTGAGTCAAGGGTGTCGCCACCTCTGGTGGATAGGTTCATCCGGGTGGGTCCCACTTCTATACCTGCCTCCTTTTGGGAAACCCTGATGGCCTGGCAGTGATGTTGGGTCTGACGGGCAAACGAAGTAGATCGGGTGCTGGGTCCGAGCCCGCCAGGGGTATCTGGGGATCTATCGCTCTGGTTATCTCTGGTTTCCCAGCAATGGGTAAGGCCTCGATCGGGCAGCGGTGTAAATGGGAGGGACAGCGTGCTGACGGTCCCCTTCCTCCTGGCTATCGATGGCGGGTTCTGCCTGTCAGGGATTAGATAGGTCCCGAGTGTTGCTTGCACTAAATGCGTCGGGGCGCTCTACCATGGACCTCTAGGTCTCGACCTAGTGGAACCCAGGTGGAGTGACGCTTAAACAAGCAGCCGGAATCCCTGGTTAGGATTGAGGGGCAACCCTCCTTCCGAAGGGTCTGCTTCGGCAGCCGGCGAGCCTGATGACCTTAAGTCATCCGCCCATGATGTGCTAAAGGTTGATGCGTAAGCTTCGGCCTACATCATGGGGCCCGGGTATGTCCTAAAGGATAGGTACCGCGTATGCAGTCAGGGGGTTTCGGCTCTCATGACAAAACGAAATGGAAATGGAATGGAAAATGGAAATGGGCTCTTCAAGTAATGTGGCAGCAAGTAGGCTCTGGCAGCAAGTATCACTTAAATACAATAAAATACCCCCCTGCAGTAAACCTGATTGTAAACCTGCGGATTTAAATATTTCTGATTGGGTTCTTACTAAAATATTTTATTAAACAATTTTTCTCCTATTTTAATGGGCAACTAGATTTAAGTTTTTACTGTACTTAGGTTTACTGCTACAGGGAAGGGGAAAAGTGTTTTTTCATCAAATGTAAACAGTAACATATAACTTGGTATGAAATAAATAAATTTGCCAAATTTTACCGCGATATATCCATAAACAAGCAAATTACAGCAGTTTACTTTTACTTCATAAGAATAACATGGGAATTTTAAATGTACATTTTTTTTAAATTTTCTCTGTAACCTTTGATTGTACATCAATGCTTCAATAGATAAAATTGTCTGTTTTTTAGCTCATAACAATGGCTGTGCCTAATAA
The DNA here is from genome assembly GCF_028750875.1 of Macrosteles quadrilineatus. NCBI lineage: Eukaryota > Metazoa > Arthropoda > Insecta > Hemiptera > Cicadellidae > Macrosteles > Macrosteles quadrilineatus. Next base: position 33,201,155 of record NW_026542601.1, on the reverse strand, counting down.
AAGTTTGTTATTTCCAAGTTTTAAGGGTGAAAATAATAAACAAACAATTTTTGCAAATTCTTATAACCTCATAACACCTTGTTTTTATTACCTGATCTTGCTGGTTAGTGAACTCATTGAAGAATAGTGTTTTTGCTATTTGAGAGATAAAAAATTTTTAAAAATCAATCGGTCCCGGGTCTAGGTCTTTCTGTGCCATCTAAGGCAATAACTTCTTCCCTATATAGGAAAATTTGCTGAAACAATTTCAACTCATGAATACAAAAGATTCTTTAAAATATTGTCAAAATCACAATAGGCTAATCGAAACTTGTCATGTCGATAAAATAATTAAAATGGAATAAAAAGTTATAAAACTGGTTAAAACTGTAAAGGCTGGCCAGCACTGTCTTATCACTGATTAAATAAAACTCTTTATCCCTTTTTTGTCTTTTATAGAATAAATTAAAATCCTAATGAGATCTAGCTCAACAAAATACATCATTATTAACTTTGTTTCTGGCTTGTATCTTCAGACCAATCTTCAGTCAATTTTATGCAGGTTGACCAAGTTGTTGGTTTTCCATCTCAGTCAAATAAAAGATAAAATGTGTAAACATTGATTGTTTCATTCATAACAGTTGAAAATTAGGCTATACTTTCTAACATTAAAAGGAAGAACATATTTTTAAAACTTATGATAGGGAGGTAAAAAAATTTCAAGAGTCTTATATTCAAAATTACTTATGTCTCTTCATAACCGCTGAACTTATCAAAGGACTATGAGTCAAGCCAAGGAACTGTCAAAAGGTCTTGGAGACATTGTTTTGGTCTGTTTTAACTAAATTGATAATATCTTAATTTAAACACTGTCCTATAACAAATAATATTTTAAATAGTATCATGTATGACTGTAGTAGAGTTGCAATCAATGTTTAGATTACAGCCTAAGGGTGTCCAAATATTCTCCGAGTACTCACTCACATACAGACACTACAGGTCTTAATAACACATGCAGGTTACTACTCAGTAACCTGTATGTGTTATTTAAAATTGTAAGTTGTATAATACGTACCCAGGTTGTTGAGATAAAAGGGGGTTTCACTTTATAAAATATTGGTCATCGCATGTGTGCTGTTTCCAAATGGTTGTGGTCATAACCTGTAATTATTTTTTCCCTTGTTTCTGACAATTTTGAATTGTTCTAGCAAATGTCATTTTGTGCTATGGATTAGTTTTAGAATTTCTATATAATGTATTATCAAATTTGATGCTGTGGTAGTTCTTGCCAACTCTTCTTCATTGAAGATTATACAATTTTCAATCTGCAATAAAACAGGGGTGTAACATCAAGTATATTCTAAATTATTAACTCTTTTAAAATACCCTATATTAAACAAGTATTAGCTAAATACCCAGGTATTTATTTTGCCATACCGGTATTGGATATGTATCTTACATATGATTAACATTACAGATACACACATTTGACACTAAGTTGTATGTTTTGGTGTTTACTCTAGTTTACAATACTGTATTAGTTTAAAGGCTGGTATCCTAGCTGTCAAATTTGGCTGCATTTCTAGTTACAAACTGAACATAAAAAATACAGACACATACACTGAAAATACAGACATTTTCCCAGCAGCTGGATTAGCCCAAGGAAAACTCAATGTCAAAAAGATCCTATAATGCGGAGCAATAAACTCACTTTCTCTCTGCTGAAATCAACAGCTAAGATAACCAGCCATTAGCCTATTACAAATGATTTCCATCTTTACTACTAATAAACATTATGTTGTAGAAATCAACTGGGACATGTGCGCCGACCAATGTGTGAACCAACGTAACGGAAACAGTCTCAGCGAGCCTGTGCGCGAGAAAAGTGTTCGGACGTTTTACACCAGAGTGGGACGCGCGTCGGACGTGAAAATCGGCAAGACCGTTTCGGAAACTCGTATCAATAATTTGTTCGACATCTACAAAGACACTGATGAGGAAATCCAGGCGGAGGGCATTGAAAGGCTTTGTGCGGATTTGAACCTATCGCCAGACGAGTACCGTGTGCTGCTGCTTGCGTGGAAGCTGGACGCATCGCAGATGTGTCGGTTCACACGGGAGGAGTTTGTGAAGGGGTGTCGTGCGATGCACGTCGACTCGCTGAAGGGAATACAGAACAAACTGGCGGAGTTGGAGACGGAGGTTAGAGAAGACCAGACGGTGTTCAAGGACCTGTACAGGTTCACGTTCAGGTTTGGCCTGGACTCTGCGGCGGGACAGAGGATACTAGCGGCAGACATGGCCATGGACCTGTGGAGACTGGTGTTCTGCGGACAGGAACCGGCTATACTGCAGCGGTGGCTCAGGTGACTAGAGTGTAATGTGGAAGCATGCTTAGTTATAAATCACCATAATGCAAGGTGCCCAATAGTCACCTAATGCCACTGATTTTTAAAGGAGTAATTAGAATCACACAAAAAACCCTTATTTTAAAAGGAGTCACAAGAACCTGGATCAATTACAATGGGGTCACGAAAGTAGCTAAAAATTTATTACCGTACTTTAACTAGGGGATCACTGAAGTTTAAAGTCATTGATCAGTCGGTACGGTGATTTTACTCAACCGATTAGACTATAGCCTTATTAGGACACTTAAGTTGACCCTACTCTAACAATTAAATTAAGTACTTTTTCTGTAGAATATGAGAAATACTTTTTTAACTTTCTACTTGCCAAAAAGATTTTGGTAAACTTTTTACCCTACAATTTAGGCTGGACTCAAAAGATATCAATTTAAAATTATTTTCAATAGGCTTAGTAGGCTAAACGTTTTCTAACAGTTTTTTTAGATTGAACCTACGGTAGGTTGTTTCTTTTAATTGTGAATATTGTTTTATTATAAAATAAAACATTCTTCAGATTGATAGCAAATGTTATCCCTATATAAAATATGGTTAAAATAGTGGTATTCAAATAAAAGACCTAATAAATCTGACTCTTATATCGCACACATCTTACAGAGTGTGAAAAAGAGCATCTTGTCTTCTTAGACCAATAAATCTCTTGACTCTTGACACAATATGTACGGAAAAAGCTGCAGTGCAGAAAAAATAACTCTCTTCTTAATTTAACACGTAGAATCCATTGATGGTGCTGCCATGCAATGGATTTATTTTGAATCATGCCCACTAGATTGTTCATAGAAAATATTGTTTGCCAAGAACAGAGAAGTTCCATATGCCTATTCCTGTATGTCTAGACTAATGGTTAAAGCCCAATTCACACAGAACGGACGAAGCAAAGACATATGTCCCTTCTTCGCCTCTCCATGTAAATAAATTGGTCAATGTACACTAAAGTGACGTGGCGCATGAAATAATACGATCTAATCATAAACAACAACTCGTCCACTAGCTATATAACCAAACAGTAAAGCTCAAATCATTAACCTTTAAATAAAAGAAACAAAGATCCGTCGTCACTAGTGCCCAGTGTCACCGTACATTAACTAGACACGAAAAACGAGCTTCAAAATTTACAATGGGATGATAAGTCTACTTGTGGTGTTGGTTTGTCTATGGTTATACCTTTTCCCCCATTGAATCTACCTAGAGAAGTTTCCAAGGCAATATGTAGCAATAGGAGACTGTAAAATTAGATTCTAGATTCTGGGAATCAATCATCAAATCATAACAGATCTCCGTCATCAAAGTGCGATAGACGTGAAGGTTTAGAATAAATCCAAACAACTATTCCGTTCAGAATAATCAACAAACATTTGAGCAGCTGTTTATTGGTTGACAGGTTCCTCCAGTGCCATCCGCATATCCGAGGCATCCCACGAGACACGTGGTACATGTTCCTCAACCTAGCGGAGGCAGTGGGCGACGACTTGTCGACCTACAATGACGCAGAGGCGTGGCCGAGCTTATTTGACGACTTCGTAGAGTTTGAAAATGACCAGGCCAACCAGAACATCAGCAAAGAAAAGGAACAAGTTATAAAAGCTGAGTGGGACAGTTAGGTAAATTCAATGTCTGGCTGTTGGTAACTTTGATATCTTTACAGTGAAAATAGTAGTTTTAGCCCTTCTCAACAGGGTGAGAAGGCAAAAATGTGATGATGGCAAGCGAATTTTATGCAAGTGCTCCAAATAAAAGGTATATATAAAATAAATCAATACAATTATTCTTGTTAGTTAACAATGATAACTTTGAAAGCCTGGGGGCAGAGCTCTTAGAGACTTAAAGATTAGAAATAAGGTAGAACCTTTCTAGGTATACATACAACAAATTCCCATAGTTTTGGACTGAATCAAAATAAAGAACTAAAAGACAAACTTTTTACCATATGCAATAGATTCTGATTTTAAAGTATGAACAAACATCTAATCCTGCAGGAATCAGTAGTATCACATTTTACGTAGTGAACAATTTTCAAATGGTTATTGCGCAATTAGAAACGTTTAATTGATCAGAATCATAAAGTTTACCAAATTAAGGTATTTAAAAAAATAATTCGCCTCCTAATGTAAAAGCTTGCTGTTGAAATAATTAGCTTTGAGGTGGAGGCTTGGAGGCTCCGTTTTTATTTTTATCGTCGGCAAAATTTACAATTAATATCAACTACCTGTAAGTGCCTGCAACTTTTAGTTTGATTAAAGACATTTAAATTACAAACTTTTATTAATAATAACCAATTTGTCTCAGAGTATATTTGATCTTTATGACATAATTAAAAGTGTTTGACCTAAATGCTTTCTTTTAACAAACTACAGTCATGTATTATCCATTACAAGAACAGTTACTTTTCTTTATATATTATAGGATAGGCTAAATTTATGAACTCCTTATTGAAGTTTTAATTTTTTACTTGCATAACTATTTCTATGTGTCAAACTTACAAACAGCCAGTAAACACTTTGTACTATATGTGTTCACGATTTACGAATGTCCGTTAGATTAAGCTTTTGCCAAATTCGGTACAGGATGCTGTTATGAGCAAGTATAGCAATTTTTTATAGTTGTGTTTTTATGAATCGTAAAGTTTTACAAAATCTTAATGGTTGTATAGTTAATTTTCGTAGCATTGACTGCAGGTAGGTTCTAATAAAGTGATTTCATTGCTTGGCATGAATAGCCTATGTTTGTTTTATTGTGAGTTAGTATTCAGAGTAGTAGTTAATGAAAAAATGTATTCATTGATGACTAACATCGTCGATTGAGTCTGGTTTAAAAAATGATAAGCTAAGAAGTGGTGGTTGATTCTTTCATACTCCATCAATTAATCCTATTAAAGGCAGGCCAACTCATTTCAGTCTATCTCACTTTAAAGCGGCCATAAAGTTTGCAATGCCAATGAGATTTCAGCTTTACTATCCATAGTCAATGCGGTAATTAGCATAACCCTTTAATTTTATCGACGTTGCATAGTTTACTTATTCTACTGCCATGTGTTGTTTCTTTTAGGCTTACACGGTTTTAACCAAGCTTTTAGAAAGATGTAAAGAAAACTGTGTTTCTAAATGATAAGTTTATTGTGTTTAATAGACCTAGTCATTTTCTATGCGTAGTTAAAATTTTTCTTCCCAACTTAGTGAACTGCTCAGTTTTAGTGATTAGGGCAAATGTTGATGTTTCATTGAACCCTAAAACGTGATAATCTTGGTTGACAGATCATTTAATATTAATCATTACTTTTTTGTTGTCTTGTGTTGTTTTTGTATTCAGAAATATGTACTGCCTTCTGCCTAACGTGGTAAAACCGTAGTTTAATTTAAACCTTGCACTTAGATCTCGCTTACTCTTTTTTTGTTTTCCTGTAAATCTTTAATCTTTTGTACAGACGTGTAAAGTTTTATTTATTGTTTTTATATTTTTTAGCTTAGTGTGATCTAGGGGAATTCATAGCATGACAAATTATTCTGGTGTATTTAGCTTTAAATTGGATAGTTTCCTGTTAGTAAATACCACCACTTATTTGGTCTTTAGGTTGTGTAGTTAAAACCTGAAGACAGTATTTTTATTTGTTACAATCGGCAACTAAGCCTAAACCTTGAACATTTGATTTATGACCTTTTTTGTGCTATACTGTTACTAGTATCACAATAAATTAACCCTTAGTACTCCCTACACTGCCTCACAAAAGTATTTATTATTTTGATAGGATTTGTTCTTAATTAGTCTCAATTGACGGATCTAGAAACCAAACTGAGTAGTGGTATGAAAAAAATGAATATGGAGAAAATCCAAAAAAGGTTAATCTAGGTAAATTGTGTTTGCCAAGCTAAGTTTTTATAATTTCAGCTTCAACCACAAAAGTGCCCTTTGCAAGGTGTAAGGAAATTGTACAGCATTTAATTTTATAGTTTTTTTATTTGGGAATTTTTATTTAACTTAGCATTTTTGGATAGTGTTGAAATGTTAGTGTAAAAACATTAATTTAGTGCACTAGACAACTTAACCCTTGGGGGATGAGAAAGCTAAATAAGGAAAAATTGAATTCAAAGCTAATTTACGAGTAACATTTTATTAAATTTATATACGGGTATCGTATGTAATATACCCAAAATCTGACTGCATAAGGTATATAAATACATTAATCTATAAGCGTTGTGATTCTTTACTTTGGGTGATTTTTTGTTTAGTTATTACCTTAGGGAGTCGATTCTATATGAACAATCAATAATGGTCTTTGACAATAACTTTACTTGAAAAATTTACTAGTTTTAAGTTTGAATCAATTGCTTGTTTGTTTCTCAGAACAAAGACTTAACCCAGAACTCTTAACATAGCAATAAAAAACAACGTTGCTGGATGGGCTAAACTTGAGGGTGGTAGGAGAGAAAACTGAAATTACTAGACTGTTGCCATCAGCTGATCCAGTGGCGGATCTAGAATAGTCACAAGGGGGGGGGCAAACCGGGGGGTTCAGGGGTCCCCCTGTGAAAAATTGGCGTAAACTAAGTGTAAATTATTTTATGCATTGTGTGTATACACTACTGTATTACATGCAGTAAAATAATCCTTATATATAATTCTGTAAGACCAAATTTTTACCAGAAAATTGTGGACGTCTGGAAAGTCGCAGAAAAGTGGGAGGGGTCTTAAATGAAAGGTCTTGACCCCAGGGACTCGGGAAAAATAGCAGAATTCCCAAAAAAATACCAGAAAACAAGATATAACGTAAAATATTCTCCATAAGAATAGCATTAGAAGCCATTTATTGCCGATTTTTGTTTACTTCAATACAGCTGACCGTGATTTATCATCAAGTCAGTACGCAATGTTAACATTTGGATTACTTATTTGCCAGTCAATTCTGCAATGTACTGTATAAAACCAGAGATAACGTTACCTATAATAATTAAGACTTCTTAGTTACGTTATAGAATGTGGAAATAAATTATTTAACTGTGCTAATTTTCAAATTTGTATATTTTTAACGTTTAACACGAAATAACCACATTGACTAAATATAATTACCGATTGAAGATTAAACAGAAAATTTCTGCTTTGTTTTCATTTCAAAACATATGTTTTAGATTTATTCTACACTTTATTTATTTTAAATTTGATATTTTATTGTAGTGTTTAATCAATATTTTGTATGAAGTGGAATAACCTCAACGGCTACTCTTAGAAAATAATCTGGGAATAAAGATGGAATAGGTTCGTACAGGAAATAGTTATTTGTCAATTAAGTAAGTACTATGACAAGTTCCAATGGGAGGAAAAACAATATTTTTTGGAGATTTTCAGGTCCTGTCTGTTGCTCGCAAAAGAGTTAAGAATCAGCCGATGATTAGGCCTAATTTGGTAGAATATGTAACGTCAATCTCACATTTAAGAGGAATACCACCACATACACTTACACTAATTGTTGTTTTTTATGTTGATCAGAAAAATCTAGGGTTAAGTTTGGTCAATGAAATGCCTTTACTTTTCACTTCTGTAATACAGTAGTATAAACTTAGAAATATATACTGGGTAGGGATGCTAATTTAGCAGGTTTGGCCAAGGACGAAGCTTACCTCAACACACCTTTATTTGCTTTTTCATATTTTTGATGAAGACAATTTCCAAAATTCAAATAAGGGAAGTCTTTTTTTATCACCCACAATACCTAAGCCACCCTAATAAACCAGTATTTATTCACAACCAATTATATGTTTGCTGCCTTTAGCAGGGTTAAACCTATGTAGGGATTCGAATGGTCCCTACATGATGATTTATTGAAAATAACATCAACAGAAACTAACAAAAACAAACAACAAACTGTTTTTTACACAAAAGATATGGCTAATAGGGATATATATTCTGACACATAGATAATATATTTCTTAGTTTGTTTAAATATTAGATGATTTTTGTTTTATATTATTGAGCTTTTTAGGGACTTATGTCCCTACAAGCCACTAGTATATGTATATATATGTATGCCGAGGGGGAGAAGGTCGCCATCTCTCTGCATCCGCCACTGAGCTGATCATATAGAAAAGGGAAATGCATAGGCATATATTTAAATAAATCTCAGCGACAGCAGCACTCTTAAATTGTAGTGATAAAATTTGCAGATTCAAATGCAACTGTTTTTTAGCGTACCTAGTGAGAGATTCTGAGTTAGGTCTTCATTATGTGTTAATATTCTATAACTTGACATTTTTTATGTTTACCAAAATCAGCTGTTTGTTGTATTCAGTAAAATATTTGAAATCAGAGAAGAAAACATTAAAATAATCAGTTGACACCTGTTAGGAGCTTGACAGATGATTAATTAATTTTGAGAGAAGATTTTGACTTGAAAAGTTAATAAAAAAATTTGCAATTTGAATTAGATGTCAAAAATGTTTAACCCTAGTTTAATGTTTAATACTTTATTCTTTGAACATATGTGGATTCATGATCGTTTGGTAAAAAAAAAAATATAAAAATAAATAAACTTTGTTTTGATTGGAGGGATAATAAAGAAAAATTTAACAGATTTTTTAATGTTATCTCTTACTTTAAGTACACAATGGAAAAAATTAAGTATTAATGTAGATGAAAAAGTTGATAACTTACTTTTTTAAATTAGTTGTATTAATATAATTAAAATTTTAATTCTATTGTGTGAGTCAGAACTTGGCCAGTACAGTTATAGTTAACATAACTAGCACCACATTCTTAGAATGAAAGTTTGTTTGCAAACAACATTTTTTATAAAAGTCCCTTAATGAAAACAGGTAACCTAGTGTTTGATTAAGGGATGGTCTGCTCTACATTCGTGGTTTCTGAGCTAAAATGTTTTATCTTCACTGTCAATACTCAATTACTTAATACCAAAATCGAATGCCATTCTAAACAATAATCAACAATTTCTCAGTATTCTTTAAGACTGATGGAATGGATCGACTCCCCATTTGGTTTCTTTAATGGCTTCAGCCAATCACAAAGTCTTCCGTCAGTTTTATTTTAGTTGATTTGTGAATGTTACTTTGATAAAGTTCTGGCTGAGAAAGAGATTGTCCAAGTTAACACTTACAAACGTAAGCCTGAGTATAGCTCAGAGCATTAGTTACCCTGTTGTTACTAGTGTGGTTATAGCGGCACTTGCTGCGTTTGGCTGGTGGTAGCATGGTAGGTCAGCTGGCTAAGGCGTTGCACAAACGAGTGTAGCGTTGAGGTCTTCCTACATGCGGGGGTTTGAATCCCGTACATGTGCAATCCATATTAAGCTTGATAATGTGTATTAGTGTGGAGGGCTCACCTTGAAGAAACGGTGTCCGGCTTGGTTGGAAGTTTACAGCGAAACCTGTTTTGCTTCATTTTACATAAGTATGAAGGAGGACAATGATTTTTATTTTATTTATTTTTTACTTTGGTTATGTATGGACATAATGTGTTGAAATAATAATAAATATATGTTAACAGACAAAAAGGACAGAGAAATAGAAATGTTTATTTACTGTACTGCATTTTTTACGCCAGTGGCATTTTTTACATTTTGAAAGAGAGCGGTCAGAACCCTGGTCTTGTTACTATCTAATGTCGACCTTTTTGTTAGGTAGGATCTTTATTAATTCATATGGGTCTGGAAACGATCTCTTTTGAAATCAAATTAGTTATCTTCAGATTTTAGGGTGAACACTATAACATCTCAGCTACCCAGACAAATACAAATAATACAAATATACAAATTAAAAGTTTAAAACTGCAGATGAAAGGAGATCGGAGATCATTTAACTTATTCCCTGTAATCTCTCAATAAAGAAGTTTTGTCACAATATTCAGATCCAAGTTCCCCTCGGTTTAATCATTTTATCAAAAACCAACATACAATTATGTAGACATGTGGTTACGCTAAATTAACCATTCCTTTAATTTTCTCACATAAATTATCCCTCAAAAAAGTGTTAACTTGTTCACTCTCTCCTACCAGTTTTATCGGTTCAGTACAGGATACAGGATATGTCCATGTACAGTTTTATATATGTATAGACTATCGGAGTGTAAATTTCTACGTTCTCCCTCCAAAGTTCATGCCATGGTGAACGTAGAAACGTCACGTAGGGTTGTAAATAGCTTTGTGTGATTTGTATTTAAGAAGATTCTAAGACTGGTGTTTTCATTGTAAAAATAAGCAGGGATTTGTTGGTTTGTGTGAAGTTTGTTGGAGACTTTTAAAGTGAAAGTTGGTAATAGTAACATCCTGTGTTATCAGTAATAGAAAACATCTGTTTATAATACAGAGTAAGACAAATTCCAAGGACAGCCACTGTGGGCTCATTACCCATTGAACATCTCAAAAGAAACAGTACTTTAGCATTCATATACTAATACAGCTAACTCCTAAAAACGTGATATTTGTCAAAGGTCCTATGGACGTTAGAAAGAAAAAAGTCTTAATCTTTTCAAAACATAATATTTTCTGAAATTTCACTGCGAACCAACAATCTCGCTTTTCATTATCGAACTTATATTCTGTATGTGAACAATTATCATTTATAAACCGATCGGGTGTATGTTTGTGTGTTTATTGAGCTATTTATAAAGATATCCTTATTTGTTGTAACTGAAATGTAATATTATAAATGCAAAATACAAATATTTTCAACTGTATGGATTTTTTTCTGTTTGCCAGTAGTTCCTTTTTTTGATAAATTTTAGGGACAATAATTTAAAAAATAGCTTTTACCTATTGGTTAATAAGCTGTAATTAGAATATACAGTAACATGGTAAGTAGGCCTAAGGATGAAAGGATACAAGTAACTCACTGTCGCTCCAGAGTTCCAGGCAGTTGATGTAGTGATGTGCCAAGCCGAATCTCATATGTGGAAAGTTTTGGTTTTGAAATTCAATTGGTGCGGTTCAAGATTTGAAAGTATAATAATGAAAGGTTTTGGTGCAATAAGGGATTCTATGGCATGTCCGATTTCAGGCCCCTCAGGTAGCGTACAAAAACGGTTTTAATTGGTTCAGAAGCTTTTTTGTGTTATTAAAATGTTTTGTTTACATTTTCAAGTAGAACCTGTCCAACAAATCTTGCCATTTATTAACCTTTATTGTGAGCACTGTATTGTAGTTAAGTTATACCGTGTAATGGTAACACATCGTCTGCGCAGTGATGTGTGTCCAGAACTACGAATGGAACAGAAACAAAGAAAACTAACGAGTGGTTTTTAAAATGTGTGTCAAAGAAACGAGAAGCTTTCCAGTAGAGTTTGTGTCGCTTCTAGATACCACCGATTCTTGAACATTGGTATTGAGGATAAGTCATCAAGAGAAGACAACAATATCAATAGGAAAAATTTGAATGCAAGTTTTGATCAATGAAATTCAACAATATTTTTCAAATAGTTTTTTCATTAAGTTCAATCTGATTTAGAGAAACAAGTGGAATAAATCACTTCACACAAATTATTTCCGTTTATGTTATGTCATTATCTGCCAATCTAATTAACCATGATGAGTGAATGATATTAGCAAATCTCTGTTAGTTAGGACAATTTCAATTAAACAAAAATGAATCATGACCAATCTTGCCAGGTTGGCATGTATATTTGCAATCGAATGATTAAAGTTGTTAGTACTGATTTAATCTAGTGTTATTCCTTGAGCCAGATGGAATATCGCCAGGAGTTGTTACTGATTAGTTAATATTTGGGTTGGTTCATGATGTGAAGATTGGTGGCTGAATTAGAGTCCTTTATAAGTAATTTAGTGAGAATAACAGTGTGTAATAGTATATTACGATACTATCCCCGGTAAGTAGTTTTTTACGGTGCGAGCACAACAGATTTTGTGCGAGTACGTTAAAGCTTACCGGGAAAGCAACGTTCGATTCCTTACATCATAATACACAGAATAATTAGTACATTTTAAACGCATAACCCAGTTTATTTAGGACATAATATAAATTATAATATTTTTACAATACAGAAAAAATAAAATAGGCCGTTGCAGTTTGCTGTTTATTTCATCAGCTGACTAAGTGCACAGTAAAAATCAAAAGTATATAACGTTACTTTTCCGTGTTTAGGCACGGAAATAGGCAACTTTCCAGCCTATCAATACGGTTGGAAAAGTACCTGTTTCTGTGTAGTATGATGTAAACAAATTTAAAAGCTCCTATAGTTATAGTCATAGACAAATTAACGTGCTCAGAAGTTGGGTCTATGTCCCGAGCAGGCTTTTGTTCACAACAACAAAATAAAGGGGATCTTCCCTTTTACTGTCAGCTTGACTGAAGTCGTATTTATGGGGACTTGAGAGCGACCAGTAAGTTTCTTTACTAAAAATAGCCTTATTACCTCCATCAATCCAGCTCAAATTGTGTAACTGTCTTGTAATGTTGGTGTGTGTTGTGTGTTTTGACTTCAACGACGCTTCAGCTGAGATTTTGTGTCTGATGATTGCATTATGATGCTGAAACGGCCATAACCTACACAGTTAGACCATCGCGCGCCACTCATCCTACACTCATCTCCATTCATACTTGGCTGAAAATACCTACTTTGTATGGTCGCCATTTCATTGAAAAGTATTAAAGTATTTGAGCTGGGTTGACAAAGGTGAAGCCTATTTTAGTTACGTTAGAGCTCAGGGGCTATAACATGGATTTTAATTTTCTTAAATACAACGTACAAATGAAAATAAAACAATGCAGCACTGTGGTTTCCCTGAACATTCCTGTTGATTTCTTACCAAATTCCACACAAATTGGTCGACATTTACTAATTTTATTCCCATACTTTTTGCATTTATTTACACATTAGTTAGCTTTCGAATCTTCAATACTTGTAACACAGTAAAAACAATTAATCTCACCATATTTATTTAATCAATATTGAAAAAATAAAAATAAATTGGAAATTAAATCAAAACAAGTATGGGTTAACTGGTTCACAACTATAAACCGTTTTCACACTAATGAGAGTTTGTGTGTCTCTTCAAAATTTATATTAAGTAGAATCTCGCAAATCAGAAATGTGCCTATGTATGAAAATCAGACAATTTTATTAGGGACGGTAGGTAGTGTTTTTGTGGAAATTCTTCTTTTCTGGTTCCTAGTGTCATTTATCATTTCCTGAGATTTATTGGAAAGAGCGTTGCTAAGAAAACACAAAATCATTTTGCCTGCTCCCAACTTACATACCTTGCAGTACCTCCCCCTGCAACCTGAATCTGAAAGAAATCAGCTTTAGTTTGCACATTCCCATTGCAAACTGCCTGCTACATACTGTAATAGATAATCATTTATAGCCCAGCATGACCAAGGCAACATCTTGATATGTGAGTAGAAACAAAATATAGCTATCAATATTCTCTTATACATCTACAGGATTTGTATTTGTAAACAACAAGACTGATAATCTGTTGCTAGTTAATTTTGAAGAATTGACACATGAAGACATTAGTGAATTCATATTCAACATGTTTGATAAATTATATCTATCCTTTGTATTAGTGCTTGAGTTCTAAAAAACTTCAATGTTTAACTGCCTGCTAAAGTGATATTTCAATCCTTGCAATATTAATCAACTAATTGTATATCTGTAGTGCTTAATTCGTACACTACATTATGTTGATGACATTTAAACATGTTTATATCATCATCCATTTATCATACTCATTGTTTACATTCAAGTAGGGGATTCCCAAACCTTATCTTTGCTCTTTTTTTAAGATAAGAAATGTTATGTGAGGAACAAGCTTAGTTCATCTATGGAACAAGTAATCGAGATACTCTTGTCTTTTGTTTAGGAATGTTATGATGGTAAACAACAACCTACAAACATTTTTTGCTCCTTAAATAGAGAGCTTCAAGCAATATACTTGCTGAAATAAGAGAGGACACAAGAGGACAGTCAATAGCAGTTGTACAAAGAGAAGGATTCTAAAGCCGGGTTTACACGATGCCAGTTGGCGAGACAATTGTCTTTGCCAATTGGCATCACGTGGTTTTGGAATTGTCGTAGGCCAGGCAAGTTGAACGAGAACCTGTTCACACGTGGCCAACACTTGCCCAGGCATTTTACAGTGAACCAGGGTACTACTGCTAAAAGACAAGACAGTGCTATTGGCCTCTACACCGATTACACGGCACCAATTGTCACGACAACTGGATTTTTGAGGGGTGGGGGCCTCGCTGGGCCCAGCTCATTGTCCTCAGTCTACTCCCGGAGACAACTGAATTTCGGGACAGTTGGCGGGCCATTGGCCTGAAGTGTTTACACGAAGCCAATAATTCCAAGCCAGTCAGTTGTCTCCTGACAATTGTCTCGCCAACTGGCATCGTGTAAACCCGGCTTAAATGTATTCAGAATGTAGATCTCAGGATTAGTATTATACGTAACCCGTATCAATTATAAATCATTGAAATGGTGACGCCACCTAGGTGCATATTTTAAAAATATATCAGTGAATGATGAGTCTAGGATGGTGTGAGATGATCTGTATTGCTTGTCAAGGTCAGCTGGTTCATCAGTCAGGATCATTTATTTAAAGCCCAATGATCAGAAACAGCTGATTTGTACCAGTTTCTACCATCAGAAATATGCTGACTCTTCTCTCAGGATCGAACCGGCGACCTTTTGATTGTTAGGTGAAGCACTAAAACCAATTGGCTACCCTGCCAGTCAAACTTCAATGTTGTTTGAAGATGTGTTGCTAACATTTCCTGTCACCTATGTAAGTCTGACACTACTTCTGTTCTTTGCAAAGTTTGTTTACGTTATGCAACTAGAGCTGCTTGATTATTTTACAAATAAAAATTACTTGAAGGAGACACTGCACCTCCCCGTTTCAGTGTTTGTCATGCAGATATTATGTCATTGCTTCCAACTACTCTCAATTGCCACTGAGACCGGAATATCAAAATGTCTCAAGAAAAAGAGCATGACACAACACATCTGAAATATGAGACTTGAGTATTATAGTATCACACATATACAGCTAGGTATGATTACACTAAGGAATATGCTTGCTTGATTCAGAGTAAATTTCTTTTTGGAATTTTTAAGGATGTGTAAAGTGTAGCAAGTAAGATTTTCAAATCACTTGTGTGGCTAAAAACTATTTGTAAAGATGTCACACTAGGTAAGACGAGCAAAACTTGTCTGTTCACAAACTGTCTAGCACTTGACACATTATTGTGTGTGAATCATTTGCTCCACTAGAATAAACTGAACTGCGATCTTGAACGTTCATTGTAACACTTGGAAATCTTTACCAACATCCTGTCCTGTTCAACTTCAAACTCTACCAAAATACCACTCAAATGATCAAGTTTAGAAGAATGATGCTTTGTGTAAGAGAATTCAGAAATGGTGAGTTTTTAATTATGACATTTCTTGATTTACGAGTTGATTGTCTTATTGGTGCTCACCTTGGGATGGCTGGTGTAATGGTTAGAGCAACAAGCCTTCTGTCCTGAAGTCCCTGGATCAAATCTGGCCAATTACTAATGTTTAATGGTTACCATTTCAATGCTTGATTTTTTATTTTGAAGTCAAACAAAAAGTGCAATAATGTAATATAGTACATTGATTGCACTGAATAGCGTCAAAAAAAAAATATAAAAAAATTTCGTCATAATACAGTACCGGTAATCGTAAATACAACATACTTCATATTTACAACAGCAAAAGTTAAGATTTTATTCAAAGCTTAACTGGTGACAATGAACTAGTAGGAACTCAAAAATGTAACATATGATTCAAGCTGGGGTTGATATAACACTTCCTCTAAGACTAAATATCTTAAATCTGTAGAGATGTAAAGTGGTCACAAACTCAAGTAAATGTGAATTTGCAATTTCCTGAGTTAATTGCATTGATATATCAGCTTTTAGGCTTTCCCAAGTGGAAACACAATAAACATAACTTAAAACATTAAAGTGATGTTTACATTTGGTTTGAAACGCAATTCCGTTTGGCAATGCACATAGGATTGCTGCCAAAAACGTTTGTCACGACTTTGTATAGGTTTGAAGTGTGATGCAACTTTGAGACTGAAATCTTCCCTGTAAATATTCAATGGCAATTATTAATACACACATCAAAAATTTGTGAGTCAAACTTGTGTCATTTCCCTGTAACTTATTGTACTGAATAGCAAATTGAATCCGACAATGAAAACAGTACTGGGACATCAAAGGTATAACACATTGTAGACAATTGCCTCTTGTGACTTAGTAGGAAACTTTACTTAGGAGATAAAAGTTTAACTTTGCACAAAGATAATTTTTCCGCTTTCAGAAAAACTTCCTTATTCGACCAACTTAAAAATTATATGACCGGAGTAACTTTATTACTGACCAAATCAGCTGTTTTTGTTGGGCGATTTATAAAAATTTAGCCAGAATAATCAAACTTACTTTGGAATTTACTAAGATATTATTTGGACAGGAGAGATTGGTATCACATCTGCAAACAAAGTAACTAGACCTAAACAAACCCTAGAGGAGATACACAGGATGAGAAATAAAGAATAAAATAGTTGAGATACATAAAATACAACTTTATTAAATTTGTACATTCAAGAAGTGAGATTAATTTTAAAATACAGAAAATATTGCCGACTGCTCTATACAATTTTGTAAAACCTACAAATATTATGGACGGTTCTTTAATATTGTAGTAAGTTAAAAGCTGCCAATTTTAATACTCAGTCGAGTTACACGTGTATTGTGTTCAAAAAGAGAAAACCCCCTACTATAGTGTAGATAATAAATATCAGGCTAATTCTTATTCATCATATGACAATGGAAGAGCTGCTTAATTTTTACTGGCCTGTTCACAGCTGTGCTTAACCACAATAATTGTATAAATTAAAATTTCAACATAGAAAAAAGATTCAGTTTGAACATAATTACGGCTTACAATGCTGCCAACTTTGAATTCCCAATCTTATGATAATATTGCATTGATTCTACAAGATACACTATAGTTATATTTGGATGGCACAAATGGTTATGAATATGGATCAAAAGCTATCGAACAAGGATTTATTTATAAAATGTGCAAATCTAAATTCAATCTAGGCCTACATCTTTTACACCTAAGCTATTTAGACTAGCTATAGGATGCAGCAACTCGATTTAAAATCTATGAGTGCTGCATAATATAAACTGAAGGCATTTAATTTTATCACAAAATATTTACCTATACTACTCCAAGACTTACCGGTAAAGTATTATTATTGCGATAAAATAGCTATAAAAGCGACATCTTTCAGCCAAAACACACTTCTCGAGTGAAGGAACTGTGTACATATTCACTGGGAACTTATTAAAAAACTCAATTAATAAAATAACTTAGAAGTTTTAAACCAAACTATCGAGTCAGTCTTAGAAAAGTACAGAAAACAAAGTCAGTCTCTAGCCGTAAACAACTGTACAAAAACTAAAACTCTTTATGAACAAAAATGTACAGCACAACTTTGACTACACTTTAAATTAATTGTAAAAACCAAAGCGTTTACAAAAACACTTGCGTGACTCACACACAGTTACTTAAAAAACTTCAGGAATACTGTTTTAAATAAACAACTTAAATTACACATGCACTCGAGATTATTTACGCGGCTTTATTCTCTGCTTCGTAAGACTCTCTTTCACTGGAGCCTTCCTTATTCTCTCCAGACGAGGGTTGTTCATTCCCACTCGGTGCTGCTTCACCTTTGGGTTGCTCCTGTTCAATTTCCATGGAGTTTTCTGCTTTTTGATCTTGCTCAGTTTTAGGCTGGCTTCCATCGCCATTGCCACCAATGTTATCAACACCTTGGCTCAACTGTTCAGCTTCCATGGCTTCTGATTTCTCACCCTCCGACTGCATTTTTTCTTCATTTCCGCCAGGCAAAGAAACTTTATTTTCAAGGGCACTAATATATTTCTCAATGGTCTTGATCATGTTCTTCCTCGCAGCTCTAACTTCGTCGCGGCCTTCTGTCTCTATATTGTCAAGTTTGATCAGATTTCTTGTGAGCAGCTCATCGAGATAAATGTACTCCTTGTCTTTCCTCGAGGTGCCATTAAAGTTGTCAATTTTTGTTTTTAACTCTTCTACTTCTTTCTGCACACACTCGACTCTGTATAGCGGATCGTTGGGGTTGACTGGAGGTTGTTGAGGTTCAGGTTGTGTTTGTTGTTGTGGATGATGCTGTGGTTGTTGAGGATGATGCTGTGGTTGTTGAGGATGATGCTGTTGTTGTGGATGATGCTGCTGTTGTTGTGGATGATGCTGTTGATGATGCTCATACCTTGTCTGTATCGGTACTTCCTTCTCAAATCTTTGGCCTGGAACTTCTTTCTCGCGTGACTGAACAGGCACCTGTTTTTCGAACCTTTGGATGGGTACTTCTGTTTCAAACCTGGTTTGAATCGGAACTTGTTGTTCGAAATGAGGTGGGTTCTGGTCAAATCTTGGCGGAGTCTGTTTTCTCGGTGGTTGTTGATAATGGGTCTGTGGTGGTGCGTAGTGTTGTTGAGGAGCAGCGTGTTGGGTGACCTCAGGCTCCACTTTTGGTAACAGAGGCTCGTCTCGTCCTTCTACAAAGATCGGGATATGTCTAACTGTTGAGCTTTTATGCTGTGGTTGCTGGTTAGCCTGGGGCTGAGGTTGTGGTTTCGGTGGAGCCATTGGTGGCTTAGTCGCATCACCCGTACTCGAACTCTGTTGTGGTTGTGTTTGCAGCTGTGGCTTTGCGTCAGGATTCACTGGGTTGATTTCGATTTTAGAAACAAAACGAGGCTTTTCGTTACGGTTATCAGGCGGCGGTGCTGACCAAGATCGTTGTCCACGAGATTCTTTTTCTTCTGCTTGTTGTTGCTTCTGTCCCATATCAGGAACAGTGTTCCTTAGGTTCTCCTTTGCTCTTCCTCTCAGAGAGTCGTTGTTATCCTCTTTGTTTTGTTGTTTACTTGCCTCGTCAGTTTCTTCCGACCCCCGTCGCTTCCGGCCCCAAGTATTTGTCTTGGGCGGCTCGTCAGTCCAGGCAGGATAGCGCAGATGGTCAGCAAGTTCTGGATGTCTTTGAGCGAGATCTTCTAAATGTGAACGGATGTCAGGGCGACCTCGAGACGATAGTGGGTCTTCAAAAAAATGAGCGGCCTGGAACAGACAAGAAAATACATTAAATAGCTAATAGGCCAACAGTTGTTTTTTCAAACATCACTTTAGTTCAGTGGAACAAAGTTAAAACGTTCACAGCTAATGATATTATACTGGCTATATTTGTGATGCTAATTTATGTTAATTACCTATTATATTATTTATATAAATATATATCAATAGTTATATAGGCTACCGAACAAGTCTGATAATCATCAGTTCACATGACAACTTAACTTTTTAAAAGAACTATGTTTTTTTTAACTATTATAATCCTCTGCAAGGTTTATACATTTATAGCTGTTGACGAAATACAGTCACATATTCAATACTATTCTTTCAGTAGGCCTATTCAATATGCATAACTCTAAACTAATCGTTTTTTTAACAATTTTTTTTATTAGCACCTGATAATTAAAAAAAAAATTATGGATATGCCTAACCTATATATTTACGATTAACTTAATCATCAAAATCATTAACTTTCAAAGCCTTTTATTATTAAAATATTGTAAAACCAAAATATATAAAAGAAAGGCATAAACATTAGATAAATTTATGTTAACAACCAAAACAGTTTTTGTGTGAAATAGCAAAAAAAGTCAATAGGCTATCAATGTGTGTTAAATGTCAATCTAACTTAATAAATCAGTGAATAAAAATTCTTCTTGCTTCTAAATGACAATCTCAACTGAAAAACTTAAGTTAGCCCTACTTCTGCAGTGAAAGTGGGTTGGAGGGGGGGGGGCAGAAATCAATAGCCTTAGAGCTTACAGTATAAGTAGACTGACTGAAGTTCAATCAATATGACCTTGAGATGAGCAATCAGCTGTAGACTATTTAAGGTAGCCTACCTAGCCTATACAGCATAACTTAACAGGCTACTTCATATAAGATGGTTTTAAAAACCCTGAGATGTGCAATCAGCTGTAGACTATTTAAGGTAGCCTACCTAGCCTATACAGCATAACTTAATAGGCTACTTCATATATAAGATGGTATTAAAAATCAAAGTCTGCCCTATAGGATTTAAGCTTAGAGACTAGGCCTACACCATAAAACTTACAAGCAACAGCGAGTACTAAAAAAAAACAAGTTATAACAATGATAGAACTTTATACAATTAAGCTTACCAACACGGGTACAGTTCCACAGAGAACCTGCCAAGTATTATTGGATGAAAAACAATAAATTTATATCACCTACATATATATCAATATTTATCCGGTTCAATATTAATATCGCATTATATTGAAAATTTTACCATATAACTTATGATATAGCCTAGGCTTAAGTTAACTTAAATAAAAACAACATAAAAGACGTTATGTTAATTTAACATTTCCTTAGTTTTTTCTTAGACATTTGAGAATAAAAATAAAAGAAACCTTGAATTTCTTATTTCTATAATTATGTGGTTACCATGTATCAATATTAAACCCTCGTTTGTAGGTCTTTTTAGTATTTCTTTGTTTCTTCATCATTAATAGCCTACCGGTACTGTATTTGTTTTGTTACTTGCTTTTCATAAAATATATTTTGTTTTTGGTTTGATAAACTTAGTTTATTAAATATCAATAAGTTAGTAACAAATCACAACTCAATTTGATAAGTATTAGGCTACTTTAAGAAAAGAATATTGTAGGCTAATCGATAACGTAGGCTAGCCTAAGTTGTATATTGAATCAGATAAAAATCAAAAATCCATATTTATCGTTATTTATCCAATATCGCAGTCTCTGCGGAACTGTACCCATCAAAAACCTTATTCACCTTAACTTAGTAGGGTACCGTAATTTTCAGAAACTGGGCTATGGGATAGTAACAAATGATGTATGACCATAAATTTGGATAGGTAGGCTTAGGCCTAAGCACAAGTTTTACTTATTCAATTAGGCCCTAACTTATTGCGAAATCGGTTTTTAGGTGTAAGTAGGCCTACTGATACAGTTTCTTAACTGCGCTAAATTAGGCTAGGCCTACTTTCGATTGAAAAATATCGATTTTATTTAGAAAAACCTTCATTAGATTTTTTTAACTAGCCTTTGAAGCATAAGTTATCAATTAGCCTATCAAGTATAAAAATGAAACTGTTAGCCTAACCAAACTTGCAGATAATAAAAAAACTGAATGAATGTTTAAATTAAGATACTAAGAATCAATATTTTCAATCAAGTAGCGTAGCCCAGTTAAGCAACTGGGTAAAACTATCAACCTCCAGTCAACGTTCGAAAATATTTTCAAAATGTCCGTTTTTTAGTGCTGATTCCAAAAATGATATTCATTTTTGCGGAAACGTCGGTCCCGTTTCCCTGGAAAATGGGAAAAACGGGAAAAATCTTCTTTTGCCCAAAACCCATGTTGTGGGTAGGCCTACTCAAATTGTGCAGAATTTCCTCCTGAACAAGAATACTTATGTAATTTTTAGTACGATCGGACTAACCTAACCTAACATAACCTAACCCAACTAATCCTAACCCAAAATAAAGCCCGCATTCTACAACGGCTTAGAGTCACCCGCAATGCTAGCGCTATGCAACAGTATAAGTAAGTTAGCCAGCGGCCGCTTTTCCGGTGATATTTTACTTAATAGTGGTCCGATCGTAATAAAGATTACATATTCTTGTTCAGGAGGAAATTCCGCACAATTTGAGTACCCACAACATGGGTTTCGGGCAAAAAAAGATTTTTCCCGTTTTTCCCATTTTCCGGGAAAACGGGACGTTTCCGCAAAAAATGAATATAATTTTTGGAATCAGCACCAAAAAACAAACATTTTGGGAAAAAAACTTATTTTTAGAACGTTGACTGGAGGTCGATAGTTTTACCAGAAAGGTAAACCCTACCGATATCGCGGAATTGTAACCAAATCTAAACTTAGGTTAAGTTACGATAAGCTATGCCTAGTCTTTACCCATGCCCAATGTTTTATCAGAGGCCTTGAAGAGCATGCCAGCACATAGGCTAATATAGATATAATGCTGTGATGCCAGCTTAGTTAACTTAAGATAGGCTAATTGGCAATGGCTAACCACTTTTTAACCTACACAAAAACGTACACAAATTGGGTCTCATCCTCGCCTAGAATGTTCCACTAGGCCTAGCACTAGCAGATGAAATCTACTTATCACAACTTATTCAAATGAAAGCTATATAGAGAACATAGAAACGTACCAAAACCCAGATAAATAAAATATGTATTGTGTATCGCCATTTCTTTGAATTTATTACAACACTTATGAGAACACATCACTATCACAACACAAACTATAATGGCAAGCACGAACAGAACTCCACCTTGAAGTATAGCTTCAACGCTTCAAGGCCAACAACACTAACAACAGCTGCCTGCGGCATGCGGTATTGCGGTGAAGCAAGGCAATGAGAATGAAGCCGAAGCGAAGCCGAAGCAATGATTTGCGCCAAAATCGCGTCGCGATCGCGAGTGTGATGTGATGGTGTCGGTGTGTGTGTGTGAGTGTGTGTGTGTGATGTAACAGTGATACCAACAGAGGTAAAGCAGCAAACATAAATTACCCTACAAAACATTTAAACTAATAACTATTTTAATTTATTTTGATAAGTGTAAGTTGGCATAGCCTACTTTTAATCCAACCTACGACATCTTCAGTGCTTTGAGTTTATTAATAAACTGATATTAATTTAACAAAACAAAAAACATTTATATTAAGCAGATTGTCTCATTTTAGCGAATATCCCATATAGGAAATAAGCTATTGACCGTAGTAATCATGGTAAAACCTGGCTTCGGAACCGATTTACTTTTTCGTTTTGAGGTCCCCAGAGAGAGGCCAAAAACACCATCTTCAAATTCATTCAAATTCGTCCGTTAGCACGATAACTCGAACAAAACTGATCCGATTTTGATGAAATTTGGTATAAGCATGTAAACCTACATTTATTCGGACGAGTTGGCGAACCAGCATGACCGCACAATGGGAACGGGGGTTTATGAAGGGTTTTATGGGGTAGCAATTGGTTTTTCCCATTTTTTACTCTAAAAACATAAAATGTTGCAGTTTCTTTATAAACCATTTTTAAGAGCTAAAAAAAACAAATAATTTAGTATATTGAAGCCTTGTTTTGCGTCTAATAGTTACGGAGAAAATTCTAAAAATTTTAAATTAAAAATTCCCATGTTATTCTTAGGGAGAATAAGTAAACTGTTTTAGTTTGCTTGTTTATGAACAATACATATTTTGATCAAATTTGAAAAATGCATTTATTTCATACTAAACTATTAACATTTTACAAAAACACCTTTTTACCCTCCCTGTTGCAGGAAACTTAAGTATTTGTTTAACTAATGCTATTTAAATAGGGAATAAATGAATATTCAGAATATTCATAGGAGATATTCAGAGTAAATTCAATCAGGCAAATCGAAATTTGCTTAGTCTGCAGGTTTGCTGCGGCGGGGGGTATTTATTGTTACAAAAGAAGTGGATCTAGTAAAAACTTCTGTGAACCTTCTTCAGAATTTCCCATAAGGAATAAGCTATCACCAGTAGGTCTCATATGGGACCGATTTACTTTCCATATTATATTGTCCCCAGAGGCCAAAAATGCTATTTGTAATGTGTTATCTTGAGTAATTTTGATGAAATTTGGCATAAACTTGTAGGGCTAAATGCAATTGAACGAGTTCACGAAACAGCATGACCAGGTCATGAAATAAGGGTGTAGGCAGAGTTTACAATTTTTCAAAAAATATTTGTTGGAATCTATGTCTATAAAAGAGAAACTATGTATGTGTATATATATATATATATGTATATACGTTATGGACTCCGAAACCGCTCAACAGATTGTAATGAAACTTTCAGGCATTATTGCCTGAAAAAATGTCTGTGATTATCTGTGGACTGTTTTATAGTTACTGTATATTTATTATAACTAGTTGACACTGCTATGCATTGTAAAATGTTCTGGCAATAAAGATTTGATTTGATTATTAAGCATATTTCAAGGATGGTTTGTGTGAAGTTTGGTGCAGATCCGTTAAAAGGGCTCCGCCCCAGAGGGTTTTAAGTGGACCAATGTCAGACTTTTTGAACTACAATTTTTACAAATAAATATGACTAGCTGTTACCTGGCAACTGTTTTTAAGGTTGAATAGTCACAACATGCTGTTTTAGCTATAATTTGAAATAGTGCAACAATTTTTCCACAGAGTGCAGCACAGAAAACAATTTTACTTTTGGAAAAAGTCCAAATATATTAAACCCCAATCGCAGCACACCTGTGCACTCAACAACCTTTAAATTCTCCAATGTTAAATATGTAAACATTAAAACCTTTATTAAAGTACTAGCTGGCCCGACAGACGTCGTCCTGTCCTATGTGGTTTTACGTCAAATGCTCGTTCATTTTCAAGATGAGCTCGATTGCATGGCTCAATCACGTCCTGGTCGAGGTTCGTTTGCTACGCTCACTCACCTTTTGGTTGCAAATTAGCAATTGTCATAGATAAAAAAAAAACAATAGTGCTGCACCCTGTTGGTAAACCTTTTTAAACAAATAATTAACTTTTTAATGCTATTGAACATCACAGAATCAAATTTTTTAGTTGAACCAGCTGTTAATATTCTTTAATTCCATTTAAATATGAGTACTCATAAGGTTAACATGGGAAACTCCAGAGCCACTGGGGCCGAGCCCTTTTGACGGATCTGCACCAAACTTCACACAAACCATCCTTGAATAATGCTTAATAATGCCTGAAAGTTTCATTACAATCTGTCGAGTGGTTTCGGAGTCCATAAAGGACAAAAAAACAAACATACAAAAAAACATACATTGAATTTTATATAGATTATAAACAATAAAGGAACGTCAATGTCTTAATATTTTTATCTTTTGTTGTTAAGCGCAGCAACGCGCGCCGGGTAACTGCTAGTGCTAACATAAAAATGCCCAGTTTTTATTACAACCACCAGGTAGGAAAAAACAAAACATTTTCACTTTCCCTATAGCAGAAAACTTGAGTACTTGTTAAATCTAACTTGATTTAAATAGAGAATAAAATCTGACAAATTTTAATGAATAATTTTTGTCAAAATCCAATTATATGAACGGAAATCCGCTTAGTTTGCAGGTTTTCTGCGGGTATCTTTGACCATTTCCATGTTACTGCTGTAACCAGTAATTGAAATAAACAAAGTTAATTGAGCTGACGGCGGAGTGTACTGAGTTTCATTACTCGTTTCCGTCAAATATACCAACTTTTTAGCCAAGCCAGAAAAAAGGTACAACTAACTGTAAACTAAAGCACCTTTATAAGTTACAGCAACCATCAGCTAAAAAGTGAGGTAAAAAATATAAATACACAATATGTGCGTTGCACATTCAACTGTCATTTGAAAATAAAAATTTGTAACAACTGGTTTGTACAGATTTTATGTCTATTTCAGTAACCAAAAGTGGATGGTCGTATGAAGGAAGGATTGAAGATGTATTACCATATGATGTGTTGGGACAGAGATAAAATCAGAGGAACCGAAAATAGTTCTGGAAAGCCCCCGAGGGACCTTGACCTCTTTGCTCTGTCGCATTGTCAGTGCTGCTTTCTGGTGGTGTGAGTGGTAGACAATTATGACAAGGACTGTTATTTCTTATGTCTCTTCTACAGTGTTATCCAAGAACATACCATAGTATCAGCTAGTAACAAATTTCTCCTATAGGGAATAAGCTATCACCGTGGGTCTCATAGTAAGACCTCGACCCAAGACAGGAGCGATTTTGGCTTTTTATTAGTTTTTATGTCCTCAGAGGTCAAAAACACCATCTGTTCAAATTCATATATTACATAAGTGTACGTCTGTTAACATGATAAAAAACATCTAATTTTGATGAAATTTGGTGCCTATGTGCAAACCTTAATTTGTTACAGCGAATTTGTGAACCAGCATGATCGAAGTATGGAAACAGCATTGTATGGGGAAAATAGGGTTTCCCAATTTTATAAGCCTCGAAACATAAAATTTCTCATTTTCTTTCTCTAATTTTTCGTCGAACTTAAACAAACAAATAATTTAGTATATTGCAGCATTTTTGTAGGCTTAATGGTTTTGGAGTATATTCCAAAAAACTGTAAACGATTGTAATTTTCTTGATATTGATATATTTTTATCAAAGTTATTTATTTCATACTAAGGTAATAATATTCCAATAAAACCTCCACTTTATTACCTCCCCTATAGCAGCAAATCTATGTACTCTATATCTAATGTTATTTAAATAGGAAAAGGTCTGACATGTTTAAAGAAAGCTTTTTGTAAAAATCTAATCCCGTAAATGGAAATTTGCCTATTTGCAGGTGTGCTGCAGCAAGGATATTTATTTATCTTTCTGCTCAGGCATTAATTAACATTGATGCAGGTGTCTTCTAAGTGAGGTCGCAAGGAGCAATTTAATATTCAGAAAGCCACTTTGGTCTTTATGTCTAGTTGCCGCAAGGTCTAGAATCATCTGAAGTCATATCCTGCATGTAAACTGACTTGGATCTTCCACAATCATTAGTCCTTGTTGAGTTTTAGCTTTGTTTGTGCTACCAAGAACTGTGAATGTTTGCAATGCAGAAGCCCGATGATATGTCTAATCTTTTCCTTGTTGCAAATAAGGAAATCTTTTTGACAATCTTTACAAACATTGTTTCTTGCATAAAGGGTTATGTGACTATTATTTCTAGTGAAAATGTGTGGGTAATTTCACTCTTGTTAGTAGAGATTAAAGAATAAGTTGCAGTGTTTATTTATTAGAGAAACAAAACATTCTAGACCACTTCTTTTGAAAGACTAATACCGCTAATACCATAGATAAAACTGTTAGTCTATGCTAATACTTCTTTATTAAGGGGTTCTTTACAAAGAAATACCATATGATTGAATGTAATGAGTATTTTTAGGAAAAAGGAGTATAGCATGACATTTTGTTGACATATTACGCACTGAGAACTTTAACATTTTGAAGACAATGTTTACTGTTGTCAATGACTAAAATCAGTTGTTTCTTATCCACGACCATTAATATTAAACCCAAATTAAAACCAGCAATAGAAGTATGAGCAGTCTACAGCAAACCTCTGAAGAAATTAAAATTAAAACTCCTTTGGCTAAATAAGGTTGCTTACATTTGGTGTTTGTCAATAGCTCAGTGAGTACATAATTATTAAGGAAATATTGTATGTTCACTATGCCAGCTCTACAGCCCAATCTTGACCATCGTTGTATGTCGTAGGTGCTTAAAAAAAATTCTTATTATCATTATAAACATTATATAAAATACTATTTTAACCATTTACATAAAGTCTTAGTTGCTTTTATTTAAACCCAAAATTATCAAGGGTAGCTTGTTCCAGTTTCAAACCACCAAAAAGCTTGACTTCACAGATTTGAATCAACGACGTTCTAATTACTAACTGAGCAGCTATGTCCACTCAACTACCAAGCTATCTTCTATAAGAACCAGCTACATAGCATGCTATGCAGCCTGTCAACCTCGGTAGAGACAATATAACCTCGCGGAGGGGAAAGTCTGAGGCGCCGGTTGTCATTTTTAGCTCGCTGGAGCTCCGCCAACATGTGTTCTTCCTGCACTACTGCATGAGACGGAGTCATAGTGAAAAGTAGTTGTTAGCAATGGGTTTCCCATAAATATAAAGCGATTACTAAAGCTTATGCACCGAGCATACAAAAATAATCTAAATAAGCCTAACCAAAACTTTTCATCCAAACAATGTAATTAAACTTCCTCAAGTCAATATAAAAATGTCGGGGAAAAAGTATTATAGCTAACCCTTGGAGTAACAAAAATAAAACTCCCTTTACCCTCAATGACAAAACAGATTTTCATGTAAATAAAAGTAGAGGGTGGTTATTTTTTGAAGTTATTCTCTATCGTAAAATAATAATTAGTTTAACCCAATCTACACTATTACATCACATTTACTCTGCATTTTGATAAACAGGATTAAGCATTTATTTTTTTTACTACGGTATTTTCCAGTCTAAGTAGACTTAAGTAAAAATATTTGAGTATAGAACAATGCCACTACAAATTACACTCATTGGAAGATTTGCAATCCTTATGGACAGGTTGAAGATAATTTTACAGTATGTCTATATGCTTTATCTAGTCCCTTTATTTATAGGTCATGTTGCTAAATTTAAAATCATTGTTGAAAAGAAAACTAGTATATTGTCCTTTGGTTCCTTGACCACACAGTCAGACTTATTCTGAAGATAAAAAAACATCGGACATAGATTGTGATCGGATATGGAAAACACCCCAAAACATGCTACAGTAATATATTTTACCAGAGGAAGAAAAGTCAACTTGCAGTAACCAATTACAATGCTAATCAATAGATCATGTAATTTAAAAACTTTAAATCTACCTAAAAAACACATTCAAGTAGACTACCCCAAATTACCAAGAATATTTTTTTTTATTTTGCTTGTTTTTACGCCAGTGTCATTTTTTACCTTTTGAAAGGGAATGGTCCGAACCCTGGTCTTTTTACTACGTGACCTTTTAGCGAATTTCCCATATAGGGAATAAGATATTACTGTAGGTCTCGTGGTAAGACCTAGACCCGGGACCGATTTACTTTTTCGTTTTGAGGTCCCCAGAGGCCAAAAACACAATCTGTTCAAATTCATATATATATGTGTCCGTTATCGCAGTAACTCAAGCAAAAATGATCTGATTTGTATGAAATTTGGTACAAACGTGTAATCTTACGTTTATTCAAACGAGTTGGTTCGCTAACCAGCATGATTGTACTCTGGGAACAGAGGTTTATGGGGGGTTTTATGGGGTAAAAATTTATTTTTCCCATTTTTGACCCTAAAAAGACAAAATTTTATAATTTCTCTCTAAACCGTTTTGTACAGCTTTAAAAAGGAAATATTTTTGTATAGGTAGTGAAGCATTATTGTATGCCCAACGGTTATGGAGATAATTTAAAAAATTGTAAATATAAAATTCCCATGTTATTCTTATGGAGAATAAATAAACTGGTGTAGTTTGCTTTTTTATAAATATAGATTTTAATAAAATTTGGAAATGTTGTTTTTTTATATTAAGCTATCAACATTTCAATAAAAAACACACCTCAATATCTTCCTTGTAGCAGCAAACCTAAGTACTCACTAAAATTAATGTTATTTAAATAGGAAATAAATCTGACAACTTTTGGGGAATATTTAATATAAATCCAGCCAGGCAAATGGAAATTTGCTTAGTCTGAAGGTTTGCTGCAGTAGGGGTATTTGTTAGATAGCAACATTAATTCATTTTCTATTGCAGACTCAAGGACAAAGGAAGGGAGAGGCTAGAGCCCAGAGGGGGCTCATTGATTAGCCATCAGAGAGCGACAAAATGAAACCAACCCCTCAAGTTATGAAGATTAACAGCTTTCTGGATCCATCAACTGTTTGATGGAATAAAGCATCACTTCAAAAGAGCAGAATATCTTCTCCAACTGAAAAACGTGTTCTATGTATCTAAAAGAATGAATTTTTTTCCAAATAACCTAAGTTACCCCTGTTTTTGAACCGATTTCAAAGGATTCATGTATCTATAAAGTATGCTATTTTATCCAAATTACCTGTCTCTGTTACCAAAATATTAAAATCATTCAAATTGTATTGTTCAAATTTTGAAGGTAAACAATTTTTAGGTTTAGAGCTTAAAGTTATAAATTTCATCCAAAAAAACTGAAGCCACGATTAAAGTTCAATAGTTTATTTTAAGCCATTCTTGCAGATAGGCTTGAATAAAAAGTTGGCGAATGTGACTGATAGATTAGTAATTCACATCATCCCAATATGTTCATTTTTATTCTAAAACTGGTTACAGCTTAAGGAACAAGTTGCATACAGATGATTACTTGACTTCTTACTATAAAACACAAACGGCGTTGAAACAAGAACAGCTAATAGAAAATTAATGGATAGGGATTTTAACAACAATGAATTATCACAGAAACTTTCTATATTGGGAAAACTTTATTTTGCTCCCAGAATAATATTGGCTTATGATGAAGATATTTGAAAATTTACCCAATCCTAACCTCATAGCACAATATTCAGCCGGTAAATTAGATTTTTTAAATATCTACACAAAAGTAAATGGTGTTAAACAACTTGGGCTGATTTTAACATAATACTCTATAGGAGCTACAATATATGACCACAACTAATCCTGAATATTTCAACTGATTAATCACAAAGCTGTTCCTACCAATATCTCAAAGAAATGCATCACAAATAGAAGGTTAATATATTTTATAAACATTTTAACATTATTTTTCACCATAGAAAATTGTCCAACTTGTTTGGTAAAGATAAGTTCCAAACCCTTGCTCGATTGATAGAATTAAAACCACAGATAACATCTACATTACCTTCTGATACCAGACACCAAATTCTCATAGAAAACCCGTATCAGATCACTAACAACTTCTCCGTGTTTTACGGTTGTCAAACTTATTTAAATAAATTGATCAAAGGTGAACACAAACGAGGACACTTGTCGTCGTTACTTACTGTACTGACACTGAAAAGTACATTCTGTATCTAAAATTACAGACTACAAGGTTGGCATGACTTGGCACAGTTTCAACTGGGGAGGTTTTTTCCTTCATAAACAAACATTCAAGAAGAAAATTTAAACCAAGCATCAACGCCGAATAATTCTGTTTATGGAAACAAGTTCTAGTTTTGAACATTTTAAGATATTTATTAACTTTGTACACTAGAAGGTAGAAGTAGATTTTTCTGTAGTGAAACTGTTGTGAATTCCATGTAAGGTTAAACACTTGCAAGTGTTAATAGTGTGT
Source organism: Macrosteles quadrilineatus (assembly GCF_028750875.1). Taxonomy (NCBI): domain Eukaryota; kingdom Metazoa; phylum Arthropoda; class Insecta; order Hemiptera; family Cicadellidae; genus Macrosteles; species Macrosteles quadrilineatus. The sequence continues at coordinate 33,169,718 of NW_026542601.1, read as the reverse complement.
CAATTTTACAGTGTAAGTTTTTCTCTTTATTCTTCTTTGACATAATGGTTTAGATTTGGAAAACTTTCTCTGAATAAAAGAAGTTATCCATGCACTTTATCGTTTTATCGACATAAACAATATCTTAAAATTAACTTCAGCTGTTCCAAAATCTACGATAAATATTTGAGGAAACACTCTTGATACTGAAACCACAGACTTTGAATAGTGCAAATAGACTGCTCATCCTCCTGTAATATCTGAAGTCCGTTTTCACGTGCGTTTTGCATTCAAAGTAGAGTTTATAATTGGTACTCTTCTCTTTTGCTATATTACTAGATGACAAGCATTAGCCTACAAATAGATTGATTTGTTTCGTTAACAATAGTTGCTTTAACCCTGATTTCTAGTGGAGAAAGGATGCAGAAGAGAGTAATATGTTCTTTAAATCTACACTAACCAGTTACACCCACCATTGAATATAGAGAAAATACTCAACTGTATCCCTTAGTTTGATATAAGGGATACAGTTTGATATAATATACTACAGTTTAGTCCAATCAGCTGTGTAGCAGAATACAAAATAACCTAATTGAAATGTAAACAATGTCAATTTAAACAAACAATTTAAATCAAAACAAATCTAACAGCTGGGGCCTGTTTCATAATAAACTACAAACTAATTATATTAGTAAATCAGCTGATCGCCCAATGCAAATCTAATGTATATCAGAAGTTACACCTTGTAGCTTGTAGTTTATTATGAAGCAGTCCCCTGGCGTGTATTTAATATTTTAAATGTAGTTAAACACAAGCCTTTAGTTAAGATTTGTGCCCTTACGAAGAGAAATGTTTGAAAATTAAAACTTTTCCTAGGAATTTCTCACCAAGATCTTTTATTTGAATAAGCGGTTGATGGGTCAGGCTTACAGGTTTCCCAAAAGTCTAATGTTGAACAACAATAGTAAACAAAAACTTAGGACCCTCTACATGAACTGGACTAATAAGGGAGAATGCCTTATCTATGTTTTAACCCAGTCAAACAAACTAGATAAAACTGACAACAAAACCGAAAACCAAACAAACAGTTAGTATTCTTTCATTCAAAAACAACAAAGAGGTGAATCACAATACAAACTGGAGCAGCATGAGATCACAATTGACAACTACGAGTGTGATTGAACGCATTCCTATGTTAGATAACTGGTGAGTCATTCACGACAAAGTTCACCTGTTAAGGAACATGTACAGCTGTCTCGTGTGAGTGTGTGTGTTTGTGTGTGTACCCACACAAAACGTGTCTCCCACATAAACATTGTAGTGACTAATGAGCCATCAACAATGTCACTACTTCCTTATAAGTCTCACAAGACATTGTTATTATTCTTTATCGTACAACTACTCTGAATTAGATGAGTTATTTAAACTGGCGATACAATAACATTTAATTCTGTACAGCACACTTAATATTATCAGTAAATCACATGATGAAGATCCTACACGTTTATCATTGACCTATCAAACACCCAATGATATGTTTTCTTGGATACTGTAGTTAGATAATTACAGACTAGCAAGACAGGTGCCTCTTAAAAAGCTAAAAATGTTTTGGTGTCATTTTCATCAAATGTTAGTCACAACTATACAACTTGTGTTTAACCATAGACTAACCAACACAAGTAGACTTCTCATCCCATTGTAAATTTTGAAGCACGTTTTTCGTGTCTAGTTCATGTACGTGACACATGTGCACTAGTGTCGACGAAACTTTGTTTCTATTATTTTAGGGTTAATTTCTTGATTTGTGCTTTACTGTTTGGTTATATAACTAGGGGACAAGTTATTGTTTATGATTAGATCGTATTATTTGGTTAAACAAGGTTTTAAATGGCTGTAATAACGGGAAACAAATCGTAAACAAAACACAACCTCTACATAAACCGTACAGAACTAACAATAAAATTGTCTTCAGCTGTTCCATAAGGATGAGAAATCTACTAAGGGAGTATGTTTTATCTATGGTTTAACTGAACAGTGGCGGTAGTGCCCACAATAATCTTTCTAACAACTACATAATGAACATCCTTCATACCACTCAAACCAAATTTTAAAAGTATTTGTGTCAAAATAGAATTTTAAAAGAAAATCATGAATTTTTGACTAAAACCAAATGGAATTACATTTAATGACCAGAGCTTCCTACGTTATTGGCAGCCACCCTAGCCAAACTGCAGATGACCCGTATTCCAAACAATAAAGAACTCTAGCCAGACAGACAACCTCAGGGAAATCGAACCAATAAATGTGTCTCACATTCTTGTTTGAATAACCAACAATATTTTAAAATATAATTTTCAAATTTGTATCTGTTAGCGAAGCCCTTGGTATAAGAATCCATTAAAGAATAAGGAACGGACACACAACTAACACTTTAAAAAAATTCAGTTTGTTATTGACAGAAAAAAAGTTTGCAACACTATCAACTTGAATTTAACTTCTACCAAGGGGTTTCTACAGAAGTAAGTTCTAGAGTGAATCTTAGATGAGATAATTGTTTTTCCACTCCTTTTTGCTTCAATGGAAGAGCATATTAGAACAAAAGACATCTCTGGCTATCTGACTGTGTCAATTCTTTAAAATTCAATAAAAAATATAACTCAGGACATAAAAACATTTTTTGAAACATTGGTCTGTCTTGCAAATTCGTTAAACGGCCAAGTTTTAAATTATAACTCAGTAAATATTGTAAATAATGTACATAGTTTTATGATTAAAAGTATGACACAATCTATGTGATTAGTTTTGGCAAAGATAAGGAATTCAAGTTTTCAAATAAGTAAAGAGTAATACGACTATTGATACAACCAATAGTCAATGGCAATACAGATACTGCAAAGGATAAATGAGATAACTATCTTGAAAACAAATTTAAACTTTTCTCACTGTGTTTCCAAAAAGAATGTAAAGACAGTTTTTAAATACTCAACTTCTTGAGTAGCATGAGTAAGTTTCCACTAAAAATATTTTACATTAAAAAAATTAACTAATTAACAATTTGAGTTAACTACTAATTTTGATTTACTTTCAGCACTATCCTATTAAAAAATGGATTACTCTAATTTGCCAAATCTAAGTTAGGTTGAAAATCTAACTTAAAAACCAGCTGACTTTGAGTAAGAGTAAACCACCAACAAAAAGTTAATCTCGTAAGCGATGTGAGATGTCACATTTCTAGCAAGAAATGAACTAAAATACTTGACCTCGGTTTGTGTTATCACGCAAGAGTAAATCCCCTACAATCAGTTTGCAGACATGCAAAGATTTTTACTCGTTCTTTTAAATATTCACAAGTTGTTAGCTAAATTATAAATCTTTTAGGTTTGACAGATGTTTTATTTTATAAACACTGAATTGTTTCAAATGATTAATATCACTAGCTTCTGTACCCGTGCTCGCAACGGGAAGATGTACTATACCACCTAATCCAAACACTTACTAAGTAGTTCGAATTTATAAAAAAAATACCCCCCCTCCCTCCGCAGCAAACCTGCTGACTGATTTTAAATTAATTCTATTTAGGCTAAATAATATTAGGTTTAACGAGTGCCTAGGTTTGATGCTGCAGGGAGGCTAATAAAGTGAGTTTTTTTGTAAAATATTAGTAGCTTAGTATAACAAAAATTAATTTGCCAAGTTTGATCCAAATATTAATAAACAAGCACACTACCAAATTTTATAATATTCTCCATAAGAATAACATGGGAATTTAAAATATGCAATTTTTGAATTTTCTCTGTAGGCTAACCAATAATTGTGCAAAACACTTTGGTATACTAAATTATTTGTTTTTTACGCTCTTTAAAATAATCTAGAGAGAAATTGAGAAATGTTGTGTTTTGGGGGTAAAAAATGAGAAAAACAGATTTTTACCCTGTAAAACCCTGTTCTCATGGTCCGATGATGCTCTGGTTTTCAAAATTATTCATGTTTATCCCGCCTTACACCTTCAAACCCAATTTCATCAAAATCGGATAAAAATTACTCAAGTTATAGCGTTCATATATACGTAAATACACCTATACAAATTTGAACTAGTAGTGTTTTTGGCCTCTAGGGACATCAAAATGAAAAAGTATATCTGTCCCGGCTCCAGGTCATACCGTGCCACCTATGATAATAGCTACTTCCCTATAGGGAAATTCGCTAAAAGCCACCAAATTTATACAAAAAAGTATAACCTACTGTAAGTATTGTCCTACTGTTTATATGAAAATATATCAAAAACATTATTTTCATAACTTAGATTTACTTTTAATCAAAAGCAGAGCCTGGGTTTATATAGCAACAGTTATCAAATCTTTTTATATTCCCATAATCAATGACATAGTTTAAGTTACATAGTTTTCTACCACATTGTTGTGTAAAATATTATATTTAATTTGTTAGCATCAGTTGTCTGAAATTGTGAAATAAGTATTTGGCAGTTCTGCTGGTTTACATTGAAATGTCAATGCAAAGGTAAAGGTAAACATTGTGAATTTTCTCATGCTTCCATGGATACCAATTATTAATATTTACTTTTGAAAACCACACATTAAAACTTTGGACGTCCAAGGGGCGTAGCCCTTGGGAATTGAATTAATAGGCCTATGACATTCCTAGATATGAGGACAATCTTTGTGCTTAATTTTAGCTGTATCAAAGCAAAGGTTATTGACCCAAGGCAGCTTAAAAGTAGGTAGGCCTATTAAAAAAAGACTTGATTTGAGGTTAGACACAACCATAAATGTATGAATTATCAAGATAACAAATTGGTTTTTGAGTAAAGAGGGGTTATAGGCTATAATGTTTATAAAAATGGTTATAAAATCATACTGCAGCAAAAACAGCCGTTAATGCATGCGTTGCTGGTCTAAAGTAGCATTAGGGAGTAAAAATCAGATGTAAACGGTTGCAAACTTCGATTGTGGCTATGGTATCGATCAAAATTATTTATCGATTGATTTATTAGGTAAGGGTTTAGCAAATTGTTGTTGATTGCTTGACATATCGATGGTATATTGTACTGTAACACAATCGTAATAGACGAAATGATTGAATCGCTTACTGGTGATTTGCATTAGCAGAATTGAAAACAAGCCGGAAGTCATTTTGAGAGGTTATCTTTACATACAAATTATTTAGTTTTCTAGCTTTGTTTGTTAATTAATAATGATGCAATATGACGAAAAATATAGTTCACCACATGGGCTAAAAGTGACTTTTTAGCCCTTGCTCATTTTCCAACCTCGGCTTCCCCTCGATCGTAAAACTTGACCTCGGGTCAACAAGAGTCACTTTAGGCCCTAGTGATGAAATATAATATTATTCTGCAGATGCCAATATTTTTACCCTGTACGCAAAATAATTGAATCAATACCATCAAAAATTGAATTCAGGTAAAAAGTTGAGATGAGAAATGTTACATAAAAATATTTATAAATTTTATGATAAAACTAACTAATTCATTGCTGTAATTTTTTTTTTAATACTGTACTTAACGATTATTTAGTAAATTAAAATTATGAAACCTGACCAAGACGCTAAGAATAACCAGCTTAAGAACTATTTTTTTGGACACAGACATTGGAACTGTATATGAGAAATATTTACATTCCATACATAAGCGTAAGCTATTCAGAGTAAAGAAAACATTTTATAATGAAACTAGCAAGTGTAAGCATCATATCTCTGAAGTAGAGTCAAAATGTCAAATACTACAATGCAAATGTCAAACAAACAGATTTCTTAGGAATCCTGACCTAGTTTGTGATAATGGTTGGGAGAATGTGGGAAGAGAATGAAGTTTTAGCTACGGTAGTAAAATAAATTATTATTTATTTTTTTTCGTATTTCCCATATAGGCAAAAAGCTAAATATTACCCCGTAGGTCTCATGGTAAGACCTGGACCCGGGACCGATTAACTTTTTTGTTTTGAGGTCCCCAGAGGCCAAAAACACCCTCCGTTCAAATTCATATATATATTTATACTAGCAGAGTACCCGTCCTTCGTACGGGGTTGGAATTTAAGTTTGAATGCTTATTGCAATTCCCTACTCAAGCTTTGCATTTGCAATGGGGGAGGACACAGTTTGATAAAATTTGCTTCTTTAAATTTACGGTACAGTATACTATAGCCACGCCTGCCTACTATTTGTTAGCAAACATCTACCATAGCCATATAGTTCTACCACTTCACCTAAACAATATAGAAAAATAAATTATTAACATTCGCAAAATATCACAAATGATTCATGAAATTAAAAATATAAACATAACTGAGTTCAAAATAGCTGTTTTCATAAATGTTACAACAATTGTGCTGCACCCTGTTGGCAAATCTTAAAACTTTTTAAGCTTTTGCATACAATAGAACACACTTTTTAGTTGAACCAGCTGACTAAATTCTTTAATTCTCTTTAAATACGAATACTCATAAGGTTAACATGGGGAACTATAAAGCCACTGGGGCGGAGCCCGAGATAAGAATATGCCTATATGTTAATCGGGAATGTGAGCTATCATCATGCCAAATTTCAGCCCAATCCGTCCAGTAGTTTATGCGTGATTGAACTTCAAACAAACAAACAAACAAACAAACACACAAACTTTCACATTTATAATATTAGTAAGATATATGTGTCCGTTATCACGATAACACGAGCAAAAATTGACCAATTTTAATGAAAATTTGTGTAAACCTACATTAATTTGAATAAATTCGAAAACCAGTATGATCGGACTATGGGTACAGGGGTTAATGGGGGGTTGAATGGGGTAAAAATGGGGACAAATTTCACAATTTCCTTTCAAACCATTTCGTAGAGCTTAAAAACAAGAAGAAATAATTTTGTATATTGGAGCGTTGTTGTATGATTAACGGTTACAGAGATAATTAAAAAAATGAGTTTTTAAAGGTCAACAAAAAATTGTAGTGAGCATGGCATTGGAGACAACTTTTTTTTTATTTATAAATGTTTAACTCACAGTTACAAAAGTATAACAAGCTCTTGAATGTTCTAAACACACAATTGTAATTAGTTAGATTTTAATATAAAATTTACTCTAAGACATGACCACACTGAACAATTGTATAAATCAAAACCCACTCATTTAACCAAATCTTGGGACAGGAACTGGATATTTAAGACCAATGACAATATCCGAATCGGAAAAGCTCAGGGCTGTCTAAACTATAAATTTACAATCCTCTATTTTGGTCAACAGCGGAGTTGAGATCAGGAAGGCGCCAGTGCCCAAGGTAACAGAGAGACAAACAGTGAAAGTGAAGCGGCCACTGCCTTATATGGGAGGCATGGTAATGGTGAATCAGCCGCGACAATACAGGTTTGCCACAGTGTGGGATATTGTGGTTAACACTAAATTATAGTGTTGAACATGGAATTATGGTGTAGAACATTGAAATTACAGTGTAGAACCTGGAAATTATGGTGTGAAAATTTGATGAATTACTTTGGTATAAGTACATAAAAATAATGGTGTTGAAACCTGGAACTATTAGTATATAAACTTAAATTACAGTACAGAAACATGAAATTACTGTGTGAAAAGGACTTTTTAAAAGAATTATTGTGGTATATTTAAGTATACTTATACTTGAAAAAGTGAACAAAAATAATAAATGAATTTTCCTTCATCGCTTATTCCATCCTTTTGTAGGATTTAGATATAAGTTAAAATATGTTTTTATTGGTTTCAAGGTTATGTTTTGTACAGTAGTATGAAAAAAAACAGGAACTCTAATCTTATTTGTAAGCAGCTGTAATTAAAGCTTACAGACCTGTAAACCATGCCAAAGTTGGTTATTTGTAAATAGATAATATTTTGTAAACAAATATATGTAAAATAACATAAATGTTACATTTTATATTTAAGTACCTATGTTCACAAAATGATGATAATAATCCCATCTGCTGCAAACCTGTACTCAACCATTATCCAGTGGATTTATTAATTTCTTAACCCAAATAGATTCCCAATCAAATAAATTTTAAAACTAGACCCATATGCTACGTTATATTATATTTTCAACTTTATTTCTCCTTAGAAGTCGCAGTGCATTAATTAAAATGATGAAAAATAAGATTAATTTCAAAAGGGGGGGGTATTAATATTATAAAAAAAAAAACTTAACTGACTACAAAATTTCAAAATATTACCACCATCTAATAAAAATCTGTTAAAGCCTACCTCATCGCCGAATTGATCACCGAAATCATCGTAATCCATGACAAAATCGTCCAAAATCTGTGGTGACTCTACGATAGTCTCCATAACACATGCAACACAAGCTACGGACTCAACTGAACAAAGATTATCACTGATGCTGACTATCACACTAAAGCCGGCAAGGTTGAGTCACCGCTTATATATGGAGAGGACTGCCTACGCGACACGTCACTTCTAGAACCTGCCAGAGCATTCATGCCAGCCGCTGCCGATTATAGTTGTAAACAATCGCAATCAACACCATCATTAATTCAATTTGACATCTGCTGTACTAAGAACAAGTATCTGAGTTTATTTTTAAGACAACGATCTTGTCATTATTTATTACAAGAATTAATTATTGTTGTATATATTTAGGTTTTTGAAGAAAAAGCTTATTTTATTGTAAAATGGCCGTGGTTTTATCAATATTTGATATATTCATTCAAACATCTTTACATTTATTTGAATTTGTTACCTGGAGAACTGTGTGTATAATAAAACTGGTTATGGGTTGTATCTCTACCAACTATCTCATATCTATTGAACTTAAAAATGAGAAATAATGAACTACAAACATTTTCTATATAGTTAAAAAGATTAACTCACAAGTAGTAGAAATATTGGAACATGTAAAGTTATCAATATATGTCAGATTTTTTAACATTCCATTACTGGGATAAAGTAAATTTTTCAATAGGTCAAGTTAAAAAAAAAAATTTATAAAATAAAAGAAAAAATATTAAGATAGGTTAAGTCATGTTCTCTGGACTTTTTTTAACCACAAACTAGGTAGGAATTTCTAAAAAGAAATTTTTCTTTGACATTTACAAGACAATATTTGAGTTGACATTTTAAAGGTAGAAGAACCGATCTCAGATATTGTCTTACTTCCCTTCATAAGAGAAATAATGGTTACCTCTTACCCCACAAGGTGCCCTTACCCAAATAATTAAATTTTCTTGTTAGTATTTAGTCAATTATGATTGAAACAGAGCTTGAGAAAATCAAAAGATAGGTTTTCTCACATTAATTTTCTTAGATTTGATTTAGAGACACATCATTGAGACCAGCATAAAAAATGTAATACAGTCAATTACTATTACTTAATTTGTTAAAAGTTGTATATCATTTTACTTAATCAGGATGCATGAAAGAGGCTGTTAAATCAGTTTAATTGTTCAACAGAGAAAATGTATGCATACTAACCAAAGAAAGATTCCTTAAGGGGGAACTCCACCCAAAATAAAAAATCTTTATGTATGAAACACTTTAGTTTTTACACATTAGTTTTAAGCTATTAGAATAAAAATAAAATATTGGATTAGGCCTACTCCCTCTTTACCCCAAAAAATGTATGTTCACGGGAACGGAAGTATCTTAAGTTAGGTATTAGATATCTTGATTTTGTAAATTTTATTTTGTAGAGCACATGTGTGTGCAGAACCGGTAGCAGGGAAATTTTAATCCACTAGTTATCAAAAATATAGTTTTATAATCAAATGAAAAATATTTAAAAACTGAATTCGTGTAAATCCATGCTACAGTTTGTAGAATACACTATATAACCTTCATAATAAATAATATAGCCTCAAACCTTAGCTACATCCGGTATTTAAAAATATATGAAAACCAAACTTTCGGTAATCACCCCGGAAACAAAAGTAAACAAAATTCTGTCGAGGGGAACGCCACCAAAATATAAAAAATTGATTACAAAATTAACATTTTTTCATTGTTATTATTTAAAAGTACACAAAAAACAAAGCTTTTATTACCAAATTTTTCTAATTTAGCCAATCCCGCAGGGGGGGGGGGGAGGGGGATGGTTAACTTTCGGTAAATAGGGTATACTTACTTATTTTGTAAAATAACACCACATTAAAAAATATTTTTACTATGTGGCATACATCAAAATGTTCAGGATTTAAATTCCTAGTTTTTTCGGATAGAGTTCCCCCTTTAGATACATTGTTATTTAATGAGAGTTAATGGAGTAACGGTTGTGATGAGTTTTGAAGATGACATGGTAAATAGATAATTTTGGTAAAAATTACCACCTAGGAAGTTTATAGAAGTATTAAAAGTTAATAATACATAACGTAAATTGCAAATTTCTTAGCAAGACACATGCTTCAAACAAGAATGGAAGATTTCACAGTTCTGTAGTTTAGACCTTAAAACAGTAAAACCTCCAAAAACTTACATTATCAACCTAGATAACAAAGTTAACCTTATCAGTTTTAGTTGGAGAAAGATTAACAGAACATAGTGATATTGCATTCCATTGTTATCACCAAAGAGAACTTAAGTGCTTCCATTTCTTGAGAATTCAATTATAAGACTATGATATAGTTTACTGAGCATACAGTTTATAATACTTGAGTTCTAAGTCAAAGGTTAATATATAGAGAAATCAGTTCTGGACCCATATTAGTCATCAGGCTGTTGATTTACTTCCCAATAACACAGCAGGGTTTAAGCTGCAGTAGCATTCTTTGCATTTTGCTATACACAACTTAAAAATACTAGGCCCTACATTGATTTTGCAGGCAAATTTGTTACAAATAAAATTTAAGATTAAATATTACCTTTGATTATTAATGCAACAATATTCTGTATCCAATAGTAAATGATATTACTCACTGGCAAATTAAAAAAAAAAATGCTTAAACAATAATATTTTTGATACAGTTGTCTAAAAGTTTGTAGCATTTTTGCTTAAAGAAATTTAATCTCAACCCATACTCTGACTAACAGTTAGATTTATGGTAGAAAGAACATAGTTAAACATTTTTCTATAAGGATTTTTTATTCCTTACCTGAATTAAGAGAAAGAAAAATACACAATCAAACTAAGCGGTGCAATTAAATGTTGTTTCTAAAATCAATAGTATGTAACTAATTGTTATATTCAGCTCTAACTATTGTACACATTTTAAGTATCACATTATTTTATTCTAAGTCTTGTTTCCGATGTGAGTTATAAGAAAACAATTCAAACTCTTATCATGTTACTAAGTAAAATAACTCCCAAAGAAAATCATTATTTCTTAACAAACTGGTCAACTTAATCCACCTTGATTCTCCTCGCCATTAATTTGCCAACTTTCCGATTTAAAGTGATCCAAACCACTTTGCTAGTTATCTTGGCTGATAATTTTTTGGCACCTACGACTTTAGCTCCGAGGTGAATTTCTAAAGAGAAAGCAACAGAATACATTACCATGCTGAAAGCTTTTGGAGGATTGACATTGAAATTAGGCCTACTTTTGCACATTGGGAAGTCCCATAGGTTATTGACCTGCGTTTGTTTGTTAGAATGTTTTATTTCTATTTTATTTTAAAGTTAATGATCTTAAAAATATCATGGAACTTTTGCACTTTCATGCTTCTATCATTGCATTTAATGTGTTCTTTACAACCTCTAACTTACTTGTAAATACACAATTTTAGAAGGAATAAAATATGATTACAAATGAGTTCTCGTAATAATTATTAGTCATGACAAAATGAAATATGAAAATGTTTATGACCAACATTAATCTTACTGTGGGTTACCAATTTTGAAGTCAAGAATTACAGTAGAATCAAAGGTTAAATCCTTTATCATTCTTATATTACCTGAAGAGTGGAGACGATGTTTTGTCTGGTTTATGTTGTTTACCATGTATTTATTTTGATTTAAACAATTTTAAAACTAGTTTAACTAAACAAAGTGATATGTAAGTGAACTATTGCTTGTTTTTTTTTTTTTTTTATTAAAGAGTAAGTTAAACCACAATTTGTAAAAAAAAATACTGGAAATAGGTGATACAAATTGGTTGTCAATCGTACTCGAATGTGACTGATGTAAAACACACAACAAAACAATAACATGCTTCATATATTAAAATTGGATGAGATAACTACTAACACTTTCAAAGCCAATAAACCTGGTAAACCTGTTATGAAAAATTCTGTACAGTATTTTTGTTTTTGCATATACCTACAGTAATACTTTGGAATATAATAGGGCAAATAATAATACAGAGTCGATAAAAATAGCTTAATGTCTTGCATAACATAAATGGATACTTTAATACTTTTCTTTGAAATGGCGACCATACAAAGTAGGTATTTTAAGCCAAGTATGAATGTATATGAATGATATAGTTTCAGACCTAACTATTAATAACTATCGTTTAGTAAACTAAAATAATGAACACTTTAAATAGCCTAATAATTTTAACAATAGCATGGCTATTGGTCAATAAACGATTTGTCAATACACTGCTTTGCTAACTCACTGGATACATAAACCAAACACAGTTAGACATAATGGCTTCATAGTACCTATTTTTCCAAAGAATATATATAGAAGTGTATATTTTATACTCTAATCATAAACAAATTCAATCTTATTACTTACAAATTTTAACAATAACTTTTCCACACTTCTTGTTGATAAACTTGTTCACTCTTTACCGAAACATAAATTTCACTGACAAAAGCTTGTTAAGGAAAATATACCACCGGTTTCTACACAATGCCGAACCCTCTATGGACTCGTAACGTCACACAACCAGACGTCAATTACACACCTGTTCAAACAAACAACGCCATCACCGAGATGTCGTCTATTGTGACATAACAGCTGACGTTGGTCATTTACGTCAACAATCTAACAGCTGTATTTAACATAATTGTCAAATTATAATGTAATTGCATAATGTTGAAGAGTTTATCAACAATTTGAAATGTTGAAGGTTTTTGTTTTTCATTAAACCTTTACTGGGTTAATTATTGGTGCCCAAAATCTTTTACAATAAATGTTTGTTTAATACCGGTACTTTATTACATACACCTAAAGTAGTATAAATTATGTTTTGTATTTTTAACACTAATTTGCATGATGGACATACAACCAAGGACTTGGTACTAGTAATCATTATGTGAACTTTAGCTAGGCAATTTCAATTAAAACAACTTTCAGACCAGAATCCTCATTAAATTTCCAATAGTGTACAGAGTCACTGAGATGAAACATCTGTACAAGCATGTATTCTGCAATGAAAGTTTAAATTTGTGATTTTTGAGAAAAATTCAAAAACCTTTACATAAGTTTTTCATAAGTTTTTACATAAGTTTTTCACCTTTACAAAAACCTTTACATAAATGAACCATAGAGAGTGTCAATTATTACTAAAAAATGTTGTCAATTAATAACCTTTAAAATGATTTAGGCCTATAAAAGTTTAATGTTTCTTTGCTTTTTCAATCTTAAATATAAGATTTTTTTTAACACAGAAAGGTTAAAGTCTAATTTCCTGTATAAAATCATGTATTTGCTTAAATGATATGGCAACAGCTGCATTATAAATTATGTTCAAATGGAGTTTATTGTAGTTTTCAGAATCCTTGTAAAATTTGTAATAAGAATATTGAGGAGTTGTTAGGATTACCAACCTTATGAACCTATGTTTTTGTGATAAATCTTCAATTAGGGTTTATTTTTTTCATTGTTGAGTAAAATAAAATATCTTTTACGGTGTTAGTTTTATGGTACATTCAAATTATGTGCAAGATTGACTTATGCAAAATATACAACTTGGATGATAATAATGATAATGATAGGTCATATGGTGTGGCTTGTTGGATTAAAAATATATTATCCAAATAATTCATGGACAAATTAATTATGCTTGGAATGGTGGAAACAATGAATTAATAATACGTTTGTTATGTAATAGATACAAAAAAAATTGAGAAAACCCTTGAAATGAAGTACAAAATATGTAGCAAATTAAAATCCAACAACTTCCAAGGGATAATGAAAGTAAATTAAAAAGCCAGTACAGTAAAAATTATTTTTTTAACAGTAAAATTATATTTTGCATAACCAAAACTTGAAATTATCTTACCATATGTCAAACTGGGTTATACTTTCACACAGTATCACAAATAGTCACTTAAGACACAAAACACTTTAAAATTAACCGGGTTTACGCAGAGTTTTAAATCACGGTAACTAAAACGCGCAGCAAACCGCGTAGCTAAGAAAGGTTTCCCAATGACTAGAGTTATTTTTAACCAACATCAAACCAGAGCCGAACCGCAAACATGCAAAACTCTCGTGTCCATTGTAGCAATGGAATTCAGCTTTTGAAATTCAGATTATGTTTTCTTTAATGACTGAAAAGACTTAATTATTTGCAAAACAATACTATTGTATTATATTCTTTGGATGGCAATTTAAAAGTGATTTTGTTAGGCTAACAAGATTTTACAAAAAAATTTACTATAGGGTTGGTTTAAATTCCTGGCACATCCACAAATCATATGGATTTGGACCGTTAGTCCAAAAGCATTTTAAAAAGTACACTAAACACCACCTCCTTTAAAAATGCCAACTGAGTAGACGATACAAAAAAATTTGACTTGTGATAGATCAAACAATTTTGCTTGATATTTTTTGAGTACTAAAAGTAGGTCTACTAATGAAGTTTCAAAGGCCATTATTTTATTTAGGCCTACCAATGTAGTTTATAAATAGCTACCTACTTTCCTAGTTGGACATTATTTTTTTAAGGCAGTCTTGTCTAACTTATTTGATTGTTTTTAAAGTGTGCATAGCAATATAAAAATAATCGTAAAAATTATGAAAAAAATTAATCATTTAGATTACCAGCGATGGTGATTTACATCAGAAGTGGGGGGTAAAACCCAGCTGCAAGACATTGGGTTGTATTCTGAATAAACGTTAAGTCTACATCAATTTTTCGGGGATGCGGAATACTATCCCCCGGAAAACTACCCCCCCAGGTGAAACGTGACGTCACAAAATCTGCTAACTAACCAATATGGAAGCCGTGCCTGCGACTGGAATACTACCCCCCCTAGACAAATCAAGCTATCTAATTTTAATTTTAATTCGAGTAATTCCGTTGGATAATAGAAAAGGCATGTGGTGAATATAAAACAGATTTTCGAAGTGTTACAGCAAGTATGGTTGGTTAGGTTAGGTTAGATTAGAACTGTTTGACAACTAAATTTGAGTGTCCGTGACTGGAAAGCTGCCCCCCCGGTCTCTGGCGTCAATATGACGTAGGAACCTGCTTGGGGGGGTAGTTTTCCAGGGGGCAGTCATCCGGCGACCCAATTTTTCAATATATTCCTCCAAAATGGAGGATGCCTTCCCATGTCCCATCTAATCGCCGCTAAGGGATAATGCGTACCAAAATGGTTTAGTAACTAAATGTAGTACGCCTACTAGTGTAACTAGGAAGGAAACTTGATTCCCCATTCTTTTCCTTGTCCAAGCTCTTGAAATTTCTTATAGGCTACTTTTTATTTAACTAAACTTATTCATTATCACTTTTATATTAGCATTGACTATATATATTAGTTAAATCATCTCACCTAATATAACTATATAGAATATAGTAACAAAAAGAAAATAAGGAATAAATTTAGGATCATTTTTAAAGGGTAAACAAATGTTAGTAGTAGGTAGTCCTACAGAAATATTTTTATTAATTTTGATTTAATTAGCCTTCAGATAGATCATGTCTCATATTTTCTTACAGCAAGGTGTACACACAAAACACAAACATTGCTCAATTTCTTCTTCTGTCTAACCTCTGGCATGCCAGTTTATTTCCACATAAGTGTGTGTGTGTGTGTAATTTGTGGTTTACAAATTTTAAAATAAAAAATCATTTAGTTGATTTTAGGTTTTTTTTTTAGTTAAACATCTTAAAATATAATACTTAGATAACCTAGGAAAACGGCAAATTCAACGAAGCAAAAGTAGTTATAACATGGTACATTTATGTCCCCCAAGACGAAAGCTTGGCGCCTGCATCCGCTCTAAAATACACGATGACCGCAATCCGAAGATGCAATCTGTAGTTGGCATAAAGGCGTGACGTGCCCGCCAACAATGTACTCCACCTTCCATTGCAACTTCATCAAACAATTAGTAGATAATCATCAATCATCGGGCTGCAAGAGCTTGGCATCGTGAGAAGTAGTAAATTGTAAACCGTAACTGTTTATGATGAAAATAGTTAGCCACAGTTTTCAAACGATGTTAAATAAGACGCTAGGCCTAATAAATACTACAACTTGATAAAGATGTTTTGAATTTCAATTTGTTTTAATTATGAAAAGGGAAATTTGATTTTGAAGTTTAGGTCTGTAAGCTAGGGCCTATGTCAAAAGAGAGACAATGTTAAAAACACAATTTAGGCAAAAAAATGTTTTCTGTATACTATTTAGTTAACCGTTCTATCTTTAATGATCGTCTATTGTTTTACATTTCTCATGTATCATTTGTTAACACTTTCCTTGGAAGGGCCAATGCCCTACGCCCTAGGTTTAATTTATTATGCAGGTCAATAAGCCTACCAGTATTTTAACTTCCAATAACATTTATAATAAAAAATAAAATTTTCCAAAATTTTTTTAAAAATTAAAAACATTTTTTTTTAGCCGACATGTGATACGATTACGAAACGGCCGACACGAGACGTAACAAAAAATTAAGTAATATAATTTTTATGTCTCGATGTTTACCTTTATTAAAACAATTTGTTGTGGTACGGTAGTGAAAATAAAATTAAAAATTAGGTCCAATTCTAGAGAACAGTTAAAAAAAATATAAAACTGGACATTACAATTTCCTTTGTGTAGGCTATGGTAAAAACAATACTTTTTGACTGGTTATAATTTTTTAATTGAAGATAAATTACATACTTTTTAATTAGTTTAGGGAATTTCCCTAAAGGGAAGTAGCTGTTACCGTAGGTGGCACAGTAAGACTTAGGCCCAGGACCAATTTACTTTTTTATTTTGATGTCCCCAGAGACCAAATATACAGGGTATTTCAGTAAAGCGTAGCGGGCTATGCAGATTCAGATTCTTCATGCGAAAATAAGTTGAAAATGTAGAATAACTTTTTTTCGATTTCGGCTTAGTTTGGCCGTAATCCATCATTTTGTATTTATTTGAAAATAATTAATAAACTCAAAATCCCTTGGAGATATTTTTATAAAACTTGGTATAAACTTTAATTCTACAGGTATAAACATTCT
The DNA here is from genome assembly GCF_028750875.1 of Macrosteles quadrilineatus. Classification (NCBI taxonomy): domain Eukaryota; kingdom Metazoa; phylum Arthropoda; class Insecta; order Hemiptera; family Cicadellidae; genus Macrosteles; species Macrosteles quadrilineatus. The sequence continues at coordinate 33,152,393 of NW_026542601.1, read as the reverse complement.
CCGAAAATATCTTTGCATAGTCTCATCAAATTTCAAAATGGCACCCATTTAAAATTTGTAAAGTAAAATTTCATTAAAGCCAGCCATTAAAACAAAAATTTTAATGGTCGCCATTTTGAAAATTTGATGAGCCTGATCAAAGATATTTTCGGAGAATGTTTATACCTGTAGAATTAAAGTTTATACCAAGTTTTATAAAAATATCTCCAGGGGATTTTGAGTTATTAATTATTAAGTATTAGCATAGATTAAACATACTCCCTTAGGAGTATGTTTAATCTATGGTATTAGTTATTAGTTATTAGTTAGTTAGTTAGTTTAGTTATTAGTTTAGTTATTAGTTATTAATTATTGAGTTAGATTAATTATTTTCAAAAAAATACAAAATGGCTGATTACGGCCAAACTAACCCGAAATCAAAAAAAGTTATTCTACATTTTCGACTTATTTTTGCATGTGTAGAATCTGAATCTGCATAGCTTTACTGAAACACCCTGTATATATATATATGTCCGTAAACATGATAAGTAACTTGAGTAACTTTTGTCCGATTTTGATAAAATTTGGTTTGGAGGTGTAAGACAGGAAAAACTTGAATGAGTTCGCAAACCAGCATGATCGGAGCATGGGAATGGGGTTTTATTGGGTAAAAATTGGTTTTTCAAATTTTTGAACCTCAAAACATAAAATTTCCCAATTTCTCTCTAGACCTTCTTAAAGAGCTTAAAATACCCCCGCCGCAGCAAACCTGCAGACTAAGCGAATTTCAGCTTGTCTGATTACATTTTTACTAAAATACTTCCATAACTAAGACAAATTTATTCCCAATTTAAATAACATAAGATTTTAACAAAACATGGTGTTTTCTGCTACGGGGAAGGTAATAAGTGTTTTTTGACCATACGTCAATAGTATAGGATGAAATAAATACATTTGCCAAATGTTATCAATATATACCCTATCCATAAACAAGTAAACTAAAACTACAACAGTTTTCGTTTTCTCCATAAGAATAACATAGGAATTTTAAATTACACAATTTTTTAATTTTCTCCGTGACCGTTGGGCATACAACAGCGCTTCAATATACTAAATTATTTCTTTTTTTAAGTTCTACAAAACGGTTTAAAAAGAAATTTCAAAATTCTTTATTTTTTGGGTCAAAAATGGGAAAAACCAATTTTTACCCCATAAAACCCCGTTCCCATGGTCCGATTATGCTGGTTCGCGAACTCGTTCAAATAAACGTAGGTTTACACGTTTGTACCAAATTTCATCAAAATCGGATCATTTTTGCTCGAGTTATCGCGCTAACAGATATATATAAATGAATTTGAACGGATGGTGTTTTCGGCCTCTAGGGACCTCAAAAAAAAAAATTAAATCGGTCCCGGGTCCAGGTCTTACCACGAGTACTACGGTAATAACTTATTCCCTATATGGGAAATTCGCTAAATCACAAATAATTCTGTAGGCTATATCAAAGTGTTTTAGTATGATTATTGGTTACGGAGAAAAATTGTAATTTAAAATTCCCATGTTATTCTTATGGAGAATAATGTAAAATGTTGTAGTTTGCTTGTTTTCTGGATATATTTTGATCAAACTTGGCATATTTATTGAATTTATACTAAGCTATAATTATTTCCCTTAAGCTATAATAAACACACTTTATTAGTTTCAGCAAACCTAGGTGCTTGTTAAACCTAATGTTATTTAAATAGATTAATTGCAGGCAAATGGAAATTCGCTTAGTCGGCAGGTTTGCTGCGGCAGGGGTATTTTTATAACTTTCAACTGACTCACAATTAAAAACAAATTAGCCCTACAAACTTTCTACCTTGGTTTAGTAAATAAAAGTAGATCCTATTAAATTTCATTCATGACAAATTAAAACATCGAAGTGGGATTAAAACACACATGTTTAATTCATAGATGTGTGTGTGTGTTTTAAACTCTACTGTAATTATTATTTAGCAACAGTTCAATTATGGTTAACTTCCAAATAAAAATCTGAGTTTTTACTTTGCCTAGGCCCTATCTAAATTTATTTGTCGAAACTTGAGCAATTATGAGCACCAATTCGTAAACCAGTAGGACATGGATGATACATTTAATGTAGTAGGTAACCTTAATTTACTTAAGTTAGTTTGTTAAGCTAATTAAGTTATAAATACTAAACAAAACCACACTACAATGCCAGGCAAATATTTAATTCCATATACAACTATTACAGCTTATATGTATTATCTAAATGCATGTATTTTCACTTAAGGCCAGAGCGAATGCTATTGGATTGTTATTCAATATTTTTCCATCTTGTTTTGTTTGTAGCCTAAGATAAGAATGTAAAAATGGAGTTTGTCCAGTGGTACCTATGTAAAATAAATAAAATATAATAAAATGAAGCTTAACCCTCTATAAGGACCCCTATATGCTACCATATACCTTCATGGATCTTATCATTAATGTCAATTCCTCAGGAGAACCAGTTTAATGTTTACAAGATTGAAACCAACAAGAAAGCTTAATTGTTAGTTAGCCTAGGGTATTCGCAGTACCGTACTGATGTTGACCACTGTCTGAAAACTATCTTAACATTATATCCATAACTTATCCAATTTAGACTACTTAACTTAGTCGAGTTAAGTTGGTACACTACAAATGTTATTGAGTTGCCAGAGAGCTTTAAATTGACTAACCGTTGTTCTTGACACTTGGTATTCAACAAATTGTTTTATGTCTCATTAAGTTAATCAATTTGATGACCGAGCCTGACCTACACCCAGTGATTATCATGAGCTCACAACAGTAACAACACTGACATAACTTATCTAGGCCTACATTTATGCTATAGGCTAGGTATTAGAAAAATACCAAAATAAAAGATCACAGGTAGGAGTGTGTTGCTAGCCTAAACTTAGTGCGCCTCAGATTTCAATGTGAGAAACACGTAGGCCTACGTTCTCTAGAATATCAACATAAATGTGATGAGTTAACTTAGGACTGATTTGAAAAAGCATTTTTAATTAATTCATGAAAACTGCCACTTTTTGGCGTTAACATGGACAAACAATGTTTAAACAATAAGCTAGGGTAAACTATGATAAACCAGGCTGCACTTTACTTGACGTCCTACACTCATTCGATTGTTTTTTCTATTCGATATTCGATATATCGTTTGGTTAGTTAGGTTAGGTTAACACCTAACAAACCAAACGATATATCGAATGAAGCAATCGATTAATCGATATATCGATCGATATTTTCATTCGAATGAGTGTAGGACGTCAAGTAAAGTGCAGCCATAAACCAATCTAAACCCATTGAACATCTAGGGTAGCCCTACTTATAAACTAACAATCAGCAAACACAAATCTACACAGCACTAAACAGAAGTTTATTTTGAAAAACTTTCAAATCTAGAAATAGACTGTCTAACTTATGGGAAGAATATAGCCGGTTACTCCTTACACTTAATTGAATGAAAGTGAAACAGCAAAACATGGAAATCCTCTTGTTAACCTTTATAATTATTTTTCGGCCTGTGTAAAGTGCAAATTTAAAAAAATAAGCTTACCCTTGGAAATGTTGAGCCGGCTGAGGATCCAAAATTTGAGGACGGTCTGTCAAAAAAAGACTTTCTGTCTTGATCAAATTCTTTTCTCAATTCATTAAATAACTCATCGCCCGACTTCCCACGTATTCGATCACTCAACCTTGGTCTGTCTCGAAACGTGTACGAAAAAGACATAATCACTATAACTGCCCACGATGATCCCAACCAGTATTTTCTTCTAGAACACAGCAGAAGATACTAGAGGATTCAAGAAGACGATAATATCTTGTTCAGTGCTGCCAAACTGAGTTCTATACATTTCCCGGAGCTTTGTTGAATTTCCCTTTAGTTCTGATGATATCATCGATTATATATCCATATTTTGCTAGTTTATTACCTTGGGGTTGTGGCATTATCACATGGATAAAATCCATTGGTGATTTGGCGGGGTTTGAACCCGGGACCTCTGGAACTGAAGTCCAGCGCTCTAACCCACGGCCGCCTTTAACTCCAGGCCGCGGCCTTCGAACTGGCAACGTCGCAAGTGGTGTTAAAACAGCTGTTTTTGTTTGGAACCAGCTAATGGTATTTGTGTATTTACGAAAGATTGGTTACTGGACTATGACAATTTGACTCCGCTTAAAAATGTACGGATATAGATTTTAATTCATATTGTTTCGGTTTTCAATTCTGTATGTTTTATTTTCAATATGTTAATAAAATTATGTTCATAAATTTAAATTTAAATCAATAAAGTGCGAATTTATGAGCTGATGTCACCTGTCTGCCATGTTATCTTATGGGACGTATGTCACGGTGCCGTGTTTCCCCCGGACGTGCTTGAGGCGGACAGTGCGTGAGGCGGACAAAACTGGTTCGGGTGGGTAATTGAGCGGACGTCTCCCTGCATCTACCCGGCTCGCGGGGAATATCCCCGTTACCGATTCGTCCGAGGAATTATCGCGTTTTGCCTCCCAGCGCCCAGTTATTTCAACCACACCTAAACTACCGAAGCAATATAGCTCTGATTTTGTAGGTTAATAGCTAAGAGACTATGTTTTATCTATAATTTCTAATAACCCAATTACAGTACCTAACAAGTAGGCCTAGTCACCTCTGGTTACTCCCCGTGGACGTCCAAATTTTTAATGTTAACATTTTAGAAGGGTTAGACAAATCTTTAAATATAAAATGCTGTGGAATCTTCAATTTAAATTTAAGACGTGAATAGGTCTATGCGTTAATTTAGGATTTGTTGATTTATATGTTCAGGATTTGGCGTTACCGTACTCATCTAAAATGTCGACAGACCGAAGTATACATTTTTGAATCTTACACATAGACCGGTTGTCACTTGGATAACAGTACACACAGACCACGGGCAAAACCCTGTAAAACAGTGATCATTTACATTGTAATACGCTACAATAATAATTGTGTTTGTGAATAATTTATTCTTGACTGTTTCTTTGGCTGTTTCTTTGTTTGTACTTTTTATAACCTTATACCTAAACCTTTTTATGTACAAACCTTTTTATACAGAAATTGAGATAGCACGCGTTTTGGCTTTCCTATCTTAAAACTCGTTCCATACGATTAAACTAACCGAAACATTTATGATTCTAAACAGTGTACAGACAAAACTCTAATTTTAGCGAATTTCCCATATAGGGACTAAGCAAAAATTCACCGTAGGTCTCATGGTAAGACACATGTAACACATGGTAAGACTAGACCTGGAACCGATTTACGTTATCGTTTTGAGGATAACTAGAGCAAAAATGATCCAATTTTTATGACATTTTAGCACAAACGTGTAAACCTACGTTTATTCGAACGAGTTTGCTAACCAGTTTTATGGGGTGAAAATTGATTTTTCCTATTTTTGACCCCAAAACACAATTTTTTTTAATTTCTATCCAAACCATATTGTAGAGCTTAAAAATAAATAATTTTGTACTCGTATATTGAAGAGTTGTTGTATGCCCAACGGTTTGGAGATCATTTTAAAAATTGTAAATTTAACATTCCCATGTTATTCTTATGGAGGATAAATAAACTGTTGTAGTTTGGTTGTTTATGGATATATTTTAATCAAATTTGGCAATTTTGTTTATTTCATACTAAGCTATCAACATAGTTATCAACGTTTCAATAAAAATCACACATCAATATCTTTCCCGTAGCAGCAAACCTAAGTACTCACTAAAATTAATGTTATTTAGAAATAGGAAATCAATCTGACAATTTTGTGGGAATATTTTAGTAAAAGTCGAACGAACCGGGTAAATGGAAATTCGCTTAGACTGCAGGCTTGCTGCGGTGGGGGTATTATTTACATAGATTTTTTGTTCTTGTGTCACTGAATTGTATTCACAGCATTTGTCAGCAACATCAATTTCTGTGTTTTCAAAATATACTGAACTAATAAGTAAACAATTGAAACATAATTCAAAGATTTGAATATAGTCGAGTAAATCCGTAAGACAACCCTAAGAAAATTGCTTTAAATTGTTTAATAATTGGTTATTTTGACTAAGAATTGTGTGCCTTTACTAGGGAAACGGTATAAAGAAATCGGAGTCTCGGAAGTCCAAAATTAAAGATGGCGTACACGATTTTGGCAAATACTTGTATACTATTCATTCAAAAATTTGTTTTTTATTTATGAGTATTTTTGCTTGAAACAATGATTGTTGGGGAGAGTGTATCTAATTCATCTGTTGTGTGTCTTTATATTTATGTTTTTAGAAGATAGTTACGTTTCTAAATTTCAAATATTAACAAACATCTAGAGTTGTTTACGATCGCATAAACCACTCATTCGTTCTGCTAGGGCAAGTCGGCTTCTTAACAAAGCAGTTGAGACCGCCCTTCTGCGTAAAGAACTAATACGGTCACATAAACTCCCTCTCTATTTGTCTTTAGAATTGCTATCTAGGACCGTGGGTTAAGGGTGGTCTGTGGTAAATATGATTAGTAGGGTCTAGCCTAGAGATTGTCGTGTTCGGCCGAGTAACATTGCTTTCTTTCAGCTTCATAATATTCTTAAATTCACATTTAGTTTACAACCAAATCAGTTTCGATATAGAAAATCATTTATTGTAGTTTCACTATACAGTCCACTGATACAATTTGTTCATATTTACATCAATAAAATCATAGTTCAGTTAAAAGTGTTAGTTTTTATTATTACCAAACTATTGGCGCATCACGCGTGCCGCAGCAATTATTAATAGGTGTGAAAATAAAGAACATAAGCTAAAGTTCAACATACCTATTTTATTTACTTAAGTAAATATCACTAGTGGCTTGTAAGGACATAAGTCCCTAAAAAGCTGAATAATTGTCAAATTATTTTAATATTTAAACAATCTCATAAATATGTTATCAATGTGTCAGAATAGATATCCCCGTACAACATATCTTTTGTGTAAAAAAACATTTTGGTGTTTTGCCTTTGTTTGCTTTTGTTGATGTTATACGGTGTTGTGAGTCATGAAAATATATTTATTATCGATAAATAATTTGAATCACTCCATAAGTTTAACTCTGCTAAAGGCAGCAAACATATAATTCATTCAATTCAATTCATTCATTTATTTAGAAAAAATAAACATTACATATACTTTTTACATTAAATAATCTGAAATCAGGTCCCTGCGAAGCAAAGCTTCAGTGCAGGGACCGAGTCGCAAACATCTTCCACCATGCCCATAAACCATATACTTAAATGTTCGTAATGACGAGAAACCTTGCGCAAAACTATCCATTATTTATAAATTGCCCTTTAAGGTCGTAATTCTTTTCTAAAGGAAACTTTCCATTTACCTAATGTTAAAATACCTCAGCTGTACTTATTTGTTTGTATTACTTTATTTTAATACAGTATTTGCTTATGTTAAATTAATTATTTTCAAAGCAACCATCACTTAATTTGAAGACAATAATTAAATAACAATTTATTCATTAGTTTATTTGGAATTAGGAATCATGTCTCTATTTCACAGTAAATATTCTGTAATGACTATGTGATTTTATTAAAGTAGAGTAAGAGTAGAGTAGCCAGTTTGTTTGTTTTGATTTAACCATAACCAAAAAATTTGACACGTATGAACACATGATCGCACTAAAAAGGTTCATCTTCAAAGATATTTCACCACAGCTTAACCGCTTTATCCAATTGCACTGTACAGACTTCTCTATTTTTCACCCCACACTGTAAGTAAAACATGTGATTGGAATTTCTTACATTTGTTTTGATTTTCTGTTTATATTTTGTTGTTACCTATTTCGTCACCAGCATGGCAACCCATAAAGCCCATGTTAATGGTTTTTTTAATTTCAAATTCATTTTTTGTACTTATTTTTAGCCTATTATAATTTTTAAAGGGATTCTGCAAATCTACTGGAAAATATCTTTCTAACAGTATGAGTAGATTTTCCCTGCGCTGCACACAAACTGAGAAAACAGGTTTTAAAGAAACATGCTTGCCTATTAATCTATCTATTTATATAATTCGCTAAGCCGATTTTTGTGAACAGAACTCCTCCCTCATTTTTGGACCGATTATGATGATTAAAGTCAAAAGAATGGCCCTGATCTATAGTTTTGCAAAGGGTTTTTATTTTTTTTTTAAATCTTTACTAGTTTGTGCAGTATCTTCCATCAAAGTTGGGTTTTATCCCATAAGATTAACATGAGGGAATCTAAATATTTAATTGGAAACTTTGTCTCCACTAATTTGAGAGAACGGCTGAGCGTAGAAACTTGGTAGAGGTGTCCAAAGAAAGGTCTTGGTCTGTAGATGAGTTATCAAAAGAAAAACGAAGTAAATTCGCTTAGGGCTCTGCCCCAGAAGCCTTTAAAGATCCCTCCACAGGCTTGTTTACATTTTGTCATGTGGATAATACTTTTTTAATAAAACAGCTGTTCATTTTAAAATTGTATTGTAAACAACACACATATATTGGGAGTTACTGAATTGTCCAAAAGAAGTATTTGCAATGTTATTTTCTGATTTTAAAATTGATTTTCTTATGTATCATGTCATGTGTTGCAATATAAAGTTCCATTGCGAAATCAGTGGAAATCCTTTTATTACAATAACTCTTACAATCTATATAATTAATACGCTACACGAAACTTTGTCGGTTGAACTCCTCCGCCATTTTTTAGCCGATTATATCCGTTGACGTCTCATTAAAAAGAGCGTGTCGCGTAGATTTGCAAACTGACCTTACATTTTTGAAAAAAGTCCCTTGGGCTCTGCCCCAGTGGCTGTTAAATTTCCCATGTTATCCTTATGAATAACATTATTGTTTACATTTTGATCAGCTGTATAAGTTATCTGCAGTTATTTATTTTTCAATTCAAAGACATTAAAACTCATCAGAAATTATGATGACTTTTCTTTGTTTTTAAATAACTACTTCACTTCTTTGCAATTGCTCGATTTCGAGCAACGGGCAAATATCTATTGTACGGGTTGGTGTCTGCCTTTTTCACACTTTTTCCTTATATTTTATCATATTATTCTAGACAGATCATCATAGGTCCATGAGATTATTGTCATACATGCTTTAAATCATTGGAAAAATCTTCGATTGTGTAATACAATACAAAATAATACAAGTCCAGAAGGGCACGGTACCCATTTGAGCCGTGTACATAATTTGTTAAATTAATAGTGGTTTGCAGCAACTGGATAAAACATTTTACAATATTTATGTAGAAATATGTGCATGATTTAGAAAGTCATTAAGCTGGAAAACTGCAATATACTGCAGATGTTTCAGAGAGGATACTTCGATGTATTCATTCAGCTTAGTGAAAACATAATAGGTTGATCTCAAAATAGATAAGTATACAAATAAGAACTTGAACTCTTAGAGAGTCTTTGGATGTTATTAGACTAACGAAAAGGGTCTATGCAGATAACATTATTTCTGGTTTTATACACTATACAGTACATTGCCGAATATACTGGCAAATAAGAGTATATTTGAATTATATACGCAATCCTCTAAATTATAATATTGCGTACTGGATTAGTGATAAATCACTATCAGCAGTATTGAAGTAAACAAAAATCAGCTGTAAAATGGCTGCTAATGCTATTCTTATGGAGAACACATTACTTTTGTGTAGAAACAGTTTGTTGTTTGTTTTTGTTTGCTTTTGATGATGTTATTTTCAATAGATTATTTGAATCACTCCATAAGTAAATCACTCTGCTAAAGGCAGCAAACATATACTTGTTTGTGAATAAATACGGTACTGTCATACTAAGGTAGATTTAGTTTCGTGATTAACTTGCATAAAAAAGGATTCCCTGATTTGAATGTTAGACATTGCCTTCGTGAAATATAAAAAGACAAATAAAGGCAAAGAAGGTGTGTTGAGTTATGCGTAGTTCTTGGCCAAAACAGCTAAATCAAAATAATAGTTTATACTCCTTTTGTAAAAGGTTTAACAAAATTAGTGTGAAGTAAAGGTATCCCATTGGCCAAACCTAACCTGATCAACATAAAAAACTACAATAATTAGCCTAGTGTAAGATTATTAGGTGGTATTCCTCGTAAAGGTGCGATTGACTTGACACCACCACATAAAGTTTGACACTACCATAAAATAAGTCTAATCATCCGCTGATTCCTAACTCGCGATTGGACTGGTTCCATTACCCAGTTATCGAAACCAATTACGAAAATACTTTTCATCAGCATTTACATGCATATTTTTGGTTTGTTTAAAAAACGTAAAGAAACAGAAACTACATCTAGGTTTTACTGTTATATATGGATGCTCCATTTACTACTATACCATACTTGCTAGGCTATATTATTTTAACCTTTTTTGCTTGGAACGTAAAGACAGTACCTGTTTCAAATCTCCTCCAAACAATATTGTTTTCCGCCTATTGGAACTTGTCATAGTACTCACATAGTTAAGAAATTTATTTCCTGATCAAACCTATTTTATCTTTATTCCCAGGTTATTTTGTAAGAGTAGCCGTTGAGGTTATTTCAATTCATACCAAATATTGGTTATATACAATAAATAAAAATTATAGGCCCTATTATATACAAAAATTGATATCTTACTAATATTATAAATCTGAAAGTTTGTGAGTTTGTGTGTATGTTTGTGTGTGTGTTTGTGTGTGTGTTTGTGTGTGTGTTGCTCAATCACGCATAAACTACTGGACGGATTGGGCTGAAATTTGGCATGATGATAGCTCACATTCCCGATTAACATTAAAGCATATTCTTATCTCAAAAACCCTTTCGGGCTCCGCCCCAGTGGCTCTGTAGTTCCCCATGTTAATCTTATGATTTTTCATATTTAAAAGGAATTAATGAATCTTAACAGCTGTTTCAATTAAACAAGTTGGTTCTGTTCTATGATGTTCAATAGCATAAAAGTTAAAAGGATTACCAACAGGGTGCAGCACAATTAATTTTTTTTAATATATGACAACAGCTAATTTCCAACCAAAAGGTGAGTGAGCGTAGCGAACGAACTTCAACCTGGAGGCGAGTTAGCGTAGCGAACGAGCTAACCTGAAGGCAAGTGAGCGCAGCGAACGAGCTCCAACCTAAAGGTGAGTGAGCGTAGCGAACGAACTTCAACCAGGGCGTGAATGAGCCATGCGAATACTTATGAAGTTAAACGGGGCGAAGCCCGCGGGTACAGCTAGTATACAATAAATCTGAAAATTTAAAATGTTAGTTAATTTACAAAGA